>NC_057803.1:491482234-492173816 GCF_018294505.1 Triticum aestivum | reverse complement strand
AACTTAGGCGAGCGCTTGACTGCAGCTAAGCCTCTAAGTGAGAGAACTTAGGCGAGTACTGGACTGCAGCTAAGCCCCCGAGTGGGAGGATTGCTCTCCACTCGGTAGGATTTTTTCAAACTTAGGCGAGCGCTTGACTGCAGCTAAGCCTCTAAGTGAGAGAACTTAGGCGAGTACTGGACTGCAGCTAAGCCCCCGAGTGGGAGGATTGCTCTCCACTCGGTAGGATTTTTTCAAACTTAGGCGAGTGCCTGACTGCAGCTAAGTCTCTAAGTGGGAGAACTTAGGCGAGTACTGGACTGCAGCTAAGCCCCCGAGTGGGAGGATTGCTCTCCACTCGGTAGGATTTTTCAAACTTAGGCGAAACGGATTCGCAGCTAAGTCACCCACTGGGGGATTTCGTATGCAAACAAGAGTGACAGCAATTATTGGGACGCTCTTGTCTTTGGTAAAAATGAACTGCAGAATTTTTTTCTTATTACATCTCGTCCAAGGGAGAACTCAAGTGTAAAAGGGGCGGAGTAGTTCCGCATTCCAAGCTCGTGGCTCGTCGATCTGGTGATCAACATTGTAGAGGTGATATGCTCCATTGTGGAGGACTCTGGTGACGATGAAGGGGCCTTCCCAAGTAGGAGCAAGTTTGTGTGGTTTCTGTTGATCCACTCGGAGGACCAAATCTCCTTCCTGGAAGTCTCGGCTCTTCACATTTCTGGCATGGAATCGACGCAAGTCTTGCTGATAGATGGTCGATCTGATCATAGCCATTTCCCTCTCCTCCTCTAGGAGGTCGACTGCGTCTTGCCGGGCTTGCTCTGCTTCGTCTTCGTTATAAAGCTCGACTCTGGGGGCGTTGTGAAGTAGATCACTCGGCAGGACGGCTTCGGCTCCATAAACCAGAAAAAATGGCGTTCTTCCGGTCGATCGGTTCGGGGTGGTCCTCGGCCCCCACAAAACCGACGGAAGTTCGTCGACCCAAGCGTCTGCTGCGTGCTTGAGATCACGCATCAATCGAGGCTTCAATCCTTTGAGAATCAGACCATTTGCTCTTTCAGCTTGTCCATTCGACTGAGGATGCGCGACCGACGTGTAGTCGACTCGCGTGCCTTGGGAGGCGCAAAAAGCTCTGAACTTGTCTGAATTGAAGTTTGACCCATTGTCGGTGATGATGCTATGCGGGACCCCATATCTGAATGTCAGCCCTCTGATGAAACTGATAGCAGTGCAAGCATCGAGATTCTTGATAGGCTTGGCTTCAATCCATTTGGTGAACTTGTCGACTGCCACAAGCACATGCGTGAATCTGCTCTTGCCTGTTCTCAGTGGACCGACCATGTCCAGTCCACAGACAGCAAAGGGCCAGATGAGTGGAATGGTCTTCAGGGCTGATGCAGGCTTGTGTGACATGTTGGAGTAGAACTGGCAACCTCCACACTTGTCGACTATCTCTTTTGCCATCTCATTTGCTCTTGGCCAGTAAAATCCTGCTCGGTTTGCTTTAGCTACAATGGTCCAAGAGGACGCATGGTGACCACAGGTCCCCGAGTGGATATCATTAAGGATCATCTGACCCTCTTCTGGTGTTATGCATTTCTGACCGATTCCAGTCGCGCTTTCCCTATACAACTGTCCCTTTATGACTGTGAAGGCCTTGGATCGGCGGACGATCTGTCGAGCCTCTTCCTCGTCCTCCGGGAGTTCTTTCCTCAAGATATACGCGATGTATGGTACTGTCCAGTCAGGAGTGATAGCCAAGACCTCCATGACTAGGTCGACCACAGCAGGAATTTCGACTTCAGTCGGATCTGTGGCACTTTTCGGTTGCGGGGCTTCTTCTGCGAAGGGATCCTCCTGGACTGACGACGAGCGGATGTGCTCCAAAAACACATTGCTGGGAATGGCTTCTCTCTTGGAGCCTATCTTTGCCAGATCATCTGCTGCTTGATTTTTCAGTCAGGGGATGTGATGAAGCTCTAACCCCTCGAATTTCTTTTCTAGCTTTCTTACTGCGTTGCAATAGCCAGTCATAGCTGGGCTTCTGACGTCCCACTCCTTCATCACCTGATTAACCACCAAATCTAAGTCGCCATAGACCATGAGGCGCCGAACGCCGAGTGAAATGGCCATGCACAACCCGTACAAGAGTGCTTCATATTCTGCTTCATTGTTGGAGGAATCGAAGTGAATCTGGAGAACGTATCTGAGCTTATCTCCTCGGGGGGAGACCAATACTACCCCAGCACCGGAACCGTTCAGCATCTTAGATCCATCGAAGAACATGGTCCAGTGCTCCGAGTGAACTTGAGTCGGGAGTTGCTCTTCAATCCACTCGGCGACGAAATCTGCAATTGCTTGGGACTTGATAGCCTTCTTTGCTTCAAACTTGATATCTAGGGGGAGGAGTTCAATCGCCCACTTAGCCACTCGACCAGTTGCATCTCTGTTGTGCAAGATCTCTGATAGTGGAGCGTCGCTGACGACTGTAATGGAATGGTCAGAGAAGTAGTGTGCAACCTTCTTTGTGGTCATGTAGATCCCATATACAAGCTTCTGGTAATAGGGATATCTTTGCTTCGAAGGGGTCAAAACTTCAGACACATAATATACTGGGCGCTGAACTCTGAAGGCCTTTCCTTCTTCTTACCGCTCGACCGTGAGTACTGTACTAACAACTTGTCCCGTGGCTGCAATGTACAGCAGCAGAGGCTCTTTATTGATTGGGGCAGCAAGCACCGGCTGGGTGGAGAGCAGAGCTTTGAGCTCTGCAAACGCTGCGTCAGCTTCTGGAGTCCACTCGAACTTGTCAGACTTCTTCATCAGTCGGTAAAGAGGCAACGCCTTTTCACCGAGACGAGAAATGAATCGACTTAGAGCGGCCAAGCAACCTGTAAGTTTCTGGACATCGTGTACACGCACAGGGCGCTTCATCCGGATTATGGTGCCAACTTTCTCGGGATTGGCGTCGATTCCTCGTTCGGAAACGAGAAAACCGAGTAACTTTCCACCTGGAACTCCGAATGTGCACTTTGATGGATTGAGCTTGATATCGTATTCCCTGAGGTTAGCAAAGGTTTCGGCAAGGTCAGTCAGTAGGTCGGAACCTTTCCGTGACTTAACCACAATATCATCCATGTATGCTTCTACGTTCCGACTGATCTGAGTGAGTAAACACTTCTGAATCATCCTCATGAACGTGGCTCCAGCATTCTTGAGGCCGAAGGGCATGGTGACATAACAAAAGCACCCAAATGGGGTGATGAAAGCCGTTTTGATCTCGTCGGGTCCATACAGACGGATCTGATGGTACCCTGAATAAGCATCTAGAAAAGACAAACGCTCACACCCCGCAGTCGAGTCCACTACCTGGTCGATCCGGGGGAGAGGGAAATGATCTTTCGGGCAGGCCCGATTGATGTGTTTAAAGTCAATGCACATGCGAAGTGACTTGTCCTTTTTGGGGACCATGACAACATTGGCGAGCCACTCGGAGTGGTAAATCTCTCGGATGAACTCCGCTGCTAAGAGCCGAGCCACCTCCTCGCCAATAGCTTTCCTCTTCTGGACGGTGGACCGTCGAAGATGTTCTTTCACAGGCTTGAACTTCGGGTCGACTCGTGGACGGTGCTCAGCCAGCCCCCTGGGAACTCCAGGCATGTCAGAAGGCTTCCATGCGAAGAAGTCCCAGTTCTCACGGAGGAACTGGATGAGCGCTTCTTCCTATTTGGAGTCGAGCGTCGTCAAGATGTGAGTCGGAGCAGCGTCGGGGTCGGTCGGGTGAATGTGAGCTGGCTTAGCTTCACCGGATGACTGAAAAGCAGATTCTGAAGCAGGCTTCTTGGCTCATAGCAATTCACTTGGATCAGCAGTCTTCTGGTACTCTTGTAGCTGAACAACTGCCATCTGAGCGTCAGCAATCTTCGATCCTTTCTGAAAACACTCTTCTGCTTTCTTCCGATTGCCGGTAACGGTGATCACACCTCTGGGGCCGGGCATCTTCAACTTGAGATACATGTAGCATGGTCGAGCCATGAAGCGTGCATAAGCTGGCCGGCCCACAATAGCATGATAAGCACTTTGGAAGTCCACAGCCTCAAATGTCAACTTTTCCCTGCGGTAATTCTTTGAATCACCGAAAACCACGTCGAGAGCAATCTGGCCGAGTGACTCGGCTTTCTTTCCAGGAATGACTCCATGGAAGCTCATGTTGCTGGCACTGAGCCTGGACATCAGAATGCCCATCCCTTTCAATGTTTCAGCATACAATATGTTCAGGCCACTGCCACCATCCATCAGGACTTTGGTCAGTCGAGTGCCTTCGACAACTGGGTCGACCACCAAAGCTTGCCTCCCATGGGTGGCAATGTGTGTAGGGTGATCGGACTGGTCGAATGTGATGGCAGTCTAAGACCACTTCAGATAACTGGGTGTCGCCGGAGCAACCATATTCACCTCATGGTTAATGACTTTCAGTCGACTTTTGCTTTCGACATCAGCAAAAATCATCAGGGTGGAATTGATTTGGGGGTATCTGTCGTTGCTATCTTCCTTGTCCTCGACTCTGTCCGACTCTTTTTCCTTATCTTTGAGTTGTTTGCCCTGAAACTGCTGGATCAGGAGCCGGCACTGTCGAGTGGTATGCTTTGGGTAAATGAAATTACCCTCTTCATCTTTCTTGGTGTGGATGTGACATGGCAGATCCAAAACATCATTTCCATCTTGATCCTTGACTTTCTTGGGCTTCCAGGGGCCTTTGGGTTTTCCCTTGAAATTTCCCTGGGTTGCGGCCAGGGCCTCCCCAGGGGCGGCTGGCTCGGCCTTCCGCTTCTGCTTCCGACTGGAATTGCCTCCGGTTTCCTGGGCGACTGCTTTCTGCTTGCCACTCTGGAGTCGATCTTCATCTTCTCCGTTAGCATATTTGGTGGCAATTTCCAGCATCCGATTCAGGGACATTTCTCCGGTCCGACCGAACTTCAGGTTCAACTCTCTGTTCTTGATGCCTTCTTTAAAGGCACAAACTGCTTGGTGATCCGGTACGTTCTCAACTGTGTGATGCAAAGTGATCCACCTCTGGATGTAACTCAGAGTTTCACTCGACTTCTGCATGCAAGACCACAATTCTGTAAGGCCTGCGGGTCGCTTGCATGTTCCCTCAAAGGTTGTGACAAACACTCGAGAGAGATCCTCCCAAGTGTAGATGCTGCTGGGTGCTAACTGATTCAGCCACGCTCTGGCCGAGCCCTCTAACAGGAGAGGCAAATGCTTCATAGCCACCTCATCATTTCCACCGCCAATCTGTACAGCCACTCGGTAATCTTCAAGCCAAGTGTCAGGCTTAGACTCATCGGTGAACTTGCTGACTCCAGTCGCCAACCGTAAGTTGGGAGGAATCACCGCGGCCCTGATGGCTCGACTGAAACACTCTGGCCCCGAAACACGTATTCTGCTGCTGGCGGGCGCATCTCTGTTCTGGCCTTCCCGATGAGCCCTGTTCCTGTCAACCAAGCCTTGAACGAGGACAGATCTCGCGTCAAAGCCTGGGTCCCTGGGGTCGACGGGAATCCTCTGCCCAACGCTATGAGAGCGCCTGTCATCTCGATGTCGAGGCGCATATGACCCACTCCTCGGGGGAGGGGTTGGCACTCGACGTCGATCATCACGATCGGATCGGTGATCATACTGCTCATTCCTTCTGTACTGATCATGCCGGTCACCACGTCCCTCACGCCTCGGGGGCGACCGCGGGCTGTGAGCCGACTGGACTGTATCTATTGCAACGGATCAACTGTGGATCATATTCCACGACTGAGAAACAGCGGAATTCTGGTTTCCCGCCGCCCGGAGCAACGCTCTGATCTGTAACAAGCCCCTGCCAGCCTCCGACTGGGAGGGCTGAATCGATTTTGCTATACGGGCCGCGGCGGCCAAATTCTGAACTGGGGTTCAGTATACCTGCGTCGGCGGGAAGAGCTGGTGTCGACTAGACTCGGGAGCCCGCTGACGCGCTTGCTCGTCGAGTGCTCGCTGGAGATTCTCCAGTCGAGTGCGCTCGGCCAAATTAGCCAAGCGCGCGTCCTCCAAGGCCCAGGCCTCGGGGGACTCTCCGACGATACGAGTGCGGAGTGCGTCCGTGTTCCGGCGGCGAAGCTCCTCTCGCTGTAATGACGTGATAGGTTCGGGGAGATACTCATCGTGGGGATGCGACGGGTCGCCCCAACCCGCGCCTCCATCAGCGCGAGGGAAACCGGGAGGACTGCGCGTTCCATCGACCGCCAGGATCTCAGCCGCTGGGTCGCTGCTGTCGCACTCGGATGCGGTCTCCGCGGAGCCAGTCGACAGGTCGAACAGGCCGCAGAGGGATTCGTCGGGCTCGATTGCCGAGACTTGCGGGGCGGCTGACTGGTGAGCCACGGCATGCCTCACCCACCTCTGAAGTCTCGACCGACCGGAGCGCTTGCACCAGTGGGAGACAGAGCGGGGAGACGATACGGGGGCCGACCGATACTGGGTCGACGGCTGCCGCAGGAGGACACCACGAACGCATGCGTGGAAATGCATCGCACCGCGGACGGGGAGCGCATGGATGTCGAGTGGCGCCTCCTGAAGCCAGGCGGAGTCATCGGCGATGAACGTGAGCGCGCCGAGGCAGATCTCGCGGCCCTCCACCAAAACTCCGCACGAAACCATGATCAAAGGGATCGGAAAAATCGCAACTTCTCCAATCAGGCGCTAAGATTCCTGCCCCACGGTGGGCGCCAACTGTCGTGGTTCTAACTCTGACAGTGATGTAGGGGGGTATGTATGGAGAGGCTAGATCTCAGCTATTGGGAAGTTGTAAACACACCAAGATGTACGAGTTCAGGCCCTTCACGGAGGAAGTAACAGCCCTACGTCTCGGTGCCCGGAGGCGGTCAACTGGATTACTGGCGTGTGAATAACAGGGGTGCGAACCCTTCATACTGAGGAGGGGGTGGCTTATATAGAGTTCCCCGGCCCCCTCCTGCCCTCAGTAATGCAGGGTTTAAGGTACATTTAAGGTTGGGCGTTATCGGTAACGCCCTTAATAAAGTGTGATAATGACCATAAAGACTACTTAATAGCCGACCGTTTGCCTGCGGAGTGACTCTAGGTCTCCTGGCAGTCGAGTGGTTGGCTTCATGGTCGAGTGGTTGGCTTCATGGTCGAGTGTCTTGAACCCGTCGAGTGGGATACCTTCAAGTCGATTGAAAGGTGACTTCTCCTAGGGATGTCCCAGGCTAGGGCTCTTTGGACAGGCCCGTGCCCCTACCCTAGGTACATGGCTTCATCAGGAGTAGATGGTGTTATTAGACGTTGTGTACCTGAGCATGAATAGGAACAGATCCTATGCAAGTGTCACTCCGAAGCTTATGGAGGACACCATGCTGGAGATAGAACTGCACATAAGGTATTTCAATCTAGTTTTTATTGGCCTACTCTCTTCAAGGACGCCTGTAAGTTTGTCCTATCTTGTGATGAATGTCAAAGAATTGGTAATATTAGTAGAAGTCAAGAAATGCATATGAATTATTCACTCGTTATTGAACCATTTGATGTTTGGGGCTTTGACTATATGGGACCCTTCCCTTCCTCTAATGGTTATACACATATTCTAGTTGTTGTTGATTACGTTACTAAGTGGGTAGAAGCTATTCCAACTACTAGTGCTGATCATAACAGTTCTATTAAAATGCTTAAAGAAGATATTTTTCCAAGGTTTGGAGTCCCTAGATATTTAATGACTGATGGTTGATCCAATTTCATTCATGGTGCTTTCCGTAAAATACTTGCTAAATATGATGTTAATCATAGAATTTCATCCCCTTATCACCCTCAGTCTAGTGGTCAAGTAGAATTGAGTAATAGAGAACTCAAATTAATTTTGCAAAAGACAGTTAATAGGTCTAGAAAGAATTGGTCCAAGAAACTTGATGATGCATTATGGGCCTATAGAACTGCATATAAAAATGCTATGGGTGTGTCTCCGTATAAAATGATTTATGGAAAAGCATGTCACTTACCTCTCGAACTAGAACACAAGGCTTATTGGGCTATTAAAGAGCTCAATTATGATTTCAAGATTGCCGGAGAGGAGAGGTTATTTGATATTAGCTCACTTGATGAATGGAGAACCCAAGCCTATGAGAACGCCAAATTATTTAAAGAAAAAAGTTAAAAGATGGCATGACAAAAGGACACAAAAGCGTGAGTTTAATGTAGGGGATTATGTATTGCTATACAACTCTCGTTTAAGATTTTTTGCAGGAAAACTCCTCTCTAAATGGGAAGGTCCTTACGTTATCGAGGAGGTCTATCATTCCGGTGCCATAAAAATCAACAACTTTGAAGGCACAAATCCGAAGGTGGTGAATGCTACCTCTTGAGATTGCGTTGGTTTTCCCCGAAGAGGAGAGGATGATGCAGCAGAGTAGCGTAAGTATTTCCCTCAGTTTTTGAGAACCAAGGTATCAATCCAGTAGGAGGCCATGCTCAAGTCCCTTGTACCTGCATAAAATGATAGCTACTTGCAACCAACGCGATTAGGGGTTGTCAATCCCTTCACGGTCACTTACGAGAGTGAGATCTGATAGATAGTATTTTTGGTATTTTTGGTATAGAGATGCAAAGTGAAAAGTAAAAGGCAAAGTAAAAAAGCAAAGCAAGATTAAAGTGATGGAGATTGATATGATGAGAATAGACCCGGGGGCCATAGGTTTCACTAGTGGCTTCTCTCAAGAGCATAAGTATTCTACGGTGGGTGAACAAATTACTGTTGAGCAATTGATAGAATTGAGCATAGTTATGAGAATATCTAGGCATGATCATGTATATAGGCATCACGTCCGTGACAAGTAGACCGAAACGATTCTGCATCTACTACTATTACTCCACTCATCGACCGCTATCCAGCTTGCATCTAGAGTATTAAGTTAAAAATAGAGTAATGCTTTAAGTAAGATGACATGATGTAGAGAGATAAATTCATGCAATATGAAATAAACCCCATCTTGTTATCCTTGATGGCAATGATACAATACGTGCCTTGCTGCCCCTTCTGTCACTGGGAAAGGCAATGATACAATACATGGCAAGAAAAACCAATCTAGTAGGCCAAACCAAACTGATAATTCGAAGAGACTTGCAAAGATAACCAATCATACATAAAAGAATTCAAAGAAGATTCAAATATTATTCATAGATAGACTTGATCATAAACCCACAATTCATCGGTCTCAACAAACACACCGCAAAAAGAAGAAGATTACATCGAATAGATCTCCACGAGAGAGGGGGAGAACTTTGTATTGAGATCCAAAAAGAGAGAAGAAGCCATCTAGCTACTAACTATGGACCCGAAGGTCTGAGGTAAACTACTCACAATTCATCGGAGAGGCTATGATGATGTAGAAGCCCTCCGTGATGAGGCCCTCTCCGGCGGAGCTCCGGAACAGGCCCCAAGATGGGATCTCGTGGATACAGAAAGTTGCGGCGGTGGAATTAGGTTTTTGGCTCCGTATCTGTTCATTTGGGGATACCTAGGTATATATAGGAGGAAGAAGTACGTCGCTGGAGCTTCGGTGGGCCCACGAGGGTGGGGGCGCGCCTGGGGGTATAGGGTGCGCCCCCCTACCTCGTGCCTACCTCGAAGCTTCCTTGGCGTAGGGTCCAAGTCTCCTGGGTCAATTCGGTGAGAAAATCACGTTCCTGAAGGTTTCATTCCGTTTGGACTCCGTTTGATATTTCGTTTCTTTGAAACACTGAAATAGGCAAAAAAACAGCAATTCTGGGCTGGGCCTCCGGTTAATAGGTTAGTCCCAAAAATAATATAAAAGTGGAAAATAAAGCCCAATATAGTCCAAAACAGTAGATAATATAGCATGGAGCAATCAAAAATTATAGATATGTTGGAGACGTATCAGGCATCCCCAAGCTTAATTCCCGCTCGTCCTCGAGTAGGTAAATGATAAAAAGAGAATTTTTTATGTGGAGTACTACTTGGCATAATTTCGATGCAAATCTTCTTAATTGTGGTATGAATATTCAGATTAGAAAGATTCAAGACAAAAGTTCATATTGACATAGAGAATAATAATACTTCAAGCAAACCAACAAAGCAATTATGTTTTCTCAAAGTAACATGGCCAAAGAAAGTTCATCCCTACAAAATCATATAGTTTAGTCATGCTCCATTTTTGTCACACAAGAATGCTCTCGTCATGCACAACCCTGATGACCCACAAGTATAGGGGATCTATCGTAGTCCTTTCGATAAGTAAGAGTGTCGAACCCAACGAGGAGCAGAAGGAAATGATAAGCGGTTTTCAGCAAGGTATTCTCTGCAAGTACTGAAATAAGTGGTAATAGATAGTTTTGTGATAGGATAAATTGTAACAAGCAACAAGTAACAAAAGTAAATAAAGTGCAGCAAGGTGGCCCAATCCTTTTTTTAGCAAAGGACAAGCCGGAACAAACTCTTATAATAGGAAAAGCGCTCCCGGGGACACATGGGAATATCGTCAAGCTAGTTTTCATCACGTTCATATGATTCGCGTTTGATACTTTGATAATTTGATATGTGGGTGGACTGGTGCTTGGGTGCTGTTCTTACTTGAACAAGCATCCCACTTATGATTAACCTCTATTGCAAGCATCCGCAACTACAACAAAAGTATTAAGGTAAACCTAACCATAGCATGAAACATGTGGATCCAAATCAGCCCCTTACGAAGCAACGCATAAACTAGGGTTTAAGCTTCTGTCACTCTAGCAACCCATCATCTACTTATTACTTCCCAATGCCTTCCTCTAGGTCCAAATAATGGTGAAGTGTTATGTAGTCGACGTTCACATAACACCACTAGAGGCTAGACAACATACATATTATCAAAATATCAAACGAATACCAAATTCACATGACTACTAATAGCAAGACTTCTCCCTTGTCCTCAGGAACAAACGTAATTACTCACAAAGCATATTCATGTTCATAATCAGAGGGGTAATAATATGCATATAGGATTTGAACATATGATCTTCCACCAAATAAACCAACTAGCATCAACTATAAGGAGTAATCAACACTACTAGCAACCTACTAGCACCAATCCCGGACTTTGAGACAAGAATTGGATACAAGAGATGAACTAGGGTTTGGAGATGAGATGGTGCTGGTAAACATGTTGATGGAGATTGCCCTCTCCCGATGAGAGGAGCGTTGGTGATGACGATGGTGATGATTTCCCCCTCCCAGAGGGAAGTATCCCCGGCAGAACAGCTCTGCCGGAGCTCTAGATTGGTTCCGCTAAGGTTCCGCCTCGTGGCGGTGGAGTTTCGTCCTGAAAGGTTGCCTCTTTTTTTTCTCATCGAAAGACTTCATATAGGAGAAGATGGACGTCGGAGAGCCACCAGGGGGCCCACGAGGTAGGGGGCACGCCCTAGGGGGCGCCCCCACACTCGTGAGCAGGGTGTGGGCCCCCTAGCCTTCATCTTTGGCGAGGATTTTTCTTTATTTGTTTTTAGATGTTCCGTGGAGTTTCAGGACTTTTGGAGTTGCGCAGAATAGGTCTCTAATATTTGCTCCTTTTCCAGCCCAGAATTCCAGCTGCCGGCATTCTCCCTCCTTATGTAAACCTTGTAAAACAAGAGAGAATAGCCATAAGTATTGTGACATAAAGTGAAATAACAGTCCATAATGCAATAAAAATCGATATAAAAGCATGATGCAAAATGGACGTATCAACTCCCCCAAGCTTAGACCTCGCTTGTCCTCAAGCGAAAAGCCGATAACAATAAATATGTCCTCATGTTTAGAGGTAGAGGCGTCGGTAAAAATAAAATACGGACATGAAGGCATCATGATTATTCTCATAGCAGCAACATAAATAGATTTTGTCATATGATTACTTATGTTCAAGTGATGATCTATTCACAATGCAAAAGTATAAATCATAAACCATATTGGGCTCCGACAAACTATAATCTCAGTCATTGAAGCAATTGCAATTTATCATAACATCGGAAAGAGTCTATGTCAGAGCTAAAAAGCAAGTCCACATACTCAACTATCATTTAGTCCTCCATAATTGCTAACACTCACACAATACGTGTGGTTACGGAGTTTTAATCGGACACAGAGAAAGATAGGGGCTTATAGTTTTGCCCCACAACCTTTTACCTCAAGGGTAATGTCAAAATAATGGTTCATGCTCCCCTACATCCAATTATATATATATATATCATGTTCTTTCCAACATGCTGAGCTTGCCAAAGTATAAAATGAAAAAGAAAAGGTGAAGATCACCGTGACTCTTGTATAGGTAGAAGATAATAGTAAAGGATAGGCCCTTCGCAGAGGGAAGCAGAGGTTGCCATGCGCTTTTATGGTTGGATGCACAAAATCTCAATGCGAAAGAACGTCACTTTATATTGCCCCTTGTGATATGAACCTTTATTATGCAGTCTGTCGCTTTTATTACTTCCACATCACAAGATCGTATAAAGCTTATTTCTCCCACACCAATCAATCATGCATGTTTAGAGCAATTTTTATTGATTTGCACCGATGACAACTTACTTGAAGGATCTTACTCAATCCATAGGTAGATATGGTGGACTCTCATGGCAAAACTGGTTTAGGGATTTTGGAAGCACAAGTAGTATTTCTACTTAGTGCTGAGAATTTGGCTAGCATGAGGGGGAGTGGAAAGCTCAACAAGTTAGAGGATCCATGACAACATACTTTATTTCAGATATAAGAAAGACATAACTCATTACGTTGTCTTCCTTGTCCAACATCAACTCTTTAGCATGTCATATTTTAATGAGTGCTCCCAATCATAAAAGATGTCAATGATAATATATCTATATGTGAAACCTCTCTTTCCTTATTACTTCCTATTAATTGCAACAATGACCAAAGCTATGTCTGCCAACTCCCAAAAACTTTTAATCATCATACTCTTTCTATGTGAAGTCATTACTCTCATTAAGATCAATATGAACTCTTTGTTTCTTTTTATTCTTTTTCTCTTTTCTTTTTATTCACCCAAGATCATGGCAAAATAATCAAGCCCTTAACTCAACACTAATCTTTATTATATAGCTCACTGACTCGATTACAAAGAGAGATCATAAAGCAAACTCAAAACTAGATCATGGTATAAACTTTATTCTACTAAATCAAGATACTACTAATAGGATCGAACTAAGAAAAGCGGTAAAGATAGGAGTTGTGATTGTGACACGATACCGGGGCAACTCCCCCAAGCTTGGCAGTTGCCAAGGGGGGTGCCCATACCCATGTGATTATATCTCCTTCTTTGTTGGTGAAGAAGGTGGAGATGTTGTTGATGATGCAGGCTTGTCATCCATGTTCCAAGGCATAGGTTCACCATCATAGAAGGATGATCGAGTCTCCGGAATCCTCGAATCTGCAGCCAAACTCATTCTTTTGAATCTATATTCATACTCACAGTTTTGGTTTTGCAGGTCATAGATTTGGGCTTCGAGGTGCTCGATCTTCTCATATAGCTTGAAGATGGCCTCCTCGGTGTTCTTGGCATCCGGCTTGTAGTTGTTAGTGAACTCCGCGAGCATCGTGTGGCTAGTGTTGATTCCACGCTCCACCATCCCCTCGCACTTGAAAACTTGTTGCTCCATTGCTTCGAGCCTCGTCTCCACGCTTCCGGTTCCCTTTGGTCCCTCAACATCGCGGATGTGCAACAACCCATCACGCATCTCAATGGTTTGAGGGTGTCGCAGCACCTCCGCGAGGTAAGGGTTGATGACCTTCTCGAAGAACTTGTCCTTGGAAGCACTTGGGGACGTCATGATAATCTAGATCTGTCAGAAAAATAGCTCGAAACAAGAACAGAGAATAATTGCGTGATACGGGAGTCAAAACCTTCGGGAGAATATATAATGAATTTTTACCGACCAAAATACGTAACGTGCAAGAAAACAGAGTCCGGAAGGCACACGAGGTGCTCATGAGGTAGGGGGCGCACCCAGGGGGGTAGGGCGCGCCCACCACCCTCGTGGGGCCCTCATGTCCTTCCCGGTCTGCTACTTATTTTTCTATTTTTCTAAATATTCCAAAACGGAGAAATATTGCCTTAAAAATTGTTTTGGAGTCGGTTTACTTACCGTACCACATACCTATTCCTTTTCGGAGTCTGAAACGTTCCGGAAAGTGTCCCTTATGTATTCCTCCGGGGTTACGGTTTCAATAATATTGGTTTCAACATTTATGGGATTACTTGAGATATAATGTTTAATTCTTGGACTGTTTACCACCTTCGGATTTGTGCCCTTGAAGTTGTTGATTTTTGTGGCACCGGAATGATAGACCTCTTCGATAACATAGGGTCCTTCCCATTTAGAGAGAAGTTTTCCTGCAAAAAACCTTAAACGAGAGTTGTATAGCAATACATAATCACCTATATTAAACTCACGCTTTTGTATCCTTTTGTCATGCCATCTTTTGACTTTTCTTTAAACAACTTGGCATTTTCATAAGCTTGGGTTCTCCATTCATCGAGTGAGCTAATATCAAATAACCTCTTTTCACCAGCAAGTTTAAAATCATAATTGAGCTCTTTAATAGCCCAATACGCCTTATGTTCTAGTTCAAGAGGTAAGTGACATGCTTTTCCATAAACCATTTTATACGGGGACATACCCATAGGATTTTTGTATGCAGTTCTACAAGCCCATAATGCATCATCAAGTTTCTTGGACCAATTCTTTCTAGACCTATTAACAGTCTTTTGAAAAATTAATTTGAGCTCTCTATTGCTCAACTCTACTTGACCACTAGACTGAGGGTGATAAGGAGATGCAATTCTATGATTAACATCATATTTAGCAAGCATTTTACGGAAAGCACCATGAATAAAGTGTGAACCACCATCAGTCATTAAATATCTAGGGACTCCAAACCTCGGGAAAATAACTTCTTTAAGCATTTTAATAAAAGTGCTATGATCAGCACTACTAGTTAGAATAGCTTCTACCCACTTAGTAATGTAATCAACAGCAACTAAAATATGTGTATATCCATTAGAGGCAGGAAAAGGTCCCATATAATCAAAGCCCCAAACATCAAATGGTTCAATAAAAAGAGAATAATTCATAGGCATTTCTTGATGTCTACTAATATTACCAATTCTTTTACATTCATCACAAGACAAGACAAACTTACGGGCATCCTTGAAGAGAGTAGGCCAATAAAAACCAGATTGCAATACCTTATGTGCAGTTCTATCTCCAGCGTGGTGTCCTCCATAAGACTCGGAATGACACTTGCGTAGGATCTGTTCCTGTTCATGCTCAGGTACACAATGTCTAATAACACCATCTAATCCTTCTTTATAAAGATGTGAGTCATCCCAAAAGTAATGTCTTAAATCATAGAAAAACTTTTTCTTTTGCTGGTATGTGAAGCTAGGTGGTATAAACTTAGCAACAATATAATTAGCATAATCAGCATACCATGGAGTACTACGAGAAGTACTTATAACATTTAATTGTTCATCAGGAAAGCTATCATTAATAGGTAGTGGGTCATCAAGAATATTTTCTAACCTAGACAAGTTGTCTGCAACGGGGTTCTCAGCTCCCTTTCTATCATCAATATGCAAATCAAATTCTTGTAGCAAGAGAACCCATCTAATAAGTCTAGGTTTAGCATCTTTCTTTTCCATAAGGTATTCAATAGTAGCATGATCTTTTTGAATAGTTACTTTAGAATCAACAATATAAGATCTGAACTTATCACAAGCAAATACAACTGCTAAAAGCTCTTTTTCAGTAGTAGCATAATTTATTTGAGCATTGTCTATAGTCTTACTAGCATAATGAATAACATTTAATTTCTTATCAACTCTTTGCCCTAGAACAGCACCTACAGCATAATCACTAGCATCACACATAATTTCAAAGGGTAGGTTCCAATCAGGTGGCTGAACAATAGGTGCAGTGACTAATGGTTTCTTAAGTATTTCAAATGCTTCTACACAATCATCATCAAAGACAAATCGTATATCTTTTTGCAATAAATTAGTCAGAGGCCGAGAAATTTTTGAGAAGTCCTTAATGAACCTCTTATAAAATCCAGCGTGACCAAGGAAACTTCTTATACCTTTGATGTCCTTGGGACATTGCATCTTTTCAATAGCATCAACCTTGGCTTTATCAACTTCAATACCTCTTTCAGAAACTTTGTGCCCCAAGACAATACCTTCATTAACCATAAAGTGGCACTTTTCCCAATTCAAGACAAGATTAGTTTCTTCACATCTCTGCAAAACTCGATCAAGATTGCTCAAGCAATCATCAAAATAGGAACCATAGACGGAAAAGTCGTCCATGAAAACCTCACAAATCTTTTCACAAAAGTCAGAGAATATAGCCATCATGCATCTTTGAAAGGTAGCAGGTGCATTACATAAACCAAAAGGCATACATCTATAAGCAAAAGTACCAAAAGGGCATGTAAAAGTATTCTTTGATTGATCTATAGCCGACACAGGTATTTGAGAGAAACCAGAATAACCATCTAGAAAGCAATAGTGTGTATGTTTGCATAATCTTTCTAGCATTTGATCAATAAAAGGTAAGGGGTAATGATCTTTCTTAGTAGCTTTATTTAATTTGCAGAAATCAATTACCATCCTATAACCTGTGATAATTCTTTGTGGAATCAATTAATCTTTATCATTAGGAACAACATTAATACCTCCCTTCTTAGGGACACAATGGACAGGACTTACCCACTCACTATCAGCAACGGGATAGATTATACCTGCCTCTAGAAGCTTTAGTATTTCTTTTCTTACCACTTCTTTCATTTTAGGATTCATACATCGTTGAGGATCACGAACTGGTTTGGCATCTGCTTCCAAATTTATTTTATGCTGACATAGAGTGGGACTAATGCCCTTAAGATCATCAAGAGTATATCCAATAGCAGCACGATGCTTCTTCAGAGTTTTCAATAATCTTTCTTCTTCATGCTCTGAAAGGTTAGCACTAATAATAACAGGATATATCTTCTTTTCATCAAGATAAGCATATTTAAGATTATCAGGCAAAGGTTTAAGCTCAAACACGGGATCACCCTTGGGTGGAGGAGGATCCCCTAAAATTTCAACAGGCAAATTATGTTGCAGAATAGGTTCCTGTTTAAAGAATACTTCATCTATTTCCCTTCTTTCATTCATGAACATATCATTTTCATGGTCTAGCAAATAGTGTTCTAAAGGATCACTAGGAGGTACGGCAATAGAAGCAAGACCAATAATTTCATCCTTACTAGGTAATTCTTCCTCACGATGTTTTTTACTAAATTTAGAGAAATTAAACTCATGAACCATATCATCCAAGCCAACAGTAACAACATTCTTTGTGCAATCTATGGTAGCATTGACAGTATTTAAGAAGGGTCTACCAAATATAATGGGGCAAAAGCTATCTTGCGGAGAAGTAATAACAAGAAAATCAGCAGAATATTTAGTTTTCCCACACAAGACTTCAACTTCTCTAACAATTCCAATTGGTGAAATAGTATCTCTATTGGCAAGTTTAATTGTGACATCAATACCTTCTAACTCAACAGGTGCAATTTCATTCTTAATTTCTTCGTATAAAGTATGTGGTATAACACTAGCACTCGCACCCATATCACATAAGCCATGATAACAATGATCTCCTATTTTAACAAAAATAACAGGCACACCTACAACAGGTCTATGTTTATCTTTATCACAAGGTTTAGCAATTCTAGCAGTTTCACCTTCGAACTGAATAACATGCCCATCAATATTATTAGACAAGAGATCTTTAACAATAGCAATATTAGGTTCTACTTTAACTTGCTCAGGAGGTGTATAAGTTCTAATATTGCTTTTACAAACAACAGTTGAAGCTTTAGCATGATCCTTTACTCTAACAGGGAAAGGTGGTTTCTCAATATAAGAAGTAGGAACAATAGGATCATTATAAGTGACAGTCTTTTCTTCAACTTTAATAGGTGCAGCTACGTTTACTTCTATGGGAGGGTGATATTTAAACCACTTCTCCTTAGGGAGATCAACATAAGTAGAAAAAGATTCACAGAAAGAAGCTACTATCTCAGAGTCAAGTCCATATTTAGTGCTAAACTTACGGAAAATATCGGTGTCCATAAAAGATTTAACACAATCAAACTTAGGTGTCATACCTGAATCCTTACCTTCGTCGAGGTCCCAATCTTCACAGTTGCGTTTAATTCTATCCAATAAATTCCATGTGAATTCAATAGTCTTCATCATAAAAGAGCCAGCACAAGAAGTATCGAGCATGGTGCGATTGTTTTCGGAAAGACGAGCATATAAATTTTGAATGATCATTTCTCTTGAGAGCTCATGATTGGGGCATGAATATAACATTGATTTAAGCCCCCCCCCCCAAGCTTGAGCGATGCTTTCTCCTTCACGAGGCCAGAAATTATATATATAATTGCGATCACGATGAACAAGATGCATAGGGTAATACTTTTGATGAAATTCCAACTTCAATCTTTTATAGTCCCATGATCTCATATCATCACATAGCCTATACCATATCAATGCGTCTCCCTTCAAAGATAAAGGGAAGACCTTCTTCTTAGCAACATCATCGGGTATACCTGCAAGCTTAAATAATCCACAAACTTCATCCACATATATTAAGTGCTCATCAGGATGCTTTGTTCCATCTCCTGTAAAAGGGTTAGCTAGCGGTTTTTCCATCATACCCGAAGGAAATTCAAAAGGAGTTTCATTTTCAATAGGTTTAGTAGGTTGAGGAGCAATTCTTTGCTCTACTGGACGGGGTGAAGATACCCCGAACAAGCCCCTCAGAGAATTACTTTCCATAGTAACAAGTGACAGTAAATTTCAGCACACTATATAAATTTTTCCTTACCAAATTCCACCTACCAAAGGTGCTACACTCCCCGGCAACGGTGCCAGAAAAGAGTCTTGATGACCCACAAGTATAGGGGATCTATCATAGTCCTTTCGATAAGTAAGAGTGTGGAACCCAACGAGGAGCAGAAGGAAATGATAAGCGGTTTTCAGCAAGGTATTCTCTGCAAGTACCGAAATAAGTGGTAACAGATAGTTTTGTGATAGGATAAATTGTAACGAGCAACAAGTAACAAAAGTAAATAAAGTGCAGCAAGGTGGCCCAATCCTTTTTGTAGCAAAGGACAAGCCGGAACAAACTCTTATAATAGGAAAAGCGCTCCCGGGGACACATGGGAATATCGTCAAGCTAGTTTTCATCACGTTCATATGATTCGCGTTTGATACTTTGATAATTTGATATGTGGGTGGACTGGTGCTTGGGTGCTGTTCTTACTTGAACAAGCATCCCACTTATGATTAACCTCTATTGCAAGCATCCGCAACTACAACAAAAGTATTAAGGTAAACCTAACCATAGCATGAAACATGTGGATCCAAATCAGCCCCTTACGAAGCAACGCATAAACTAGGGTTTAAGCTTCTGTCACTCTAGCAACCCATCATCTACTTATTACTTTCCAATGCCTTCCTCTAGGCCCAAATAATGGTGAAGTGTTATGTAGTCGACGTTCACATAACACCACTAGAGGCTAGACAACATACATCTTATCAAAATATCAAACCAATACCAAATTCACATGACTACTAATAGCAAGACTTCTCCCTTGTCCTCAGGAACAAACGTAATTACTCACAAAGCATATTCATGTTCATAATCAGAGGGGTAATAATATGCATATAGGATCTGAACATATGATCTTCCACCAAATAAACCAACTAGCATCAACTACAAGGAGTAATCAACACTACTAGCAACCTACTAGCACCAATCCCGGACTTTGAGACAAGAATTGGATACAAGAGATGAACTAGAGTTTGGAGATGAGATGGTGCTGGTGAAGATGTTGATGGAGATTGCCCTCTCCCGATGAGAGGAGCGTTGGTGATGACAATGGTGATGATTTCCCCCTCCCAGAGGGAAGTATCCCCGGCAGAACAGCTCTGTTGGAGCTCTAGATTGGTTCCGCCAAGGTTCCGCCTCATGGCGGCGGAGTTTCGTCCCGAAAGGTTACCTCTTATTTTTTTCTCATCGAAAGACTTCATATAGGAGAAGATGGACGTCGGAGAGCCACCAGGGGGGCCATGAGGTAGGGGGCGCGCCCTAGGGGGGGCGGGCCCCCCACCCTCGTGAGTAGGGTGTGGGCCCCCTGGCCTTCATCTTTGGTGAGGATTTTTCTTTATTTGTTTTAAGATGTTCCGTGGAGTTTCAGGACTTTTGGAGTTGCGCAGAATAGGTCTCTAATATTTGCTCCTTTTCCAGCCCAGAATTCCAGCTGCCGGCATTCTCCCTCCTTATGTAAACCTTGTAAAATAAGAGAGAATAGCCATAAGTATTGTGACATAAAGTGAAATAACAGTCCATAATGCAATAAATATCGATATAAAAGCATGATGCAAAATGGACGTATCAAACCCCGATGACAATCAAGCAATTGTTTCATACCTTAATAATTTCAAACTCTTGAACTTTCACGCAATACATGAGCGTGAGCCATGGATATAGCACTATGGGTGGAATAGAATATAATGATGGGGGTTATGTGGAGAAGACAAAAAGGAGAAAGTCTCACATCAATGAGGCTAATCAATGGGCTATGGAGATGCCCATCGATTGATGTTAATGCAAGGAGTAGGGATTGCCATGCAACGGATGCACTAGAGCTATAAATGTATGAAAGCTCAACAAAAGAAACTAAGTGGGTGTGCATCCAACTTGCTTGCTCACGAAGACCTAGGGCACTTGAGGAGGCCCATTGTTGGAATATACAAGCCAAGTTCTATAATGAAAAATTCCCACTAGTATATGAAAGTGACAGAACACGAGACTCTCTATCATGAAGATTTTGAAGCACAAGTGTGGAAAAAAGGATAGTAGCACTGCCCCTTTTTATTTATTTTCTCTTTTTTTGGGCCTTCTTTTTTTCTTTGGCCTTTCTCTTTTTTGGGACAATGCTCTATTGAATGATGATCATCACACTTCTATTTATTTACAACTCAATGATTACAACTTGATACTAGAACAAAGTATGACTCTATATGGATGCCTCCGGCGGTGTACCGGGATATGCAATGAATCAAGAGTGACAAGTATGAAAGCATTATGAACGGTGGCTTTGCCACAAATACTATGTCAACTACATGATCATGCTAGCAATATGAAAATGATGAATGTGTCATGATAAACTGGATGGTGGAAAGTTGCATGGCAATATATCTCGGAATGGCTATGGAAATGCCATAATAGGTAGATATGGTGGCTGTTTTGAGGAAGATATATGGAGGTTTATGTGTGAAAGAGCGTATCACATCACGGGGTTTGGATGCACCGGCGAAGTTTGCACCAACTCTCGATGTGAGAAAGGGCAATGCACGGTACCGTAGAGGCTAGCAATGATGGAAGGGTGAGAGTGCGTATAATCCATGGACTCAACATTAGTCATAAAGAACTCATATACTTATTGCGAAAATCTACAAGCCATCAAAAACCAAAGCATTACGCGCATGCTCCTAGGGGGATATATTGGTAGGAAAAGACCATCGCTCGTCCCCGACCGCCACTCATAAGGAGGACAATCAAATAACACCTCATGTTTCAAATTTGTTGCATAACATTTACCATACGTGCATGCTATGGGACTTGCAAACTTTAACTCAAGCACTTCTCAAATTCACAATTACTCTACTAGCATGACTTTGATATTACTACCTCCATATCTCAAAACAATTATCAAGCATCCAACTTTTCTTAGTATTCAACGCACTCAAAAGAAAGTTTCACAAATCTTGAATACCAAGCATGTTATTATTAAGCAACTTACCATGCTATTAAGACTCTCAAAATAATTTAAGTGAAGCATGAGAGATCAATAGTTTCTTTAAAACAAATACACCACCGTGCTCTGAAAGATCTAAATGAAGCACATAGAGCAAAATTATAACGCTCAAAAGATATAAGTGAAGCACATAGAGCAAAACTACATAGCTCAAAAGATATAAGTGAAGCACATAGAGTATTCTATCAAATTATAATTCATGTATGGCTCTATCAAAAGGTGTGTACAGCAAGGATGATTGTGGCACACTAGCAAACAAAGACACAAATAATACAAGACGCTCTAAGCCAAACACATATCATGTTGGTGAATAAAAATATAGCTCCAAGTAAATTACCGATGGAAGTAGACGAAACAGGGGATGCCTTCCGGGGCATCCCCAAGCTTTGACTTTTTGGTGTCCTTGGATTATCTTGGGGTTTCCATGGTCATCCCCAAGCTTAGGCTCTTTCCACTCCCTGTTCCATAATCCATCAAAAGAATTCAGCCAAAACTTGAAAACTTCACAACACAAAACTCAATAGAAATCTCGTGAGCTCCGTTAGAGAAAGAAAACAAAAGACCACTTCAAGGTACTGTAATGAACTCATTATTTATTTATATTGGTGTTAAAACTACTGTATTCCAACTTCTCTATGGATTATAAACTATTTTACTAGCCATAGATTCATCAAAATAAGCAAACAACACACGAAAAACAGAATCTGTCAAAAACAGAACAGTCTGTAGTAATCTGTAACTAACGCAAACTTCTGGAACTCCAAAACATCTACCAAAATTGGAAGACCTATAAAATTTGTTTATCGATCAGCAGAAATTGGAATCAGTATTTTATCACATTCTGATGATTTTTAATAATTCAGGCACTGAACGCAAAGTTTCTGGAAATTACAGCAAGATCAAATAACTATCATCCAAGAAGATCCAATAGGTCTAACTTGGCACAAACACTAATTAAAACACAAAACCACATCCAAACAGAAGGTATATGGGTTATTTATTCCCTAACATAAGACAAAAACTAAAAATAAAACTGGGTTGCCTCCCAACAAGCGCTATCGTTTAACGCCCCTAGCTAGGCATAAAAGCGAGGATAGATCTAGGTATTGCCATCTTTGGTAGGCAATCCATAAGTGGATCTCATGATAGTTTCATATGGCAATTTTATTTTATTTCTATGAAAGTGTTCCATGCCCTTTTTAATGGAAATTGAAATCTAATATTCCCTTCCTTCATATCAATAATCGCACCAACCGTTCTTAGGAAAGGTCTACCAAGAATAATAGGGCAAGAAGGATTGCAATCTATATCAAGAACAATGAAATCTACGGGCACATAATTTCTATTTGCAACAACAAGAACATCATTAATTCTTCCCATAGGTTTCTTAATAGTGGAATCCGCAAGATGCAAGTTTAGAGAGCAATCGTCAAAATCGCGGAAATCTAGCAAATCACACAAAGTTTTGGGGATAGTGGAAACACTAGCACCCAAATCACACAAAGCATAAAACTCATGATTTTTAATTTTAATTTTAATAGTTGGTTCCCACTCATCATAGAGTTTCCTAGGGATAGAAACTTTTAACTCAAGCTTTTCTTCATAAGATTGCATCAAGGCATCAACAATATGTTCGGTAAAGGCTTTCTTTTGACTATAAGCATGTGGAGAATTTAGCATGGATTGCAACAAGGAAATACAATCAATAAAGAGCAACTTTCATAATTAAATTCCTTGAAATCCAATATAGTGGGTTTAGCAACATCTAGATTTTTATTTCTTTCAATCCCACTTTCATCAATTTCATCATAAATATCTAAATACTCCGAATTTTTAGAACATCTTTTAGGTAAAGGAAGATCATATTCAGTTTCATCAAGATTCATATTGCAAAACAAATATTTGATAGGGGACACATCAATAACTTTTAGATCTTCATCTTGATTTTCATAGGAATTGGAAGAACACGCTTTAATAAAGGCATCTTTGGAAGCACGCATCCTAGCGGTTCTTTCCTTGCACTCGTCAATGGAAATTCTCATGGCTTTGAGAGACTCATTGATATCATGCTTGGGAGGAATAGATCTAAGCTTTAAAGAATCAATCTTAAGAGAAATTCTATCAACGTTCCTAGCCAAATCATCAACTTTAAGTAATTTATCTTCAAGCAAAGCATTAAAATTCTTTTGTGAATTCATAAACTCTTTAACACTATTATCAAATTCAAAGGGAATCTTATTATAATTTCCATAAGAGTTGTTGTAGGAATTTCCATAATTATTAGAACGATTACTAGGATAAGGCCTAGGATTAAAATTCCCTCTATACGCGTTGTTACCAAAATTATTCCTACCAACAAAATTCACATTCATAGATTCATTGGTATTCTCAATCAAAGTAGACAAAGGCATATCATTAGGATTAGAAGAAACACTCTTAGTAGCAATAATTTCATAAGTTCATCCATCTTTCCACTCGAAACATTGATTTCTTCTATCGCATGCACTTTTTTATTAGAAGATCTTTCAGTATGCCATTGAGAATAATTAACCATAATATTATCTAGGAGTTTAGTGGCATCTCCTAAAGTGATTTCCATAAAAGTGCCTCCCGCGGCCGAATCTAAAAGATTTCTAGAAGCAAAATTCAATCCGGCAGAAAATTTTTGTATAATCATCAACAAATTTAAACCATGAGTAGGGCAATTACGTATCATTAATTTCATTCTCTCCCAAGCTTGTGCAACATGTTCATGATCAAGTTGCTTAAAATTCATAATATCGTTTCTAAGAGAGATGATCTTAGAGGGAGGAAAATACTTAGAGATAAAAGCATCTTTGCACTTGTTCCAAGAATCAATACTATTTTTAGGCAAAGACGAAAACCAAGCTTTAGCACGATCTAAGCAAAAAAGGAAATAGCTTCAATTTAACGACATCATTATCGGCATCTTTTTTCTTTTGCATATCACATAAATCAACGAAGCTATTCAAATGAGTAGCGTCATCTTCACTAGGAAGGCCGGCAAATCGATCTTTTATAACAAGATTCAACAAGGCAATATTGATTTCACAAGATTCAGTATTGGCAAGAGGAGCAATCGGAGTGCTAAGGAAATCATTATTATTGGTATTGGTGAAGTCACACAATTTGGTAGTATGTTGAGCCATCGCGACAAACAAGCAATCCAACACATGAGCAAACAAAAGGCAAGCGAGGGAAAGGCAAATGGAGAAAGGAGGAGGAGAAGGAGAAAGAGAGGGCGAATCAAATGGCAAGGGTGAAGTGGGGGAGAGGAAAATGAGAGGCAAATGGCAACTAATGAAATGCGAGAGATAGGGATTGTGATGGGTACTTGGTATGTTGACTTTTTGTGTAGACTCCCCGGCAACGGCGCCAGAAATTCTTCTTGCTACCTCTTGAGCTTGCGTTGGTTTTACCCGAAGAGGAGAGGATGATGCAGCAGAGTAGCGTAAGTATTTCCCTCAGTTTTTGAGAACCAAGGTATCAATCCAATAGGAGGCCACGCTCAAGTCCCTCGTACCTGCACAAAACGATAGCTACTCGCAACCAACGCGATTAGGGGTTGTCAATCCCTTCACGGTCACTTACAAGAGTGAGATCTGATAGATAGTATTTTTGGTATTTTTGGTATAGAGATGCAAAGTGAAAAGTAAAAGGCAAAGTAAAAAAGCAAAGCAAGATTAAAGTGATGGAGATTGATATGATGAGAATAGACCCGGGGGCCATAGGTTTCACTAGTGGCTTCTCTCAAGAGCATATGTATTCTACGGTGGGTGAACAAATTACTGTTGAGCAATTGACAGAATTGAGCATAGTTATGAGAATATCTAGGCATGATCATGTATATAGGCATCACGTCTGTGACAAGTAGACCGAAACGATTCTGCATCTACTACTATTACTCCACTCACCGACCGCCATCCAGCCTGCTTCTAGAGTATTAAGTTAAAAACAGAGTAACACTTTAAGCAAGATGACATGATGTAGAGAGATAAATTCATGCAATATGAAATAAACCCCATCTTGTTATCCTCGATGGCAACGATAAAATACGTGCCTTGCTGCCCCTTCTGTCACTGGGAAAGGACACCGCAAGATCGAACCCAAAGCTAAGCACTTCTCCCATGGTAAGAAAAACCAATCTAGTAGGCCAAACCAAACTGATAATTCGAAGAGACTTGCAAAGATAACCAATCATACATAAAAGAATTTATAGAAGATTCAAATATTATTCATAGATAGACTTGATCAGAAACCTACAATTCATCGGTCTCAACAAACACACCACAAAAAGAAGAAGATTACATCGAATAGATCTTCACGAGAGAGGCGGAGAACTTTGTATTGAGATCCAAAAAGAGAGAAGAAGCCATCTAGCTACTAACTGTGGACCCGAAGGTCTGAGGTAAACTACTCACACTTCATCAGAGAGGCTATGATGATGTAGAAGCCCTCCGTGATGACGGCCCTCTCCCGCGAAGCTCCGGAATAGGCCCCAAGATGGGATCTCATGGATACAGAAAGTTGCGGCAGTGGAATTAGGTTTTTGGCTCCGTATCTGTTCGTTTGGGGGTACGTAGGTACATATAGGAGGAAGAAGTACGTCGGTGGAGCTTCGGTGGGCCCACGAGGGTGGGGGGCGCACCTGGGGGTATAGGGTGCGCCCCCTACCTCGTGCCTACCTCGAAGCTTCCTTGGCGTAGGGTCCAAGTCTCCTGGGTCATATTCGATGAGAAAATCACGTTCCCGAAGGTTTCATTCCGTTTGGACTCCGTTTGATATTTCATTTCTTCAAAACACTGAAATAGGCAAAAAAACAGCAATTCTGGGTTGGGCCTCCGGTTAATAGGTTAGTCCCAAAAATAATATAAAAGTGGAAAATAAAGCCCAATATAGTCCAAAATAGTAGATAATATAGCATGGAGCAATAAAAAATTATAGATATGTTGGAGATGTATCAGTGAACGGTCAAAGAATCAAACATTATATCTCAGGTAATCCCATAAATGTTGAAACCAATGTTATTGAAACCGTAACCCCGAAGGAATACATAAGGGACACTTTCCGGAACATTTCAGACTCCGAAAAGGAATAGGTATGTGGTACAGTAAGTAAACCGACTCCAAAACAGTTTTTAAGGCAATATTTCTCCGTTTTGGAATACTTAGAAAAATAGAAAAATAAGAAGCGGTCCGGGAAGGACATGAGGGCTCCACGAGGGTGGAGGGCGCGCCCCCTACCTCATGGGCACCTCGTGTGCTCTCTGGACTCTGTTTTCATACACGACACGTATTTTGGTCGGCAAAAATTCATTACATAATCTCCCGGAGGTTTTGACCCTCGTATCACGCAAAAATCTCCTGTCTTTATTTCGAGCTGTTTTCTGTCAGGGTTGTCAAGGCCAAGCACTATGTCGTCTCCCTCCTCCTCCAACCATTAGGGCAACGATGCTTGGCTAATGAAGATAGAGATGAAGAGAGAAGAACCCATGTTGATCAACAAGGATGAAGGGATCAAGAAAGCCATGGGGGATCAAGTTCCGGCAACAAAAGACACCCTTCAACTTGATCACAATCTTCTTACCCCAACAGAGATCGAAGCTTTCAAGATGATTGAGTTAGCTTGTATACAAAATAAGTATCTCACATGTGATAATATTTTGTTGAAGGAGCATATCATCGCACTCAAGGGCATTATCCGCAAGTTAGAAGACCTCTTACGCTCGATGTGCGACTATCCATCATCAACGACTCCACCTTCTTCACCAACAAAGGAGACATAATTACATGGGTATGGGCACTCCCCTTGGCAACTGCCAAGCTTGGGGGAGTGCCCCGGTATCGTATCACCATCACTTTTATCTTTACCATTTTTCTTAGTTCGATCCTTTTGGTAATATCTTGATCTAGTAGAATAAAAGTTCTTAGTATGATCTAGTTGTGAGTTTCACTTTATAATCCTTCTATGTAATCGAGTCCGTGAGCTATATAATAAAGATTAGTGTTGAGTCAAGGGCTTGATTATTTTGCCATGATCCTAAGGGGATAAAAGAAAAGAGAAAGAAATAAAAAGAAACAAAGAGATCATGTGAGTCTTATGGAGAGTAATGAGCTCACATAGAAAAAGTATGATGAATAAAAGTTGTTGAGGGTTGACAAACATAGTTTTTGTCATCATTGCAATTAATAGGAAGTAATAAATAAAGAGAGGTCTTCACATATAGATATACTATCTTGGACATCTTTTATGATCGTGAGCACTCATTAAAATATGACATGCTAAAAGAGTTGACGTTGGACAAGGAAGACAATGTAATGGGTTATGTTTTCTTACATCTTAGATAAATTATATTGTCATGGATCATCCAACATGGTTGAGCTTGCCTTTCCCCCTCGTGCTAGCCAAATTCATCGCACCAAGTAGAGATACTACTTGTGCTTCCAAATACCCTTAAACCAGTTTTACCGTCAGAGTCCATCATACCTACCTATGGATTGAGTAAGATCCTCTAAGTAAGTTGTCATCGGTGCAAGCAATGAAAATTGTTCCCTAAATATGTATGACTTATTAGTGTGGGAGAAAACAAACTTTATACGATCGTGTGATATGGAAGAAATAAAAGCGACAAACTGCATAGTAAAGGTCCATATCACAAGTGGCAATATAAAGTGATGTTCTTTCGCACTGAGATTTTGTACATCCAACCATAAAAGCGCATGACAACCTTTGCTTCCCTCTGCGAAGGGCCTATCTTTTACTTTCACTTCCTACCTTGCATAAGAGTCATTGTGATCTTCACCCTTCCTTTTTACATTTTATCCTTTTGCAAGCATGGTATGTTGGAAAGATCCTGGTATATATGGCTAATTGGATGTGAGTTTTCATGAACTATTATTGTTGACATTACCCTTGAGGTAAAATGTTGGGAGGCAAAACTATAAGCCCCTATCTTTCTCTTTGTCCGATTAAAACTCCATACCCATAAGTATTGCATGAGTGTGAAAGTGCGTTATATCGACTAGAGGGGGGTGAATAGGCGATTTTTATGAAAGTCTTCAGAACATAGAAGTTTTGAAGACAAACGATAAAATTAAACCTATTACCATGCAGCGGAAGGTAGACTACACTAGGCAAACCATAGTCAAGTATTCAATGAAATGAAAGCACAAAGACTAATAGCAGCTAGGTAGTAAGGATCGGGTAGGAAGATATTGTGAAGCCAAACAGAACACGCAGTCACTCAGTGAAGACAAATGATAGAGCAAACATACAATGACTTCACAAGGAGTAACAGTAAGTAAAGTGAAGTGAAGATGAAACCAGTGACTCGTTGAAGACAATGATTTGTTGAACCAGTTCCAGTTGCTGTGACAACTGTACGTCTGGTTGGAGCGGCTAGGTATTTAAACCTTAGGACACACAGTCCCGGACACCCAGTCCTGAACACGCAGCTCAGGACACCCAGTCCTCACCGTATTCTCCTTGAGCTAAGGTCACATAGACCTCGCCCAATCACTCTGGTAAGTCTTCAAGGTAGACTCCCAAACCTTCACAGACTTCGTTCACTGGCAATCCACAATGTCTCTTGGAAGCTCAGAACGCGACGCCTAACCGGCTGGAGGATGCACAGTCCTCAAGTGTAATAAGTCTTCAGATCACACAGACAAGAAGACTTAAGTGATGCCCAATTCTCTCTGGCTCTGGTGGTTAGGGCTTTATCCTCGCAAGGAATTCTCTCTCAAAGGCTTCGAGGTGGGTTGCTCTCAAACGACAAAAGCCGTGCTTTCAATCTGAGCAGCCAACCGTTTATGGTTGTAGGGGGTGGGCTATTTATAGCCACTTGGCAACCCGACCTGATTTGTCCGAAATGACCCTGGGTCACTAAGGAACTGACACGTGTTCCAACGGTCAGATTTCAAACTCACACGGCAACTTTACTTGGGCTACAAGCAAAGCTGACTTGTCCGACTCTGGACAAGATTCGCTCTCATAGTCTTCACTCGAAGACATAGGTTTTTGGTTTAGGCATCACTTCAGTCATTCTGACTGGTTCTCTTGGACCCCACTTAACAGTACGGTGGTTCCTATGACTCAACACAAAAGAAAAAGAACTACGAAAGATCTAAGTCTTCGAGCTCCATAGGCTTCATATAGTGTCTTCTCTTGTCATAGTCTTCAATGTGAATATCTTCATATACCACCTTTGACTTCAATGTCTTCATACAGTTTTAGGGGTCATCTCTGGTAGTAAAACCGAATCAATGAGGGACTTCTACCTGTGTTATCCTGCAATTCTCACAAACACATTAGTCCCTCAACTAGGTTTGTCGTCAATACTCCAAAACCAACTAGGGGTGGCACTAGATGCACTTACAATCTCCCCCTTTTTGGTGATTGATGACAAACTAGTTGAAGTTTTCAACGGGGAATATAATCTGTGAAATTGTAAAGGATAAGGAATTGTCTTCATAAGTTGCAAGGGCTCCCCCTGAAGATGTGCATATAAGTTAATTTGCTTTTGGAATGCAAATGCACATGGCAGGTTGTACTTGTGGAGATCCACTTCAACTTATGATGACAATCCACTATGCATGTGAAAGTATATGAAGATAATGACATGCATAATGGAAAATGGACGTCTGCAGAATGAGCTAAGTGCGGAATTTATCGTCGCACATGCGGAATTTATCTTCGCAAAACAAGGTGGCAAATAAGTAGCAGACGACCATCTAGTTTAAGTGTTACAACTCATAAGAACCAAATGTAGCAAAAACGAGAGTTGTAAGCACGAAGCAAAATATAAAGCACCCGCCCATATGGACCCGCTTGAAGACTATCAATCTCATATGCTTCTCCCCCTTTTGTCAGTAATGACCAAAAAGGTTTGAAGACATAGAGCCTCTACTCGTTCCCATGAGGAGTAGGTGAAGTAGCAGGGTTGTTGGTGTTGTTTGGCGGTGCAGAAGAGCTTGGAGGTGCTGAAGGAGGTGGCGGTGAAGTAGCATCGTCTTCTTCCTCAATAATTCTGGCAGTCACTGTGGCAGCAGAGGAAGAGAACTCAGAGTCTTCAAGGGATGGAGTTCCTAGCAGCACAGCCCTTCGAGGAGGTGTGGAGTCAAACTTGAATCTCTCAGAGAAGCCATCCTCTTGAAGATCAGCTTCAGAACACATCATCGTGAGCCCTTTCCATGTGCGGCGACAGGTTTCATGGGCAACGAAAGCATTCTTGGTGGCAAGATTTCGAGTGCGATTAACATCCACCAAGAGGCTTTTCATCTGACGCTTCAGCCAGTCATGATGCCTATCCTGTTTCTGATGTAGAGCCACAAGAAGCTCTCGGTCGTTGAGAACACGAGTGCGCTTCTTGGGTCTTGGAGCAGTGGCACTGTCAGTGGCTTCAGTGGAAGCAGGGTGTGGTGCACGTGTAGTGCCAGCCAAAGGATACACCCGAGAAACTGCTTCAACGCCTTCAACGTTCTGAGTAAAACTCTGATGGTCTGCATTCTGAAGACTTAGAGGTTGCTTGGCAGGCTCAGAATATATGGCTTCAGTAGACATGTCCACGTCAGGCAAGAAGATCCGATGGTTGCGGGCTGAGGGCTGATACGAGATGGCGGAGTGTAGCTTGATCAGCCGCATGACCCAAGGGGCGTAGAACTTCAAACCAAACAGATCAATGCCTGATGCAGCAAGTTGGCGTATGAAGAAGTCCTGTGCATTGAAGCATTTGCCATGAAGTATATAGAAGACCAAAGTCTTCATTGCACCCTGAAGCTTGGCATTTGGAGAGTGCCCTTTGATAGGCTAGAGAGTTTGTCTGATGATGTGATAGATGGTTCTGGGCAGGTACTCAAGGTCTTCAACGAAGAAATCTGTGGGATACGCAGCATCTTGGGGCAATGGCTTCATCATGCTGAGCATTTGACTCATATCAGGTTCTGGCCGCTGAAAGATGCTCTCAATAGCTTCAGCATGCAGCTGACAGCCTTACTCGAAGAGATCGCCAGGAGTGGGCAAGCCAGTGAGCTCAATGATGTCAAATGCATTGGCTTCGTGATGAACGTTGCCAGTCATCCACTCCAGGACCCAAGTCTTCGGATCTCTGCTGTACCTTTGATGTGAAGTGTGGCATAGAATTGTAGCAGCAGCTCTTCATTCCAATGCTCTTCATCAGTAACAAACTGCAGCAGACCCACTTGCTTGAAGCAATCCAACGCTTCTTCTAGACAGGGCAGACCAGCTATAGCTTCAATGTCAAGGCACTTGTGTGGGAAGATGCGACCTTGGTTGTAAAGAATGCAAGAGTAATAGATTCACTGAGGATAGCTCCAGAACCGATCAGATAATATCCTTTCCCTTGAGTAGGGGTTCCTGGAGCTATTGAAGAACGTGTTGTCTGCCCTGAAGCCATTGATGTTGAAGGAGCCAGGTGCTGATGCAGGACCTGGAAACCTTGGCAGTCTTGGAATTGGCTTCTGGACCTGAGGTCTGTGCTCAACATGATAGTTGAATTGGGGACCGGCAGCAGACTCAGGAACAGAAGTGGCGGGATCAGTGGCTTCGCTGTCTTCTGAAGCTTTTGCTGGGGAGGGCTCCACATTAGCTTCATTGGTGGTTATGACAGCCTCATGATTTTCATCCTCCACTTGACTAGCTGGAGGGTCGGTCACAAGCACATTCTCCTGGAGAACTGCTTCTTGGTGGAACAGGGGAGTGGGATCTTGTGGTACTTCTTCTTCTGCGGCTGTTGCAGCCGGAATGTCTTCAGCAGAGACTTGAGGCCTTGGACCTTTGCGAAGCCTGCGGAGCGCAGACGACGCCTGTGGAGTTGGAGTGGGCTGGGCCTCATAGTCTTCTTCCTCTTGTGGGCGATCCGCCCATGAAGCATCCTGTGCAATTGGCGTCAGTGGACGACCAATGCTGATGAGTTCGCTGTTTTCAAACTGAGGAAGGACTGCATCATCTTCTACATTGTCATGATGACCAATGTCTTCAGCAGCGATGGGATCAGCTGCTGGAATGTCTTCAGCTTCAGGAGCCTCTGTGGAAGCAGGCTCATGAACTGTCAGTTGACGTTCTGCGTCAGGATGAACCATAGAAATGGGTTCAACTATCAAGGGCTCTGTGGGAGCAGCCCGAGCTTTCTTGGTCTTTCTCTTTTTCTTGGTGGGGGCAGTAGGAGAGGCTTCAGAGTGTTTCCTCTTCCTGGCTTCAGCCTCAGCAGTTCTTGTCTTCTTGAGCTCTGAAGCTGTTGACCGGCTTTTTGGCTTCGAGCCAGTCAGTCTAGTTGGGAAGACAATCGGAACTGCTTCTTGCCTTGGTGCATCAGTTCAGCCGTAGCAGGCTTCTTCTTCTTCTTTGCGGCCATCCTGGGGTCGATGCCAGGACGCCCAAGTGCCTTGCGCTTCTCAGCCTCATTATAGGCTTGCACACATCTGTCAGCCAGAGTCTTCATGCGCTCACGCGAACCCTGAGCTTCTGCACGCTTCTTCACAAAGGCTTCCTTGAGCTCGTGCATCATTGTCTTGAAGTTCTTCACTTCTTGCACGCTGAGCTTGGCCATATGCTTCTTGAACTGAGCCTTTTCATAGTCAATCTTCTGCTTCAGTTCAACAATGCGCTGGGCAATAGCAAGTTCTGAAGCAATGGCGCCTTGGAAGGCGACACTGAGGCCAATGGGTAGCTGCAGATCTTCAAAGCTGATGTTTGGCGTGTCAAACCACTCGTCAATGAAGTTGTGGATGATGGTGACATCAAAGAGAGGCAGATCATTGAAGATTTCTGCTTCTTCTTTGCTCTTGATGAGTTGCTCAAGAGCGTCATCTGCAAGATCTTCATCACTTGACAGATCAATGTCGTCGTTGCGCAGAATGGCAGCAGCTGTTAGCTCTTTGCCAGTGTGAGACAGAGGCATCTTGGCCTTCTGGGGCTTGGAGACGCGTGATAAGTCTTCAGACTGCACACTGTCTTCAGGAGGTGCAGTTGCCAATGGCTTCGCCCTTGAGATTTTTGGTGAAGGGGCCGGCTTTGAAGCTTTTGGCTTCTTCAACTGCTTTGGCTTCGGCACTGCAGGCGCGTCATCAGACTCAGTGTCAGCTGCAGGCTCATTCACTGCAGTCCCTTGAACCAAGATGTAGGTGATGAGGCCTTCAAGGTTGGCGAAAGGACCGATGACATTGGGTTCTGCATGTCGTGTGCCATCTGCCCTTGGAGATGAGGGACCAGGGTTGAAGTCTAACCCAAAATTCTTCTTATTCTGCTTCACTGAGTTCTGAGCAAACTGGAAGTTGCGCTTGAACAGATTGTCATCACGACACCATAGCAGTGACGACGAGTGTGCATCAGCAGGCTGTGGTCCACGAACCATGCATGGATAGAAGCCTTGAGCAATGGCTTCATCTCTGGACCTGGGTAGAAGATTCTTGAATAGGATGTCTCCCCACGGTCTCTTGATGGCGTTTTTCTCAGTATACTCCTGGGTCACAAATCTGTATTTGAACCATTGTTCTGCCCAATATCTTCGAATCCATTGGATTCGGGTCTTGCACTGACTGTAATCCTCTTCAGGATCTGTCTTGTACATTTCTGAGAGTTCATCTGGCAGATCTCTGGATGTCTCACCACAACGCTTTCTGCCACCCTTCCTTGCTGCTTTCTTTGAAGCCATAAACTTTAACTTGAAAGGCTTCAAGACGTTCAAAGGCTTCAAAGGTTTTCGTTTGCTGGACCAACAGGAACTGGCATCGGGAGAATTTATGTGATGCTGTAAGAATTCTGCAAATGAATGCAGACTATGAGAACCAAAGGATTCTCCCACGGACATGTACCTGTGACAGCATTAAGGTGCGAGGGAAGGGGAAGAGGTCATATGCATTCTCAGAAGATTTTGAAGATAAATCAGTTTAGAAGACATTGACCTCATCGTGCGAAGACATTCACTCATAGATAAGAAGTTGGTTCCAGATTTGTACGAATCCACAGATCAGTACAAGTGAGGAATCTAACTACTTTGTGAAGCAAAAGTGAATATACTAGGCATGTTATGAGATGCAGTATGAGAGAGATCTAGCTTGTGTGAACAGAAACTGCTTGTGGTAGAAAGTGACAGATCAATAGGATCAACGGTGCTGTAAAAAGGGAGTTTTATTTACCACACTGAGAACTGCTAGACGGAGTGTAAGATGAGGCCGAGCAGTTCGATCTTCCGTGCCCTAACTTGGCGACGGAGGACACCTATGGTGACGGCGGAGAGGACGATGTCCGCGGTCGGCGTGAAGACGGCGTCGGAGAGGTTGCGGCAGCGAAGTGCTTCGTCGCCAGCGTTGTCGAGAGCTAGCGGTGGCGCTAGGGTTCATGCGAGGGTGGAAGAAGAGATAATGACCGCTGTGAGTGTGTATTTATAGGCATAGGGGCGGCACTGTGCTATTACACAGGTGCCCCTGGCGATTCGCATCTGAGGAACACGTGGTCATTATGCGGAATTTTGGGGTTTGTTCCACGTCCCACGCACGCCTGGATTGTCGGATGGTCGTTCCTACTTCTCCGGATTTCATGTGGAGGAATGAGCATTGAAAACGGACTTAATGGTTGTCTCTGTATCTTCTGCTGACAAGGACGCGGAGAAGACATTCGACAGTTTCAATAGAATGCATATGCCTTGGAGAGATAGAGTTTGAGATAGAAAGCATAGAGAGGTTAGGGTCCGATCACATTCACTTAGTTCAAAAGATTCAACACGAAGACATAGCTATAAGTGAATGTTGTAGAGGACAGAACACTAGTATATATATATATATATATATATATATATATATATATATATATATATATAATCAACATAATGAAGATAATCATGAAAATATGTTGAGATCGAAGCCAAACCAAATGTGAAGACATTGCAAGGTAACGCCATGAGTGAAACACTTCAAAATAGAATGTTTGGTGGTGGCGTTACCCACCATATAGGAAGTATTAGACCCAGACACGGTGCACAATTGTCGTGGCGCTCCGAAGTCAAATTCCACATTAATGTATTCACACTTAGAATGTATGTCTTCATTGATTGAAGATATACTTTACTTTGTGTGTTGCACATCTAAGTCATCAATATGCATAAGGGTTAGGATGTGTGCCTGATCATAGGACATTCGAGGATTCCAGGATATTTAGCTCACACCGTAACTTGCAAAACCTCTTCTCATCCAAGGGCTTGGTGAAGATATCTGCCAATTGCTCTTCAGTGTTGACGTGTATGATATCAATGTCTTCCTTCACAACATGATCTTTGAGAAAGTGATGACGAATTTCAATGTGCTTTGTCTTTGAGTGCTGAACTGGGTTGTTGGCAATCTTGATGGCGCTTTCGTTGTCGCGGTAAAGTGGCACTTGCTTCAGATGAATGCCATAGTCCTTGAGGGTTTGCTTCATCCACAGAAGCTGAGCGCGGCAAGATCCAGCAGCAATGTATTCAGATTCAGCAGTGGAGAGAGATACACAGTTCTGCTTCTTTGAAGACCAACATACAAGTGATCGTCCCAGAAAGTGACATGTGCCTGATGTAGACTTGCGATCAACTTTGTCACCAGCATAATCAGCATCCGAGAATCCAACTAGATCAAACTCTGAGCCCTTTGGATACCATAATCCTAGAGTTGGGGTGTGAGCCAAATATCGAAGAATTCGCTTCACAGCGAAGTGATGCGACTCCTTTGGTGCCGCTTGAAATCAAGCACACATGCAAACACTAAGCATAATATCTGGCCTAGATGCACATAGATAAAGTAAAGAACCAATCATGGAGCGGTATACCTTTTGATCGAACTCTTTACCATTGTCATCAGGACCCAGATGATGTTTGGCTGGCATTGGTGTTGTGAAGCCTTTGCAGTCTTGCATACCGAACTTCTTCAGGCAATCTTTGAGATACTTCTCTTGAGATATGAAGATGCCATTGCGTTGTTGTCGTATTTGAAGACCGAGGAAGAACTTTAGCTCTCCCATCATAGACATCTGATATTGCTCTTGCATCATATATCCAAACTCTTCACTGTACTTCTGATTGGTGCAGCCAAAGATAATGTCATCCACATATATTTGGCACACAAACAGTTCACCATCATATGTCTTCGTGAAAAGAGTGAGGTCTAGGGAACCAGGTATGAAGCCTTTGCTCTTCAGGAAGTATTCGAGTGTGTCATACCAGGCCCGAGGGGCTTGTTTGAGGCCATACAGTGCCTTGTTGAGCTTGTATACCATGTCAGGATGTTTTGGATCTTCAAAGCCAGGCGGTTGTGCAACATACACTTCTTCTTCAATCTTGCCATTGAGAAAGGCACTCTTCACATCCATTTGATATAGAAGTATGTTATGATGATTTGCATAGGCCAGCAGTATGCGTATGGCTTCAAGTCTAGCCATAGGAGCAAATGTTTCATCGAAGTCAATGCCTTCCACTTGAGTATATCCTTGAGCAACGAGACGAGCTTTGTTTCTGACAACTTGACCATGCTCATCTTGCTTGTTGCGGTATATCCATTTGGTGCCTATTATATTGTGCTTCCGTGGATCAGGACGCTTAACCAGTTCCCATACATTATTCAGCTCAAACTGTTGAAGCTCTTCTTGCATATCTTGAATCCATTCAGGTTCCATGAAGGCTTCTTCAACTTTCTTGGGTTCTGCTATTGAGACGAATGCGAAGTGCCCACAGAAATTTGCTACCTGAGTTGCCCTTGAATGAGTGAGTGGACCAGGTGCATTGATGCTATCAATTATTCTTTCAATCTGCACTTCATTGGCAACGCGAGGATGTACAGGGCGAAGACTTTGCTCTTGCTGTTCATTGTCGTTGTTGGAAGGAATGTCTTCAAGCTGAGCATTGTCTTCATGTTGATCAGGTGCTGAAATGATAAGTTCTTCTTCAGGATGATCTTCAGAAGGTATAATTTCTCCAGTTCCCATTAGCTTGATTGATTCACTGGATGGAACTTCATCTAGCACATTTGGCAGCTGCTCTCTTTGTGAACCGTTGGTCTCATCGAACCGCACATCCACTGTTTCAACCACTTTGTAATGAAAAAGATTGAAGACTCTGTAGGAGTGCGAATCCTTTCCATATCCAAGCATAAAACCCTCATGTGCTTTTGGTGCAAATTTTGAGGTGTGATGTGGGTCCTTAATCCAGCACCTTGCGCCAAATACTCTGAAGTAACTGACATTTGGCTTCTTGCCAGTAAGGAGCTCATAAGATGTCTTGTTCAGTAGCTTGTGAAGATAAACACGATTGATTGTATGGCATGCAGTATCAATGGCTTCGGGCCAGAATTTTCTTGGTGTCTTGTATTCATCTAGCATCGTTCTGGCCATCTCAATTAGTGTTCTGTTCTTGCGTTCGATGACGCCATTCTGCTGTGGCGTGTACGGGGCTGAGAATTCATGTGTGATGCCCAATGTATCAAGATATGTATCAAGGCCAGTGTTCTTGAATTCGGTGCCATTGTCACTTCTGATGTGCTTTATCTTGGCACCAAAATTGTTCATAGCTCGATTGGCGAAGCGTCTGAAGACATCCTGCACTTCAGTCTTGTAAAGGATTATGTGCACCCAAGTATATCTAGAATAATCATCAACAATAACGAAGCCATAGAGGCAAGCAGTAGTAGTTAGAGTTGAGTAATGAGTGGGACCGAAAAGATCCATGTGAAGCAGTTCGAAGGGTCGAGTAGTGGTCATGATTGTCTTCGAGGGATGTTTGGCCCTTGTCATCTTCCCTGCTTCACAGGCACCGCATAAGTGGTCTTTCTTGAACTTGACGCCCTCGATGCCTATGACATGCTTCTTCTTCGCAAGGGTGTGAAGGTTCCTCATGCCAGCATGTCCAAGCCTCCAATGCCAGAGCCAGCATTCTGAAGCCTTTGCTAGAAGACATACTGCAAGCTATGGCCCTGCTGAGAAATCTACCACGTACAAATCATCTTTTCGATACCCTTCAAACACTAGAGACTTGTCAGATTCCATTAGTACAAGGCAATGATATTTTCCAAACATTACGATCATGTTCAAATCGCAAAGCATTGAGACAGACATTAAGTTGAAGCCAAGGGATTCAACAAGCATGACTTTATCCATGTGTTGATCCCTTGAGATTGCAACTCTACCTAGACCCAATACCTTACTTTTACCAGTGTCAGCAAATGTGATGTGGCTCTTGTCGGATGGACGTAAGGTTGAGTCCATAAGAAGACTTCTTTTGCCAGTCATGTGATTTGTACACCCACTGTCAATAATCCATTCTGAAGACGCTGGTGTCGTACCCTTGGCACCGAGTGCCATGAAGCAGTAGGTAGAAGCGGAGTAGTCCTTGTCATTTGCATCGGTGTCGGTGATGAAGTCATAGTCTTCATTGTTGAAGATGGACTTGGCAACGTATGCTGTAGCCAGACTTGCGACGCATGAGGCGGATTCCTCCTCAGACTCCACCTCCGCCTCCTCGGAAGCAGACTCCTCCTCTGAATCCATTTCCTTGCCAACAAAGGCACGTGCCTTGCCAGATGAGCTCTTCTTGTGTGATGAAGACTTTGAGGAAGACTTGGAAGAAGACTTTGAGTATTTATTCTTCTTCTTCTTGTCGTCAGAGTCATATTCCTTGCTCTTCTTCTTCTTTTTGTTCTCATTGTCCCACTGTGGACACTCAGAGATGAAGTGGCCAAGTTTCTTGCACTTGTGACATGTTTTCTTCTTGTAATCATGAGCAGGAGCTTCATCATTCCTTGAACTTGATCGGGAAGACTTTCTGAAGCCTTTCTTCTTGGTGAATTTTTGGAACTTCTTGACAAGCATAGCAAGTTCCCTTCCAATGTCTTCAGGATCATCAGAACTGCTGTCAGATTCTTCTTCAGATGAGGAGACAGCTTTTGCCTTCAAGGCACGAGTTCGCCCATAGTTTGGACCGTAGATATCTCTTTTCTCCGAAAGCTGAAACTCATGTATGTTGAGCCTCTCAAGTATGTCAGATGGATCGAGTGTCTTTAAATCAGGATGTTCTTGAATCATCAGGGCCAGGATGTCAAACAAACTATCAAGTGATCTCAGCAGCGTCTTGACGACTTTGTGTTTGGTAATCTCAGTGGCGCCGAGGGCTTGAAGCTCATTTGTGATGTCAGTGAGTCGGTCAAATGTGTGCTGGACATTCTCATTGTCATTTCACTTGAAGCGGTTGAAGAGGTTGCGAAGGACACTGATTCTCTGATCTCTCTGGGTTGAGATGCCTTCATTGACCTTGGAGAGCCAGTCCCAGACCAGCTTGGATGTCTTCAAAGCACTCACACGGCCATACTGTCCTTTGGTCAGATGACCACAGATGATATTCTTGGCAGTAGAGTCTAGTTGAACGAATTTCTTGACATCAGCAGCAGTGACACCTTCTCCAGCCTTGGGAACGCCGTTCTCGACGACATACCATAGGTCGACGTCAATGGCTTCAAGATGCATGTGCATCTTATTCTTCCAGTAGGGATATTCAGTTCCATCAAAGACGGGGCACGCAGCTGAGACTTTAATTATCCTTGCAGTCGACATAGCTAAAACTCCAGGTGGTTAAACCGAATCACACAGAACAAGGGAGCACCTTGCTCTGATACCAATTGAAAGTGCGTTATATCGACTAGAGGGGGGTGAATAGGCGATTTTATGAAAGTCTTTAGAACATAGAAGTTTTGAAGACAAACGATAAAATTAAACCTATTACCATGCAGCGGAAGGTAGACTACACTAGGCAAACCATAGTCAAGTATTCAATGAAGTGAAAGCACAAAGACTAATAGCAGCTAGGTAGTAAGGATCGGGTAGGAAGATATTGTGAAGCCAAACAGAACACGCAGTCACTCAGTGAAGACAAATGATACAGCAAACATACAATGACTTCACAAGGAGTAACAGTAAGTGAAGTGAAGTGAAGATGAAACCAGTGACTCATTGAAGACAATGATTTGTTGAACCAGTTCCAGTTGCTGTGACAACTGTACGTCTGGTTGGAGCGGCTAGGTATTTAAACCTTAGGACACACAGTCCCGGACACCCAGTCCTGAACACGCAGCTCAGGACACCCAGTCCTCATCGTATTCTCCTTGAGCTAAGGTCACATGGACCTCGCCCAATCACTCTGGTAAGTCTTCAAGGTAGACTCCCAAACCTTCACAGACTTCGTTCACTGGCAATCCACAATGTCTCTTGGAAGCTCAGAACGCGATGCCTAACCGGCTGGAGGATGCACAGTCCTCAAGTGTAATAAGTCTTCAGATCACACAGACAAGAAGACTTAAGTGATGCCCAATTCTCTCTGGCTCTGGTGGTTATGGCTTTATCCTCGCAAGGAATTCTCTCTCAAAGGCTTCGAGGTGGGTTGCTCTCAAATGACAAAAGCCGTGCTTTCAATCTGAGCAGCCAACCGTTTATGGTTGTAGGGGGTGGGCTATTTATAGCCACTTGGCAACCCGACCTGATTTGTCCAAAATGACCCTGGGTCACTAAGGAACTGACACGTGTTCCAATGGTCAGATTTCAAACTCACATGGCAACTTTACTTGGGCTACAAGCAAAGCTGACTTGTCCGACTCTGGACAAGATTCGCTCTCATAGTCTTCACTCGAAGACATAGGTTTTTGGTTTAGGCATCACTTCAGTCATTCTGACTGGTTCTCTTGGACCCCACTTAACAGTACGGTGGTTCCTATGACTCAACACAAAAGAAAAAGAACTACGAAAGATCTAAGTCTTCGAGCTCCATAGGCTTCATATAGTGTCTTCTCTTGTCATAGTCTTCAATGTGAATATCTTCATATACCACCTTTGACTTCAATGTCTTCATACAGTTTTAGGGGTCATCTCTAGTAGTAAAACCGAATCAATGAGGGACTTCTACCTGTGTTATCCTGCAATTCTCACAAACACATTAGTCCCTCAACTAGGTTTGTCGTCAATACTCCAAAACCAACTAGGGGTGGCACTAGATGCACTTACAGAGTGTCAGCAATTGTGAAAGATTATATGATAGTTGAGTATGTGGACTTGCTGAAAAGCTCTTATACATTGACTCTTTCCTATGTTATGATAAATTGCAATTGCTCCAATGACTGAGATTATAGTTTGCTAGTTTTCAATGAAGTTTATGATTCATACTTGAAATTGTGATTGAATTATTACTCTAGCATAAGAGATTATATGACAAGAATAATATAAGTTGCTGTTCTAAGAATGATCATGATGCCCTCATGTCCATATTTTATTTTTATTGACACCTCTATCTCTAAACATGTGGACATATTTTTTGATTTCGGCTTTCGCTTGAGGACAAGCGAGGTCTAAGCTTGGGGGAGTTGATACGTCCATTTTGCATCATGCTTTTATATCGATATTTATTGCATTATGGGCTGTTATTACACATTATGTCACAATACTTATGCCTATTCTCTCTTATTTTACAAGGTTTACATAAAGAGGGAGAATGCCGGCAGCTGGGATTCTGGGCTGGAAAAGGAGCAAATATTAGAGACCTATTCTGCACAGCTCCAAAAGTCCTGAAACTTCACGGAAGATGTTTTCAGAATATATAAAAAATACTCAGTGGAAGAGATTCACCAGGGGGGCACACCCTGCCCACGAGGGTGGGGTCGTGCCCTACCCCCCTGGGCACGCCCCCTACCTCGTGGGCCCCCTGGTGGCCCTCCGGTGGCCATCTTCTGCTATATGAAGTCTTTCGATGGGAAAAAATAACAAGCCATCTTCTCGGACGAAACTCCGCCGCCACGAGGCGGAACCTTGGCGGAACCAATCTAGGGCTCTGGCGGAGCTGTTCTGCCGGGGAAACTTCCCTCCCGGAGGGTGAAATCATCGCCATCATCATCACCAACGCTCCTCTCATCGGGAGAGGGCAATTTCCATCAACATCTCCATCATCACCATCTCCTCTCAAAACCCTAGTTCATCTCTTGTATCCAATTCTTGTCTCCAAGTCCGGGATTGGCGCTAGTAGGTTGCTAGTAGTGTTAATTACTCCTTGTAGTTGATGCTAGTTGTTTTAATTGGTAGAACATCATATGTTCGGATCCTATATGCACATTAATACCCCTCTGATTATGAACATGTTTATGCTTTGTGAGTAGTTACGTTTGATCCTGAGGACATGGGAGAAGTCTTGCTATTAGTAGTCATGTGAATTTGGTAGTCGTTCGATATTTTGATGAGATGTATGTTGTCTCTCCTCTAGTGGTGTTATGAGAACGTCGACTACATGACACTTCACCATTATTTGGGCCTAGAGGAAGGCATTGGGAAGTAATAAGTATATGATGGGTTGCTAGAGTGACAGAAGCTTAAACCCTAGTTTATGCATTGCTTCGTAAGGGGCTGATTTGGATCCATATCTTTCATGCTATGGTTAGGTTTACCTTAATACTTTTGTTGTAGTTGCGGATGCTTGCAATAGAGGTTAATCATAAGTGGGATGCTTGTCCAAGTACGGGCGGTACCCAAGCACCGGTCCACCCACATACCAAATTATCAAAGTACCAAACGCGAATCATATGAACGTGATGAAAACAAGCTTGACGATATTCCCATGTGTCCTCGGGAGCGCTTTCCTCTATATAAGAGTTTGTCCAGGCTTGTCCTTTGCTACAAAAAGGATTGGGCCACCTTTCTGCACTTTATTTACTTTTGTTACTTGTTGCTCGTTACAAATTATCCTATCACAAAACTATCTGTTACCACTTATTTTAGTACTTGCAGAGAATACCTGGCTGGAAACCGCTTATCATTTCCTTCTGCTCCTCGATGGGTTCGACACTCCTACTTATCGAAAGGACTACGATAGATCCCCTATACTTGTGGGTCATCACTCACACTCATGTATTGCATGAAAGTTGAAAAAAGTTTGAGAATACTGAAGTATGAAACAATTGCTTGGCTTGTCAACCAGGTTGTGCATGATGAGAACACTTTTGTGTGACGAAAATGAAGCATAGCCAAACTATATGATTTTGTAGGGATAAGCTTTCTTTGGCCATGTTATTTTGAGAAGACATGACTACTTAGTTAGTATGCTTGAAGTATTATTATTTTTATGTCAATATTAAACTTTTGTCTTGAATCTTATGGATCTGAATATTCTTGCCACAATAAATAGGATTCCATAGATAAATATGTTAATTAGCATTCCACATCAAAAATTCTGTTTTTATCATTTACCTACTCGAGGACGAGCAAGAATTAAGCTTGGGGATGCTTGATACGTCTCCAATGTAACTATAATTTTTTATTGTTCCATGCTATTATATTATCAACCTTGGATGTTTTATATGCATTTATATGCTATTTTATATGATTTTTGGGACTAACCTATTAACCTAGAGCCGAGTGCCAGTTTCTGTTTTTTCCTTGTTTTTGAGTTTTACAGAAAAGGATTACCAAACAGAGTCCAATTGACATGCCATTTTTGATGATTTTTTATGGACCAAAAGAGGCCCCAGGAGTAAAATAGTTGGGCCAGAAGAGTCCCGAGCCGTCCACAAGGCAGGAGGGCGAGCCCCCCCACCCTCGTGGATGACTCGGAGACCCCCTTAACGTGAGACCAACGCCAAAAATTCCTATAAATACAGAAACCTCCAGAAAATAACCTAGATCGGGAGTTCCGCCGCCAAAAGCCTCCGTAGCGACCGAAAACCAATCTAGACCCGTTCCGGCACCCTGCCGGAGGGGGGAATCCCTCTTCGGTCCCGGTGCTCTCCATGATGAGGAGGGAGTAGTTCGGCCTCGGGGCTGAGGGTATGTACCAGTAGCTATGTGTTTGATCTCTCTCTCTCATGTTCTTGAGGTGGTACGATCTTGATGTATCGCGAGCGTTGCTATTATAGTTGGATCTTATGATGTTTCTCCCCCTCTACTCTCTTGTAATGGATTGAGTTTTCCCTTTGAAGTTATCTTATCGGATTGAGTCTTTAAGGATTTGAGAACACTTGATGTATGTCTTGCATGTGCTTATCTATGGTGACAATGGGATATCACGTGATCCACTTGATGTATGTTTTGGTGATCAACTTGCGAGTTCCATGACCTTGTGAACTTATGCATAGGGGTTGGCACACGTTTTCGTCTTGACCCTCTGATAGAAACTTTGGGGCACTCTTTGAAGTTCTTTGTGTTGGTTGAATAGATGAATCTGAGATTGTGTGATGCATATCGTATAATCATACCCACAGATACTTGAGGTGACATTGGAGTATCTATGTGACATTAGGGTTTTGGTTGATTTGTGTCTTAAGGTGTTATTCTAGTATGAACTATAGGATAGATCAAACGGAAAGAATAGCTTTGTGTTATTATACTATGGACTCTTGAATAGATCGATCAGAAAGGATAACTTTGAGGTGGTTTCGTACCCTACAATAATCTCTTCGTTTGTTCTCCGCTATTAGTGACTTTGGAGTGACTCTTTGTTGCATGCTGAGGGATAGTTATGTGATCCAATTATGTTATTATTGTTGAGGGAACTTGCACTAGTGAAAGTATGAACCCTAGGCCTTGTTTCAACACATTGCAATATCGTTTACGCTCACTTTTATCATTTGTTACCTTGCTGTTTTTATATTTTCAGATTACAAAAACTATTATCTACCACCCATATACCACTTGTATCACCATCTCTTCGCCGAACTAGTGCACCTATACAATTTACCATTGTATTGGGTGTGTTGGGGACACAAGAGACTCTTTGTTATTTGGTTGCAGGATTTCTTGAGAGAGACCATCTTCATCCTACGCCTCCTCCAGATTGATAAACCTTAGTTCATCCACTTGAGGGAAATTTGCTACTGTCCTACAAACCTCTGCACTTGGAGGCCCAACAACGTCTACAAGAAGAAGGTTGTGTAGTAGACATCAAGCTCTTTTCTGGCGCCATTGTCAGGGAGGTGAGTGCTTGAAGGTATATCTTTAGATCTTGCACATGTCTGTATTGTTCTATGTTGACATGAGAAAAAAATTGAAAGCAATAAGAGGCAATGGATATTGTTTCGCCCCTAAAGTTGGGGCGTTCCCTACCGAAACCATCATGCTTGTTGTGAGAAGCTCTGGTTTGTGATAAGCATATACCCAAATCTGCCCCAAATGGGACAAAAACTTTACCATGGCATGTTGATGCCGCTCCATGATAGCATGCCAAGTTTCATGAATTTCAGACGAGTTTTGGATTTACTAGAATTGAAAAACCAGGTATCTCAATGTTTGCGGTCGAGTGACAGTGGCACGGTTCTTGACATTCATTCCCATTTCTTGCATGGGACCTAAGCATGCACCCAAGGACCAAAGATTTGATTTTTCAACCAATTTGTATGCACCGGAGCATGTGCATGTAGTTCAAATTTGAATTATGCACATAAATGCATTGAAAACTCACTTAATGCATAAAAATGTCCAAACGAACCTCGAAAAATAACAAAAAATAACACAACACTCATGTTGTTCTATGTTGACACAAGAATTTTTTTTGAAAGCAATTAGAGGCAATGGATATCGTTTCGGCCCCAAAGTTGGGGCGTTCCCTACCGAAACCATCATGCTTGTTGTGAGAAGCTCTGGTTTGTGAGAATCATATACCCAAACTTGCCCCAAATGGGACAAAAACTTTACCACGGCATGTTGATGCCGCTCCATGATAGCATGCCAAGTTTCATGAATTTCAGACGAGTTTTGGATTTACTAGAATTTATAAACTATGTATCTCAATGTTTGCGGTCGAGTGACGGCGGTACGGTGCTTGACATTCATTCCCATTTCTTGCATGGGACCTAAGAATGCACCCAAGGACCAAAGATTTGATTTTTCAACCAATATATATGCACCGGCGCATGTGCATGTAGTTCAAATTTGAATTATGCACATAAATGCACTGAAAACTCACTTAATGCATAAAAATGTCCAAACGAACCCCAAAATATCACAAAAATAACACAACACTCATGTTGTTCTATGTTGACACGGGAAAATTTTGAAAGCAATTAGAGGTAAGGGATATCGTTTCGCCCCAAAAGTTGGGGCGTTTCCTACCGAAACCATCATGCTTGTTGTGAGAAGCTCTGGTTTGTGAGAAGTATATACCCAAACCTGCCCCAAATGGGACAGAAACTTTACCATGACATGTTGATGCCGCTCCATGATAGCATGCCAAGTTTCATGAATTTCAGACGAGTTTTGGATTTACTAGAATTTAAAAACCAAGTATCTCAATGTTTGCGGCCGAGTGACAGTGGCACGGTGCTTGACATTCATTCCCATTTCTTGCATGGGACCTAAGCATGCACCCAAGGACCAAAGATTTGATTTTTCAACAAATTTATATGCAGCGGAGCATGTGCATGTAGTTCAAATTTGAATTATGCACATAAATGCATTGAAAACTCACTTAATGCATAAAAATGTCCAAACGAACCCCAAAAAATCACAAAAAATAACACAACACTCCTAGTGTTCTATGGTTACACGAGAAATTTTTTTAAAGCAATTAGAGGCAATGGATATCGTTTCGTCCCCAAAGTTTGGGCGTTCCCTACTAAAACCATCATGCTTGTTGTGAGAAGCTCTGGTTTGTGAGAAGCATATACCCAAACCTGCGCCAAATGGGACAAAAACTTTACCACGCCATGTTGATGCTGCTCCATGATAGCATGCCAAGTTTCATGAATTTCAGACGAGTTTTGGATTTACTAGAATTTAAAAACCAGGTATCTCAATGCTTGCGGCCGAGTGACGGTGGCAGGGTGTTCGACGTTTATTCCATTTCTTGCATGGGACCTAAGTATGCACCCAAGGACAAAGATTTGATTTTTCAACCAATTTATATGCATTGGAGCATGTGCATGTAGTTCAAATTTGAATTATGCACATAAATGCATTGAAAACTCAGTTAATGCATAAAATGTCCAAACAAACCCTGAATAATTCCAATTCTTTTATGATCACTGCAGATAAAAGGTCTAGCAATTCAAACACCGTCCATGGCCGCTGTGACCCCATTATGTAATTCAAATCAAGACAAAAAATCAAGTAGATCCCACACAGTTTATTATAACCAACTGTAGCGACCCAACCTCAAACGGTCAAGTCTCTGTGCTTCAGTGTCATCCCTGGATCGGTAATGCTGACACACACAATACTCGAGGATTTATAACAGAGTAGCAATCACACACTTATTACATCGAATGTCTCAAAAGAGAACGTATTACAATAAATATGGCTTAAGGCCATCTAATATGATAACAACGGAAGGCTTGGAAGATAAAGTGAGTCCATCAACTCCAACGGCATAGCTGAGCTGCACGACAATGACCTAACGAACCTTACTCCTCATATGAAAAGTCTGCAACATAATACGTTGCAGCCCAAAAATGGGCCAGCACATAGAATATGCTGGCAAAATAACACAGTAGAGCAAGTACAGAATAATGCTATCACTATATGCATATTTGACTGGTGGAAAGCTCTATGGTTATAGTTTTTGCGAAAAGCCAATTTTTCCCTACAACAAAGGAATAGATTTTATTTAACTATCATGGTAGTTGAAACATCATTTAGAAGGTTCCTCCAACTCAATCCCAATTAAAGTAATTAACAACCCAACAATATTATTTAATAGTGATGAGAAACTTAGGATACTCCAAGTACTAGATACTCAAGATGTCCATAACCAGGGACACGGCTAACCATGATTAGTTTATACACTCTACAGAGGTTTACACACTTTTCCCCTCAAGACTCGATCTCCTCCATTGGATTTCTCGCGCTACATGGTGTTTGAGAAATGGATGACCGAGACACAGTCTTTCAGAAGCATTAGCTCCTTACTTCGGGCAGACCATACCAACCTACATCCCTCTACCTGCTGATCCACCTCTTCGGGAGCTTCGCAACTTACTCAACTATACTAGAGCCCATAATAGCTTGTGGCTGCACACGGAAGTTTCTAGCATGAAAATATCTCAGTTCCCTTTGAGCCTGGGAGGCGGACCTTAGGATGATCACACGGGTACTCCGGGATATCCTAGGACAACACTGGATTCCCCAGGTGCCCAACAAACAATCCACTCAGATGTGTATTTAAGTTGCCACCTTAAGTTGAACCATTAATTAACAATCTCACTTCTGTCATGGATTCACTCACCCAAACCACGTCTACGAGCATAGCATAGCAATATAAGCAATACGTAGAAGTAACTCCCAAGGTTTGAATATAACAAGGCAATAGGTTCTACCTCATCAACTACTTCACAACCCACATGTTAATCACATATTAATCATGCAATGTTTGAGGATTGGATCTAATGCATAAAAACTGGGTATGGAAGGAGTATTATCAATGTGATACTTGCCTTGCTGACGATCCGCAAAACCTAGGGACTCGTAGTAGCACGCTTCTCACTCCGGGAGTTCTATCGCAAACAAACAATAGCATGCATAAGCAGTCAATCAAAGAAACTTGGGTAAATCTCAAATAAGAAGATCTAACCAGAAAGTTCAACTTAAGAACTCCGGTTTGCGAAAAGAATCAAATCAAACGGAGCAACGAAACTCAAACTGCGAAAGAAACAAGATCCGTTTACTAATCTAGACTAAGGTCAAATTTTACAGTACCAAAATCTTGTTCAAGTTGATTAAACAGAAAGAGGGTTTCGAGACGAAGATCTAGGCGCTTGAATCGCCTGATTCCGATAAACGAGCGAAAAGATAAACTGAAACGAAAATTGGATCAGAAATCGCGATTGAAAATAATCGCGGAAAATCCGAGAAAAAGAAAACTGACGAACAGGCTAACGAGCGAACGTTCGTTATCTGTAACTAACGAGCGAAAACCGTTCGTTAAAACAAACATACGGACGAACGTCCGCTATATAAACTAAACCGAGAAAACCGACAAACTGATCTAAAAAATGAACCTAGGGTTTTCTAAAAAACGAACATGTTTTTTTAAAAAAAACGAACGGCGGCTTATACCTCCGATGAGGTCCGGCAAGGCGGGGCGGCTCCGGTGAAGCGGGGCTCCGGTGAAGCGGGGCTGCGGCGGCGGGCGGCGGCGCGGCGCTAGGTGGGCGGCGGCGCGGCGCTAGGCAGCGGCTGCAAGCGGCGGCGGCGGCGCGGCCTAGGCGACGGGGCGTGATACGTCTCCAACGTATCTATAATTTTTGATTGTTCCATGCTATTATATTATCTGTTTTGGATGTTTATGGGCTTTATTAAACACTTTTATATTATTTTTGGGACTAACCTATTAACCCAGAGCCCAGTGCGAGTTTCTGTTTTTTTTGCCTATTTTAGGGTTTCGAAGAAAAGGAAAATCAAACGGAGTCCAATTGACCTAAAACTTCACGGAACTTATTTTTGGAAGGAAAGCAACCCGAGAGACTTGGAGTCCACGTCAAGGGAGCTTCGAGGAAGCCACGAGGTAGGGGGCGCGCCCTCCACCCTCGTGGGCCCCTCGTGGCTCATCTGACGTACTTCTTCCGCCTATATATCTCCATATACCCTAAAAACATCCGGGGGCACAATAGATCGGGAGTTCCACCGTCAGAAGCATCCGTGGCCACCGAAAACCAATCTAGACCCGTTCTGGCACCCTGCCGGAGGGGGCAATACCTCTCCGGTGGCCATCTTCATCATCTCGGTGCTCTCCATGACGAGGAGGGAGTAGTTCTCCCTCGGTGCTGAGGGTATGTACCAGTATCTATGTGTTTGATCTCTCTCTCTCTCGTGTTCTTGAGGTGGCATGATCTTGATGTATCGCGAGCTTTCCTATTATAGTTGGATCTTATGATGTTTTATCTCCCCCTCTACTCTCTTGTAATGGATTGAGTTTCCCCTTTGAAGTTATCTTATCAGATTGAGTCTTTAAAGATTTGAGAACACTTTATGTATGTCTTGTCGTGCGTATCTGTGGTGACAATGGGATACCACGTGATTCACTTGATGTATGTTTTGGTGGTCAACTTGCGGGTTCCGCCGATGAACCTATGCATAGGGGTTGGCACACGTTTTCGTCATGATTCTCCGGTAGAAACTTTGGGGCACTCTTTGAGGTTCCATGTGTTGGTTGAATAGATGAATCTGAGATTGTGTGACGCATATCGTATAATCATACCCACGGATACTTGAGGTGACATTGGAGTATCTAGGTGACATTAGGGTTTTGGTTGATTTGTGTCTTAAGGTGTTATTCTAGTACGAACTCTAGGGCTGTTTGTGACACTTATAGGAATAGCCCAACGGATTGATTGGAAAGAATAACTTTGAGGTGGTTTCGTACCCTACCATAATCTCTTCGTTTGTTCTCCGCTATTAGTGACTTTGGAGTGACTCTTTGTTGCATGTTGAGGGATAGTTATGTGATCCAATTATGTTATTATTGTTGAGGGAACTTGCACTAGTGAAAGTATGAACCCTAGGCCTTGTTTCAACACATTGCAATACCGTTTACGCTCACTTTTATCATTCGTTACCTTGCTGTTTTTATATTTTCATATTACAAAAACTATTATCTACCACCCATATACCACTTGTATCACCATCTCTTCGCCGAACTAGTGCACCTATACAATTTACCATTGTATTGGGTGTGTTGGGGACACAAGAGACTCTTTGTTATTTGGTTGCAGGGTTGCTTGAGAGAGACCATCTTCATCCTACGCCTCCTACGGATTGATAAACCTTAGGTCATCCACTTGAGGGAAATTTGCTACTGTCCTACAAACCTCTGCACTTGGAGGCCCAACAACGTCTACAAGAAGAAGGTTGTGTAGTAGACATCAAGCTCTTTTCTGGCGCCGTTGTTGGGGAGGTGAGTGCTTGAAGGTATATCTTTAGATCTTGCAATTGAATCTTTTTGTTTCTTGTTTTAGCACTAGTTTAGTTTATAAAAGAAAATTACAAAAAAATATGGAATTGAGTTTGCCTCATACGCTTCATCTTTTTAATATCTTTCTTGAGTATGATGGAAAGAAAAATTGTGCCAAAGTGTTAGAAGAAGAATGCATTAAAATGTTTGGCACTAAATATTTGAATGATGAGCATGATTGCAATGTTGTTAGTATGAATTCCTTGAATATCCATGATGCTAATGATATGCAAAGCCACAAGCTTGGGGAAGCTATGTTTGATGAAGATGATATTTTTTGTCCCCCAAGTTTTGATCAGAATATTTATTAAGATGAAAGCATGCCCCCTATTTATGATGATTATATTGATGAAAGTGGTTTCGGAGAGGTCATGACTTTATTTAGTAATGATTCCACTATTTTGGAAGAGGTTCCAATTGATTATGAGAACAAAGTTGCTATCTATGATGATTATTGTGATGACTTGTATGCTATAAAGAATAATGATATCCATGAAACTTGTCATCATGATTTTAGTTTTCAATTGGATTATGCCTCACATGATAGTTATTTTGTTGAGTTTGCTCCCACTACTATTCATGAGAATAAATTTGCTTATGTGGAGAGTAATAAAAATCCTATGCTTATGCATCATGAAAATAATGCTTTAGGTGCTGGTTATATTTTTGAATTCATTCAAGATGCTACTGAAAATTATTATGAGGGAGGAACATATGCTTGTAGGAATTGCAATAATATCAAGTTTCCTCTCTATGTGCTTAAAGTTTTGATGTTATGCTTGTTTTACCATCCTATGCTAGTTGATTATTGTTCCCACAAGTTGTTTGCTCACAAAACCCCTATGCATAGGAAGTGGTTTAGACTTAAATGTGCTAGTAATATTCTTCAAGATGCTCTCTTTATGTTACAATTCTTATCTTTTATGTGAGCATCGTTGAAATCATCATGCCTAGCTAGGGGCGTTAAACGATAGCGCTTGTTGGGAGGAAACCCAAATTTATTTTTGTTCCTGGTTATTAATAAATAATTCATCTAGCCTATGTTTATATGTGGGTTTATGCTTTTAATTAGTGTTTGTGCCAAGTAGAACCTTTGGGAAGACTTTGGGAAAGTCTTGTTGATCATGCTGTAAAAAACAGAAACTTTAGCGCTCACGAGAATTGCTACCATTCTTATTTGGGAAGTGCTATTTAGTTAATTCTTTTTTCAGATGATTAATAGATAAATTCCTCAGGTCCAGCAATTTATTTTAGAATTTTATGAGTTCCAAAAGTATACGTTTGATCCAGATTACTACAGACTGTTCTGTTTTTGACAGATTCTGTTTTCGATGTGTTGTTTGCTTATTTTGATGAATCTATGGCTAGTAAAAGAGTTTATGAACCATAGAGAAGTTGGAATACAGTAGGTTTAACACCAATATAAATAAAGAATGAGTTCATTACAGTATCTTGAAGTGGTGTTTTGTTTTCTTATACTAACGGAGCTTACGAGTTTTCTGTTAAGTTTTGTGTTGTGAAGTTTTCAAGTTTTGGGTAAGGATTCGATGGACTATGGAATAAGGAGTGGAAAGAGCCTAAGCTTGGGTATGACCAAGTCACCCCAAGGTAATATTCAAGGACAACCAAGAGCCTAAGCTTGGGGATGCCCCGGAAGGCATCCCCTCTTTCGTCTTCGTTCATCGGTAACTTTACTTGGAGCTATATTTTTATTCATCACATGATATGTGTTTTGCTTGGAGCGTCAATTTATTTTGTGAAGATTTTCTTACTGTTATTTAGAACAATGTTTTGCATCTTTTATTTCAATAAAAGTGGCATTGATAGCCTTTACTATGCCTATTTTAGAAGTCCACATGTTGCTGTTTGAAAACAGAAAGTTTACCGCTGTTGCAATAATTCCCTAGAAAATTCAGAATGTGATAAAATGTTGAAACATTTTGCATATTAAGCTCTGATAAATTTACTACAGTGGTAATTTTCTTTCATAATTTTTGGACCTAGGGAAGTATGGATGTTGCTGCATTCTTTACAGACTGTCCTGTTTAGGCAGATTGCTGTTATGTTTGCATTGTTTGCATATGTTTGCTTCTTTATTGATTCTATTTGAGGATAGGACTATTAAATACGCAGAGGCATTTAGTATGCAATGTTGAATAATAATTTTAGTGATTTTCTACAGTAGAGTATGATAAGGTTTTTGCAATGGTTTATACTAACTTATCTCACGAGTCCTTGTTGAGTTTTGTGTGGATGAAGCTTTTGAGATTTAGGGAGACCGTGATATGAGAGGAATTAAGGAGACACAAAAGCTCAAGCTTGGGGATGCCCAAGGCATCCCAAGATAATATTTCAAGAAGTCTCAAGCTTCTAAGCTTGGGGATGGCCCGGCTGGCATCCCACCTTTCTTCTTCAACAACTATCGGTTAGTTTCGGTTGATCCTAAGTTTTTGCTTCTTCACATGATGTTTGCTATTCTTAGAATGTCATTTTATTTTGCTTTGCTTGCTGTTTGAATAAAATACCAAGATCTGAAATTATTAAATGTTAGAGAGTCTTTATAACAGCATGGTAATTTGCTTTGGTTATGAAACTAGTCCTAATATGATGGGCATCCAAGAGGGATATAGTAAAAAGTTTCATATAAAGTGCATTGAATACTATGAGAAGTTTGATACTTGATGATTGTTTTGAGATATGAGGATGGTAATATTAGATTCATGCTAGTTGAGTAGTTGTGAATTTGAGAGATACTTGTGTTAAAGTTTGTGATTCCCGTAGCATGCACGTATGGTGAACCGTTATGTGATGAAGTCGGAGCATGATGTATTTATTGATTGTCCTCCTTATGAGTGGCGGTCGGGGACGAGCGATGGTCTTTTTCTACCAATCTATCCCCCTAGGAGCATGCGCATAGTACTTTGTTTCGATAACTAATAGATTTTTGCAATAAGTATGTGAGTTCTTTATGACTAATGTTGAGTCCATGGATTATACGCACTCTCACCCTTCCACCATTGCTAGCCTCTCTAATACCGCGCACTTTTCGCCGGTATCATAAACCCACCATATAACTTCCTCAAAACAGCCACCATACCTACCTATTATGGCATTTCCATAGCCATTCCGAGATATATTGCCATGCAACTTTCCACCGTTCTGTTTATTATGACATACTCCATCATTGTCATATTGCTTTGCATGATCATGTAGTTGACATCGTATTTGTGGCAAAGCCACCGTTCATAATTCTTTCATACATGTCACTAATGAATCATTGCACATCCTGGTACACCACTGGAGGCATTCATATAGAGTCATATCTTGTTCTAAGTATCGAGTTGTAATTCTTGAGTTGTAAGTAAATAAAAGTGTGATGATCATCATTATTAGAGCATTGTCCCAATGAGGAAAGGATGATGGAGACTATGATTCCCCCACAAGTCGGGATGAGACTCCGGATGAAAATAAATAAATAAAAGAGGCCAAAGAATCCCAAATCAAAGAGAAAAGAGGCCATAAAAAAGAGAAGGCCCAAATAAAAAATAAAAAAGAGAGAGAAAAAGAGAGAAGGGGCAATGCTACTATCCTGTTACCACACTTGTGCTTCAAAGTAGCACCATGATCTTCATGATAGAGAGTCTCCTATGTTGTCACTTTCATATACTAGTGGGAATCTTTCATTATAGAACTTTGCTTGTATATTCCAATGATGGGCTTCCTCAAAATGCCCTAGGTCTTCATGAGCAAGCGAGTTGGATGCACACCCACTAGTTTCTTTTGTTGAGCTTCCATACATTTATAGCTCTATTGCATCCGTTGCATGGCAATCCCTACTCACTCACATTGATATCTATTGATGGGCATCTTCATAGCCCGTTGATACGCCTAGTTGATGTGAGACTATCTTCTCCTTTTTGTCTTCTCCACAACCACCATTCTATGCCACCTATAGTGCTATGTCCATGGCTCACGCTCATGTATTGCGTGAAGATTGAAAAAGTTTGAGAACATCAAAAGTATGAAACAATTGCTTGGCTTGTCATCGGGTTGTGCATGATTTAAATATTTTGTGTGGTGAAGATGGAGCATATCCAGACTATATGATTTTGTAGGGATAGCTTTCTTTGGCCATGTTATTTTGAGAAGGCATGATTGCTTTGTTAGTATGCTTGAAGTATTATTATTTTTATGTCAATATTAAACTTTTGTCTTGAATCTTATGGATCTGAATATTCTTGCCACTATAAAGAGAACTACATGGATAAATATGTTAGGTAGCATTCCACATCAAAAATTCTGTTTTTATCATTTACCTACTCGAGGACGAGCAGGAATTAAGCTTGGGGATGCTGGTACGTCTCCAACGTATCTATAATTTTTGATTGTTCCATGCTATTATATTGTCTGTTTTGGATGTTTATGGGCTTTATTAAACACTTTTATATTATTTTTGGGACTAACCTATTAACCCAGAGCCCAGTGCCAGTTTCTGTTTTTTTGCCTATTTTAGGGTTTCGAAGAAAAGGAAAATCAAATGGAGTCCAATTGACCTGAAACTTCACGGAACTTATTTTTGGAAGGAAAGCAACCCGGGAGACTTGGAGTCCACGTCAAGGGAGCTTCGAGGAAGCCACGAGGTAGGGGGCGCACTCACCCTCCTGGGCGCGCCCTCCACCCTCGTGGGCCCCTCGTGGCTCCCCTGACGTACTTCTTCCGCCTATATATCTCCATATACCCTAAAAACATCCGGGGCACAATAGATCGGGAGTTCGACCGTCAGAAGCCTCCGTGGCCACCGAAAACCAATCTAGACCCGTTCCGGCACCCTGCCGGAGGGGGCAATCCCTCTCCGGTGGCCATCTTCATCATCTCGGTGCTCTCCATGACGAGGAGGGAGTAGTTCTCCCTCGGTGCTGAAGGTATGTACCAGTAGCTATGTGTTTGATATCTCTCCCTCTCGTGTTCTTGAGGTGGCATGATCTTGATGTATCGCGAGCTTTGCTATTATAGTTGGATCTTATGATGTTTTATCTCCCCCTCTACTCTCTTGTAATGGATTGAGTTTCCCCTTTGAAGTTATCTTATCAGATTGAGTCTTTAAAGATTTGAGAACACTTGATGTATGTCTTGTCGTGCGTATCTGTGGTGACAATAGGATACCACGTGATTCACTTGATGTATGTTTTGGTGATCAACTTGCGGGTTCCGCCCATGAACCTATGCATAGGGGTTGGCACATGTTTTCGTCATGATTCTCTGGTAGAAACTTTGGGGCACTCTTTGAGGTTCTATGTGTTGGTTGAATAGATGAATCTGAGATTGTGTGACGCATATCGTATAATCATACCCATGGATACTTGAGGTGACATTGGAGTATCTAGGTGACATTAGGGTTTTGGTTGATTTGTGTCTTAAGGTGTTATTCTAGTACAAACTCTAGGGTTGTTGGTGACACTTATAGGAATAGCCCAACGGATTGATTGGAAAGAATAACTTTGAGGTGGTTTCGTACCCTACCATAATCTCTTCGTTTGTTCTCCGCTATTAGTGACTTTGGAGTGACTCTTTGTTGCATGTTGAGGGATAGTTATGTGATCCAATTATGTTATTATTGTTGAGGGAACTTGCACTAGTGAAAGTATGAACCCTAGGCCTTGTTTGAACACATTGCAATACCGTTTACGCTCACTTTTATCATTCGTTACCTTGATGTTTTTTATATTTTCAGATAACAAAAACTATTATCTACCACCCATATACCACTTGTATCACCATCTCTTTGCCGAACTAGTACACCTATACAATTTACCATTGTATTGGGTGTGTTGGGGACACAAGAGACTCTTTGTTATTTGGTTGCAGGGTTGCTTGAGAGAGACCATGTTCATCCTATGCCTCCTACGGATTGATAAACCTTAGGTCATCCACTTGAGGGAAATTTGCTACTGTCCTACAAACCTCTACACTTGGAGGCCCAATAATGTCTACAAGAAGAAGGTTGTGTAGTAGACATCAGGGCGGCTCGGGTTGGGTGGCGGGGTGGGGTGCGGGGGCGGTGTATTTAAGAAGGGGGAGGGGGAGGGGGCAAGGCGGCGCGGGGAGGAGGAGTCTCGACCGGACTCGGCTAGCGGCGGCGGTGCTCGCGGTCTCCAGGTCGGAGACGAGGCGCGGGGCGGTTGGGCCGGCTCGGCTGGGGTTCGACCCAGTCGGGCGCTGCGATTTTAAAAATAAATAATTTTGCCAGAACTTAAATAAATCCTAGAAAATAAAATAAAAATCTAAAAATGCCAAAACAAATTTTCACCGTTTAAATAAAATATTTAGAACAAGATGAACATTTTCGTGGCCCTAAAATGCAACTTTGAAAACATGCAATTTTTCTAATTCAAATAAAATAGCAATAAACTCTTAATAAAATCAAATATTTGATTTTAATACTTTTCCTCCAATATTTCATTTATTTTGGAGAAGTCATGTTATCTCCTCTCATATATTTTAATATGAAATATTTTCGAAGAGAAAAATAATTAAAACCAAAAATCCTCGTTTCAATATTTGATAAAACTCAAATATGAAAATAGGGAAATCCCCAACTCTCTCTCCGAGGGTCCTTGAGTTGCTTAGGATTTCAAGGATTCGCGAAACGAAATGCAGCAAAATATGATATGCATGAATGAGCTATGTATAACATTCCAAATTGGAAATTTGGGATGTTCCAAACCTACCCCCCTTAAGATGAATCTCGCCCTCAAGATTCGGGTTGGCTAGAAAATAGGTGTGAGTGGTCTTTGCGAAGATCATCCTCTCGTTCCCAGGTGGCTTAATCCTCGGTATGGTGGCTCCACTGAACTTTGCAAAACTTGATAACCTTGCTGCGGGTGACTCAGCTGGCAAATTCAAGAATCCTGACTGGGTTTTCCTCATAGGTCAAATCACTGTCCAACTGAATCGCCTCCAAGGGTACTGTATCTCTTAACGGTATATCGGCCATCTCAGCATGTCACTTCTTCAGCTGTGAAACATGAACTCCTGACAGTCCTTCTGGTAACTCCAACTTGTAGGCAACTTCTCCCATACGTTCCAAAACACGATACGGTCCTACAAATCTTGGGGCTAACTTTCCCTTAACTCCAAAACGTTTCACTCCTCGCAAGGGTGATACTCGCAGATACGCTCTTTCTCCAATTTCATAGGTTACCTCCTTGCGTTTCGAATCTGCATAACTCTTTTGCCTGGACTGAGCTACCTTTAGTCTATCTCGGATAAACTTAACATTTTCTTCAGACTCCTTGATCAAATCTGGTCCAAACAACTATCGGTCTCCAACTTCATCCCACATCAATGGTGTTCTGCACCTTCGTCCATACAGGGCTTCGAACAGTGCCATCTTCAAACTGGCTTGATAGCTATTGTTGTATGAGAACTCCGTGTAGGGTAAATTGTCATCCCAACTAGATCCATAATCTAGCGCATAGGCTCTCAACATATCCTCCAGAATCTGGTTGACTCTCTCGGTCTGTCCATCTGTCTGCGGGTGGAATGTTGTACTGAACTCCAACCTTGTCCCCAAAGTTTGGTGCAGCTAATGCCAAAACTTTGAAGTAAACTGTGTTCCTCTATATGATACGATGGTCCTCGAAACTCCATGCAGACATACGATCCTGGTCATATATATCTTGGCCAACTTTTCACTTGTATAGGTGGTTTTCACTGGGATAAAGTGAGCTACTTTGGTCAAGCGATCAACTACTACCCATATAGAATCATATCCTGATTTGGTCCTAGGTAATCTGGTGATAAAATCCATGCCAAGTTTATCCCACTTCCATTCGGGTATCGGCATAGGCTGTAATAATCATGCTAGCTTTTGATGCTCAGCCTTCACTCTCTGACATACATCACATATGGCTACATACTCGGCAATATCCTTCTTCATACCAGTCCACCAGAAACGTTCCTTCAAATCCAAATACATCTTGGTGTTTCCGGGGTGTATCGAGTATGGTGAGTCATGAGCCTCCTGAAGTATTAACTTCCTGATCTCTGTGTTATTGGGCACATAAACACGGTCCTCAAACCATAAGGTGCCGTGCCCATCCTCACGAAAACCTTTGGCCTTTCCTTCGCTCATTCTCTCTTTTATCTCGGCAATCTCTTTGTCATCCTTCTGAGCTTCTCGAATCTTTCCTAACAATGTAGATTGAACCTCCATTGTTGCAGCAAAACCTCTAGGAACAATCTCCAATTGAAGTTCCCTGAGATCCTCTGCTAACTCATTTGGCAATCCCGTGCTCACTAGGGTGTTAGCATAACTCTTCCGACGCAAAGCGTCGGCTACGACATTGGCCTTGCCTAGATGATAGTGAAGCTTCATGTCATAATCCTTTATAAGCTCCAACCATCTCCTCTGCCTAAGGTTCAACTCCTTCTCTGTGAAAATGTACTTCAAACTCTTATAATCCGTGTACACATCACAACAGTTTCCAATAAGGTAATGTCTCCAAGTCTTCAACGCATGCACTACGGCAGCCAACTCCAAATCTTGCGTGGCATAATTCAACTCGTGCGGTTTCAGTTGTCATGAGGCATACGAAACAACTCTTCCGTCTTGCATAAGCACACTTCCAAGTCCTAGGCGAGAGGCATCGCAATACACTTGAAACTCCTTACGTATATCCGGCAGAATCAACACTGGGGCTATAGTCAAACGTTTCTTTAACTCCTGAAAACTCGCCTCACATTCTTTTGTCCATTTAAATTTGGTATCCTTCTTAAATAACTCCGTCATTGGTGTGACGCCCCCGATTCAATCGTACACTAATCATACACGCAAACGTGTACGATCCAGATCAGGGACTCACGGGAAGATATCACAACACAACTCTACAAATAAAATAAGTCATACAAGCATCATATTATAAGCCAGGGGCCTCGAGGGCTCGAAAACAAGAGCTCAATCATAGACGAGTCAACAGAAGCAACAATATCTGAGTACAGACATAAGTTAAACAAGTTTGCCTTAAGAAGGCTAGCACAAACTGGGATACAGATCGAAAGAGGCGCAGGCCTCCTGCCTGGGATCCTCCTAAACTACTCCTGGTCGTCATCTGCGAGCTGCACGTAGTAGTAGGCTCCTCTAGTGTAGTAGGAGTCGTCGTCGACGGTGGCGTCTGGCTCCTGGGCTCCATCGTCTGGTCACAACAATCGGGTATAGGAAGGGGGAAAAGGGGGAACAAAGCAACCGTGAGTACTCATCCAAAGTACTCGCAAGCAAAGAGCTACACTACATATGTATGCATTGGTATCAAATGGAATAAGGGTATCATATGTGGACTAAACTGCAGAATGCCGGAATAAGAGGGGGATAGCTAGTCCTTTCGAAGACTACGCTTCTGGTAACCTCCATCTTGCAGCATGTAGGAGAGAGCAGATGGTAAGTTCACCAAGTAACATCGCATAGCAATATCCTAACCGATGACCCTCCCCTTGTCGCCCTGTGAGAGAGCGATCACGGGTTGTATCTGGCACTTGGAAGGCTGTGTTTTATTAAGTATCCGGTTCTAGTTGTCATAAGGTCAAGGTACAACTCCAAGTCATCTTATTACCGAAGATCACGGCTATTCGAATAGATTAACTTCCCTGCAGGGGTGCACCACATAACCCAACACACTCGATCCCATTTGGCCGGACACACTTTCCTGGGTCATGCCCGGCCTCAGAAGATCAACACGCCGCAGCCCTACCTAGGAACAACAGAGAGGTCAGCACGCCGGTCTAAATCCTATGGCGCAAGGGTCTGGGCCCATCGCCCATTGCACACCTGCATGTTGCGTACGCGACCGGTGAGCAGACCTAGCCTCCCTTATACAAGAGTAGGCGTTCCAGTCCAACCCGGCGCGCGCCGCTTAGTCGTTGACGTCACAAAGGCTTCGGTTGATACCACGACGTCGAGTGCCCATAACTGTCCCCGCGTAGATGGTTAGTGCGTATAGGCCAGTAGCCAGACTCAGATCAAATACCCAGATCTCGTTAAGCGTGTTATTTTGAAGTAACCGCGAACGCCGACCAGGGCCAGGCCCACCTCTCTCCTAGGTGGTCTCAACCTGCCCTGTCGCTCCGCCATAAAGTAACAGCCGGGGGCCGTCGGGAACCCAGGCCCACCTCTACCGGGATGGAGCCACCTGCCCCTTCAACCCCCATCTCCGAACAGTATCATAAGTAATGTAACAGTATAAGTATATAACATATGCCCGTGATCACCTTCCGAAGTGATCAGGCCCAGTAGTATAGCATGGCGGGCGGACAAGAATGTAGGGCCACTGATGGTAAACTAGCATCCTATACTAAGCATTTAGGATTGCAGGTAAGGTATCAACAGTTGTAGAACAATGACATGCTATGCAACAGAATAGGATTAACGGAAAGCAGTAACATGCTACACTACTCTAATGCAAGTAGTATAGAGGATAGTAGGCGATATCTGGTGATTAAGGGGGGGGCTTGCCTGGTTGCTCTGGCAAGAGAAGGGTTCGTCGTCGATGTAGTCGATCACAGGGGTACCGACATCGGTCTCGGGGTCTACCGGAAAGAAGTAACGAAGGGGGAACATAATAAATAATAGAGCAATCAAAGCAACACAAAGCATAACATGGTGATACGCGGTGCTAGGGGTGACCTAACGCAGTAGGAGGTGATACTGGCAAAGGGGAAAACATTCGGGAAAGTATCCCCGGTGCTTCGCGTTTTCGGACAGATGAATCGGAGGCGTAAAGTTACGTGTTCGTTATGCTAGGGATGTGTGGCGGACGAACGGGCTGCGTATCCGGATTCGTCTCGTTTTTCTGAGCAACTTTCATGTACATAGTATTTTCATCCGAGATACGATTTATTTTATATTGTTTTTTAAGTTTCAATAATATTTTGGAATTATTAATTAATTTTGAAATAAATGGGGAAAATGCTATGGGTACAAGAAGTGTACCCAACACTATATACATGCGGCTTACAGGTGGGTCTAGAGGGCTTAGTTAGCAGTGTGTGTCAACCATTGACCAGTCAGCAGTTGAACCAGTCAACTGGGTCAGGGGGCCTACATGTCATGGACTTAAGCATTTGACAAATTTTAACAAGTTTAACTAAGTTGTGGGGCCAGACTGTTAGTGTCACAGGGTTAGTTGACTTAATTAAAATGTTTGACCGGTTAATTAATCTAGTAGGGCCCATATGTCATACAAACAGAGTTAGTAAATTTATTTATCCATGTTTTATTAATATGAGGACCCACATGTAAGTGACTACTTAGGATGGGGGTTAATTAGACCTACCACTCATCTAATCAAGGATTTGCCGCATCGGCTGTGGCACAGCCAGCTTGTTACGGGAGAGAATGAAAGGAAATAGACCACACTTCAGCCATAGGCAGTGAGTATACGTACAGGTTGGAGCCGCTCCTGGCCTAGTGGAGATCATGGGGTTGCCCACTACTCGAAGACGTGTGCACGAATACAAACTGCAGCACTACCATCTACTACACCGTAGAGCATCATCCATACAAGAGCTCGTACACTACACATAACGTATACACTAACACAGCCGCCCACGGTTGGGCACGCACGCACACATGTGTGCGGCGTCCATGGCCATGGCGACCAGGGGAGGCGCAGCGCCGGGGGAGCAACAGCAGCCCTGGCGGGCGCAGCCAACCGCCGGCCGGCGCTGGCCAGGGGCGCGCGCGAGTTAATTGCAAGGCACTACCACACTTCGGCACGTCGTAATCAATCAGTATCAATAGTCATTTTTTTTACCATGCAGTATCAATTCTAAACCTAAGTATTGCAAAATGGTCTGACAGCCGTATAATAACGTATTGACCGTGTATCTGACACTCGGACCCATCTGCCAGGTGCTGACATGGCATGTTTTTTTTGCAGAAAAGACCCTTATTCTATACTTAATAATATAAATGCCCTTTTTTGCCAGGGAAAAGGTGAACATTTTTTCCTTCCCCAGTTTGCACCGAGCTGGACTCGTTTGAAAGTTTCCGTTGAAGTTCGCAAATAAATAAAACAAATGAAAATTCAGACGACTGCAGGATTCGAACCTGTGACCGAATGCACCCTGTTCACACACGAACACGTCACCGTGTACCCTCGACGCCGGGGGTGATGCACCGCAACTCACGTCGAAGGAGACCTGCCAGAAGCGCGGTACGCAAGACAATCCGGCGGACGCTTTTGAGGACCCGAAACCCCACACGCCCGCGAGGGACCCCGTCTGAACGTGCGGCGGCTATGGGCTGGCCTAGGTCGGTTCGCCCGCCCCTAGAGCCTCGAGGATCGTTGCCCTTCAACACGAAGAACGAACGAAGAACGAGGAAGAAGAAGAACAAGGGAGAAGGAAAAGTAAAGGTAAAAGATGTAGATAGATTTGTTCGATTGTGTGTTGTTTCAATCGGCCGTCACCCCCAACATACATAAGAGGCGGCTGGACTTCCCGTACAAGAAAAGGACTAAAAATCCCGTCCAAAACATCAAAAACCCTAACCTAACTCGGACAGGAATCTTTGGCAATTTCCGGATCAATCTCGGTCTCACTGATTGGTTTGCTTCGGTCCCACCGGGTGAACGTGGTTAACTTTCTGTAACTTTCTGGATCAATCTCGGTCTTACCGATTAGTTTGCTTCGGTCCTACCGAGTCAACATTGCCAACTCTCTGGTAAATTTTCGGACAAACTCGGTCTCACCGATCAAAACAACTCGGTCGGTCCGAAATGACTCTGCAGCTTTTGTTTCTGACCTTGTTTTGCCTCCATAGGTTGCATACGAACTTGGATTAAGACGATTTTTATATCAAAATCAATCGTTTCGACGAGACGCACAACTTTCATGTTGAAACAGATTCCACCAGAGGCCATCTTGATTGAGTTTTATGCATTTCTTTACTCTGGTGTCAACATGAGCATCTCTGAACTTGTCATAACTTTTGAGTCCGAGCTCCGTTTTAGACTATCTTGATATCCATCTTGATCTTCTCGAAGAGAGACATTCCAAGGTGACTTCCAATCATAAGTTTGAATTGTTCTTGATATAACCTATGCTAATTTTATGACTGTGCCAATTTTGAGCGTCAACACATGCCCCCTGTTTTTCGGCATAGCTAGCGTGCCGAAAAATAACTTGTACCATGTTGGTTCTAAGGACGATGTCAACACTCCATCATTCATTTTGCATCTTCTTAGGACGGTAAGTATATATCGTCCATTACTATGTAAACTTCATTCAAAGCACATATAGCCGAAATAAACAAATGAAATGACAAATCAAGTATTTCGGCCCTTTGGATCAGCAACAAACTTGTAGCTAATCAAATGTATAGTGATTTGGCAATACCCTTTCATGATGTAAGAAATCATATTGCATCCATGGATTATAATAAGTCCATTGAGGGTAACCAATCATACCTGATGACGAATTCCATGGCATAGGCATCAATGACATAGTTGAAGAATATGGATAATGTGTGGAACGAAGATGTTGAAACCTTCGGCTTGGTCCTTCATAGTTTTCACTCTTTTCCTTCTTCATCTTTGCCGCACGTCGTGTAATGGATGCTTTCACATAATTCTTATTTTGAGCACTTCCTTTGGGAACCCATGCCATGTTCCTTTCTTCAAGTTCATGTGCACTAAGTTTTTGTAGTTCCCTAACGAGTGGGCATCTCGGCTGTGATTCTGTTTTGACCAATGGCAATTTCTTTTTGGCCTTGTGCACTCTCAACTTCTTTTCTTCAGATTTGGCACTTTGACTCTCAATAATTGATTGCTTTGTCTCATTGTCTTTAGTAGCCAATGTCAACACATTAATTGGCTCTTCTTCATTTGAGATCAAATCTGAAGTTGCACTCTTACGACCATCTCTTTTAACACGGTAAACTTGCTTGACCACCTCTTTCTTCTTCCTTGAGCTCTGGACCAATTTCTTATGACTGAAGCGGTCTTTAACATGTGATTGTTCAAATGTTGATCTTCTCGGAGCTGCATAATATTGATAAGATGGTCTAAAATAAGATGGATAATGTGTCCTTGTATCATACCTGTCCCATGATGGATATGGATCTACATGAGCATAGGGAGGCATCCACGGCATTGGCATTGGGGGCCCAAAATAAGGATATGAATATGTTGCATTAAAATGCTCACTTTGCCAATACCGATCCTCATATTTGCGCCTTGGGGGTGATCTTGGTTTCTTTGCATGATTTGGCCGATAAGTATTCTTCTCTTCACTCTTCTTTTGATATTTATCCAATAGTTCAGTGAAGGTGATTTTTGATCTCTTACACTTGCGCTTATTTCGGCCTTTGTTTTCGTTTGGTTTGCTTTCATCGATCATTGGATTTCCTTGTTGCCCCCCAGTCCTTAGCGTCTTCATTGTAGCTTCGATGGAATTCTCACCCTCAAGTTCATGTTCATTGTGATCTTCAACTACTTCTTTACTTGAAAGCTTGATCCCATCACCTGCAGTTTTTACCTTCTCTTTAAATGGATCGGCTTGAAGCAGCCGATGCAAAAACTTTTTGCCATCGGGACCAATCGGAATAGACAGGTCATCTTTTGGTGTTTCAACAAACTTCAATCGTCCTTTTTCAATGGCCGATTTAACTATTTGACGAAACATGTTGCAGTCCTCAAAATTATGCTTGGACGAATCATGCAACTTACAATACATTCGTCCTTGGATAGATGGCTTGACATGGTGATCAACAATTCTAATGTAATTATTTTCAACAACAACGCAAAGATTTGATCACACATGTTTGAATTGAATGTATACATTTTGTTTTCTAGCCGATCTTGGTGTGCGAACGGCTTTGGAGGTAAGCAAACGAATGGTTCAGATTTAGAATCTTCCCATTCGGCTATACATTGTGTTTTGCACTCTATCTCCGATGTCTTTGGATAAGATATAATATTAGCATCGGATTTCTCAAAATAATTTAACCTTGGCTTTATATTTCTGAAACAAAAATAGTTAAAACACACATGTCTCAATTGAGACCATGCGTAAGCCAAGTATGAAGCAAGCAAAGCTACCCAATTAGATATGAACTCTAAATAAAGCAATGGGATAAGCTTTGGCTTCAATAATAAGTCACTATCGGTCTCTTCGAATGGTACAATGTATTGACCGATATGCTTTGTAACAATTTTATTGCTAACAAGTAAATTACCCTTCATCATTGGTCTTTCAAAATTACTTACGAGATTTTTTCTAATAGATGCATCAACAATAAAGCTGTGACCAAATCTGAAAATAGGCAAATCACTTGCTAGACATACCTCTTCATACACGCTGGGAGAGCATGATGGTTGTGATACTTGAATAATACTTTGCTCCACTTTTAAATGACTCTCCAATGCCTTGGCGTCCTTTTTTTCTTCAATAAATTCGGTACACATACTATTTGATTCGGCTTTTTTAACAACCGAATTAACTTTGTTATCCGAATCACCACTCTTTCTTTCTTTAATTCGCAAGGTTGCTTGTTCTTGTCTAAATTCAGCAAACATTGTAGCTAGGCTATCTTTAAGCTTTTTTCGACCAATTTCTGCCCAATCTTCATCGGATTGCCCCCCAATACTTTGAGACGCTTTCGACAATGGTGTGTTGCCGAAATTCTGTAATTGTGCGGGGGCAACGTGATATGCTACGTTACTAGGTAAAGACACTTGCGTGGTAGAATTCTCACTTATTCGGCAATGAGCATGAAGGTGCGGAGCCGAATTATGAACATCTACAATTGCGTATGGTGCCGAAAAATTAGTAGCATGAGGTGTAGCATACGATGTTTGAGGGTAATTGGCCGAATAACTAGTAGTAGCATGGCCAATTCCCCTATCCACCGGCATGTTTGGATTAACATGTTGCAAATTAGTTGCCGATGAATAAAAAGATGAATCACTATGTTGCATGCCGTTGAAAGTTCCTACATGGGGTGTTTCAACTTGATTAACCAAACTCATCATGTTGTTCATCGGCATATAGATTTGTGGGGTTGCCGATGCATGGGAGTTGGGATACATATGTTGCATGTTGCTAAAATTATATGAAGTTGAAGCATGAAGATTATTCTGAATCGGCTGTTGCACATAATTAGATGCATGATTGATAAAATTAGGGCTAGCCGATACAATATGCTCATTAGATGATCTAGCAACAACATACGCATTATTTGCATCTACATATGTGAATTGGGTATTCATATTACCTTTGTAGATTGCAAACCCTAGATGACGATCTCTTCGTAGCAAGAACGGGCCGGAGACCGTTCAAAGCTTCGTCCCCAGCGGAGTCGTCAAAAAGTGTGTTCGCACACGAAAACGTCACCGTGTACCCTCGACGCCGGGGGTGATGCACCGCAACTCACGTCGAAGGAGACCTGCCGGAAGCGCGGTACGCAAGACAATCCGGCGGGCGCTTTTGAGGACCCGAAACCCCACACGCCCGGAAGGGACCCCGTCTGGACGTGCGGCGGCTATGGGCTGCACTAGGTCGGTTCGCCCACCCCTAGAGCCTCGAGGATCGCTGCCCTTCAACACGAAGAACGAACGAAGAACGAGGAAGAAGAAGAACAAGGGAGAAGGAAAAGTAAAGGTAAAAGATGTAGATAGATTTTTTCGATTGTGTGTTGTTTCAATCGGCCGTCACCCCCAACATATATAAGAGGCGGCTGGACTTCCCGTACAAGAAAAGGACTAAAAATCCCGTCCAAAACAAAAAACCCTAACCTAACTCGGACAGGAATCTTTGGCAATTTCCGGATCAATCTCGATCTCACCGATTGGTTTGCTTCGGTCCCACCGAGTGAACGTGGTTAACTTTCTGTAACTTTATGGATCAATCTCGGTCTTACCGATTAGTTTGCTTCGGTCCTACCGAGTCAACATTGCCAACTCTCTGGTAAATTTTCGGACAAACTTGGTCTCACCGATCAAAACAACTCGGTCGGTCCGAAATGACTCTGCAGCTTTTGTTTCTGACCTTGTTTTGCCTCCATAGGTTGCATACGAACTCGGATTAAGACGATTTTTATATCAAAATCAATCGTTTCGACGAGACGCACAACTTTCATGTTGAAACAGATTCCACCAGAGGCCATCTTGATTGAGTTTTATGCCTTTCTTTACTCTGGTGTCAACATGAGCATCTCTGAACTTGTCATAACTTTTGAGTCCGAGCTCCGTTTTAGACTATCTTGATATCCATCTTGATCTTCTCGAAGAGAGACATTCCAAGGTGACTTCCAATCATAAGTTTGAATTGTTCTTGATATAACCTATGCTAATTTTATGACTGTGCCAATTTTGAGCGTCAACACACCCCGCCTTGGCGCGCTAGCCGAGCGACGCTGGTGATAGAAGACAGGCGCCACTTTATTTATACAGCACAGCAACACTGGGCCGTCTGGTTAGGCCCAGCGAGGCCAACACTTTATTTTTTTCGTTTCGCGTTTTACTAGCCCGCATGCCCGGCTCGTTCGTTGCCCAGATTTCTTGCTTACGCTTTTTTTTTCTTTTCTGTTTTTGGCTTATTTTTAGTTTTTTCTTCTTTTCTTTTGTTTTCTTTCACTGGGTTGGTTTTTCTACTGGATTTTTAACACACTTACTGAACATTTTTTTAAGGTAGGCTTAAGTATATGATGAATATGTTTTCAAATATGTATGAACCTTTTTTAGTGTATGCTGAAGACTTTTTCTGCGCATAGTCAACACTTTGTAATGCATGATGAACTTTTCTTTACAAACGGTATTTTTTAAATATAATGAACTTTTGGTAATGTATGTTGAACATATTTTGAATAAAAATTGAACATTTTTGTAATATATGTTGAACAATTTTCTTAAGATATGATGAACATTTTAAATAATGCGTTGTGAATTTTTTTAATTTATATGGTGAACATTTATATATGATGAATTGTTTTGACAATGTGTATTTCAAAAAGATGTTCAGCATGTATGAAAATTATTGTGTAAAAAAACTCTTGCATTGCAAAAAATGTTCAGCATTTCTCAAAATAAATTTTCAGACATGTTGTTACTTTTTTAAGTAACTGTGCGTTTAAAATAATACAATCAATATACAAGTATCTAAAAAAACTGTGTGATGGGCATATAATTTTTTTAATAGCTGCGCATTTGAAAAATATAATGAGAATAAATAATAAGTGTGCATGCATGTCGTCCTGAGTGAAGACACATAAAATTTGGGTGCTTGACACTTATACGAATACTAATAAGTTTATGTAAAAAAATGTATTTACACCCTGATAAAAAAAAGTAACTCAGTGTGCTGGCCTCGTTGGGCCCAACAGCCGGCTCACCGCTCGTCGTCTAGTATAAAAAGAGAGTCGCCTCAAACATCACCGGATCGTCGCATGGCGTGGTGGCTTGCGCGACCAGCCTCCGAACAAGAGGTCGCAGGTTCGATTCCTGCTAGTGCGTAAATTTTCCTTCGTTTTATTTATTTGTCCGACTCGACGGAAACTTTCAAATAAGTCCGGCTGGGTGTTGAAAACTTCCGAACGGAAAAAATCATCTCTGGTTTCCTCGCAAAGTAAGGTGCCTTTACACTGTCAATACGTCAGTATACGACTGTCAGACCGTTTTGCAACACTTAGGCTTAGAGTTGGCACTGCATGGCAAAAAAAAAAACTATTGATACTGATTCGTTACGACGTGTCGGAGTGTGGTAATACCTTGCAATTAACTCGGCGCGCGCAGAGTGCAGGCAAGGGCCCGCGGCGAGGAGTTCGTGCGGGGGAAGACCAAAGGAAACAGGCAACAACAACGGAACCAGTTGGGCGCGGATGCACGAGGCAGGGGAGTGCGGTGAGCGCAAGCTTCGGCGCTCGGCCACGACGGCCAACGGAAACGAGGGAAGGGGGAAGCAGGGGGAATCGGCTCTGCTCACCGGGGAAGGGCCGATGGTGAGCTCGTACGGGACCGAGGTGGATGGGTTGACGTGGATCGACGGCGGGGCCGTGACGGCCGTGGCGAAGACAAACGATGAGGGCAGCGTCAGCGTTGCTCCCGAGCTCGATCCAGTGCGGTAGGCGATGGAGACGACCTTGGTGGAGCCGCAGGACACCTGGAGCGGCTCGGGGTGGCTCCGATCCGCGACAACGATGGTGGCGCGGCGACACGTACACTCGGGGGTCGAGAGGGGGACGCGAGAGGGAGTGGGCGCAGGGGGGGGGGCATCTAGGGTTCGAGGGAGGGGGTTGCCGATGCAAAGTAGGGCGAGGGAGGCCGCGGATGCGCGCCACGGCACCATGGCATCCGTGGATGCGGTGCCACGATCCCCCATGAACAGGATGAGGAAGAAAACGTGAGGGATTTGGGCTGGGCTGACTTACGGCCCAAATAGCATAGTAGGTTTCAGTTTTTTTCTCTTTTCCTAATTTCTGTTATAATGCTACAACTCTGTTTTCTATTTATTTTTGCTAGCAAAAAGATTCTTGCTTAATACTATGAAACTTTGCACATAAATTCTACTCAACACTACAGGGTTTCACAAAAAGTTTGAGGTCAAATTGTAACTGTTCAAATTTACTTTCGAATTTAAATATGTTTATTTAATGTTAGATGCACTGTTTTAAATATGTTAAGGGCATTTAATTATTTCAAAATATGTTGGTTCCTACATGACAATTACCTAGTGAATATTTGCAACTCATCGAATATTTTTGTTTTATTGTTTGAAAAATTAAAATTTTGACATGCAATTTAAATATGATTTTGAACTGGGTTTTGACCAAGTGAGGTTTAGCCAAATAACTGTGATGGCATAACATCATTAGGGTGAGGTTACTGTAGCATAACTATCGGGGTGTTACAAATCTCCTCCACTACAAGAAAATCTCGTCCCAAGATTTAAGAGGTGGTGTAAGGGGAAAGTTCGGGTTACGAAATTCTAACGAATCTTCTCAGTCTTGGTTGCTTTTATCAAAGTGGTCGATCCATAGCGCTGATGTCTTCATTTCTCTGCTTCAGGTCATCATGATGAAGTTGTCGTCCTTCTTTCAGGATCTTCACCGTAATTACGAAAGGGTAAGAAGGGAAAACTCGATATGGATGGATCCTAACAAGATCGAGCATCAGACGGTTAACTCAGGGAAGAAGCATAAGTATCTCTCGATTTGAAACTTAAGAAGATATCGAGAGCAAAGTAAGAAGGTACCATGAGAAGCTTCAACGGATAGGCAATCGTTCGATGCCTAATCAGAAGGTGAAAGGGTTTCAGGGCAACGAGAATAGGTATTGCGCCTCATACCAGAATAGATCACTAGACAGGTGGTCCGTGAATTACATATGAAGTCAAGCGCGAGGAACAACCTTGGGAACAGGTGGTGTACAGGAGAGTCAGGTTTCGATCCTGTGGAACTGTGGGTTATGGGCCCACCATGTGGGATAAAAGTAGGAGTGGTGACATCTTGCATGGTCACGATAGCAAGGCATGTCAGAGGCTAGCATGTCAGTGATGCCGGCAACAACATCGATACCAAGGGCGAGGGACGAAGAGAACCATTTTCCCGCTCGTTGAAACGAGGCGGACCTATAGGCAAAGTTCTCGTCCATCGGTGGTTACCGGAATGTCATCAACAATAGAAATAGGCTCTTATAGACAGAGTTGTACACCAAGATGTTTGCACAAGCAGGGAATTATTACTGCTTATATCATATAGATCATAGAAACGGTTTAAACAAACCAATGTAAAGGGAAATATGTCTATCAGATTTAATCAGAACAATGGAAAGAAAAATGTGTTTAAACACCTATTTAAAGGTATATCCTTCCCAAGGACAAGTAGAGCATGATATCCATGGCAAGATATAATGTAGAAAACTCTTTAGGTAGGGGATACAAATTTCATGACATTACCCATACATCGGTGTTTGGATAATTGAGCAGGAAACATTTAGCATTGGGCTTCAAATGTTCTTGTTGAAAATTGGAGTATCACAGATATGCTTCGAGATAGCATTGACATGGTCACTGGGTAAAGATCAGACTTTGGATACTCTAAGGATTCACCAGGAACAACTTATAGAATAAGTCTTACAATTTCCTCATGAAAGAATGGCTAAACTTGCTAAAAAAGGATACTATAACAATAGGTCCTCCGTCAGGTGTGCTAGGCATGACATCACCTTACCGAGTAGCAAAAAGACCAATGTTATAACTCTTGGAAAATGCGTCCCAATCATCATATCTGACCGGGATTCATATCGTATTGGTGTTAGGATATCTCAGACTCAGGATGCCTGAGAAGAAGAGGTGCAACACAATTGACGAGATGACATTATATGATTCTTGGGAAAATGAACTATGAAAGCGAGTTCCGAACAAGGGTTCATCATTAAGCCAAGGAGAGGATGAGGAAGTGGCTGATGGACTCAGTGATAATTCAACGAGGTATCCAAAAAGATGCATCTCCACAATTATGTGGATAAGGAGATAGCATTTGTCAGATCAAATGATATAATGAAGTATGCTCGAGGAAAACATACACAACTAAACATTGGTTGAAAGGTGCACCCGAAATATGGGTTGGGTTGCACGACCAATGTAAGAATGGTGATTCAATAATCAATAGTCTAAGAATGAACGGCCGACCATTAACTTCAAAGCAATAGGGTTGCTAGAAGGGCAGAATCCAAACAGCACCGTTCACTTGTTGGTACACCGGTTGGAATCAACACAAGGACCAAGAAAGAATGGTGATGGTGAGAAGCGTCACTATACCAAGAATTCTTAAGAGGTGGAGCAATCCTCACGACATTCTTGACATAATAGATGGTAATACTCCAAGGTAAAGAAGAACAAATGCTGAATAGCAAGGATCTCAAGGTATAACACAGAACACGAACAAGTTTGTGTTCGAGGGAAGGTAATAAAGTGGTCGATGACAACACAAATCATCTAAGGCAAGGATGGTATTTCTCATCATGAATTCAATTGATATCCTAAAAGAGCTCAGAATGCTGATGATGATCATGACACATTTGTCGAGAGATTTCATGAAGATGTAATCGATTGGCGATGACAACTTGTTAAAGGAATGATGAGGCGAAAGGTTATTGGAACCATGGGTATGACACAAACTCAAAATCAAGTTTGTTGTTCAGGGAGAAATGATATGACGAGGAAGATCGACGTAAGATTATCTCACCATCAAATTTTGTGCTCCGGGAAGAAGGATCAGGTAGCACAGTTAAAATTTTAGCACAATAATGATATAGCTGATTAGGCTAGGAATGACTTGAAGGATTATTAAACTCATAAGCAACAAAAATTACTTAGAGTTATTGAATCGGAGTGCGGAATCGATTCACTTATCGGTGTTCTCGAGTGACTATTATCTCAGAACCCGGGGGATAATTGGAATCGGTGAGAAATAATACTTAAAGAACTCATAAGAAGTAATATGGTTCTGTGATATTATCGAGATACAACGGGGTAATACTCAAAGGTAGATCATAATAGAGGTTGGATGGGTGCATTGGTCTGCAGAGGACAAGTGGTTTAACTTGCACGAGAAATGGTATTTAAAGAAGAACATGGTCGGAACCATGATTGCAAAAGGTCATATCCCATATATAAGATGAACTTATACCAAGGGAAAAATTTAATTTAAGAGAAGCTTTAATGATAAGATCTACATCGTGTCCATGGGCATAAACACAAAGTTCAAGGTCGACTCCCACTTCTTCAATGCATAACCTTTCATTCACTTCTCTAGATAAAAATGATTTCAATGTCAAAATCTACCTGGTGAATTACCAGAGGAGTATGACCCGTGAAAACTTTCGGGTTCACACAGATTAAGAAAGGCATAGGTTCAACCCGTCAGGGTATCATGGAAACATATACCACAAGCTTTAATCGTAAATACCACCAGCTCGAAAATAGGGCATGGTTGAGAAAACAGAGGATACAATTTACCAAAAGCATTTTGTATCCGAGGAAAGACTCACAAGCTTATAGAATATGAAGGACGCCGTCAGATAAAATCCAACAAAGGATCTGGTGGTCCATCAGGGGTCTGATGTGAGCATCGGTACTCAACCAGAGGAAGAAACAGTGCAAGGAGATCAGACTATAGAAACAACTGACTAATTCACAGCTCAAATGCAAAAGATTTATGATTTCCGATCAAGGGATCAGAAGCAAACACTCTGATTAAGGATGGATAAGTTGCGTATGCTTAGGGGTACAATCGATGGCAATCTGATTGGTCGAGAACCAGCTCATGTTTAAAATGATGTCTGAGCCGGAAAGATAATTTAAAAGGATCAACTGATGATTCCATGCATTCGCACTCATGTTGAATCAATAGGATCAAAATGACGGTGTCTAAGGATACTAACGAATATTGCCAGACATATGGAAAGCATCCATAATGCAAGCAAACAAGTATTGTAGAGCAATAAGCTACTAAGGATTTTTGGAGGATCGAATAGTATTTCAAAGACCATTGTGAAACACATGAACAACTGGGGGATGAGCCGATACTCGATAAGTGCGAGAATTATCCATAGGGGTATTCAGGTGACAAAGAACATCAAGGCAGTAAGCTCAAAGGATTATCGAAACAACGACGAGTATTTCGGATGATTGTAAGAATAACAACTGAAAGTAGTTATCCATAAGGGTTGACGGTGGAAGGGGAATTGCAAACGCGATGAACACAAGTTCTCGGGTTAACAGCGGAGAGTATCTTCAGGGTCTTCACGTGCAGCAGACGATCATTAGTAATAAGGGGCTCTCCGGGTGAAAGTGATAATGAGATCCTAATGTTAGATTTAGCAAAATTCATTTAACCCGAATAGAAGAGAGATCAGAGTCCCAGAGTATAGACAATGAGTAAAAGATCCTAATACCACCCAATGGCGACGTGGGCCCGTAAGACACACAACCATGTTAGTAAAAGTTTTGCAATGTCTAGACTCGACTTCAGCCAAGGAATGTGAAAGGGGGATTCCTACAGGCAGTCGGCTCTGATACCAACTTGTGACGCCCCCGATTCAATCGTACAATAATCATACACACAAACGTGTATGATCCAGATCAGGGACTCACGGGAAGATATCACAACACAACTCTACAAATAAAATAAGTCATACAAGCATCATATTACAAGCTAGGGGCCTCGAGGGATCGAAAACAAGAGCTCGATCATAGACAAGTCAGCGGAAGCAACAATATATGAGTACAGACATAAGTTAAACAAGTTTGTCTTAAGAAGGCTAGCACAAACTGGGATACAGATCAAAAGAGGCGCAGGCCTCCTGCCTGGGATCCTTCTAAACTACTCCTGGTCGTCGTCAGCGGGCTGCACGTAGTAGTAGGCTCCTCCAGTGTAGTAGGAGTCATCGTCGATGGTGGTGTCTAGCTCCTGGGCTCCATCGTCTGGTCGTAGCAATCGGGTATAGGAAGGGGGAAAAGGGGGAACAAAGCAACCGTGAGTACTCATCCAAAGTACTCGCAAGCAAGGAGCTACACTACATATGTATGCATTGGTATCAAATGGAATAAGGGTATCATATGTGGACTGAACTGCAGAATGCCAGAATAAGAGGGGGATAGCAGTCCTTTCGAAGACTACGCTTCTGGTAACCTCCATCTTGCAGCATGTAGGAGAGAGCAGATGGTAAGTTCACCAAGTAACATCGCATAGCAATATCCTAACCGATGACCCTCCCCTCGTCGTCCTGTGAGAGAGCGATCACCGGCTGTATCTGGCACTTGGAAGGCTGTGTTTTATTAAGTATCTAGTTCTAGTTGTCATAAGGTCAAGGTACAACTCCAAGTCATCATGTTACCGAAGATCACGGCTATTCGAATAGATTAACTTCCCTACAGGGGTGCACCACATAACCCAACACGCTCGATCCCATTTGGCCGGACACACTTTCCTGGGTCATGCCCGGCCTCAGAAGATCAACACGTCACAGCCCTACCTAGGCACAATAGAGAGGTCAGCACGCCGGTCTAAATCCTATGGCGCAGGGGTCTGGGCCCATCGCCCATTGCACACCTGCATGTTGCGTACGCGGCCGTGAGCAGACCTAACCTCCCTTATACAAGAGTAGGCGTTCCAGTCTAACCCGGCGCGCGCCGCTCAGTCGATGACGTCATGAAGGCTTCGGCTGATACCACGACGTCGAGTGCCCATAACTGTCCCCGCGTAGATGGTTAGTGCGTATCGGCCAGTAGCCAGACTCAGATCAAATACCCAGATCTCGTTAAGCGTGTTATTTTGAAGTAACCGCGAACGCCGACCAGGGCCAGGCCCACCTCTCTCCTAGGTGGTCTCAACCTGCCCTGTCGCTCTGTCACAAAGTAACAGCCGGGTGCCGTCAGGAACCCAGGCCCACCTCTACCGGGATGGAGCCACCTGCCCCTTCAGCCCCCATATCCGAACAATATCATAAGTAATGTAACAGTATAAATATATAACATATGCCCGTGATCACCTCCCGAAGTGATCATGGCCCAGTAGTATAGCATGGCGGATGGACAAGAATGTAGGGCCACTGATGGTAAATTTTAACAACCAGTTTAACTAAGTTGTGGGGCCAGACTGTTAGTGTCACAGGGTTAGTTGACTTAATTAAAATGTTTGACCGGTTAATTAATCTAGTAGGGCCCATATGTCATACAAACAGAGTTAGTAAATTTATTTATCCATGTTTTATTAATATGAGGACCCACATGTAAGTGACTACTTAGGATGGGGGTTTAATTAGACCTACCACTCATCTAATCAAGGATTTGCCGCATCGGCTGTGGCACAGCCAGCTTGTTATGGGAGAGAATGAAAGGACATAGACCACACTTCAGCCATAGGCAGTGAGTATACGTACAGGTTGGAGCCGCTCCTGGCCTAGTGGAGATCATGGGGTTGCCCACTACTCTAAGACGTGTGCACGAATACAAACTGCAGCGCTACCATCTACTGCACCGTAGAGCATCATCCATACAAGAGCTCGTACACTACACATAACGTACTCCCTCCAGTCCTTTTTACTCTGCACATTGGATTTGCCGAAAGTCAAACTTTGCTAAGTTTGACAAAATTTATATTAGAAATTATTAGCATCTATAATATGTAATAAATATAATATGAAATTATATTCCAAGATGAATCTATTGATATTGGTGTTGTTATGTGAATGTCTATAATTTTTTGTATAAACGTGGTCAAAGTTGGATGAGATTGACTTCGGTCAAACCTAATATGCAGAGTAAAAAGAACCGGAGGGAGTATACACTAACACAGCCGCCCACGGTTGGGCACGCACGCACACATGTGTGTGGCGTCCATGGCCATGGCGACCAGGGGAGGCGCAGCGCCGGGGGAGCAGCAGCAGCCCTGGCGGGCGCAGCCAACCGCCGGCCGGCGCTGGCCAGGGGCGCGCCTAGTGCAGGCAAGGGCCCTCGGCGAGGAGTTCGGGCGACAGCGGGCGAGTCGGCCGGCTGGTGCGTGGCTAGGAACTGCAGCAGCAGCACACGGGCGCGCGGGCTACGCATTGGCGAGGCGGCAACAGGCGCGTGCGGGGGAAGACCAAAGGAAACAGGCAACAACGGCGGAACCAGCCGGGCGCGGGTGCACGAGGCAGGGGAGTGCAGTGAGCGCGGCCAGGAGCATGAGCTCCGGCGCTCGGCCACGACGGCCAACGGAAACGAGGGAAGGGGGAAGCAGGGGGGATCAGCTCTGCTCACCGGGGAAGGCCCGATGGTGAGCTCGTACGGGACCGAGGTGGACGGGTTGACGCGGATCGACGGCGGGGCCGCGACGGCCGTGGCGAAGACAAACGATGAGGGCAGCGTCAGCGTTGCTCCCGAGCTCGATCCAGTGCGGTAGGCGATGGACACGACCTTGGTGGAGCTGCAGGACACTTGGGGCGGCTCGGGGTGGCTCCGATCCGCGACAACGATGGTGGCGCGGTGACACGTACGCTCGGGGGTCGAGAGGGGGACGCGAGAGGGAGTGGGCGCAGGGGGGGAAACATCTAGGGTTCAGGGGAGGGGGTTGCCGGTGCTAAGTAGGGCGAGGGAGGCCGCGGATGCGTGCCACGGCGCCATGGCATCCGTGGATGCGGTGCCACGATCCCCCATGAACAGGACGAGGAAGAAAACGTGAGGGATTTGGGCTGGGCTGACTTACGGCCCAAATAGCATAGTAGGTTTCAGTTGTTTTCTCTTTTCCTAATTTCTGTTATAATGCTACAACTCTGTTTTCTATTTATTTTTGCTAGCAAAAAGATTCTTGCTTGATACTATGAAACTTTGCACATAAATTCTACTCAACACTGCAGGGTTTCACAAAAAGTTTGAGGTCAAATTGTAACTGTTCAAATTTACTTTCGAATTTAAATATGTTTATTTAATGTTAGATGCACTGTTTTAAATATGTTAAGGGCATTTAATTATTTCAAAATATGTTGGTTCCTACATGACAATTACCTAGTGAATATTTGCAACTCATCAAATATTTTTGTTTTATTGTTTGAAAAATTAAAATTTTGACATGCAATTTAAATATGATTTCGAACTGGGTTTTGACCAAGTGAGGTTTAGCCAAATAATTGTGATGGCATAACATCATTAGGGTGAGGTTACTCTAGCATAACTATCGGGGTGTTACAATTGGCTTCGCAATTTTGGAAAAATTCTCAATGAATCTCCGATAGTATCCTGCGAGTCCAAGAAAACTGCGGATCTCGCTAATTGAAGTGGGTGCCAACCATTCAGTGAATGACTGAACCTTGGTGGGATCTGCTGGTACACCTTCTCCTGATATAACATGTCCAAGGAATCTGACTTCCTTCAACCAAAACTCACATTTGCTGAACTTGGCATACAACTGGTGTTCCCTGAGTTTCTCAAGAACTAAACGCAAATGCTCTCCGTGCTCCTCCTCATCCTTCGAGTATACCATTATATCATCAATGAACACCACAACAAACTTATCCAAATATTCCATGAACACCTTGTTCATCATGCTCATGAAATAGGCAGGGGCGTTAGTCAGTCCAAACTACATGACCGTATACTCATACAACCCGTACCGTGTGGTGAATGATGTCTTTGGTATGTCCTTCTCTTGTATCTTTAGCTGGTGATATCCAGATCGCAGATTGATCTTTGAAAACACATTGGCTCCTTGCAGCTGGTCAAACAAATCATTGATCATCGGCAGTGGGTATTTGTTCTTGATCATCACCTCATTTAACACACAATAATCAACAACCATTCTTAGAGACTTATCCTTCTTCTCAACCAAAAGCACCTGGGCTCCCCATGGTGATGAACTCCGTCGAATGTAACTATAACACCCTGTATGTAACCTGCCATATTTGTATTCTAACTCTTGCCTTTTCCGGCACTAAGTTATGATATTTCCTTGTTGTCGGGTTTTTGTCTTCGTATTGCTTTTGTCTTTGTCATGCATCTCATATCATGTCATCATGTGCACCGCATTTGCATACATGTTTGTCTCATGCATCCGAGCATTTTCACCGTTGTCCGTTTTACATTTCGGCGCTATTATGTCCTCCGGTGTCCCTTTTTACCTCTTTTCGTGTGCATGCGTTAAACGTTTTCGGATTGGACCGAGACTTGCCAAGCTGCCTTGGTTTACTACCGGTAGACCGCCTGTCAAGTTTCGTGCCATTTGGACTTCGTTTGATACTCCAACGGTTAACTGAGGGACCGAAAATGCCTCGTGTGTGTTGCAGCCCAACACCTCTCCAAAGTGGCCCAAAACCCACCTAAACCCCCTCCATTATCTAGGTCGTTCGATCACGATCGCGTGGCCGAAAACCGTACTCAATTTGGAGCCTCCTAGCTCCCTCTACCTATAAATATAGACCTCCCCCCGAAAATTCCGGATCCCTAACCCTAGTCTCCTTCCACCTCTAGCCGCCGGACGTGTCCGCCCCGCTTCCCCCGGCCAACCACCACTCGCCACGTGTCCGCCGCGGAGCCCCACTTTGCCGCCTGTCCGCGCCGGCCCACCCGGCCCACGGAGGGCCTCGAGGCCCGTGCCTCCCCAGCTCGCTGCGCCGCCCAAACCCTGCCGAGGCTGCCGCCCCTCCACCGCGTCGCCGCCCCTCCGTCGCACCGCCGCTCCTCCGGCTCACCGGCCGCCACCAGCACGCCGCCACGCCGCCCTGCGTCGCCTCGCCGCCGTTCGCCTCGCCTCGCGCCGCCCCGGCCAGATCCGGTCGCGACAAGGCCGGATCCGGCACCCCCCTCGCCGGACCACCTCTTCTCCGGTGAAGTTCCGGCTGCTCCTCGGATTGTGTGCCCCGGACGAACCCTAGATCTCGAGAGGTCTAATTTTCACTAAGTCCTCGCCCTGTTCTTATTTTTATGCCTCATTCATCGCATCATAACTTCATCCCCGTGGCTCCGTTTTGGGAGTGTAGCATATCAAATTGTTTGTCTCGACGAGTACTTCATTTCATCCCATTGCACCATGTTCATTTGAGCTCATCTTGATGCCCTAAATGCTATTGCAAGAGTGCTATGTAATGTTAGTTTCAGATTCTTATTAGTAATTGGACATTTGACATTTTTGCCATGTTTAATGTGTGCCTCCTATGAACTTGAGCCTTACATGTGTTTTGAAGTATGACATGCCATCTTTACAGGGGTGTATGCCATGTATTTTTGTGATGTTTGTGGTGACTAGCACAAGCATGCAAAGTAGCTCTCATAATGTTGCTGATTTCAGGGACTTAGAAATCTTCCAAGTCTTTTCCCTGATAATATTTTTATGCCATGTATTCTTGTTGCTACAGAGTGATCCATGCCTCTTTTGAGCATGAGCAGTAAGGGTGATTTTGAGATAATGTTATGCTCTATCCATCCATGTATTTGTTTGCAATTATGAAGCACACTAGCTTGACTCAATCGAGCTCTACTTTTGCTATAAAATATTCCTGGCAGATTGTTTACATGTTAAGCAATTTTGCCGAGGTTGTTGTAGTTGATCCATGCATACTATGAGGTTGTTCTTGCCATGTTTAGCTTCTATGCCATGTCTACCTGCTGGGTGTATGCTTAGATTGTCATGCAATGCCTTGTGGTGAGTGCATCGAGCTCGTAAACATGCCTACGTGAATCTGTTTTGCCATGTTCCAGTTTTCTACTAAGTCTGAATCTGTTAACGAAAGTTGCTATGTTCACATGATTGCCATTGTATTTTTTGGTCCCTTTTGGCTCATGGTCAGTAAGGGACTTTTGTTGTATGCTTTGAGTAGCTTCATGCCATGCCTTGCTTTGCCATCATATGTTCCTGTAGCATGTTGTTATCTTGCTCTAAACATTGCTTCCTGATGTTAAATTCCTGACATGTTGTTAATTTCACCAAGTCTGTAACCTGATATCTTTTGCACTTTTGCCATGCTTGTTTAAACCTGCTATTGTGTGATTTAGCCATAGATCAGTGTTCATCTTTTGTCAAGCATCTTGAATGGATCACTGCCATGTGATTCGTTTTCATGTTAGAGTGCAATAGCTTGTTGTTCTTGATGCATTTAGATGGCCTCGTGTTATTAATCACAGATCGGTGCCATATTTGTTTTGCTTGCCATTTGCAAACCGTGCATCCATTTCCGGTGATCTTTATATCAATTTCGACCGAAATCAACTCATCATTCCAGTGGCACTCTTGGTTTTCTAAGTTGAGGCCAGGTTTAATCTTTCCTTTCCAAAACATGCATATGCATCACATATCACATCCCGCATATCATGCCATGTTTTGCATCATGTTGCTTGTGCATTGCACGTGGTTGATTGTGTCTCCCTTTGCTTGTGTTCTTGCTTTGGGTAGAGCCGGGAGACGAGTACGTGATCAAGGAACCAGTTGAGTATGCTTACGAGGATCAAGCTAACGTCAACTCGGAGAACTTTGCAGGCAAGATGACCATACCCTCGAAATCACTTCTATGTTTGCTTGCTAGATGCTCGCTCTATTACTATGCCTATGCTATGACACCTATCACTTGCTTATCATGCCTCCCATATTGTCATGTCAAACCTCTAACCCACCTTGTCCTAGCAAACCATTGTTTGGCTATGTTACCGCTTTGCTCAGCCCCTCTTATAGTGTTGCTAGTTGCAGGTGAAGATTGGAGTTTGTTCCTTATTGGAACATGTTTATTGTTGAGATATCATTATTATATCTTGTTTACTTTAATGCATCTATATACTTGGTAAAGGGTGGAAGGCTCGGCCTTATGCCTGGTGTTTTGTTCCACTCTTGCCGTCCTAGTTTCTGTCATACCGGTGTTATGTTCCTTGATTTTGTGTTCCTTACACAGTTGGGGTTATAATGGGAACCCCTTGACAGTTCGCCTTGAATAAAACTCCTCCAGCAATGCCCAACATTGGTTTTACCATTTGCCACCTAGCCCTTTTTCCCTTGGGTTCCGCGGACTCGAGGGTCATCTTTATTTTAAACGCCCCTGGGCTAGTGCTCCTCTGAGTGTTGGTCCAAACCGAGTAGACTGCAGGGACACCTCGGGGCAACTTGAGGGTTGGTTTTACTCGTAGGATGTCTCATCCGAGTGTGCCCTGAGAACGAGATATGTGCAGCTCCTATCGGGATTTGTCGGCACATTCGGGCAGCTTTGCTGGTTTAGTTCTACCATTGTCGAGATGTCTTGTAACCGGGATTCCGAGTCTGATCGGATTGTCTTGGGAGAAGGAATATCCTTCGTTGACCGTGAGATCTTGTGATGGGCTAAGTTGGGACACCCCTGCAGGGATTTGAACTTTCAAAAGCCGTGCCCGCGGTTATGGGCAGATGGGAATTTGTTAATGTCCGGTTGTAGAAAACCTAAAACTTAACTTAATTAAAATGAATCAACAGAGTGTGTGGCCGTGATGGTCTCTTTTCGGCGGAGTCCGGGAAGAGAACACGGTCTCATGTTATGCTTGACCGTAGGCTGTTCTAGGATCACTTCTTAATCATAGTCTATCGATCGTGCCTTTTCCTTCTCTTCTCGCTCTCATTTGCATATGTTAGCCACCATATATGCTAGTGCTTGTTGTAGCTCCACCTCATACCTTTTACCCTACCTATAATCTTAAATAGTCTTGATCGCGAGGGTGTGAGATTGTTGAGTCCCTGTGACTCACAGATTAGTTCCAAAACCAGATGAGGGACCGATGATACCACTCCAGGAGATTCGACTGAGCTCAAGTGGGAGTTCGATGAGGACTCAGGGCGATACTACGTTTCCTTTCCAGACGATCAGTAGTGGTGCCCAGTTGGGGCGATCGGGGACATTGTTGCATTTGGGGTTATCTTTATTTTGGTTCCATAGTCGGAACTTGATTGTATCTGGATGAATGTAATGTTATTTATGCATTGTGTGACATGGCGATTGTAAGCCAACTATGTACCTCTTTCCTTATTCAGTACATGGGTGGTGTGAAGATTACCCCACTTGCGACATTGCTTACAATGCGGTTATGGCTCTAAGTCGTGCTCCGACACGTGGGAGATATAGCCTCATCGTGGGCGTTATAGTAACCTTTCTCCAATAACTCCTTGATCTGCTTCTTAATCTCCTCTAGATCATTTGCGGGCATCCGATATGGTCACTTCGATATAGGCCCGGTGCCTGGCAATAGCTCTATCAAAAACTTGATGTCTCGATCTAGTGGCATGCCTGGTAACTCCTCTGGAAAAACATCTGGGTAATCCTTCACTATAGGCACTTCCTCCTAAACAACTCCCGTGAGGGTATTCACTTGGCTACTCCTTGGCGCATGCCTAGATACATACTTAATCCTTTTTCCCTCAGGAGTGGTGAGACGAATCGACTTACTAGCATAGTCAATGCTTCCTCCATACTTTGACATCCAGTCCATGCCTAATATCACATCCAATCCTTGTGACTCCAAGATTATTAGGTCGGACGGAAAAACATGGCTACCAATGGTTAAGGGTATCTGGTCGCACCATCGACTAGCCATATACTCTGCCCCGGGTGAACTCACTAACAGAGGGGTCCTAAGGGTTTGGGTTGGTAGTTTAAACTTATCCACAAATTCCCTTGATATGTATGAATGCGATGCACCAGTATCAAAAAGAACAAGGGCGGCAAAAGACTTAACCAAAAACTTACCTATAACCGCGCCTGGCTCTTCTTCAACCTCCTCCACGTTAATGTGGTTCACTTGTCCTTTGTTGAATGGATTGGGCTTCTTTCCAGCGCTCCCATTGCCGTTTCCATTCTTCGCTTCAGGGCACTTTGTGGCATAGTGTCCAGTCTTCCTGCACTTGAAACAAGTAACGTGGCTTAGGTCTCTCTTGGCGGGTGTGGCTGGATTGGAACGGTTCTGATTGTTGCTTGCACCATTCCCATTCCTTGGGCCAGTATGATTATGGTTACTTCCTCCATAGTGGGTGTGGCCTCCATGGTTATGAACAAGTCCTCCCGTGTTCGGGGTTAGGCGAGGCTTCTGTTGAGTTCCTGAATGGTACCTTCCTTGTCCATACCTCCTCTTATGGCTCTCAATCTGCTGCTGCTTCCCTTCAATCATAAGAGACTTATCTACCAACTCATGTTAGTTGTTGAATGTTGCCACCAACAACTGCATGCTCATCTCATCATTCAGCCCTTCCATAAACTTCTCCTGCTTTGCAGCATCTGTGGCCACATCGTCAGGGGCATAGCGAGATAACTTGCCAAACTCATCCGTGTATTGAGCCACAGTACGGTTCCCCTAGCGTAAGTTGCGAAACTCACGCTTCTTGATACTCATAGCTCTAGTTGAGACATGGGATGTGCGGAATGCTTTCTGAAACGGATCCCATGTAACAGTGGCTATATGGTAGGTGACAGTGTAATTCTCCCACCATGAGGTTGTTGGTCCATCCAACTGATGTGCGGCAAAACGCACCTTCTCAGCATCTATACATCCTGTAGTGGTTAACTCCCTTCCAATCCTGCGGAGTCAATCATCTGGCACTATCGGCTCGGTGCTACTGGAAAACACCGGCGGCTGCAACCTCAAAAAGTGGGCTAAGTTGTCAACTGGTGGTGGTGGTGGGTTGTTGTTGTTGTTGCCTTGGTTCTGAACTAACAACTACATCCGGGTATTCTGCTGCTGGATCAACTGAGTGAGCTCCGGTGGGAAAGTAAATCCAGGGTCACGTCTCGGAGGCATCTGATGGGTTTAGAGGGGAGAGATTAGAATAGAATGGGGTCTAATGAGAAAACACTACCCATATGCACATGAGACAAACACAATCATTTCACTCAATCAATCAAGCAAGGGCATACAATCGATCTAACTATCATTACAAAAGTGATCGGATTATACTATATACATGGTGGAATACTACTACTGATGTGGTGGTCTACTAAAAATATTCCTCGGTTGAAGACTCCATGATGTCTGCTCCAGCTTCGTCTTCATAGTCATCATCGCTATCGTCGGGGTCCATGTCGGTGTCGTCGATGATGATGTAGTCCTCCGGGCGAATCTCCTTGGGTTCTTCGTCTTCTCCTCCTGGTGTGGGGTCTCCCATGAATACTCCTAGCTTCCTTTCCAGATCATCATTCTTCTCCACTAGTACGACGATTTCCTCCTCATAATCTTCACGTGTAGCCTTAAGTTCTTCCTCCAATTCCGTGATCCTTGTCATTGCCTTCTTCAGATCTATCATTCCTGCGCACATCTGGTTCTCCTGGCGACGAATGTGCTGGTTTAGCTCCTGGATGAAAGCTGCAATTGATCTATCCTTCCTGGTGCTGATCATCTCCCATTGCTCGTCTCGGCGCCCACAAAGCTGATAGATAGTATCCTTAAGCTCCTTATGATAAACTTCTACAATGCGTCCCATGGTGATGTGAGCTGCCATACTCTTTCCTAGACTCCAGGTTGGTGCATCAAAGAAAACTCTATGGGCTTAGTGACTGGCGTGAATGTCCTTCCTAGCACTTGAACTTGAATCATCCATCGCTCCTCTTCTGGTAAAGTGGCATTGTAAGTTCCGGTGAAGCTTGGTATCCCAATGTTTAGGTACCTAGTGACTTCCTTCAAGTCTCGTCCAAAGGGGGCATCTTCATCCGGTTGTGCAAACTTATTCCTTGCGTCCGCCATCCTAAAGAGTAGAAAATGGAGAGGAGTCAGAAATGAGAAGAGAATAGTGATCTAGGGCTTTAGCTTAGTGGTCGTGTACTACACTCAGTGTGTGCTCTGATACCATCTTGTAGCGACCCGACCTCAAACGGTCAAGTCTCTGTGCTTCAGTGTCATCCCTGGATCGGTAATGCTGACACACACAGTACTCGAGGATTAATAACAGAGTAGCAATCACACACTTATTACAGCGAATGTCTCAAAAGAGAACTTATTACAATAAATATGGCTTAAGGCCATCTAATACGTTAACAACGGAAGGCTTGGAAGATAAAGTGAGTCCATCAACTCCAACGGCATAGCTGAGCTGCACGGCAACGACCTAACGAACCTTACTCCTCGTCTAAAAAGTCTGCAACATAATACGTTGCAGCCCGAAAATGGGTCAGCACATGGAATATGCTGGCAAAATAACACAGTAGAGCAAGTACAGAATAATGCTATCACTATATGCGTATTTGGCTGGTGGAAAGCTCTATGGTTATAGTTCTTGCGAAAAGCCAATTTTTCCCTACAACAAAGGAATAGATTTTATTTAACTGTCATGGTAGTTGAAACATCATTGAGAAGGTTCCTCCAACTCAATCCCAATTGAAGTAATTAACAACCCAACAATATTATTTAATAGTGATGAGATACTTAGGATACTCCAAGTACTGGATACTCAAGATGTCCATAATCGGGGACACGGCTAACCATGATTAGTTTATACACTCTACAGAGGTTTGCGCACTTTTCCTCACAAGAATCGATCTCCTCCATTGGATTTCTTGCACTACATGGTGTTTGAGAAACGGATGACCGAGACACAGTCTTTCAGAAGCATTAACTCCTTACTCCAGGCAGACCATACCAACCTACATCCCTCTACCTGCTGATCCACCTCTTCGGGAGCTTCACGCAACTTACTCAACTATGCTAGAGCCCATAATAGCTTGTGGCTGCACACGGAAGTTTCTAGCATGAACATATCTCAGTTCCCTTTGAGCCTGGGTGGCGGACCTTAGGATGATCACACGAGTACTCCGGGATATCCTTGGACAACACTGGATTCCCCAGGTGCCCAACAAACAATCCACTCATATGTGTATTTAAGTTGCCACCTTAAGTTGAACCATTAATTAACAATCTCACTTCTGTCATGGATTCACTCACCCAAACCACGTCTACGAGCATAGCATAGCAATATAAGCAATACGTAGAAGTAACTCCCAAGGTTTGAATATAACAAGGCAATAGGTTCTACCTCATCAACTACTTCCCAACCCACATGTTAATCACATATTAATCATGCAATGTTTGAGGATTGGATCTAATGCATAAAAACTGGGTATGGAAGGAGTATTATCAATGTGATACTTGCCTTGCTGACGATCCGCAAAACCTAGGGACTCGTAGTAGCACGCTTCTCACTCCGGGAGTTCTATCGCAAACAAACAATAGCATGCATAAGCAGTGAATCAAAGAAACTTGGGTAAATCTCAAATAAGAAGATCTAACCAAAAAGTTCAACTTAAGAACTCCGGTTTGCGAAAAGAATCAAATCAAACGGAGCAACAAAACTCAAACAGCAAAAGAAACAAGATCCGTTTACTAATCTAGACTAAGGTCAAATTTTACAGTACAAAAATCTTGTTCAAGTTGATTAAACAAAAAGAGGGTTTCGAGACGAAGATCTAGGCGCTTGAATTGCCTGATTCCGATAAACGAGCGAAAAGATAAACTGAAACGAAAATTGGATCAGAAATCGCGACTGAAAATAATCGCGGAAAATCCGAGAACAAGAAAACTGACGAACAGGCTAACGAACAAACATTTGTTGTCTGTAACTAACGAGCGAAAACCGTTCGTTAAAACGAACATACGGACGAACGTCCGCTATATAAACTAAACCGAGAAAACCGGTGAGCCGATCTAAAAAACGAACATAGGGTTTTCTAAAAAAACGAATCGGTTTTTTTATTAAAAAATGAACGACGGCTTATACCTCCGGCGAGGCGGGGTGGCTCCGGCGAAGCGGGACTGCGGTGGCGGGCAGCGGCGCGGCGCTAGGCAGTGGCGCGGTCTAGGCGTCGGGGCGGCTCGGGTTGGGTGGCGGGGTGGGGTGCGGGGGCAGTGTATTTAAGAAGGGGGAGGGGGTGCTTGGGGTAGGGGGCAAGGCGGCGCGGGGAGGAGGAGTCCCGGCCGGACTCGGCTAGCGGCGGCGGCGCTCGCGGTCTCCAGGTCGGAGACGAGGCGCGAGGCGGTTGGGCCGGCTCGGCTGGGCTTCGTCCCAGCCGGGCGCTGCGATTTTTTTTAAAATAATTTCGCTGGAACTTAAATAAATCCTAGAAAATAAAATAAAAATCTAAAAATGCCAAAAACAAATTTTCACCATCTAAATAAAATATTTAGAACGAGATGAACATTGTCCTAGCCCTAAAATGCAACTTTGAAAAACATGCAATTTTTCTAATTCAAATAAAATAGCAATAAACTCCGAATAAAATCAAATATTTGATTTTAATACTTTTCCTCCAATATTTCATTTATTTTGGAGAAGTCATATTATCTCCTCTAATATATTTTAATATGAAATATTTTTGGAGAGAAAAATAATTAAAACCAAAAATCCTCGTTTCAATATTTGATAAAACTCAAATATGAAAACAGGGAAATCCCCAACTCTCTCCGAGGGTCCTTGAGTTGCTTAGGATTTCGAGGATTCGCGAAACAAAATGCAGCAAAATATGATATGCATGAATGAGCTATGTATAACATTCCAAATTGGAAATTTGGGATTTTACACCAACCGTGTGAGATGCAGCACAAAATATCTCCGGAAAGTGTCTAATGACACTTTGCGCGCCAGTTTTTTGGCTGAAGCGATTCCAAATGTTTGGCTTCCGCGGAAATATCTACCTCCCTGCCCCCTCCCCCTTACCAAAAGCCACATTTCCCCTCTTTCCGCCTTCCTTTCCAAGTTGAAACCTTCACTCCTTTCTTGCAGCGCCGCCGCCTCCTCGCCGGCGACCCTCCTTCACGCTGCTCGGACTCGCCTATCAAGGCAGGTAATCCACACCCAACCCCCATCCTCCTCCTCCATCCACAACCCACATGCCCCGACCATCGGCGCGAGCACAACACCTTCCACCCAAATCGCCGACCCCTCCACCAAATAAGCGTCGGCATAAGCCATGGTGCACACAGTATAGCCAAGACCTCAAGGAGCATTTGGCAGCGGAGAAGCAAATCATGGCCACACGCGCGGATGAGGTCGCGATGGCTGCCATTCATGCCGACCCCCAGATCTTGGAGGAGCACCTTGCCGTCGAGGCCACCGTTGATGCCTCACGCGCAGACGCCGCGACGCGGTTGGCTGCTTTAAACGACAGTTCGTGGCATTTTCTCGAGGCCACTGTCGGTGCCTTCGACGAAGACTACGAGGTGTTTTCTCAGCGTGCATGTGCTTACCTCATCTCGAGAGCCAACAGGTTGGTTCCCAGAGTGGCTCAGGCAACTCACCACTACAACGAGGGCACCCACTATGCTGAGGCCTCGCCCTCTTCCATGTCCAAGGAGCCAATCGTCATCGATATCTCCGATAATGAGGAGTAGCTTGTCTTATTAGCTCACTATAAGGACCCATGCTCAGTTTGCTAGCTACTGCATTTCCTTAATAAATTCTAGTGAATTGTGCTATCTACTTTCACCATGCAATCTTCTGCTATAGTGTATATGTTCTATATGTCTTGCAATGTGGTGTTCAATTAACTGCTAGGTTCAATTCTACAAATGTGATGTTCAATTCTTCAGGGTGCAATATTTCCAAGTTGTTAAGTATGCTTGGTTTGGTTAACTATCTAGTCTTCTATTAGGAGTATGTTTCAATTGGTGTTTAGTTAACTGCTTGGTTCATTTGTTGTGGCTTGGTTCACTTGTTGTGGTGTTTAGTTAACTGCTTGGTTCAATTCTGCAATGCGATGTTCAATTGTTGTGGCTGCATTCTCTTATTGTATACCATGTGAGGAATAAATCGAATTTGGTTGTACTAAATACATGAGAAACAAATACAATTGCTATATTTCCAAGTTGTTAAGCATGCTTGGTTTGGTTAACTGTCTGGTCTTCTATTGGGAGTATGTTATATTGTGCAATGTGGTGCTCGGTTAACGTTTGGTTCATTTGTTGTGGTGTTTAGTTAACTGCTTGGTTTAATTCTGTAGTGCGATGTTCAATTGTTGTGGCTGCATTCTCTTATTGTATACCATGTGAGGAATAAATCGAATTTGGTTGTACTAAATACATGAGAAACAAATACAATTGCTATATTACCAAGTTGTTAAGCATGCTTGGTTTGGTTAAATGTCTGATCTTCTATTAGGAGTATGTTATATTGTGCAATGTGGTGCTCAGTTAGCGTTTGGTTCATTTGTTGTGGTGTTTAGTTAACTGCTTGGTTCAATTCTGCAATGCGATGTTCAATTGTTGTGGTTGCATTCTCTTATTGTATACCATGTGAGGAATAAATTGAATTTGGTTGCACTTAATACATGACAAACATATACACGTGCTATATTTCCTAGTTCTTAATCATGCTTGGTTTGGATAAATGGGTTTTCCATGTGGCTTGAATTAATCTGATGAATCTGCAATGTGCTTATTTTTCATCAACATATTTGACTGATAGCATGCGAACCCTTACTTAACCTGATGACTAACTACCTTATATGTGTTACAAGGAAACAATGGGAAGCACTGAGGTTTACAAGATGGTACTAACTATTATACCTTGCCTTTTTTATTCATTTGCCCCATTTCCAATATAGAGAAGATATTTATGCACATCCTTGTTTTCAGGGTTCACTGATGATTACCTCTCAAACCACCTTTGTGGTCAGGATGCGAGGAAAGTTTTCATACAACACCCACGGTTCAATATTGAAGTGTTCTTGAAGAGGTCGAAGGATGGACGGTTGCTACCTCTTGAGCACTGCGTTGGTTTTCCCTTGAAGAGGAAAGGGTGATGTAGCAAAGTAGCGCAAGTATTTCCCTCAGTTTTTGAGAACCAAGGTATCAATCCAGTAGGAGGCCACACGCAAGTCCCTCGTACCTACACAAACAAATAAGAACCTTGCAACCAACGCGATAAAGGGGTTGTCAATCCCTTCACGGTCACTTACAAGAGTGAGATCTGATAGAGATGATAAAATAATATTTTTGGTATTTTTATGATAAAGATTAAAAGTAAAGATTGCAAAATAAAAGGTAATAGAAATAGCTTGTTGGCAGAAGATTAATATGATGGAGAATAGACCCGGGGCCATAGGTTTCACTAGTGGCTTCTCTCAAGATAGCATAAGTATTACGGTGGGTGAACAAATTACAGTCGAGCAATTGATAGAAAAGTGAATAATTATGAGAATATCTAGGCATGATCATGTATATAGGCAACACGTCCGTGACAAGTAGACCGACTCCTGCCTGCATCTACTACTATTACTCCACACATTGACCGCTATCCAGCATGCATCTAGAGTATTAAGTTCATAAGAACAGAGTAACGCATTAGGTAAGATGACATGATGTAGAGGGATAAACTCAAGCAATATGATTTAAACCCCATATTTTTATCCTCGATGGCAATAATACAATACATGTCGTTTCCCTTTCTGACACTGGGATCGAGCACCGCAAGATTGAACCCAAAGCTAAGCACTTCTCCCATCACAAGAAAGAGCAATCTAGTAGGCCAAACCAAACTGATAATTCGAAAAGACTTTCAAAGACAACCAATCATACATAAAAGATTTCAGAGAAGAATCAAATATTGTTCATAGATAGACTTGATCATAAACCCACAATTCATTGGATCTCGACGAACACACCGCAAAATGAGTTACATCGAATAGATCTCCAAGAAGATCGAGGAGAACTTTGTATTGAGATTCAAAGAGAGAGAAGAAACCATCTAGCTAATAACTATGGACCCAAAGGTCTGAAGTAAACTACTCACACATCATCGGAGGGGCCATGGAGTTGATGTAGAGGCCCTCCGTGATCTATCCCCCCTCCGGCGAAGCTCCGGAAAAGGCCCCAAGATGGGATCTCTTGGGTACAGAAGATTGCGGCAGTGGAAATAGGGTTTCGTCGTGCTCCTGGATGTTTTCAGGGTATATGAGTATATATAGGAGGAAGAAGTAGGTCGGTTGAGCCACGAGGGGCCCACAAGGAGGGAGGGCGCACCTAGGGGGTAGGCGCGCCCCCTGCCTCGTGGACTCCTCATTTGTTTCTTGACGTCCACTCCAAGTCCTCTGGATCACGTTTGTTCCAAAAATCATGTTCCCAAAGATTTCATTCCGTTTGGATTCTGTTTGATATTCCTTTTCTATGAAACATTGAAATAGGAAAAAAACAATTTGCACTGGGCCTTGGGTTAGTAGGTTAGTCCCAAAAATAATATAAAAGTGTAAAATAAAGCCCATTAACATCCAGAACAGATAATATAATAGCATGGAACAATCAAAAATTATAGATACGTTGGAGACATATCAAGCATCCCCAAGCTTAATTCATGCTCGTCCTCGAGTAGGTAAATGATAAAAACAGAATTTTTTATGTGGAATGCTACCTAGCATAATTCTCAATGTAATTCTCTTTATTGTGGCATGAATATTCAGATCCGAAAGATTCAAGACAAAAGTCTAATATTGACATAAAAATAATAATACTTCAAGCATACTAACAAAGCAATTATGTCTTCTCAAAATAACATGGCAAAAGAATGTTCATCCCTACAAAATCATATAGTTTGGTCATACTCCATTTTCATCACACAAGAATGCTCTCATCATGAACAACCCCGATGACAAGCCAAGCAATTGTTTCACACTTTAGTAATCTCAAACTTTTTTCAACTTTCACGAAATACATGAGTGTGAGCCATGGATATAGCACTATGGGTGGAATAGAATGTGATGATGGGGGTTATGTGGAGAAGACAAAAAGGAGAAAGTCTCACATCGACGCGGCTAATCAATGGGCTAGGGAGATGCCCATCAATTGATGTCAATGCAAGGAGTAGGGATTGCCAGGCAACGGATGCACTACAGATATAAATGTATGAAAGCTCAACAAAAGAAACTAAGTGGGTGTGCATCCAACTTGCTTGCTCACGAAGACCTAGGGCATTTGAGGAAGCCCATTGTTGGAATGTACAAGCCAAGTTCTATAATGAAAAATTCCCACTAGTATATGAAGGTGACAAAACAATAGACTCTCTATCATAAGGATTGATGTCTACTACACAACCTTCTTCTTGTAGACGTTGTTGGGCCTCCAAGTGCAGAGGTTTATAGGACAGTAGCAAATTCCCCTCAAGTGGATGACCTAAGGTTTATCAATCCATAGGAGGCGTAGGATGAAGATGGTCTCTCTCAAGCAACCCTGCAACCAAATAACAAAGAGTCTCTTGTGTCCCCAGCACACCCAATACAATGGTAAATTGTATAGGTGCACTAGTTCGGCGAAGAGAGGGTGATACAAGTGCAATATGGATAGTAGATAAAGGTATTTGTAATCTGAAATAATAAAAACAGCAAGGTAGCAAGTGATAAAAGTGAGCGTAAACGGTATTGCAATGTGTTGAAACAATGCCTAGGGTTCATACTTTCACTAGTGTAAGTTCCCTCAACAATACTAACATAATTGGATCATAAAACTATCCCTCAACATGCAACAAAAAGTCACTCCAAAGTCACTAATAGCGGAGAACGAACGAAGAGATTATGGTAGGGTACGAAACCACCTCAAAGCTATTATTTCCAATCAATCCTTTGGGCTATTCCTATAAGTGTCACAAACAGCCCTAGAGTTCGTACTAGAATAACACCTTAAGACACAAATCAATCAAAACCCTAATGTCACCTAGATACTCCAATGTCACCTCAAGTATCCGTGGGTATAATTATATGATATGCATCACACAATCTCAGATTCATCTATTCAACCAACACAAAGGACCTCAAAGAGTGCCCCAAAGTTCTACCAGAGAATCACGACGAAAACGTGTGCCAACCCCTATGCATAGGTTCATGGGCGGAACCCTCAAGTTGGTCACCTTAACATACATCAAGTGGCACGTGGTATCCCATTGTCACCACAGATATCCACGGCAAGACATACATCAAGTGTTCTCAAGTCTTTAAAGCTCAATCCAATAAGATTACTTCAAAGGGGAAACTCGATTCATTACAAGAGAGAAGAGGGGGGGGGGGAAGAAACATCATAGGATCCAGATATAATAGCAAAGCTCGCGATACATCAAGATTGTATCATCTCAAGAACACGAGAGAGAGAGAGAGAGATCAAACACATAGCTACTGGTACATACCCTCAGCCCCGAGGGAGAACTACTCCCTCCTCGTGATGGAGAGCACCGGGATGATGAAGATGGCCACCGGAGAGGGATTTCCCCCTCCGGCAGGGTGTCGGAACGGGTCTAGATTGGTTTTCGGTGGCTACGGAGGCTTCTGGCAGCGGAACTCCCGATCTATGTTGCGTTCTGGAAGTTTTAGGTCACGTGGGTATATATGGGTGCAGGAGGTACATCAGGGGAGCCACGAGGGTCCCACGAGACAGGGGGCACGCCCTAGGGGGGCGCGCCCCCCACCCTCGTGAGCACCTCCTTCCTTCCTTGATGTAGGGTCCAAGTCCATCGGGTGTGTTTCCTTCCAAAAATAACTTCTCCAGTTGATTTCGTTCCGTTTCGACTCCGTCTGATATTCCTTTTCTTCAAAACACTGAAATAGGCATAAAACAACAAATCCGGGCTGGGCCTCCGGTTAATAGGTTAGTCCCAAAAGTAATATAAAAGTGGATATTAAAGCCCAATATTTCCCAAAACAGTAGATAATATAGCATGGAGCAATCAAAAATTATAGATATGTTGGAGACGTATCAAGCATCCCCAAGCTTAATTCCTGCTCGTCCTCGAGTAGGTAAATGATAAAAAAGAATTTTTGATGCGGAGTGATACTTGGCATAATTTCAATGTAATTCTTCCTACTTGTGATATGAATATTCAGATCCATAAGATCCAAGACAAAAGTTCATATTGACATAAAAATAATAATACTTCAAGCATACTAACAAAGCAATTATGTCTTCTCAAAATAACATGGCCAAAGAAAGTTATCCCTACAAAATCATATAGTCTGGCTATGCTCCATCTTCACCACATAAAATATTTAAATCATGCACAACCCCGATGACAAGCCAAGCAATTGTTTCATACTTTTGATGTTCTCAAACTTTTTCAATCTTCATGCAATACATGAGCGTGAGCCATGGACATATCACTATAGGTGGAATAGAATGGTGGTTGTGGAGAAGACAAAAAAGGAGAAGATAGTCTCACATCTACTATGCATATCAACGGGCTATGGAGATGCCCATCAATAGATATCAATGTGAGTGAGTAGGGATTGCCATGCAACGGATGCACTAGAGCTGTAAATGTATGAAAGATCAACAAAAGAAACTAGTGGGTGTGCATCCAACTTGCTTGCTCACGAAGACCTAGGGCAATTTGAGGAAGCCCATCATTGGAATATACAAGCCAAGTTCTATAATGTAAAATTCCCACTAGTATATGAAAGTGACAACATATGAGACTTGCTATATCATGGTGCTACTTTGAAGCACAAGTGTGGAAAAAGGATAGTAGCATTGCCCCTTATTTATTTATTTATTTATTTTTTGGGCCTTATTTTTTTCTTTGGCCTTTCTATTTTTTATTTGGCCTTTCTTTTTTTATGGCATGTCTCTTTTTTTGGGACAATGCTCTATTGAATGATGATCATCACACTTCTATTTATTTACAACTCAATGATTACAACTCGATACTAGAACAAAGTATGACTCTATATGAATGCCTCCGGCGGTGTACTGGGATGTGCGATGATGCATGAGTGACATGTATGAAAGAATTATGAACGGTGGATTTGCCACAAATACGATGTCGACTACATGATCATGCAAAGCAATATGACAATGATGGAGCGTGTCATAATAAACGGAACGGTGGAAAGTTGCATGGCAATATATCTCGGAATGGCTATGGAAATGCCATAATAGGTAGGTATGGTGGCTGTTTTGAGGAAGGTATATGGTGGGTTTATGGTACCGGCGAAAGTTGCGCGGTACTAGAGAGGCTAGCAAAGGTGGAAGGGTGAGAGTGCGTATAATCCATGGACTCAACATTAGTCATAGAGAACTCACATACTTATTGCAAAAATCTATTAGTTATCGAAACAAAGTACTATGCGCATGCTCCTAGGGGGATAGATTGGTAGGAAAAGACCATCGCTCATCCCCGCCTGCCACTCATAAGGAAGACAATCAATAAACAAATCATGCTCCGACTTCGTTACATAACGGTTCACCATATGTGCATGCTACGGGAATCACAAACTCTAACACAAGTATTTCTCAAATTCACAACTACTCAACTAGCATGACTTTGATATTATTACCCCCATATCTCAAAAAAATCATCAAGCATCAAACTTCTCTTAGTATTCAACACACTCATAAGAAAATTTTATTATTCTTGAATACCTAGCATATTGGGATTTTTAAGCAAATTACCAAGCTATTTAAGACTCTCAAAACAATATAATTGAAGCATGAGAGTTCATCTATTTCTTCAAAATAAAACTACCACCATGCTCTAAAAGATATAAGTGAAGCACTAGACCAAATGACAAACTACTCCGAAAGATATAAGTGAAGATCAATGAGTAGTTGAATAATGATGCAGCTATGTGAAGACTCTCTAAAATTTAGTAATTTCAGATCTTGGTAATTTATTCAAACAGCAAGCAAAGCAAAATAAAATGACATTCTAAGAATGGCAAACATCATGTGAAGAAGCAAGAACTTAGGATCAACCGAAACTAACCGATAGTTGTTGAAGAAGAAAGGTGGGATGCCAACCTGGGCATCCCCAAGCTTAGACGCTTGAGACTTCTTGAAATATTGTCTTGGGGTGCCTTGGGCATCCCCAAGCTTGAGCTTTTGTGTCTCCTTAATTCCTCTCATATCACGGTCTCCCTAAATCTCAAAAGCTTCATCCACACAAAACTCAACAAGGACTCGTGAAATAAGTTAGTATAAACCATTGCAAAAAACCTTATCATACTCTACTGTAGCAAATCAGTAAAATTATTATTCAACATTGCATACTAAATGCCTCTGCATATTTAATAGTCCTGTCCTCAAATAGAATCATTAAAGAAGCAAACATATGCAAACATAACAGCAATCTGCCTAAACAGGATAGTCTGTAAAGAATGCTGCAACATCCATACTTACCTAACTCCAAAAATTATGAAAGAAAATTCCCACTGTATTAAATTTATCATATCTTAATATGCAAAAAGTTTCAACATTTTATCACATTCTGAATTTTCTAGGGAATTATTGCAACAGCGGTAAACTTTCTGTTTTCAAACAGCAACATGTATACTTGTAACATAGGCATAGTAAAGGCTATCAATGCCACTTTTATTGAAATAAAAGATGCAAAACATTGTTATAAATAACAGAAATCAAATCCTAACAAAATAAATTGACTCTCCAAGCAAAACACATATCATGTGGCGAATAAAAATATAGCTCCAAGTAAAGTTACCGATGAACGAAGACGAAAGAGGGGATGCCTTGCGGGGCATCCCCAAGCTTAGGCTCTTGGCTATCCTTTAATATTAACTTGGGGTGCCTAGGGCATCCCAAATATTAGTCTCTTGCCATTCCTTATTCCATAGTCCATCGAATCCTTACCCAAAACTTGAAAACTTCACAACACAAAACTTAACAGAAAACTCGTAAGCTCCGTTAGTATAAGAAAGTAAATCACCACTTCAAGGTACTGTAATGAACTCATTCTTTATTTATATTGGTGTTAAACCTACTGTATTCCAACTTCTCTATGGTTTATAAACTATTTTACTAGCCATAGATTCATCAAAATAAGTAAACAACACATGAAAAACAGAATCTGTCAAAAACATAATAGTCTGTAGTAATCTGGATCAAACGTATACTTCTGGAAATCATAAAATTCTCAAATAAATTGCTGGACCTGAGGAATTTATCTATTAATCATCTTAAAAAATACTTAACTAAATATCACTCTCCAAATAAAAATGGAAGCAATTCTCGTGAGCACTAAAGTTTCTGTTTTTGACAGCATGATCAACAAGACTTTCCCAAAGTCTCCCCAAAGGTTCTACTTGGCACAAACACTAATTAAAAGCATAAAACCACATCTAAGCAGAGGCTAGATGAATTATTTATTACTAAACAGGATAAAAAAGCAAGGAACAAAAATAATATTGGGTTTCCTCCCAACAAGTGCTATCGTTTGATGCCCCTAGCTAGGCATGATGATTTCAATGATGCTCACATAAAAGATAAGAATTGAAACATAAAGAGAGCATCATAAAGAATATGACTAGCACATTTAAGACTAACATGCTTCCTATGCATAGGGATTTTGTGAGAAAATAACTTATGAGAACAATAATCAACTTGCATAGGAAGGTAAAACAAGCATAACTTCAAAATTTTAAGCACATAGAGAGGAAACTTGATATTATTGCAATTCCTACAAGCATATGTTCCTCCCTCATAATAATTTTCAGTAGCATCATGAATGAATAACAATATAACCAGCACCTAAATAATTCTTTTCATGATCTACTTGCATAGAAAATTTACTACTCTCCACATAAGCAAAATTCTTCTCATGAATATTAGTGGGAGCAAACTCAACAAAATAACTATCATGTGATTGAAAATTAAGATCAAGATGACAAGTTTCATGGTTATCATTATTCTTTAAATCATACATTTCATCACAATAATCATCATAGATAGGAGGCATGCTTTCATCATAATAAATTTGCTCATCAAAACTTGGGGGACAAAAAATATCATCTTCATGAAACATAGCTTCCCCAAGCTTGTGGCTTTGCATATCATTAGCATCATGGATATTCAAGGAATTCATACTTACAACATTGCAATCATGCTCATCATTCAAATATTTAGTGCCAAACATTTTATAGATTTCTTCTTCTAGCACTTGAGCACAATTATCCTTTCCATCATACTCATGAAAGATATTAAAAAGGTGAAGCGTATGAGACAAACTTAATTCCATTTTTTGTAATTTTCTTCTATAAACTAAACTAGTGATAAAACAAGAAACTAAAAGGCTCGATTGCAAGATCTAAAGATGTACCTTCAAGCGCTAACCTCCCCGGCAACGGCACCAGAAAAGAGCTTGATGCCTACTACACAACCTTCTTCTTGTAGACGTTGTTGGGCCTCCAAGTGCAGAGGTTTGTAGGACAGTAGCAAATTTTCCTCAAGTGGATGACCTAAGGTTTATCAATCCGTAGGAGGCGTAGGATGAAGATGGTCTCTCTCAAGCAACCCTGCAAGCAAATAACAAAGAGTCTCTTGTGTCCCCAAGACACCCAATACAATGGTAAATTGTATAGGTGCACTAGTTCGGCGAAGAGATGGTGATACAAGTGCAATATGGATAGTAGATAAAGGTATTTGTAATCTGAAATAATAAAAACAGAAAGGTAGCAAGTGATAAAAGTGAGCATAAATGGTATTGCAATGTGTTGAAACAAGGCCTAGGGTTCATACTTTCACTAGTGTAAGTTCCCTCAACAATACTAACATAATTGGATCATAAAACTATCCCTCAACATGCAACAAAGAGTCACTCCAAAGTCACTAATAGCGGAGAACGAACGAAGAGATTATGGTAGGGTACGAAACCACCTCAAAATTATTCTTTCCAATCAATCTGTTGGGCTATTCCTATAAGTGTCACAAACAGCCCTAGAGTTCGTACTAGAATAACACCTTAAGACACAAATCAATTAAAACCCTAATGTCACCTAGATACTCCAATGTCACCTCAAGTATTTGTGGGTATGATTATACGATATGCATCACACAATCTCAGATTCATCTATTCAACCAACACAAAGGACCTCAAAGAGTGCCCCAAAGTTCTACCGGAGAATCATGACGAAAATGTGTGCCAACCCCTATGCATAGGTTCATGGGCGGAACCCGCAAGTTGGTCACCTTAACATACATCAAGTGGCACGTGGTATCCCATTGTCACCACAGATATCCACGGCAAGACATACATCAAGTGTTCTCAAGTCTTTGAAGACTCAATCCGATAAGATTACTTCAAAGGGGAAACTCGATTCATTACAAGAGAGAAGAGGGGGGGAAGAAACATCATAGGATCCAAATATAATAGCAAATCTCGCGATACATCAAGATCATATCATCTCAAGAACACGAGAGAGAGAGAGAGATCAAACACATAGCTACTGGTACATACCCTCAGCCCCGAGGGAGAACTACTCCCTCCTCGTGATGGAGAGCACCGGGATGATGAAGATGGCCACCGGAGAGGGATTGCCCCCTTCGGCAGGGTGCTGGAACGGGTCTAGATTGGTTTTCGGTGGCTACGGAGGCTTCTGGCGGCGGAACTCCCGATCTATGTTGCGTTCTGGAAGTTTTAGGTCACGTGGGTATATATGGGTGCAGGAGGTACGTCAAGGGAGCCACGAGGGTCCCACGAGATAGGGGGCGCGCCCTACGGGGGCGCGCCCCCACCCTCATGAGCACCTCGTTCCTTCCTTGACGTAGGGTCCAAGTCCATCGGGTGTGTTTCCTTCCAAAAATAACTTCTCCAGTTGATTTCATTCCGTTTCGACTCCGTCTGATATTCCTTTTCCTCAAAACACTGAAATAGGCATAAAACAACAAATCTGGGTTGGGCCTCTGGTTAATAGGTTAGTCCCAAAAGTAATATAAAAGTGGACATTAAAGCCCAATATTGCCCAAAACAGTAGATAATATAGCATGGAGCAATCAAAAATTATAGATACGTTGGAGACGTATCAAGGATCATGGTGCTACTTTGAAGCACAAGTGTGGAAAAAAGGATAGTAGCATTGCCCCTTTTTTTTTATTTTTTGGGACAATGCTCTATTAATGATGATGATCACACTTCTATTTATTTACAACTCAATGATTACAACTCGATACTAGAACAAAGTATGACTCTATATGAATGTCTCCGGCGGTGTACCGGGAAGGGCAATGAATCAAGAGTGACATGTATGTAAAATTATGAATGGTGGCTTTGCCACAAATATGATGTCAACTACATGATCATGCAAGGCAATATGACAATGATGATGTGTGTCATGATAAATGGAACGGTGGAAAGTTGCATGGCAATATATCTCGGAATGGCTATGGAAATGCCATAATATGTAGGTATGTTGGCTGTTTTGAGGAAGATATAAGGAGGTTTATGTGTGACAGCGCATATCATATCACAGGGTTTGGATGCACCGGCGAAGTTTGCACGAACTCTCAAGGTGAGAAAGGGCAATGCACGGTACCAAAGAGGCTAGCAATGATGGAAGGGTGAGAGTGCGTATAATCCATGGACTCAACATTAGTCATAAAGAACTCACATACTTATTGCAAAAATCTACAAGTCATCAAAAACCAAGCATTACGCGCATGCTCCTAGGGGGGTAGATTGGTAGGAAAAGACCATCACTCGTCCTCGGCCGCCACTCATAAGGAAGACAATCAAATAACACCTCATGTTTCAAATTTGTTACACAACGGTCACAATACGTGCATGCTACGGGACTTGCAAACTTCAACGCAAGTATTTCTCAAATTCACAACTACTCAACTAGCACACTCTAATTTTAACACCTTTATATCTCAAAACAATTATCAAGTATCAAACTTCTCCTAGTACTCAATGCACTTTTTATGAAAGTTTTTATTATACCGATCTTGGATGCCTATCATATTAGGACTAAATTCATAACCAAAGCAAATTACCATGCTGTTCTAAGGGACTCTCAAAATAATATAAGTGAAGCCTGATAGATCAATAATTTCTATAAAATAAAACCACCACCGTGCTCTAAAAGATATAAGCGAAGCACTAGAGCAAAATTATCTAGGTCAAAAGGTATAAGTGAAGCACATAGAGTATTCTAATAAATTACGATTCATGTGTGTTTCTCCCAAAAGGTGTGTACAGCAAGGATGAATGTGGTAAACTAAAAATCAAATACTCAAATCATACAAGACGCACCAAGCGAAACACATATCATCTGGTGAATAAAAATATAGCTCCAAGTAAAGTTATCGATGGACGAAGACAAAAGAGGGGATGCCTTCCGGGGCATCCCCAAGCTTAGGCTTTTGGTTGTCCTTGAATTTTACCTTGGGGTGCCTTGGGCATCCCCAATCTTAGGCTCTTGCCTCTCCTTGTTCCATAATCCAACAAATCTTTACCCAAAACTTGAAAACTTCACAACACAAAACTTAAATGAAAATCTCGTGAGCTCCGTTAGTAAAAGAAAACAAACCACTACTTCAAGGTACTGTAATGAACTCATTCTTTATTTATATTTATGTTAAACATACTGTATTCCAACTTTTATATGGTTCATAAACTCTATTACTAGCCATAGATTTATTAAAATAAGCAATCAACACACGAAAAACAGAATCTGTCAAAAACGAACAGTCTGTAGTAATCTGTAGGTTTCTAATATTTATGGAACCCCAAAAATTCTAAAATAAGTTGCTGGACGTGAGGAATTTATCCATTAATTATCTGCAAAAACAATTAACTAAATAGGACTCTCCAGTAAAAAATGGCAGCAAATCTCGTGAGCGCTAAAGTTTCTGTTTTTTACAGCAAGATCACAAAGACTTTCCCCAAGGCTTCCCAAAGGGTCTACTTGGCAGAAACACTAATTAAAACCATAAAACCACATCTAAACAGAGGCTAGATGAATTATTTATTGAATAACAACAAGGAAAAATATTGAGTTGTCTTTTGTTTAAAGCCTTTTAGCTCGGCAAAAGATTTCAACGATGCTCACATGAAAGACAAGAATTAAAGCACAAAGAGAGCATCATAAAACACGTGACAAACACATCTAATTCTAACATAATTCCTATGCATAGGCATCTTATAGGCAAACAAATTATTAAGGCAAGCAAAAACTAGCATATGCAAGGAAGCAGAAAGAAACAATAGCAATCTCAACATAACGAGAGGTAATTTAGTAACATGAAAATTTCTACAACCATATTTTCCTCTCTCATAATAATTACATGTGGGATCATAGGCAAATTCAACAATATAGCTATCACAAAACATATTCTTAACACGATCCACATGTATGCAAAGTTGACACTCTTCCAAAATAGTGGGATCCACATTAACTAAAGTCATGACCTCTCCAAACACACTTTTATCAAAAACTTCATAAGATTGAACATTCTCCAAATATGTGGGATCTAAAGTTAGCACTCTTCCAAACCCACTTTCAATATTATTGCAAAAATTATAATCAATCTCATATTCATCATGGGGCTTAAATAAATTTTCAAGATCATAAGAAGAATCACCCCATTCATGATCATTGCAACAAGTAGTAGACATAGCAAAACTAGCATCCCCAAGCTTGGGGTTTTGCATATTATAAGCATAATTGACATTAATAGAATTTACACTATCATCATTTCAATCATGCTTTATATTCAAAGATCCATCGTGAATCACTCCATAAACTACTTCATCACAATTTTTAGATTCACGAATTTCAAGCAAAACTTCATAAAGATAATGTAGTGCACAAAACTCACTAGCAATTGGTTCATCATAATTGGATATATTAAAAAGATTAGCAAGCGGATGAGGATCCATTGATCTTAGGTTCTATGTTTAGCAATAAATAAACAACTATTCCAACCAAACGAGCAAACGAGCCAAGTAAGACATCAAAGCAAATGTAAAGACGAACAGAAGAAGGGCAAATAAAACGGCAAGGGTGAAGTGGGGGAGAGGAAAACAAGAGGCAAATGGAAAATAATGTAATGCGAGGTATAAGAGTTTATGATGGGTACTTGGTATGTCTTGACTTTTGCGTAGACTCCCCGGCAACAGCGCCAGAAATCCTTCTTGCTACCTCTTGAGCACTGCGTTGGTTTTCCCATGAAGAGGAAAGGGTGATGCAGCAAAGTAGCGTAAGTATTTCCCTCAGTTTTTGAGAACCAAGGTATCAATCCAGTAGGAGGCCACACGCAAGCCCCTCGTACCTACACAAACAAATAAGAACCTCGCAACCAACACGATAAAGGGGTTATCAATCCCTTCACGGTCACTTACGAGAGTGAGATATGATAGAGATGATAAAATAATATTTTTGGTATTTTTATGATAAAGATTGCAAAATAAAAGGTAATAGAAATAGCTTGTCGATGGAAGATTAATATGATGGAGAATAGACCCGGGGGCCATAGGTTTCACTAGTGGCTTCTCTCAAGATAGCATAAGTATTACGGTGGGTGAACAAATTACAGTCGAGCAATTGATAGAAAAGCAAATAATTATGAGAATATCTAGGCATGATCATGTATATTGGCATCACGTCCGTGACAAGTAGACCGACTCCTACCTGCATCTACTACTATTACTCCACACATCGACCGCTATCCAGCATGCATCTAGAGTATTAAGTTCATAAGAACAGAGTAACACATTAGGTAAGATGACATGATGTAGAGGGATAAACTCAAGCAATATGATATAAACCCCATCTTTTTATCCTCGATGGCAACAATACAATACGTGTCGTTTCCCTTTCTGTCACTGGGATCGAGCACCGCAAGATTGAACCCAAAGCTAAGCACTTCTCCCATTGCAAGAAAGATCAATCTAGTAGGCCAAACCAAACCGATAATTCGAAGAGACTTGCAAAGATAACCAATCATACATAAAAGATTTCACAGAAGAATCAAATATTGTTCATAGATAGACTTTATCATAAACCCATGATAACCCACAAGTATAGGGGATCACAACAGTTTTCGAGGGTAGAGTATTCAACCCAAATTTATTGATTTGACACAAGGGAAGCCAAAGAATATTCTCAAGTATTAGCAGCTGAGTTGTTAATTGAACCACACCTGGAAACTTAATATTTGCAGCAAGGTATTTAGTAGCAAAGTAATATGATAGTAGTGGTAATGGTAGTAAAAGTAACGGTAGCAAAAGTAATATTTTTGGTGTTTTATAGTGAGGATAACAATAGCAATGGAAAAGTATATAAGCGAAGAACAATATATCGGAAGCTCGTAGGCATTGGATCGGTGATGGAGAATTATGCCGGATGCGGTTCATCATGTAACAGTCATAACACAGGGTGACACAGAACTAGCTCCAATTCATCAATGTAATGTAGGCATGTATTCTGACTATAGTCATACGTGCTTATGGAAAAGAACTTGCATGACATCTTTTGTCCTACCCTCCCATGGTAGCAGGGTCCTATTGGAAACTAAGGGATATTAAGGCCTCCTTTAATAGAGTACCGGACCAAAGCATTAACACATAGTGAATACATGAACTCCTCAAACTACGGTCATCACCGGGAGTGGTCCCGACTATTGTCACTTCGGGGTTGCCGGATCATAACACATAGTAGGTGACTATAGACTTGCAAGATAGGATCAAGAACTCTCATATATTGATGAAAACATAATAGGTTCAGATCTGAAACCATGGCACTCAGGCCCTAGTGACAAGCATTAAGCATAGCAAAGTCATAGCAACATCAATCTCAGAACCTAGTGGATACTAGGGACCAAACCCTAACAAAACTAACTCGATTACATGATAAATCTCATCCAACCCATCACCGTCCGACAAGCCTACGATGGAATTACTCACGCACGCCGGTGAGCTCATGAAATTGGTGATGGAGGATGGTTGATGATGACGATGGCGACGGATTCCCCTCTCCGGAGCCCCGAATGGACTCCAAATCAGCCCTCCCGAGAGAGTTTAGGGCTTGGCGGCGGCTTCGTATCGTAAAACACGATGAATCCTTCTCTCTGATTTTTTTTCTCCCTGAAAGTGATTATATGGAGTCAAGGTTGAGGTAGGTGGAGCGTCAGGGGGCCCACGAGGCACGGGGGTGATACCTCTCCAACGTATCTATAACTTTTTATTGTTCCATGCTATATTATATCCTGTTTTGGACATTATTGGGCTTTATTATACACTTTTATATTATTTTTGGGACTAACTTATTAACCGGAGGCCCAACCCAGAATTGTTGTATTCGCCTATTTTAGGGTTTCGCAGAAAAAGAATATCAAACAGAGTGCAAACAGAATGAAACCTTCGGGAACGTGATTTTTAGAACGAACATGATCCAGAGGACTTGGACCCTACGCCAAACAATCAACCAGGAAGGCACGAGGTAGGGGGCGCGCCTACCCCCCTCCAGGCGTGCCCTCCACCCTCATGGGGCCCACGTTGCTCCACCGACGTACTCCTTCCTCCTATATATACCTACGTACCCCCAAACTACCAGATACGGAGCCAAAACCCTAATTCCACCGCCGTAACTTTCTGTATCCACGAGATCCCATCTTGGGGCCTTTTCTGGAGCTCCGCCGCAGGGGGCATCGATCACGGAGGGCTTCTACATCAACACCATAGCCTCTCCGATGAAGTGTGAGTAGCTTACTTCAGACCTTCGGGTCCATAGTTATTAGCTAGATGGTTTCTTCTCTCTTTTTGGATCTCAATACAAAGTTCTCCCCCTCTCTTGTGGAGATCTATTCGATGTAATCTTCTTTTGCGGTGTGTTTTGTGAGATCGATGAATTGTGGGTTTATGATCAAGTTTATCTATGAACAATATTTGAATCTTCTCTGAATTCTTTTATGTATGATTGGTTATCTTTGCAAGTCTCTTCGAATTATTAGTTTGGTTTGGACTACTAGATTGATCTTTCTTGCAATGGGAGAAGTGCTTAGCTTTGGTTTCAATCTTGCGGTGTCCTTTCCCAGTGACAGTAAGGGCAGCAAGGTGATAACCCACAAGTATAGGGGATCGCAATAGTTTTCGAGGGTAGAGTATTCAACCCAAATTTATTGATTCAACACAAGGGGAGCCAAAGAATATTCTCAAGTATTAGCAGCTGAGTTGTCAATTCAACCAGCCCTGGAAACTTAATATCTGCAGCAAGGTATTTAGTAGCAAAGTAATATGATAGTAGTGGTAACGGTAGCAAAAGGTAATAGTAGCAAAAGTAATATTTTTGGTGTGTTGTAGTGATTGCAACAATAGCAACGGAAATGTAAATAAGCAAAGAACAATATATGGAAAGCTCGTAGGCAATGGATCGGTGATAGAGAATTATGTCGGATGCGGTTCATCATGTAACAGTCATAACCTAGGGTGACACAGAACTAGCTCCAATTCATCAATGTAATGTAGGCATGTATTCCGAATATAGTCATACATTGTCGGTGTACTAGAATAGGGGTACCCTAGTACCCCGAACTTGTGCACGGGCAGTTGCAGCACCCCGCGGCAAAGGCTTGCCGGGCGAACGCCAAGATCCCCCAAGGTTCCCTTGGAGCCATCCAAGAACAAAGTATTTAAGCTAAGGAGACAAGACCCCGGCAAGAGGAGCTTGCCGGGAAGGCCAACCAAGGCGCTCCAAGGAACTTGCCGCGACGCGCCACGCGCTCCAGCAAGGCAACAAGGCCCCGGTAAGAGGAGCTTGCTGGGAAGACTAAACAAGGTACACCGAGGCCCGGTGAGCGACGAGCTTCTGGACCCGGCGAGATAACAACAGCGGCAAGGCGCTTGCCGCGGCAGGCGGCCACTCTGCGCCCACGCTCCAGCACATCCACCAACGTGTCGCTCTGGGGGCCTCTCCGGGCGCGTGTGGCGGGAGGCTGTGCAGCCAGCGGTGCGCAGTGGCATGCGAAGCTGACAAGATCGCCATCGTGGCGAACGGTGGCGCCCCTAACGGTCCTTTTCTGCATAGTTCGGGCGACTCAGACGGGCATTTAATGCCCTTGTCCCCTGCCGTCAGGGTTAGGTAGGGTGCACTGTACAAGCAACTGTATCAACTACCTCGCTTTTTATGTTTTTACCCTCCTCTGCGTTGCCACCTGTCGGTGACCCCTTTAGCGTATAAAAGGAGGCCCATGCGCAACGTAGAGGGGGTTCGGACAGTTTGCTTCGATTCATTTGTAGCCCAGAAAACATCACACTCTCTCGCTCGAGAGCAAGAACACCAGATAATACAACCAGACAAGCAGCAGTAGGAGTGTTATCTCTCCGGAGAGCTCCGAAGCTGGGTAAACTGCTCGTGTGCCTCGCCTCGATCTGCTCTTCGTGCGACCTCCGCCCCCGCCGAACCGAAAGGGGCCCGGTCCGCCGGCCCCATAGGTGTTCGTGGATCAGTTTTCCCCGACATCTTTGGCGCGCCAGGTAGGGGGTGTTGAGATTGTGTGAACCAGATCCGGCGTTCACACGAGCTAGATCTTTATTCCCTTCATCAACATGCCACCGAAGAAGAAGACTTCGGCGGCAGCCGCTCCATCCACGTCACTTCCGCCACCGTTGGAGCAAACGAGTGGTGGGATGGACGCCGGCGGAAGAAAGGACGTCGACGAGGAAGCTCATGATGCCGCCAGGTCCAAGAACAAGGCTGCACAAACCTCGGCGACTGTACATGTTCCACGCCACTCTCAGGAGGCGCAAGATCAACAGCGTCATGGCACTAGCAGTGCCATACGCATGATAGCCCAAGACCAAGCTGGTGGATCTCGGGGCGCTCAAGACCAGCATGCACGCCAGCGTGCTGGCACGAGCGGGGCACGGTCGCCTGGACGGGATACTGCTCCTTCTAACATAGTTAGAAGTTCGAGCACGTCCCGCTCCTCGCGCCGTCCGCCACTGCTACCCACCACTCCAGCAGAAGCTTTGGCACGAGCTCAACTTCTCCTAGATTACCCTCCGACGTCGGACAAGATCGACGAATGGAGAGCCACCATTCAGAGTCTCATCGGCTACGCCAACGGCGACACTCCATGGCGGCCGAGCGCGTCGCCGCCGCGGCAGGGCCGCCGGACGCGAGCCGGTGGCGACGAAACGGGCGGAGGTGCAACTACCATGCAATCACCGCCCCGAAGGCCAAGATCGCCGACTCGCCGGATCCACCTCGACAGCGACTCCACTGCATCGTCGGATCCACGAGCTCGTCGCGATCAGCGCCAAGTTCTTCATGATCGACAACAAGAAGACGCTCGAACCCGCATCGAGCGCCGAAGAGAAGCGCGACGTCAATCCGACAAGCGCGCTGGGCCCTCTGTTGACATGCATGCGCCAGGGGAACCAGGCGATCTGCCGTACGCGGTAGGTTGTCCTGCGTTCACTCGTGAGCTGCGGCAAGTCCAGTGGCCCAGCACAAAGAACTTCAAGCCAGACGTACCGGAGAAGTACGACGGCAAGACGCATCCGTCAGAGTTCCTCAGCATCTACACCATTGCGGTACAAGCTGCCGGGGGACGAGATGACAAGATCCTTGCCAACTACTTCCCGCTGGTGCTCAAGCCCAACGTCAGATCCTGGCTCATGCACTTGCCGGACAACTCCATATCCTCTTGGGCTGATCTGTGCCATCAGTTTGTCGGCGCCTTTACAGGCGGACACAAGCCTCATGGCCAGGAGAGTGATCTTCATCTGCTCGCCCAGAAGGAAGGAGAGCCCCTGCGCAAGTACATTCAGAGATTCAGTAGTGTGCAGCACAACATCCCAGACGTCCACCCTGCCGCGGTGATCAGCGCGTTCCATCAGAACGTGCGGAACCGCAGGATGCGGGAGGAAATGGCGATGTGCAAGATCAGGGACGTCAGTGAGTTATATGCACTGGCCGACAAGTGTGCGCGTGCTGAGGAAGGGAGGAGACTCCCCGGAGAAAATATAGGAGCGGGGGATCTGACAGTGAAGATGCTGCCCCGACAAGGAAAAACCGGCGGCGGAACAACAGAAGGAGGAAAGGCAAAGAAGTGCTAGTTGTTGAGCAGTCCGGCAACGGTGGCGGCGCCAAGGAAGCCAAAGCTGGTGACTCCGGTAAGGAGGTTGCCGCGGAGGCAGCAGTCGCCGACAAGCAGGACGGCCCCAACAAGCAATATTGCAAGATCCACCGCACCAAGGGCCATGATCTCCAGAACTGTAAGAAAGTCGAACAGCTTGTTGAGCAACAGAAAGCTGAATACGAGCGGCGCGACAAGGAGAAGGCCCAGGAAGGAGCTGGTGGATCCGGCAAGAAACGTCCCGGCCGAGGAGGACGCCGCGGCAAGGCCAAGCAGCGGCAAGGAGACAGACCTCCTCGCGGCCGCGACAAGGATGAAGATGACGGCGACGATGAAGATATGGATGATGAGGAGACTGATGAGCAGGAGTTCCAGAAAGCCACAGAGGTCCTGTGCGTTGACGGTGGTGCTTCTCTGCATGCCTCGCACCGCCAGCTCAAGCAGTGGGTGCGGGAAGTTAATGCAGCAGAACCACCCGTCGAGTCACGCAAGCCTCTGAAATGGTCCGGCACGCCTATCATCTTTGATATTGAGGACCACCCGGATCGCATAACTGCGGTCGGGTGCTTGCCGATGTTGGTTTCACCAACAATCCGCAACCTCAAGGTCACTAAGATGCTAGTTGACGGCGGGGCCGGCTTGAACCTGATCTCCTCCGCGGTGCTCCAGAAGCTCCAGATCCCTGACAGCGAGCTCGAAGAGACCGGCACATTTCAAGGAATCAACCCGGGAAGGAGCAAGCCAAAGGGAAAGATCACGTTGCCGGTAACATTTGGCAGTGAGCTGAACTTCAGGACTGAGAGGGTCACGTTTGACGTTGCCGACTTTCCATTACCTTACAATGGAATCCTTGGCCGTCCGGCACTCGCCAAGTTCATGGCAGCCTCTCACTATGCGTACAACGTACTGAAAATGCCAGGCCCAATAAGTGTCATCTCTGTCCCTGGCGACAAGAAGGATGCTCTTATCTGTGCCGACAAGATCTACCGGGAAGCAGCAGCCGCAGCAGAACGCAAGATACTTGCCGCTGAAGCTCCCGGGGGGAAGAAGAAGACCAAGTCCGGCAAGAGCTCTGATGCCCACTCCGGCAAGCGCACCTCTTCGGAGTGCTGCGCTACCGTCGAGGACGCACCGTCGAGCTCCACCGGCAAGCGAAAGAAGGCAATGGCAGCTCCACCTGAGACCAAGAAGGTGTCCGCCAAGGAGGATGGCGCTGGTGGTACCTTCACCATCAGCGCCACTCTTGACCCCAAATAGGAAAGCGCGCTCGTTGCTTTCCTGCGGGCGAATGTCGACGTGTTTGCGTGGCAACCGTCTGATATCCCCGGTGTTCCCAGGAAAGTAATTGAGCACCACCTTGCCGTCTGTCCTCATGCGCGGCCCGTCAAGCAGAGAGTCAGGAAGCAGGCAGTAGAGCGCCAAGAATTCATCGCAGAAGAAATCAAGAAGTTGGAAGCAGCAGGCCTTGTCAGAGGAGTACTCCATCCCACGTGGTTGGCCAATCCTGTTGTTGTGCGCAAGGCTAACGGGAAATGGAGACTTTGTATTGACTTCACTGATGTTAATAAAGCTTGTCCCAAAGACCCATTTCCCTTGCCGCGTATTGACCAGATTGTTGACTCCACAGCCGGATGTGATTTGCTTTCATTTCTTGATGCATACTCAGGATACCATCAGATCTTCATGGCAGAAGAAGATGAAGAGAAAACCGCATTTATCACCCCGTGTGGCACGTACTGCTTCGTACGGATGCCTTTCGGTTTGAAGAATGCTGGTTCAACATTCGCAAGGGTAGTCCACCATGCTTTTGAGCCGCAAATGCACAGAAATGTGGAAGCTTACATGGATGACATAGTGGTCAAGAGCAAGAACAAAGCGACCTTGATTCAAGATTTAGACGAGACATTTGCAAATCTGCGCAAGATCAACCTCAAGCTTAACCCCGAGAAGTGCGTGTTTGGAGTCCCTTCCGGCAAGCTTCTCGGGTTCTTCGTGTCTCAGCGGGGAATTGAAGCCAATCCCGACAAGATCAAAGCCATCGAGCAGATCGAAGCACCAAAGCGCGTCAAGGATGTACGAAGGCTTGCCGGTTGCGTAGCTGCTCTCAGCAGGTTTATCTCTAGATCTGCTGAGCGCGCCCTGCCATTTTTCAAAATTTTGAAAAAGGCAGGTCCGATAAAATGGACTCCGGAAGCGGAGGCTGCGCTGCAGGACTTGAAGAGATACCTGTCCTCCACTCCAACACTTGTCGCACCTAAGCCGCAAGAGAAGTTGCTGCTGTATATAGCAGCAACCAATCAAGTGGTTAGTGCTGCGTTAGTGGCGGAGAGGGAGGCGGATGATGAGCCAGCAACCACGGCAGATCCATCCAGCGACAAGCAGGGGGCTTCGCCGACAAGCTCTGGTCCCGACAAACATGGGTTTGCGCAGGAACATGATAAGATGCCAAGGAGAATGGTGCAGCGCCCAGTTTACTTTGTCAGTTCTCTTCTGCAGGGGGCTAGATCAAGGTACTCTGGTGTGCAGAAGTTGCTTTTCGGCCTCCTCATGGCCTCGAGAAAGCTGCGCCATTACTTCCAAGCACATGAGATCACAGTCGTCACTCGCTTTCCGCTGAAGAGGATACTACAAAATCCAGAAGCAACGGGCAGGATTGTCGAGTGGGCGCTGGAACTGTCAAGCTTTGGCCTCAAGTTTGAGAGCACTTCAACTATCCAAAGCAGAGCATTGGCAGAGTTCATAGCAGAGTGGACGCCAACCCCAGATGAAGAAATTTCAGAAACGAGCATCCCCGTCAAAGAGCCAAGCAAAGAGTGGCTGATGTACTTTGATGGTGCCTTCTCGCTGCAAGGCGCCGGTGCAGGCGTGCTGCTTGTCGCACCCACCGGAGAGCACCTCAAGTACGTAGTCCAGATGCACTTTCCCAAAGAGCAAGCAACCAACAATACTGCAGAGTATGAAGGATTACTTGCCGGTCTCAGAATCGCAGCAGACCTTGGGATTAAGAAGCTCATTGTCAGGGGTGACTCACAGCTTGTCGTCCGACAAGTGAACAAGAACTACCAGAGTCCGTTGATGGAAGCGTATGTCGATGAAGTGAGGAAGCTAGAAGAGCACTTTGACGGCCTACAAATGGAGCATATCCCAAGAGCTCAGAATGATATTGCTGACGGCCTGTCAAAGTGCGCCGCACTAAAGTTACCTGTGGAACCAGGGATCTTTGTGCTTAAGTTGACTCAACCATCCGTAACACCATCAACTGGACAAAGCAAGAAGAGGAAGTTGGTTTCTGGTGACTACTTTCCAGCAGAGCTCCCCGAAGCCGCCGCCAAGAAAGTCCCCAAGATCAACACCAAGGAAGCTGAGGGGCAGTCTGCTCCGGCAAGCCTTATGGTTTGTTCCGTTGAAGCAGACGCTCCCGACAAGTTTTGCTCCGGCAAGCTTGCCGGGGAACATCAAGCTCCGGCAGGACCACAAGTCCTTGCCGTGGAAGCGGATGTTCCCGCAGCAGCAGATGCGCCTTTAGTCCTTGTTGTCGAGCCACAAGCTCCAGCATGGGCACAGCAGATTGTCCACTTCCTTCAGACAGGAGAACTTCCCGAAGAACAAGAAGAAGCGGAAAGAGTAGCCCGGCAGTCAAGTATGTACCAGTTTGTCGATAGCATACTGTACAGAAGAAGACTCAACGGTGTGAAATTGAAGTGTATTCGCCGGGAAGATGGACAAAAGCTGTTGGCGGAGATACATGGAGGCATATGTGGCCACCACATTGGCGCAAGAGCACTTGCCGGCAAAGCTTTCCGGCAAGGTTTCTTTTGGCCGACAGCCCTCCAGGATGCAACTGCACAAGTAACCAAGTGTGAAGCGTGCCAGTTCCACTCCAAACAGATACACCAGCCAGCTCAAGCTCTCCAGACGATCCCTTTATCCTGGCCATTTTCGGTCTGGGGGCTCGATATCCTCGGCCCCTTCCCCCGAGCTGTCGGGGGCTTTGAGTACTTGTACGTCGCAATCGACAAGTTCACAAAGTGGCCGGAAGTGCAGCCAGTGAGGAAGGTGACAGCACAGTCAGCAGTCAAGTTCTTCAGGTCGATTGTTTGCCGTTTCGGGATCCCTAACAGGATCATCACCGACAACGGCACGCAATTCACGAGCCGCACCTTCATGCAGTACGTCCAAGACCTTGGCGCCAAGGTCTGCTTCGCTTCTGTTGCTCATCCAAGAAGCAACGGTCAAGCAGAGAGGGCAAATGCTGAAGTGCTGCGCGGGCTCAAGACCAGAACTTTCGACAGGCTGCACAGGTGCGGAAGGAACTGGATCGAGGAGCTGCCGGTGGTTCTTTGGTCGATCAGAACGACGCCAAATCGAGCCACTGGCCAGACACCTTTCGCTCTAGTCTATGGAGCAGAGGCAGTTCTCCCCACGGAACTCGTATACGGATCACCTCGAGTGCTCGCTTATGATGAGCTTGAGCAAGAACAGCTGCGGCAAGACGACGCGCTGCTCCTTGAGGAAGATCGTCTTCAGGCTGCTGTACGAGCTGCTCGATACCAGCAAGCTTTGCGCCGCTATCATAGCCGCAAAGTTAAAGCCAGAAGCTTCGAGGAAGGCGACCTTGTTCTTCGGCGCGTTCAGTCCGCCAAGAATTCCAACAAGTTGACGCCGAAGTGGGAAGGCCCTTATCGGGTGAGACGAGTCACAAGGCCTGGCGCTGTCCGCCTTGAGACCGAAGATGGCATTCCGGTGAGCAACTCCTGGAACATAGAACATCTTCGTAAGTTTTTCCCATAAGGCGCGGTTGCCGGAACCCGTTCCGGCAACCACCTTTTGTACAAGTCTTGCCGCTGTTGCATGTAATCCTTTGTACAAAGCCGGGCGCAGATCCCGTGCATAAGTAAAACCCCATGTGCTCCGCACAGCTTGTCCATTTCATGCGTTAGTTCCTTTCTTGCATGCGATTATCTGACACTTTGTGCAGCACCTACATCCGGTAAGCAGTAACGAGCCGAAGAGCTCCATATTATTATTTTCTCTTCTTTCTTTTCTTTTAAAGGAAAAGAAGGTTCTCTCGCACACAAGTTTGCCGGGGGGAAGGAGAAGATTGTGGTATGGGCCAGGCGTCGTTCAAGCAAAGACTTGCCTTACCGGGAAGCAAATGACAGAAAAGCTAAGTTGCCAAAGTTTGAGCAATCACTTTTTAAATTTTTGAGTTATCTTCCTCGAACGACCCTGCTTTGTATGGAAAACCTGTGCGCGGAGGAACCAACTCGTGGCTAGTTGCGCCCTTACTTTGTTTCGAGTCCGCTCAACAGCTTAAGCGTGCTGCATCTAGTCGCGACAAGGTTTCTTGTCGGAAGCAGCGCCGCCAGCAGGCTGCTGAAGTTCCGCACTCAGCGCTCGCGGCTCGGGCGCCTGCGCCGACAAGTTCCCTAGAAGCGTAGGGTAAAAACATACAAAGGAAGGAATCTAGTAGAGGAAATAACATTGCAATTGATAACAGAAATAAAGTTATATTACAAGATAACTTGTCGCAGCTCTAACAGACTGTTTTCATAACATGATTAGCAGCGACAAGGGAAAAGAAGAAATGGGCGGCCTAATCTACGCGTCCGCCCTCGACTCTCTTGATCTCGCTCACCTTGTCCACAATGGGTGCGACAAGGGCCTTGAGTGCATCCAGATCGGCGTCAGGCGGCAAGGACCTGAGGACGTTGGTGAAGCTGAGGCCTGGATTGCGGAAGGCTACCTTCATCAGCACCTTCTGGAGAACCCCGGCGCAGATTTTGCGCGACTCGTCGGCCAGCTGCTTCGGGATCCTCTCCCGGAGCCGCTGGAGTGCCGTCGCCACGCCCTTGAAGAATAGGCTGAGCTTGGCGCTGGGTTGAAGACTCTCGTCGGAAGGATACCCAAAGTCCTCCATCCCCAGCTGCGCCAGCTCCTCGTTGATGACTGCGGCAATGTTCACCAGACCCTCGGTCCAGTGCTCCACAGTGTCTCTGAACGAGTTCTGGGTAACTGCAATGCTCTCCAGCAGCGCCGCGTCGGCCTTGACCTTCTCCGACAAGGTCTTCTCCCGCTCCTTGGCGGCCTCCAGCGTCTGCGTCAGCGTGGCCAGCTTCAGCTCCAGGTCTGCTTTGGAATCCTTGGCGGCGCTGAGCTCCTTGCCCCTCTCAGCGAGAAGGCCTTGCAGCTCACCGTGGGCGGCAGCATCCTTCTCGCGCTCACGCTTGAGCGCGGCAAGCTCCTCGCCGCTCTTCCCAATATCGGCCTCCAGCTGCGCCACCTTCTCCTCTAGCTCTTTCTTGGCGGCCTCTGCAGTTGCCGCAGCGTCCTTTGCCTCCTTGAGCGCCCCGCCAAGTGCTCGCTCACGCTCGGCGAGCTCTTCCTCGTAGCTGTCGAGGTTGGCCTTCCGCTGCACTAGTTCACCTTCCCGCGCGGACTGCTTCTCGGCAGCCAGCCTTTGTTCCTCCTCAGCCTCGGCCCTTCTCGAGAAGAAAGGCCGTGCGCTCCTCGTCGACTCGCTCCCGCTCCTGCGCCAGGGACCGGAGAGCTTCTTGATTTTGGCCCCGGAGCTCCTCCGCGCGCTTTTCCATGTCAACTCCCGCCTTCGCGACAAGCGCTTCCCGGGAAGCCAGCTTGGCTTGTCGGGTGCGGTAGAGTGACAGCAGCTTCCGCAGTAGCTGCTCCTCCTTAGGCTCGCCGCTGCTGCTGCCGGGCGCGTCAACCAATGACAGTCCAGCAGAGGCGAGCACCTCCCCGTCAAAAGTCTCCCCCTCGACCGGCGCCCTGGAGCTCGACGCCCAGGGTAGCTTGATGAAGATATTGTCACCGGCCTTCAAGTAGGCGCCGGGCTGGGGCTCCTCGGAGCCCGGCTCCACAGAAGCGACAGAGGGTTCGGCGGTCGGTGCAGCGCCCGGCGCTCCTGCGGCCTCAGGGTCGTCAGTGCGATCGCCCGACCCCTCGCCGGCTTCCGCAGCAGCAGCCCCGGCGGCCTCCTCGCCGGCGGTCTCATCAGCACCGGCACCTTCCTCGCCGGCGCCCTCTGTCTCCATTGGCTCAGCCGAAGATGGGTCTGAAGAACGAAGAAGGGAGGAAAATCAATCAAAAATCCAAGAAAGGAAAAACGGAAGAAGCAGAACCCAAGGGAAAGTTTCTGGGCAAGTGGATTACCTGCGCCAAGATCTTCAGTTGCGGCCTCGGTCGCCGCAGGATCAGCAGTGCCATCCCTTGCCGGAGAGTCCCCCCTTGCCGGAGAGCGCTCCCTTGCCAAGGACTCCTCCCTTGGTGGCGCAGTCGAAGCAGGTGGCACTTCGGGACCGGCCTTCGGGCGCTCCTGATGAGGCTGCTCTGCTCCTGCACAAGTCAACAAGCAAGATATCAACAAAGGAAAAAGCACTCAAGCGCGCCCGGCAGCAGAAGGCTAAACTATGAACTTACGCTGGGGGCTGCGCTGGGGGCTGCTCTGAGGGGTGATTGCCGGGTCCGTCAAGATGGTCTCGGGCCCACCTCCTGCTGACACGATGGGGTCATCCTCGATGACGATCACCGCGGCCTTGGCCCTCTTCGCCGCTCTCTGGGCCAGTGTTCTGAAAAGAAAGGAGTCCAGATTGGAGCAAGTCAGATACAAGATATAAACAGCAAGATTGCAGGATTATAAGAGCACCAAAGAAACTCACTCTTCTTCCTCCTCGTCGGAGCTGAGCGCGGAAAGATCAAAGTCCGGCCCTCCTCCGATGCGGCGAGGTGGAGGAGTAGGATCCCTTGCCCGCTTGGCGGGGGCAGTGGCAGTGGCCCGGGAAGATCCCGCTCTAGTTGCCGCTGTTGCGTGAGGCGCTCTCGCGGCAACATTGCTTGCCGCGGTAGAGCGCGTCGCGCGGCTCGGTGGCTGTGGAGCCGGCTGCCGCCCCGCTGCGTCCCCGGCCCTGCGAAGGTGCCTCCTTGGCGGGGCCGGGGGCTCCGCCTGCGGCAAGTTCTCTGAAGGCTCAGCCTCCTCCTCGCCGGCCTCACTCGGCTCGGCTTCGGAACCGGCAGGCTCCTCCTCGCCCATGAACTCCGCGCATTCGGCAAGGTTTGCCACCTCTGCAGCCTCCGCCTCCTCCACAGTAAACCCAAACACACCCGCAGCAGCTGCGGCCGCAGCCTCTTCCGCCCTAGTAGCGATGAGCTGCAGCTCCTCGTCGGTGGTGTCACGGGTGAGGCTCTTCTGCTCGTCAGCGCGGACCGGCACTTCCTCCAAGGTGTCGAAGAACGCTCGCACAACGTCATCCGCAGGCTCTTGCCAAGTTGGGACGATGCCGTGTGAATCGCACAACGACATCATGGCGCGGATCCGGTCAAGCGAAGAGTTATTGCACAAAGGAACTACGCCCCTCGGCAGTGTGAATGGGTGCTGGGGGTCGTGTTTGAATAATTCCAAGAGCATTGCGTCCAACTCCAAGACGGTGAAGTTGTAGTTGAGGCCCGGCCGCAGCCTCATGATGTCCGCCGAATTCTTAAATTCCCAGGCGGCCCTCCCCCTCTCCTGCAGGGGGGCAATGCGGTGGCGGAGGAAATCTGCCCCGACAGCACCTACGGTGAGCCCGGCAAGCCTGAGGCGAAGAATCCTAGTGATGGCGATCTTCAGCCTCTCGTCTTCTGGGGCCACGTTGCTCCAGTCATTGCCGTGCACTATTGGAGTTTGGCGCACGGCGGTGAAGGGCTGCGGATTCTCCTCGATGATCCAGCACCACTCCGCTCTCCACTCCTCCCACTTGCTGCGGAGCTCACCCTCCAAGTATGCCTCCTTCTTGCCGACTCTCGAGATCCAAGCAATCCCTCCGGCAAGCGGCTCTCCTCTCTCTACCCGAGGTATGAAGTAGTGGCGGAAAAGGGCTACACTAGGGTGGACTCCGACAAAGTTTTCGCACAAGTGTGCGAAAACTGCCATGGTCAGGACATCATTGGGGGTGAAGTCAAGGAGGCGGAAGCCATATGTGTTCATAATATCACAGAAGAACTCCGAGAAGGGCGGGCAGAGCCCGCAATAGAAGAATAGCGGGAAGAACGGGTACCCATTTGGAGCCAACTTCGAGGCAGCGGCCGGGAGTACCCTCGTGCGCGGATGCGCACGCGTCTCCGTCGCCCAAAAGAGGTAGAAGTACTCCCTCAGCTCCTGCACGCCGAGCTGGGGGGTGAAGATCGCCCACTCCTTCCGCAGTGCCGCGAGCCGCTGCGCCTCGGCCGACTTCACACCCTTTCCCTTGTCTGCTTTCGGGGCCATGGCGGAGGTGGTGGGGAAGGTCGACGGCGTGGTGATGTTGGTGGCAATGGGGGGGGGGGCGGAGCGCTGCTCTCTCGGCTTCGAGAAGAAGGGGGGAGCGGCGGAGTTTGTGAAGAAGGAGTAGCAGCAACCAGCGAGGGGGAACGAACTGCCTCTGTTTCCTCTGCTTATAAAGAGGGACGGGGCGGACGTTTCGGCCTTCCAAATAAACAACCACCCACGATCTCTCCCATGATGCCGCATTCAACGCGTGCTGTTATGGGAGAGCGCAGTTGATACGGAACAAGATTTGGCGTGGCCCGACCCGCGTGTGCCCGTGCCCTGTCTTGGGCCTGGCCCAACAGCGCTCGGCACCGTGTCTGGCCCAGGCCCGGGGGCTCTTGTCGGTGTACTAGAATAGGGGTACCCTAGTACCCCGAACTTGTGCACGGGCAGTTGCAGCACCCCGCGGCAAAGGCTTGCCGGGCGAACGCCAAGATCCCCCAAGGTTCCCTTGGAGCCATCCAAGAACAAAGTATTTAAGCTAAGGAGACAAGACCCCGGCAAGAGGAGTTTGCCGGGAAGGCCAACCAGGGCGCTCCAAGGAACTTGCTGCGACGCGCCACGCGCTCCGGCAAGGCAACAAGGCCCCGGCAAGAGGAGCTTGCCGGGAAGACTAAACAAGGTACACCGAGGCCCGGTGAGCGACGAGCTTCTGGACCCGGCGAGATAACAACAGCGGCAAGGCGCTTGCCGCGGCAGGCGGCCACTCTGCGCCCACGCTCCAGCACATCCACCAACGTGTCGCTCTGGGGGTTCGGACAGTTTGCTTCGATTCATTTGTAGCCCAAAAAACATCACACTCTCTCGCTCGAGAGCAAGAACACCAGATAATACAACCAGACAAGCAGCAGTAGGAGTGTTATCTTTCCGGAGAGCTCTGAAGCTGGGTAAACTGCTCGTGTGCCTCGCCTCGATCTGCTCTTCGTGCGACCTCCGCCCCTCGCCGAACCGAAAGGGGCCCGGTCCGCCGGCCCCATAGGTGTTCGTGGATCAGTTTTCCCCGACATACATGCTTATGGAAAAGAACTTGCATGACATCTTTTGTCCTACCCTCCCGTGGCAGCGGGGTCCTAGCAGAAGCTGGGTAAACTGCTCGTGTGCCTCGCCTCGATCTGCTCTTCGTGCGACCTCCGCCCCTCGCCGAACCGAAAGGGGCCCGGTCCGCCGGCCCCATAGGTGTTCGTGGATCAGTTTTCCCCGACATACATGCTTATGGAAAAGAACTTGCATGACATCTTTTGTCCTACCCTCCTGTGGCAGCGAGGTCCTAGCAGAAACTAAGGGATATTAAGGCCTCCTTTTAATAGAGTACCGGACCAAAGCATTAACACATAGTGAATACATGAACTCCTCAAACTACGGTCATCACCGGGAGTGGTCCCGATTATTGTCACTTCGGGGTTGCCTGATCATAACACATAGTAGGTGACTATAGACTTGCAAGATAGGATCAAGAACTCTCATATATTGATGAAAACATAATAGGTTCAGATCTGAAATCATGGCACTCGGGCCCTAGTGACAAGCATTAAGCATAGCAAAGTCATAGCAACATCAATCTCAGAACACAGTGGATACTAGGGATCAAATCCTAACAAAAATAACTCGATTACATGATAAATCTCATCCAACCCATCACCGTCCAGCAAGCCTACGATGGAATTACTCACGCACAGCGGTGAGCATCATGAAATTGGTGATGGAGGATGGTTGATGATGACGATGGCGACGGATTCCCCTCTCCGGAGCCCCAAACGGACTCCAGATCAGCCCTCCCAAGAGGTTTTATGGCTTGGCGGTGGCTCCGTATCGTAAAATGCGATGAATCCTTCTCCTTTATTTTTTTCTCCCCGAAAGTGAATATATAGAGTTGGGGTTGAGGTCGAAGGAGCTTCAGGGGGCCCACGAGGTAGGGGGCGCGCCCCCCACCCTCGTGGCTAGGGTGTGGGCCCCTGGCCTTGATCTTTTGCTAGTATTTTTTATTATTTCCAAAAAGATGCTCCGTGGAGTTTCAGGTCATTCCGAGAACTTTTGTTTCTGCACATAAATAACACCATGGCAATTCTGCTGAAAACAGCGTCAGTCCGGGTTAGTTTTATTCAAATCATGCAAGTTAGAGTCCAAAACAAGGGCAAAAGTGTTTGAAAAAGTAGATACGACAGAGACGTATCACAAGGCACGTATTGTATTGTTGCCATCAAGGATAATAAGATGGGGTTTATATCATATTGCATGAGTTTATCCCTCTACATCATGTCATCTTGCTTAAAGCATTACTCTGTTCTCTTGAACTTAATACTCTAGATGCATGCTAGATAGCGGTCGATGTGTGGAGTAATAGTAGTAGATGCGAGCAGGGGTCGGTCTACTTGTCTTGGATGTGATGCCTATATACATGATCATACCTAGATATTCTCATAACTATGCTCAATTCTGTCAATTGCTCAACAGTAATTTGTTCACCCACCGTAATACTTATGCTCTCGAGAGAAGCCTCTAGTGAAACCTATGGCCCCCGGGTCTATTTTCCATCATATTAATCTTCTAATACTTAGTAATTTCCTTTGCCATTTATTTTACTTGCATCTTTATTTCTCTTTATCATAAAAATACCAAAAATATTATCGTATCATATCTATCAGATCTCACTCTCATAGGTGACCTTGAAGGGATTGACAACCCCTTTATCGCGTTGGTTGCGAGGAGTTTATTTGTTTGTGTAGGTGCGAGGGACTCGTGCATGGCCTCCTACTGGATTGATACCTTAGTTCTCAAAAACCGAGGGAAATACTTACGCTGTTTGATACGTCTCCAACGTATCTATAATTTTTGATTGCTCCATGCTATATTATCTACTATTTTGGACTATATTGGGCTTTATTTTCCACTTTTATATTATTTTTGGGACTAACCTATTAACCGGAGGCCCAGCCCAGAATTGCTGTTTTTTTGCCTATTTTAGTGTTTCGAAGAAATGGAATATCAAACGGAGTCCAAACGGAATGAAACCTTCGGGAACGTGATTTTCTCACCGGATATGACCCAGGAGACTTGGACCCTACGCCAAGGAAGCTTCGAGGTGGGCACGAGGTAGGGGGCGCGCCTTATACCCCCAGGCGCGCCCCCCACCCTCGTGGGCCCACCGAAGCTCCACCGACGTACTTCTTCCTCCTATATATACCTACGTACCCCCAAATGAACAGATACAGAGCCAAAAACCTAATTCCACCACCGCAACTTTCTGTATCCACGAGATCCCATCTTGGGGCCTGTTCTGGAGCTTCGCCGAAGAGGGTCGTCATCATGGAGGGCTTCTACATCATCATAGCCTCTCCGATGAAGTGTGAGTAGTTTACCTCAGACCTTCGGGTCCATAGTTAGTAGCTAGATGGCTTCTTCTCTCTTTTTGGATCTCAATACAAAGTTCTCCCCCTCTCTCGTGGATATCTATTCGATGTAATCTTCTTCTTTTTACGGTGTGTTTGTTGAGACCGATGAATTGTGGGTTTATGATCAAGTCTATCTATGAATAATATTTGAATCTTCTTTGAATTCTTTTATGTATGATTGGTTATCTTTGCAAGTCTCTTCGAATTATCAGTTTGGTTTGGCCTACTAGATTGGTTTTTCTTGCCATGGGAGAAGTGCTTAGCTTTGGGTTCGATCTTGCGGTGTCCTTTCCCAGTGACAGAAGGGGCGGCAAGGCACGTATTGTATCGTTGCCATCGAGGATAATAAGATGGGGTTTATTTCATATTGCATGAATTTATCTCTCTACATCATGTTATCTTGCTTAAAGCATTACTCTATTTTTAACTTAATACTCTAGATGCATGCTGGATAGCGGTCGATGAGTGGAGTAATAGTAGTAGATGTAGAATCGTTTCGGTCTACTTGTCACGGACGTGATGCCTATATACATGATCATGCCTAGATATTCAGATAACTATGCTCAATTCTGTCAATTGCTCAACAGTAATTTGTTCACCCACCGTAGAATACTTATGCTCTTGAGAGAAGCCACTAGTGAAACCTATGGCCCCCGGGTCTATTCTCATCATATCAATCTCCATCACTTTAATCTTGCTTTGCCTTTTTACTTTGCCTTTTACTTTTCACTTTGCATCTTTATACCAAAAATACCAAAAATACTATCTATCAGATCTCACTCTCGTAAGTGACCGTGAAGGGATTGACAACCCCAAATCGCATTGGTTGCGAGTAGCTATCATTTTGTGCAGGTATGAGGGACTTGAGCGTGGCCTCCTACTTGATTGATACCTTGGTTCTCAAAAACTGAGGGAAATACTTACGCTACTCTGCTGCATCATCCTCTCCTCTTCGGGGAAAACCAACGCAAGCTCAAGAGGTAGCAAGAAGAATTTCTGGTGCCGTTGCCGGGGAGTCTACGCAAAAAGTCAACATACCAAGTACCCATCACAATCCCTATCTCTCGCATTACATTAGTTGCCATTTGCCTCTCGTTTTCCTCTCCCCCACTTCACCCTTGCCGTTTTATTCGCCCTCTCTCTCTATCCTCCCTATCTTTCTCTATTTTCCTTTTTTGCCCGTTTCTTGTTTGCTCGTATGGTTGGAATAGTCATTTATTTATTACTAAATAGAGAAGCTGATATCTATGGATCCTCATCCTCTTGCCAATCTTTTTAAGAGATCCAATTATGATGAACCAATTCCTAGTGATTTGGATGCACTAGATTATATTTATAAGCTTTTACCTGAAATCTGTAAATCTGAAAATTGTGATGAAGTGCTTCACTATAGATCTTTGAATAAAAAACATGATTGCAATGATTTTATTATAAATTCTATTGATGTAAATTATGCTAATAATATGCAAAACCCTAAGCTCGGGGATGCTAGTTTGTTATGTCCAATAGTCATGATTGGGGAGATTCTTCTTATGACCTTGAAATTTTATTTAAGCCCCATGATGAATATAAGATTGATAATAGTGTTTTGAATAATACTGAAAGTGGGTTTGGAAGAGTGTCAACTTTAGATCCCACATATTTGGATAACATTCAATCTTATGGAATTTTTGATAAAAGTGGGCTTGGAGAAATCATGACTTTAGTTAATGATAATCCCACTATTTTGGAAGAGTGTCAACTTTGCATGCATGTGGATCGTATTGAGAATATGTTATGTGATAGCTATATTGTTGAATTTGCCTATGATCCTACATGTAATTATTATGAGAGAGGAAAATATGGTTGTAGAAACTTTCATGCTACTAAATTACCTCTCGTTATGTTGAGACTGCTATTGTTCTTTTCCGCTTCCTTGCATATGCTAGTTTTTGCTTGCTATGATAATTTGTTTGCCTATAAGATGCCTATTCATAGGAAGTATGTTAGACTTAGATGTGTTTGTCACGTAATTTATGATGCTCTCTTTGTGCTTCAATTCTTGTCTTTCATGTGAGCATCGTTAAAATTATCAATGCCTAGCTAAAAGGCTTTAAAAGAAAAGCGCTTGTTGGGAGATAAACCAATATATTTCCTTTCTATCGTTGAATAAATAACCCATCTACCTTCTGTTTGGATGTGGTTTTGTGTTTTAATTAGTGTTTGTGCCAAGTTAGACCTATTGGATCTTCTTGGATGATAGTTATTTGATCTTGCTGTAATTTCCAGAAACTTTGTGTTCAGTGCCCGAATTATTAAAAATCATTAGAATGTGATAAAATACTGATTCCAATTGTTGCTGATCAATAAACAAACTTTCTAGGTTTTCCAATTTTGGTAGATTTTTTGGAGTTCCAGAAGTTTGCGTTAGTTACAGATTACTACAGACTGTTCTGTTTTTGACAGATTCTGTTTTTCGTGTGTTGTTTGCTTATTTTGATGAATCTATGGCTAGTAAAATAGTTTATAATCCATAGAGAAGTTGGAATACAGTAGGTTTAACACCAATATAAATAAAGAATGAGTTAATTATAGTACCTTGAAGTGGTCTTTTGTTTTCTTTCTCTAACGGAGCTCACGAGATTTCTATTGAGTTTTGTGTTGTGAAGTTTTCAAGTTTTGGGTGAATTCTTTTGATGGATTATGGAACAAGGAGTGGCAAGAGCCTAAGCTTGGGGATGCCCATGGCACCCCCAAGATAATCCAAGGACACCAAAAAGTCAAAGCTTGGGGATGCCCCTGAAGGCATCCCCTCTTTCGTCTACTTCCATCGGCAATTTACTTGGAGCTATATTTTTATTCACTAACATGATATGTGTTTTGCTTGGAGCGTCTTGTATTATTTGTGTCTTTGTTTGATAGTGTGCCACAATCATCCTTGATGTACACACCTTCTGAGAGAGCCATACATGAATTAGAATTTGATAGAATACTCTATGTGCTTCACTTATATCTTTTGAGCTATGTAGTTTTGCTCTATGTGCTTCACTTATATCTTTTGAGCGTTATAATTTTGCTCTATGTGCTTCACTTAGATCTTTTAGAGCACGGTGGTGGATTTGTTTTAAAGAAACTATTGATCTCTCATGCTTCACTTAAATTATTTTGAGAGTCTTAATAGCATGGTAATTTACTTAATAATAACATGCTTGGTATTCAAGATTTGTGAAACTTTCTTTTGAGTGCGTTGAATACTAAGAAAAGTTGGATGCTTGATAATTGTTTTGAGATATGGAGGTGGTAATATCAAAGTCATGCTAGTAGAGTAATTCTGCATTTGAGAAGTGCTTGAGTTAAAGTTTGCAAGTCCCGTAGCATGCACGTATGGTAAACGTTATGCAACAAATTTGAAACATGAGGTGTTATTTGATTGTCCTCCTTATGAGTGGTGGTCGGGGACGAGCGATGGTATTTTCCTACCAATCTATCCCCCTAGGAGCATGCGCGTAATGCTTTGGATTTTGATGGCTTGTAGATTTTTGCAATAAGTATATGAGTTCTTTATGACTAATGTTGAGTCCATAGATTATACGCACTCTCACCCTTCCATCATTGCTAGCCTCTACGGTACCGTGCATTGCCCTTTCTCACATCGAGAGTTGGTGCAAACTTCGCCGGTGCATCCAAACCCCATGATATGATATGCTCTTTCACACATAAACCTCCTTATATCTTCCTCAAAACAGCCACCATACCTAACTATTATGGCATTTCCATAGCCATTCCGAGATATATTGCCATGCAACTTTCCACCATCCAGTTTATCATGACATATTCATCATTGTCATATTGCTAGCATGATCATGTAGTTGACATAGTATTTGTGGCAAAGCCACCGTTCATAATTCTTTCATACTTGTCACTCTTGGTTAATTGCATATCCCGGTACACCGCCGTAGGCATCCATATATAGTCATACTTTGTTCTAGTATCGAGTTGTAATCATTGAGTTGTAAATAAATAGAAGTGTGATGATCATCATTCAATAGAGCATTGTCCCAAAAAAAGAGAAAGGCCAAAGAAAAAAAGAAGGCCCAAAAAAAGAAAATAAATAAAAGGGGCAATGCTACTATCCTTTTTTCCACACTTGTGCTTCAAAATCTTCATGATAGAGAGTCTCGTGTTTTGTCACTTTCATATACTAGTGGGAATTTTTCATTATAGAACTTGGCTTGTATATTCCAACAATGGGCCTCCTCAAGTGCCCTAGGTCTTCGTGAGCAAGCAAGTTGGATGCACACCCACTTAGTTTCTTTTGTTGAGCTTTCATACATTTATAGCTCTAGTGCATTCGTTGCATGGCAATCCCTACTCCTTGCATTAACATCAATCGATGGGCATATCCATAGCCCATTGATTAGCCTCGTTGATGTGAGACTTTCTCCTTTTTGTCTTCTCCACATAACCCCCATCATTATATTCTATTCCACCCATAGTGCTATATCCATGGCTCACGCTCATGTATTGCGTGAAAGTTTATGAGTTTGAAATTATTAAGGTATGAAACAATTGCTTGGCTTGTCATGGGGGTTGTGCATGATGAGAGAATTCTTGTGTGACAAAAATGGAGCATGACTAAACTATATGATTTTGTAGGGATGAACTTTCTTTGGCCATGTTACTTTGAGAAAACATAATTGCTTTGTTGGTTTGCTTGAAGTATTATTATTCTCTATGTCAATTTGAACTTTTGTCTTGAATCTTTCTAATTTGAATATTCGTACCACAATTAAGAAGATTTGCATTGAAATTATGCCAAGTAGCACTCCGCATCAAAAATTCTCTTTTTATCATTTACCTACTCGAGGACGAGCAGGAATTAAGCTTGGGGATGCCTGATACGTCTCCAACGTATCTATAATTTTTTATTGCTCCATGCTATATTATCTACTATTTTGGACTATATTGGGCTTTATTTTCCACTTCTATTATTTTTGGGACTAACCTATTAACCGGAGGCCCAGCCCAGAATTGCTGTTTTTTTTGCCTATTTCAGTGTATCAAAGAAACGAAATATCAAACGGAGTCCAAACGGAATGAAACCTTCGGGAACGTGATTTTCTCACCGAATATGACCCAGGAGACTTGAACCCTATGCCAAGGAATCTTCAAGGTGGACACGAGGTAGGGGGCGCGCCCTATACCCCTAGGCGCGCCCCCACCCTCGTGGGCCCACCGAAGCTCCACCGACGTACTTCTTCCTCCTATATATACCTACGTACCCCCAAACGAACAGATACGGAGCCAAAAACCTAATTCCATCGCTGCAACTTTCTGTATCCACGAGATCCCATCTTGGGGCCTGTTCCGGAGCTCCGCCGGAGAGGGCCGTCATCACAGAGGACTTCTACATCATCATAGCCTCTCCGATGAAGTGTGAGTAGTTTACCTCAGACCTTCGGGTCCATGGTTAGTAGCTAGATTGCTTCTTCTCTCTTTTTGGATCTCAATACAAAGTTCTCCCACTCTCTCGTGGATATCTATTCGATGTAATCTTCTTCTTTTTACGGTGTGTTTGTTGAGACCGATGAATTGTGGGTTTATGATCAAGTCTATCTATGAATAATATTTGAATCTTCTCTGAATTCTTTTATGTATGATTGGTTATCTTTGCAAGTCTCTTTGAATTATCAGTTTGGTTTGGCCTACTAGATTGGTTTTTCTTGCCATGGGAGAAGTGCTTAGCTTTGGGTTCGATCTTGCGGTGTCCTTTCCCAGTGACAGAAGGGGCAGCAAGGCACGTATTGTATCGTTGCCATCGAGGATAACAAGATGGGGTTTATTTCATATTGCATGAATTTATCTCTCTACATCATGTCATCTTGCTTAAAGCGTTACTCTGTTTTTAACTTAATACTCTAGATGCATGCTGGATAGCAGTCGATGAGTGGAGTAATAGTAGTAGATGCAGAATCGTTTCGGTCTACTTGTCACGGACGTGATGCCTATATACATGATCATGCCTAGATATTCTCATAACTATGCTCAATTCTGTCAATTGCTCAACAGTAATTTGTTCACCCACCGTAGAATACTTATGCTCTTGAGAGAAGCCACTAGTGAAACCTATGGCCCCCGGGTCTATTCTCATCATATCAATCTCCATCACTTTAATCTTGCTTTGCTTTTTACTTTGCCTTTTACTTTTCACTTTGCATCTCTATACCAAAAATACCAAAAATACTATCTATCAAATCTTACTCTCGTAAGTGACCGTGAAGGGATTGACAACCCTAATCGCGTTGGTTGCGAGTAGCTATCGTTTTGTGCAGGTACGAGGGACTTGAGCGTGGCCTCCTACTGGATAGATACCTTGGTTCTCAAAAATTGAGGGAAATACTTACGCTACTCTACTGCATCATCCTCTCCTCTTCGGGGAAAACCAACGCAAGCTCAAGAGGTAGCACTGCTCTGCTGCATCACCCTTTTCTCTTCAAGGGAAAACCAACGCAGTGCTTAAGAGGTAGTAAGAAGGATTTCTGGCGCCGTTGCCGGGGAGTCTACGCAAAAGTCAACATACCAAGTACCCATCACAAACCCTTATCTCCCGCATTACATTATTTGCCATTTGCCTCTTGTTTTTCTCTCCCCCACTTCACCCTTGCTGTTTTATTCGCCCTTCTTCTGTTCGTCTTTTTGTTTGCTTTTATGTCTTACTTGGCTCGTTTGCTCGTTTGGTTGGAATAGTTGTTTATTTATTACTAAATAGAGAACCTAAGATCTATGGATCCTCATCCACTTGCTAATCTTTTTAAGAGATCCAATTATAATGAACCAATTGCTAGTCAGTTTTTTGCACTAGATTATCTTTATGAGGTTTTGCTTGAAATTCGTGAATCTAAAAAGTGTGATGAAGTACTTTATGGAGTGATTCACAATGGATATTTGAATAGAAAGCATGATTGCAATGATGATAGTATAAATTCTATGAATGTCAATTGTGCTAATAATATGCAAAACTCTAAGCTTGGGGATGCTAGTTTTTCTATGTCCACTACTTGTTGCAATGATCATGATTGGGGTGATTCTTCTTTTGATCTTGAAAATTTATTTACTCCCCGTGATGATTATGAGATTGATAATAGTGTTTGCAATAATACTGAAAGTGGGTTTGGAAGAGTGTCAACTTTAGATCCCACATATTTGGATAATGTTCAATCTTATGAAGAGGTCATGACTTTTGTTAATGTTAATCCCACTATTTTGGAAGAGTCTCAACTTTGCATGCATGTGGATCGTGTTGAAGATATTTTATGTGATGGATATTTTGTTGAATTTTCTTATGATACCACATGTAATTATTATGAGAGAGGAAAATGTGATTGTAGAAATTTTCATGTTACTAAATTACCTCTCGTTATGTTGAGATTGCTATTGTTTCTTTCCGCTTCCTTGCATATGCTAGTTTTTGCTTGCTATGATAATTTGTTTGCCTTTAAGATGCCTATGAATAGGAAGTATGTTAGACTTAGATGTGTTTGTCACGTGTTTTATGATGCTCTCTTTGTGCTTCAATTCTTGTCTTTCATGTGAGCATCATTAAAATTATCAATGCCTAGCTATAAGGCTTTAAAGAAAAGCGCTTGTTGGGAGACAACTCAATATTTTTCCTTGCTGTTATCTAATAAATAATTTATCTAGCCTCTGTTTTTGTGTGTGTTTAATTAGTGTTTGTGCCAAGTAGAACCGTTGGGAAGACTTGGGGAAAGTCTTTTTAATCTTGCTGTAAACAATAGAAACTTTAGCGCTCACGAGAACTGCTGCCATTTTTATTTGGAAAGTGCTATTTAGTTAATTCTTTTTGCAGATGACAGTAAGGGCAACAAGGCATGTATTGTATTGTTCCATCAAGGATAACAAGATGGGGTTTATATCATATTGCATGAGTTTATCCCTCTACATCATGTCATCTTGCTTAAAGCGTTACTCTGTTCTCTTGAACTTAATACTCTAGATGCATGCTGGATAGCGGTCGATGTGTGGAGTAATAGTAGTAGATGTAGGCAGGAGTCGGTCTACTTGTCTTGGATGTGATGCCTATATACATGATCATACCTAGATATTCTCATAACTATGCTCAATTCTGTCAATTGCTCAACAGTAATTTGTTCACCCACCATAATACTTATGCTCTCGAGAGAAGCCTCTAGTGAAACATATGCCCCCCGGGTCTATTTTCCATCATATTAATCTTCTAATACTTAGTTATTTCCTTTGCCATTTATTTTAATTGCATCTTTATTTCTCTTTATCATAAAAATACTAAAAATATTATCTTATCATATCTATCAGATCTCACTCTCGTAGGTGACCGTGAAGGGATTGACAACCCCTTTATCGCGTTAGTTGCGAGGAGTTTATTTGTTTGTGTAGGTGCGAGGGACTCGTGCGTGGCCTCCTACTGGATTCATACCTTGGTTCTCAAAAACTGAGGGAAATACTTACGCTGCTTTGCTGCATCACCATTTCCTCTTCAAGGGAAAACCAATGCAGTGCTCAAGAGGTAGCAAGGGGCGCGCCCAGGGGGCAGGGCACACCCCCACCCTCGTGGACAGTTGAAGGCCCCCCTGACGTGGATCTTCCTTCTAGTATTTTTTATATATTCCAAAATAATTCTTCGTTGATTTTTAGGTCATTCCAAGAACTTTTATTTCTGCACAAAAATAACACCATGGCAATTCTGCTGAAAACAACATTAGTCCGGGTTAGTTCCATTCAAATCATGCAATTTAGGGTCCAAAACAAGGGCAAAAGTGTTTGAAAAAGTACGACGGAGACGTATCAACCCACAATTCATCGAATCTCAACAAACACACCGCAAAAAGAGTTACATCGAATAGATCTCCAAGAAGATCTAGGAGAACTTTGTATTGAGATTCAAAGAGCGAGAAGAAGCCATCTAGCTAATAACTATGGACCCGAAGGTCTGAATTAAACTACTCACACATCATCGGAGGGGCCATGGAGTTGATGTAGAGGCCCTCCGTGATTGATGCCCCCTCCGGCGGAGCTCTGGAAAAGGCCCCAAGATGGGATCTCTTGGGTACAGAAGATTGCGGCGGTGGAAATAGGGTTTCGTCATGCTCCTGGATGTTTTCAGGGTATATGAGTATATATAGGAGGAAGAAGTAGGTCGGTTGAGTGACGAGGTGCCCATGAGGGGGAGGGCGTGCCCCTGCCTCGTGGACTCCTCATTTGTTTCTTGACGTCCACTCCAAGTCCTCTGGATCACGTTTGTTCCAAAAATCACGTTCCGAAGGTTCCATTCTGTTTGGATTCCGTTTGATATTCCTTTTCTGCGAAACACTAAAATAGGCAAAAAACACAATTTGCACTAGGCCTTGGGTTAGTAGGTTAGTGCCAAAAATAATATAAAAGTGTAAAATAAAGCCCATTAACATCCAAAACAGATAATATAATAGCATGGAACAATAAAAAATTATAGATACATTGGAGACGTATCAGCGGTCAATCATCCACAGGCACTAGCCTAAAGTTGCGAAGACCTTCAACATGAATGAAGGTTCAATATTCACCTTCCGCTTCAGCAGTTTTCCAGATGAGATGCATCTCTATATGTACCGTTTATGATGCTAATTTTGAAAGGTTCTAGATGTTGCATGTGAAACTTGCTGCTGGTGCAGTTGTGTAATGGGGTAGCTGAGTGCTGAAGCTATATCATGTTGTACTCTGATGTATTTCAATTATGAAATCATGCTTCCTTAATATGGAAATTGTCGTGGTTTTGTCATGGCAGATGTCCTAGTGTAAGGACTTAGTTGTGGAGCCATCACGATGGGTTAGCTTAAAGGGGTTAAAGCGGGACAAAGGGCAGGCGCTTTAACCCCTTTAAGCTAACCCATCGCGATGGCTCCACAACTAAGTCCTTACACTAGGACATCTGCCGTGACAAAACCACGACAGTTGGCGCCCACCGTGGGGCTATCGCACGATGGTTTCAAGTTCTTAGAGGGCAGCTTCGAAGGGCTCAAGGGATACGTTGTGGGCCGGATGACCAAGAGTCGTCACGGTAAGCTCTACATTGACGATGCAAGCTGGGGCCTAGAGGCCGACTCAATTGAGTATGGATATCGGATCCCCTTTGGCGGTATTCATGTTTTCATCGGCAAGATCGGCGAACCGGGCCCTGAGCCGGACATCTGCACCGACATCATCGAAACGGCTCATCTTGCGACATCCGCACGGGTTCAGCCTGCCATGAAGCGTGCCTTCATGGGAGTCGTCCACGGAGCAGAGTCTGAGGATAGATCGGTATCTGGTGGTGAAACCGTCGTTTACTCTGATGACGAATCATCTACCGGAGAGACCGAGTCATTGTACCAACTGCAAGATGGCCGATTTGGGGGTTGTTCCGATGGCGACAGTATTCTGGACCCCTTTTATCCACCGAGCCGAGTTGCGATCTTCATGACCGGTACACAGTCAGCACAACATTCATCAACCGTGGCAGCAATGATCTCCGGTTCAGCAACAGTGATAGCAGCTGGGGCAGGAGGCCCTGCGCAACCGCCGGCTCAGGTTTTGTCCAATTTTTTTGACGCTGTGGCAACACTACTGGAGGCCGAAGTTAACCCGGCGAATCAGGATCAGCATAACACAGAAGTCGCAAAGGTGAAGGATCAGATAGCTCAAGCCAATGCAGACCTGGCAGCCGAAAACACCAGGATGGCTGCGGAGCGGGCCGAGTAGGATGTGCAGGCTTATCGGCTTATGTTGGATCAGAACGCGTCAAATGATGTAATAAGGAGAAGGTACCGGTCTCACCTGCCTTCGGTTTATGAGCCAAGGAATCTCTTTAACACGCCAGGAGCAGGAACCAGTAACCAGCCAGTGGTAAACCGGGTCAAAGCACCTGGAACAGGGGCGCCGGTTCAGTTGCACACAATGGATCTGCCTCGTCCGAATATCCCGTCGCATCACGTGTCAACACCTCCGGGTCATTTCTCCAACCCTTTGGATAACATAGTCGCCGCCGCTTCACGATTAGCAGCCCTCTCGGTCGACGGTGAGTACCCCGTAGCAGTTGAGACGCGACAGGCTAGGGAGCTCCTTCAGACAGCTTTGACTCAGCAGCAGGCTTATTCGTACAGTCGTGAGAGGATCCATTCCACCCCTCGCCCAAGCCGGAGTTACATCAGACATATCGATGAAGCAGGTGTGTCAAGCAGTGCGCGAAATCATAATCCGCCTCGTGGTCATAACCCGGCGGGCGTTGGTGCCGATGTTCAGAACATGGGGAACCAAGGCGGAGCACGTCAAGAGGCCGAGTTAGCAGCACAGCATGCGGCCCGTCAACCTTCTCCGTTCCATCCAGCGACTTCGGTTGAAACAGGAGTAACTTTCAGATCTCTGGGTGTGCCGTGTTTGGCCCCGGCTTTGCGGAACGTACGGTTGCCCAAGGATTTTAAGGGCCCCCATAAGGTACCCAATTATACAGACGATTTACCTCCAGAGGCGTGGGTCGAGAGTTATGAGATGGCGATGGAGCTGTTGGATGTTGACGAGGTTGCATGTGCTAAGTATTTTACCATGATGTTAGAAGGAACGGCTCGTACGTGGTTGAAGGGACTACCAGCTAACTCCATTGGGTCGTGGGCCGAGTTAAAATCCCGGTTTATCTAGAATTTCAAGGACACGTGCAAGCAACCCATGTTGATTGTGGATTTGGCCTCCTGTGTCCATGAAGAAGGTGGATCAACAACCCATTAGGTGCGCCAGGTTTCAATGATATTGCATTCTTCAGACCAGATCAATGTCGATTCAGCAGTCCTGACGTTGGAGAAAAACTGCAGTTTTATGCCCCTCAAGCAGAAATTAGGGCGGCTCAAACGTCATTGCAATGACATGGGACACTTATGGCAGCTCTGGTTAAGTACGCTGACTCTGATAGTACCAAGGATCCCGAATCTGATGATGACAACAAACCGGGAAAGGGAAAGAAGAGCAGCAGCACCAAAGGGCAGCAGCATAACCCGACGGCGAATCAAGGAGGTAATGGTAAGCGCAAGGCTGATAACAACCTAGACTTCGTAGAGAATACCAATACGCAGAATGATGGCTAGGGCCTCAAGGGTAGACCGCCCCCGCAAACCGGAGGATCAGGCATGAATCTTGAGTATATGTTGAATCAGCCCTGTCCGAAGCATGGTACACGTCAGAGACCATCTGCTCATCTCTGGAAGGATTATTATATCATGAAAGAGTTCAAGAATTCAAATCTTTTTCAAGGTAACCATGGACCGGGAGGTGGTCCAGGATCTGGTTCACAGGGGTCAGGTTGTGGTGGTAGCGGTTCAGGCTCTGGATTTCAAGGTCATCAAGGCAGTCAGAGCAATCAAGGGGGCTATCATCAACAGTCCGGTCAGGGGAAGCAATAGTAGCAGTCTGGATATCAGAGTAACCCGAAATAGCTGAATAGTGGGCAATACCACGTCTTCACCACAAGTTCGTGTAAGCAGGATCGGAAGCTTCATAAAAGGGCAGTAAACTCCGTTGAACCGGCCGTACCCCATTACTTGCACTGGTCTGAGCAGCCCATTGTGTGGAGTCGAGAGGATCATCCACCCCGGGTTGATAATCCGGGTCATCTGGCATTGGTGGTTGCACCTTAGGTTGGAGGGTATAAGTTCACCAAGGTGCTCATGGACGGAGGGAGTAGCATCAACATCCTCTATTATGAAACCTTCCGTCGTATGGGGTTGATGGATAAAAACCTTAAACCGTCCAACATTGTTTTTCATGGTGTGGTGCCTGGTAAGTTAGCATATCTGGTTGGTAAGATAGCTCTAGAAGTTGCGTCTGGAGATGAGTATGACTCCCGATCCGAGACATTGACCTTTGAGGTGGTGAAAATCAAAAGCCCTTATCATGCTCTATTTGGACGGCCAGCTTATGCTAAGTTTATGGCAATACCATGTTATGTTTATCTGCACCTCAAGATGTCAGGTCATAAGGGGACCATCACGGTACATGGGAGCTGAAGGATAGCCTTGGAATGCGAGGAAGGTGATGCGGCTTATGCTGAGTTGGTTCGTGCAACAGAGTAGTTGAAATTTTATCAACACAATGTTGATCCAGCGGATATGACTTCTTGAAAAATCCAACTACAGAGCATGATCCGGTATTGAAGTTTAAATCGGCTGAGGAAACCAAGTCAGTTGATTTTGTTCCTGGCGATTCATCCAAGCAGTTTAGCATCAGTGCTAATCTGGATCTAAAATAGGAAAGCGCGCTCATTGAGTTCATTTGTGAGAACCAGAAAACTCAAACGCTCTTGGGTTTTCTAGTGTCTAATAGGGGTATTGAGGCTAACCCGGACAAGATAAAAGCAATCACTTCTCTGGCTAAACCGATGTGCATTAATGATGTTCAACGTCTCGCGGGTCGTATTGCAGCATTGAGCCGGTTTATTAGCCGGTTGGGGGAGAAGGCTATCCCTCTGTATAAGATGATGAAAAAGATAGATAATTTTGTCTGGAGTGATGCGTCTGATGTAGCATTTGAGGACTTCAAGAAACAATTAGCTGAGCCCCTGTGCTTGCTGCTCCTGTTGACAAAGAGCCATTGTTGTTATATGTCGCTGCTAATGCCCGGGTTGTCAGTGTGGCTATTGTGGTAGAGCGGAAGGAGGCAGGCAAGGAATATCCGGTCCAACGGCCGGTTTATTATATCAGTGAGGTACTCATTGAGTCCAAACAGAGATACCCACATTGGCAGAAGCTGGTGTATGGAGTTTTTATGGCAAGCCGGAAGCTTAAACAGTACTTTCAGGGTCACCCCGTCATTGTGATCAGCTATGCTCCTTTGGGGGATATAATCCAAAATAGGGAAGCAACTGGCCGGGTTGCTAAGTGGGCCATTGAGCTTGGACCTCATGGGTTAAAGTATATGCCTCGAACGGCAATTAAGTCCCAGGCACTTGTGGATTTCATCAATGACTGGACAGAATTGCAGACATCAGAGGAAAAGCCGGATAACATATATTGGACTCTTCACTTTGATGGGTCCAGGCAATTAAAGAGCTCGGGGGCTAGAGTTGTGCTAGCTTCCCCTCGAGGTGATAAATTTTGTTATGTCCTCCGTTTAATGTTTCCTTGCACTAACAATGCAGTGGAATATGAGGCTTTACTCCATGGTCTTCGAGTGGCTAAGGAGATGAACTTAAGCCAGGTTAGGTGCTTTGGTGACTCAGATTTGGTAGCTCAACAAGTATCAGGTACTTGGGACTCTAAGGATCCACTCATGGCGGCTTATCGACGGGAGGTGGATATTATCACTGGTCATTTCAAGGGTTACCAGGTTGAGCATGTGGACCGGAGGAAGAATGAAGCGGCAGACGCTTTAAGCCGGCTGGGTTCTCAATGTAAACCGGTGTCGCCCAACGTTTTTCTTGATGTCCTTCATAACCCGTCGGTCAAGTTACCCATAGAGGAGGATTTGGCTATTCCTGGCCTGGAGGCTCAATTGGTGGCGGCTCTTCATGTTATCCCGGATTGGACGGTTCCCTATTTGGCATATATGACCCGGGGCGAGTTACCCGAGGATGAGGTTTTGGCCCGGCAGATAATCCGGCGGTCCAAGTCAATGACTATTGTCAACGGAGAGTTCCATCATTGCAGTGTTACAGGGGCGTTTCAGCGTTGTGTGTCTCCGGAAGAAGGCCATGAGATCCTTCGTGAGATCCATGAAGGGGACTGTGGGCATCATGCCGGTTCAATGTCTCTGGTAGCCAAAGCTTTTCCTCATGGTTTTTATTAGATGACGGCTCATGCTGATGTTGAGGACTTGGTCAGAAGGTGTTACGGTTGTCAGAAATTTTCATGTCAAGCTCATGTTCCGACTCAGGAGTTAAGGATGATTCCAATCACTTAGCCATTTGCAGTTTGGGGGCTTGATATGGTGGGCCCTTTAAGAGATCCAAGGATAATAAGACCCACCTCTTGGTGGCAGTTGACAAGTTCACTAAATGGGTAGAGGCCGAGCCAGTGAGCAAATGTGATGCAGCAACGGCGGTTCAGTTCATGAAGAAAGTGATCTTCCGCTTTGGCTTTCCACATAGCATTATCACTGACAATGGCACTAACCTCTCCAAGGGAGCTATGGAAGAGTTTTGTCAACATGAGTATATCCGGCTTGATATATCATCAATAGCTCACCCCCAGTTTAATGGCCAAGCTGAGAGAGCCAATCAAGAGATCTTAAGAGGTATTAAACCCCGACTTATGGTTCCTTTGCAGAGGACGCCGGGTTGTTGGGTCGAGGAGTTACCTTCCGTATTATGGAGCATTAATACCACCCCCAATAGGTCTACGGGTTACACGCCCTTTTTCATGGTTTATGGAGCAGAATCAGTTCTCCCTAGTGACATCCGTCATGACTCGCCCCGTGTGGCGGCTTATGTTGAAGTTGACAATGAAAAGGCACGTTAGTAAGCACTTGACCTGTTAGATGAAGAGCGTGATATTGCAGCAGCTTGTTCGGCGATTTACCAGCAAGACCTACGTCGTTACCATAGCCGCCGGGTTAAAACCAGAACTTTTCAAGAAGGTGATTTGGTGCTCCGACTCATCCAGGATCAGACTGATATGCACAAGCTATCCCCGCCTTGGGAAGGACCCTTTGTGGTCAGCAAGAATCTAAATAATGGGTCATATTATCTTATCGATGTTCGAGACCACAAGGACTCATGCACGTCGGAGGAGGAGACCCGTCGGCCCTGGAACATTGCTCAGCTTAGGCCATACTACACGTGAGCCACAGGCTCCCCGTATGTACATATTTAAAACAATATATATATATATATTATGATTGATATAATAAAGCGACATCCTTGGTAAAGCAGGGCTTCTGTTGTTCTCTTACATGAGTTTTTGATTACCTTGGTAATCCGGCTATCAAGCCCATATTATAAGAGCACAGCTCTGTTACCTTGGTAATCCGGCTGTCAAGCCCATATTATAAGAGCACAGCTCTGTTACCTTGGTAATCCGGCTATCAAGCCCATATTATAAGAGCACAGCTCTGTTACCTTGGTAATCCGGCTATCAAGCCCGTATTATAAGAGCACAGCTCTGTTACCTTGGTAATCCGACTATCAAGCCAATATCACAACTTCATATGAGCACAGGTCACAAGATCACTTGGGGGCTTGGTCATATTCGAACAATAGCTACACCTCTTGATAGGCATAAGGCCACCAGGGAAATCACTTGGGGGCTTTGGTCGTATTCGAACCATCGCTTTAACCCTCTTGATCGTTGTAACACCACAATTATAACTATTTCAAACTTTTTTGATTTTTTCTTCGGTTTATAATGTTTTATCAGTGTAATTTATTTATGCTATTTAAACTTGGTCTAGGCCCGTTCATAAACCGGCAACAGCTGAGGAATATCAATATTCAAGTTATGGGTTATCACCCTTATTATACTACCTTGCTGATTCAGCAGTGTGATAAAATATCATAGGTATGATATCTTTCATATTTGGTTACTCTTAAGTGCAGCTTTGGTTATAAACTCGGGTTATATGTTGGGCATTATGACCCGTCCGGTGGTAAACCGCCAGGACACTTTACACTTGTTTTATGCAGAGACAGGTTGAATAAAACTGCTAAAAATCATAAGCAGACATAGCATAATCATGGCGGATTAACAGTGTCATGCAAAACGAATATGCACGATGGCATAGAAGACCAGGTGTTTAAACTAGCCTATTACAAGGCGTTTTGATGCCCAAAAGGATAATTGTTTTCAACAAGTATTGCAATATGCAAAAGGCTAAACCGGCCTCCGGGTCATGACTCTTCGCTGGGCTGACTTGACGGTTCTGGATCATCCTGCGCCGGTTCATCCTCCTTCTCTCCACCCAGCGGCTGGAAGTTAATGGTTGCCCAGTCGATTCTAGTTAGGGCCTTAAATACAGCTTTGTCACTTATAAGTGTGGAGGGATCAACATCAGGGGCGTAGGTATGCTTACGGATTAGCGGGATAAGATTTTCCACACCATGAGTTGGCGCATTAACCCGTCTGTTGTCGGCGTCATAAATCGACTGGTAATGAGAAAAATCTGTCTCTTCAGCCAATTTACTCACTAATGGGCGCATTTCCTTCATTAAAGCTCGGAGATCATCATTGTCAAAAATTGACTTGTCTTCCTTTATGCTCGGATAGCCGGGCCAAGATCTGGTATCCATGCTTTAGCCCGGATTAGCGCAATTAGAGCACCTGCCCTTGCAGCTGATTTTTTAACTCCTCAACCCGTGCAGGCAGCATTGACAACTTCTCTAATGTTCCCTTGATCAAAGTTGGGGGCGGTTTGTTATGAGAAGCAGCACAAATGATCCGTTGCGCGTCGGTATATAATTGCTCTATAAGAGTATAGGCAGCCTTCAATTTCTTCTGCATATCAGAGCCTAGATGGGTAATGTGAGATCATGCATCATTGCGCACATCGATAAACTGGTAGTTCATAGGATAATACATGTTAACAGCTGACAATAAGGTTAATTACCAAACACAGTAGTGGTCATGGCATTGATTTGCCGCTTCAAGCCAGTTCTTCTGCTACCGGATTAAGAGTTGTTTCAGCATCCTCCGCCCGCTTTAGCAGAGTTGCTTTTTCAGTGTCCCACCCTGCCCGTTTGCTTTTAAAGCTTTCATTCAGTTGTTCCATGGCTGTTAAAGCGCTAGTCAGCTCTTCTTTAGCCTTGGAAGTTTCTTCTTGTTGGGACTTGATATTTTCTTGAAGGTCGGCGATTTGAGATTCCTTTTTGCTCAGATCAGCCTGCAAGAGACATTTAATGAGTTGGTAGTGCATATTTGAAGTCCCAAGCACATAAGAAGTTATACACTTGGCACTTGGGGGCTAATGCATCTTGCCTTTTATCAACTAACAGTTTAAGTACCAAGCACATAACAAGTTATACACTTGGCACTTGGGGGCTAATGCATATTTGCTCAAGTCAAGATTATGGATTTTTCCTCCTCAATCGGATTACAAAGATGATTATCAAGAATTTTAGAAGCTTCATGACAGAAAGGTACCGATTCATCCTAAAGGTATAAACCGGTCCCTGGGGGCTACGCAAGCAAAGTTAAATATTGTTCTGCTACAAGTCCCGGTTCACACTAATATTATGAACCGGCCCTTGGGGGATACTGGAATTGATAGTCTAAGCCAGTCATAAGGAAAGAAAGCTTATGCCTCGTACCGCTCCTTCATCAGGCCCACTAAACCGGCTTCATAGTCGCGGCTTGTGTACAGGCAGTTTAAGAATCCAGAATGAATATCTTGGTTATTGAGGTGGGCATAGCTTGATAAATCTGTTTTCCACTTGCCCTTATCCATAGCAGAAAATTCTTCCTTGGCGCTATGTTTTGATAACACAACGGGATTACTAGGAGTTGTATAGCCTAAACCAGTAACAATGACATCATTCGATTGGTCATTAGCCGCTTTGATTTGGCTTGGCGGTCTATCAGTAGTTTTAGCCGGGCTTGGCGGCTCAGTAGCATGGCTTGTGGGATCATCTTCCGTCTGTTCAGCAAAGGTCTCATGATGTTCTGGTGGCGGATCATCAAGAGTAGCATCAACATTTGGCTCAAACTGTTCTGGGATTTGTTACGGTTCAGTGGCCGGGTTATCATCAGCCGGTGTATTCAATTTGGCCTTTTTGCCGAGCCTAGATTTTGGCTCTAAAATGAATGGAAATAAATGTTAGTATATTAAACAGGTGCAAGGGATAAAGATTTAAGCGTAATATGATTACCCAGGAATAGTCTTAAGAGGTGGAAGTTGTGTCCGTGTTGATTCGTCAGAGGATGAATGGGAAGTTCCCTAGTAGTTTGAGTCAGATGGATTAAGAGGTTGCCGAAAATAACCAGCCTTGGGATAAGATGTGTCAGGAATGGATGAAACCTCTGGTCGGTGTTTACGAACCGGTGTGTTCGGTAAACCGGACGAAGTAACCACCTGGCCACTATGCCGGGTCGTGCGGCGAGCTTCATGCTGCTGTTTCTTCAAAAGAAAGTTTGGATCCAGATAAGCTAGAGGGTGTGACAATTTTACTTTCCGGTTTGCATGATGGGTTTTCTATGTTGGCTGAGGATCTGAACTGGAGGAAAGAATAATTACCTCTACATCATCAGCCCGACTAGCTTCAGCATCATCCTGATAATGGTCATTGTCAATGAGGTGTATGAAAAATGAACCAAGAGAATCAAGTTCTACCTCTGATTCGGATTGTCAAGATCCTCGTCGAGGTTCAGCCCGGTGGATTCAGCTGCTTTCTTCTTGGCAGGCTTTTTGACGACCTTTGCTTTGGGTCGAGCGGTCTTGGCCGGTTTATCCTGAGGTTTCTTCTTCCAAAATGAGCCGTCACCCTGTTAAAAGATTGGACAAAGGTTATAAGGAAGAGTTAAGAATGTCAGGTTCAAATAGGAGTTAGGCAATTCTTATAGTTGGCGGTTTATTTGAAACACAGAAGGGACTTAGCCCTGTTTTGCTGCAGACAGCCAGCGATTCATCCAGTATCTTTTAAACAGCTTCAGTGATTTCAGCGTCAGTTAACTGAATGTCAGTGTGCCGTTGAGGGTCTTTTGAGTCCCCTTTGTACTCGCACATTAAACCGGGGCGACGACTTAAAGGCAAAATACCCCAAGATATCCAGCAACGAACAAAGTCAATTCCTGTTAACCCGTTAGCCATAAAGGCTCTGAGCTTTGCAAGTTGTGGTGCATATTTGGCTCATTCTTTTGCAGTCAACCTTTGGGGAAATGGATGTGTATTGGTAAGTCGGTGAGCACGATAACCCGGCAGAGGATTCTCATCATCAGGGGAAGTATCCTTGCAATAGAACCAAGTCTGGTTCCAATTCTTAGGGTGACCATGATGCTCGGCGTGAGGGAAGCTAGCGTCCTTCCTTTTCTGAATTGAAACGCCGCCAAGTTCAGTATTGGGCCCGTCTACAAATTCGGTCGGCGGTTTAAATAGAAAAAGTCCCTGAACAGTTCAACGGTCGGTTCTTCTTGCAGATAAGCCTCACAAAACACTTGAAAATTACAAATATTGGACACAGAGTTAGATCCAATATCTTGAGGGTGGATCTCGAAGCTAGCAAGCACATCACGAAAAAACTTTGATCCGGGAGGTTTAAAACCACGGTTCAGATGATCAACAAACAGAACTATCTCGCCATCCTTGGGCTCAGGAGGATTTTTTGGACCAGGGGCTCGCTAGTGGATTTCACTCTGTTTGGGTAAAGCGCCAGTTATAACACATCCTTTCAGATCTTCTTCCGTAATCCGGGATGGAACCTAGTTACAAGCATAAAAAGTCTTGGTCATTTTTCGGACAACCTGAAGGAAGGTTTGTGCCGGTTTAAGATTCATGGTTGACAAGCATAAACCGTTGCAGGTTAAGAGACAAAAGGTATTTAGGCATGCAAAATTGTTAAACCGGAGGTTGATGCTACTATAAATGATAAAGCGATTGGCGGTTTACAAGGGTACTAATGGTATATGGCAGGTTATTTTCTAAAAGATAAACCGCCTACATGGACAATGAGAGTATAGATCTAAAGCCAAAAAATGACTAAGTGAGGAAGACCAAGTTTCACAGTTTCACATTAGAATTTCAGATCTACCGCATGTCAGGAAAAGGAAAATATTTAGACCTAAAGGTTGGTGCTTGAGCAGTTCATGAAGTTCCAGATCGGGCTTTTCTACATAAAATAGATAATCTGATGGCAAAAGAAGGACTATCATTGTTACTGCATAAGGATATATCAGGTTTGGAATCTATCATGTAGGCTATGATGAAGAACAAGGGAAGAACACCACGAAACTTCTATGAGCCCGTACGAACCCTAAACGGATCTATAAAGGAGAAGAAGAAGAACTTACCGAAACTATTGAATGCCGGAGGTGTGTGAGCAGGGTCTGGTCCGAACAGGTCGATGCAGCGGCCAAAGTCGAAGCAGAGGTGAAGTCCGACGGCGGTGGCGGAGCTCGAGTGCTAGGGCGACGCAAGGAAGATGACGAGACAAAGAGGCATGAGGGGAAAAGTGAAAATGACCCTTGACCCTATTTATAAGGTGAATGGATAAGTGGCAGGCGCGAGAATCGAGGAGGTTGAAAAATGGATATGCAGACATGCAGACGCCTCAATTTTCGGAGATCCATTAAAGAAGATGCATTAAAAGATTTGGGTTCTGTGTAAAGTTAATAGCGGATGACGTAACGACGAGTTATCATGGTCTTGGAAGGTGACGTCATGGCGGTTTACAAAGATTTTTGTGAAGATATTGAAGACGGAATTTTCCTAAGTGTTGAAGATTGACATGAACAGGTTCAAATCAATCTGGGGCCTAATGTTGGGGATATAACTACTGATTATAAACCGCCCAGGAGGGGCCGGGTTATACCCATAGGGAGTTATCCATATTGAAGCCCATGAAGACAAGGAGCATGGCGCTTTACTATAGAGATCAAAAGGCCCAGGGCCCAAAGGCGGATTAGGGCCCGTAGACATAAACTGCCATATGGTGGGTAACTTGTGTTGTAAGATAGGAAAGGGTAGAAACCGAGCCGGACACGTTTATGATCCAGCCGGAATTCTGTAAACCGCCGGGTGTCAACCTGTGTATATAAAGGGACGACCCGGTGGCGGTTCAAGGATAAGAAACAACAGATCGAGAGCCAGGCAAAGCGGATTCGCTCCCTGGTCATCGAAACTCTAGCAATTCCACCACAACTGGAGTAGGCTTTTACCTTCACCGCAAGGGGCCGAACCAGTATAAACTCCTTGCGTCCTTTGTCCCACTTTAACCCCTTTAAGCTAACCCATCACGATGGCTCCACAACTAAGTCCTTACACTAGGACATCTGTCGTGACAAAACCACGACAGAAATGGAATATATTATGTGCTTAATATGAATGTCAGTTAGATTAGTAAACGGCTTATTAATAATAGGCCAATTGGCCCGCTAATTGGCCAATTAGCTTGCTAATTGGGTTTTCTTATTGCAAACGGTTAATGAAAAACACCATGGGCGATGACCTAAGGCAACACACACAGTTTCTAGGAATAAACCGTGTTAGATCAATGAACAATCACACACGACATTCTCTTCAAAACTATTTGCGTTACGCCACCTTGCGCAAACCTTTTCCTAGTATTGACTGTGTGGGATGTATACACGAACGGAAACATTTAGTGGTGACTGACTATGTGGGATGTACTTACGACCAGAAATGATTTTGCATGTATAATTGTATTTTTTAGCACTACTATACGTATTTCTGTATTTGAGTGCTCGCCGGTCGCACACGACCTCATTTTGTCGAGCGTGTGTGCCAGGGGGGCATATCCCCAACGGTTTATGGGTCGTGTAGGAAGGACCCCCCTATCGCCCACACTCACTTGGCGACGGTTCCAAATGCCATCGCGGAAAGGGGTAAAAAAACCATTTGTTTAGGACCGGCGCGTACCAGTGGACATATTGTTGATCAGAAATGATACTGAATTTCTGAATAGCATAAAAGGATACTTGAATAAGAATTTTTCAATAAAAGACCTCGGTGAAGCTGCTTATATATTAGGCATCAAGATCTATAGAGATAGATCAAGACGCTTAATTGGACTTTCATAAAGCACATACCTTGATAAAGTTTTGAAGAAGTTCAAAATGGATCAAGCAAAGAAAGGGTTCTTGCCTGTGTTACAAGGTGTGAAGTTGAGTCAGACTCAATGCCCGACCACTGCAGAAGATGGAGAGAAAATGAATGGTGTTCCCTATGCTTCAGCCATAGGCTCTATCATGTATGCAATGATGTGTACCAGACCTGATGTGTGCCTTGCTATCAGTCTAGCAGGGAGGTACCAAAGTAATCCAGGAGTGGATCACTGGACATCGGTCAAGAACATCCTGAAATACCTGAAAAGGACTCGGGATATGTTTCTCATATATGGAGGTCACAAAGAGCTTGTCGTAAATGGTTACGTCGATGCAAGCTTTGACACTGATCCGGATGACTCTCAGTCACAAACCGGATACGTGTTTTTATTAAATGGTGGAGCTGTCAGTTGGTGCAGTTCCAACCAGAGCGTCGTGGCGGGATCTACGTGTGGAGCGGAATACATAGCTGCTTCGGAAGCAGCACATGAAGGAGTCTGGATGAAGGAGTTCATATACGATCTAGGTGTCATACCTAGTGCATCGGATCCAATTGCCTTGGCAAAGGAATCCAGATTTCACAAGAGAACTAAGCACATCAAGAGACGCTTCAATTCCATCCGCAATCAAGTCAAGGAGGGAGACATAGAGATTTCCAAGATACATGCAGAGCTGAATGTTGCAGACCCGTTGACTAAGCCTCTCTCACGAGCAAAACATGATCAGCACCAAGACTCCATGGGTGTTAGAATCATTACAATGTAATCTAGATTATTGACTCTAGTGCAAGTGGAAGACTGAAGGAAATATGCCCTAGAGGCAATAACAAAGTTGTTATTTATATTTCCTTATATCATGATAAATGTTTATTATTCATGCTAGAATTGTATTAATCGGAAACTTAGTACATGTGTGAATACATAGACAAACAGAATGTCACTAGTATGCCTCTACTTAACTAGATCATTGAATCAATGATGGTTATGTTTCCTAACCATAGACATGAGTTCTCATTTGATTAACGGGATCACATCATTAGAGAATGATGTGATTGACTTGACCCATCCGTTAGCTTAGCACGATGATCATTTAGTTTGTTGATATTGCTTTCTCCATAACTTATACATGTTCCTATGACTATGAGATCATGCAACTCCCGAATGTCGGAGGAACACTTTGTGTGCTACCAAACATCACAACGTAACTGTGTGATTATAAAGGTGCTCTATAGGTGTCTCCGATGGTGTTTGTTGAGTTGGCATAGATCGAGATTAGGATTTGTCACTCCGATTGTCGAAAAGGTATCTCTAGGCCCTCTTGGTAATGCACATCAATATAAGCCTTGCAAGCAAACTAACTAATGAGTTAGTTGCGGGATGATGCATTACGGAATGAGTAAAGAGACTTGCCGGTAACTAGATTGAACTAGGTATTGAGATACCGACGATCGAATCTCGGGCAAGTAACATACCGATGACAAAGGGACGAACGTATATCGTTATGCAGTTTGACCGATGAAGATCTTTGTAGAATATGTGGGAGCCAATATGAACATCCAGGTTCTGCTATTGGTTATTGACCGGAGACGTGTCTCGGTCATGTCTACATGGTTCTTGAACCCGTAGGGTCCGCACGCTTAACGTTCGGTGACGATCGGTATTATGAGTTTATGTGTTTTGATGTACCAAAGGTAGTTCGGAGTCCCGGATATGATCACGGACATGACGAGGAGTCTCGAAATGGTCGAGACATAAAGATTGATATATTGGATGACTATATTCGGACACCGGATGAGTTCCGGAGGTCACCGGATAATTATCGGAGTGCCGGGGGTTATCGGAACCCCCAGGGGAACTAAATGGGCCACATGGGTCTTTGTGGAGAGAGAGAGGGCCGGCCAAGGCAGGGCCACGCGCCCCCTCCCCTCTAGTCTGAATTGGACTAGGGAAGGGGGGCGGCGGCCCCCTTTCCTTCTCTTCTCTCCCGCTCCTTCCTTCCCCCTTCCTCCTCCTAGTAGGACTAGGAAAGGGGAGTCCTACTCCTACTAGGAGGAGGACTCCTCCTCTCCTGGTGTGCCCCCAAGGGCCGGCCGGCCTCCCCCTTGCTCCTTTATATACGGGGGCAGGGGGCACCCTAGAACACACAAGTTGATCATTGATCTCTTAGCCGTGTGCGGTGCCCCCTCCACCATAATCCACCTTGGTCATATCGTAGCAGTGCTTAGGCGAAGCTCTGTTCCGGTAGCATCATCATCACCTTCATCACGCTGTCGTGCTGACGAAGCTCTCCCTCGACACTCTGCTGGATCGTGAGTTCGTGGGACGTCACCGAGCCGAACGTGTGCAGATCGCAGAGGTGTCGTACTTTCGGTACTAGGATCGGTCGATCGTGAAGACGTACGACTACATCAATCGCGTTGTTATAACGCTTCCTCTTACGGTCTACGAGGGTATGTAGACAACACTCTCCCCTCTCATTGCTATCCATCACTATGATCTTGCGTGTGCGTAGGATTTTTTTTTTGAAATTACTGCGTTCCCCAACAATCATGTCACCCAAAATCAATCTACGATCAAAATGACCAAATGTTTAAGATCATAACTCTAATTAAATGTAATTTATTACCAGAAGCAAACACCCGCTTTGTCGACTTTGCAAAATCTATTTTTAGTAATTTTTTCTTCTTGTATATTAGAAAAATTGAGGGGCATCATCGGGTTTTTCTAAAACACCCCATTTATTAATTAATTAATTAAGATATATGCTCTTACAATCATTCGTTATAGCATGCACCACGTAAGGGGAACAAAATTAACAGGAATCCCATTGGACCTAGTATTGAAGCTAAAATTAGCAATCTCACGTGCCACCTCACTGGCGATTCGATTTTAAATATTAAAATTTTGGATCATCCCAGAGATAATCAGAGCCTCCTTCATCAGATCGGCCAGAGGGGACCTGTCAAGTTTCTCATATGCAAAGAAAGAATGTACAAAAGCACATTCAGTCTCTAAAATAATAGACTGGTGAAAGATAATACCTATATAAATGAAGGAAATATGCCCTAGAGGCAATAATAAAGTTGTTATTTATATTTCCTTATATCATGATAAATGTTTGTTATTCATGCTAGAATTGTATTAACCGGAAACATGATACATGTGTGAATACATAGACAAATAGAGTGTCACTAGTATGCCTCTACTTGACTAGCTCGTTGATCAAAGATGGTTATGTTTCCTGGCCATAGACATGAGTTGTCATTTGATTAATGGGATCACATCATTAGGAGAATGATGTGATTGACTTGACCCATTCTGTTAGCTTAGCACTTGATCGTTTAGTATGTTGCTATTGCTTTCTTCATGACTTATACATGTTCCTATGACTATGAGATTATGCAACTCCCATTTACCAGAGGAACACTTTGTGTGCTACCAAACATCACAACGTAACTGGGTGATTATAAAGGTGCTCTACAGGTGTCTCTGAAGGTACTTGTTGAGTTGGCATATTTCGAGATTAGGATTTGTCACTCCGATTGTCGGAGAGGTATCTCTGGGCCCACTCGGTAATGCACATCACTATAAGCCTTGCAAGCATTGTAACTAATGAGTTAGTTGCGGGATGATGTATTACGGAACGAGTAAAGAGACTTGCCGGTAACGATATTGAACTAGGTATTGAGATACCGACGATCGAATCTCAGGCAAGTAACATACCGATGACAAAGGGAACAAAGTATGTTGTTATGCGGTTTGACCGATAAAGATCTTTGTAGAATATGTAGGAGCCAATATGAGCATCCAGGTTCCGCTATTGGTTATTGACTGGAGACGTGTCTCGGTCATGTCTACATAGTTCTCGAACCCGTAGGGTCCGCACGCTTAATGTTCGGTGACGATTTGTATTACGAGTTTATGTGTTTTGATGTACCTAAGGTAGTTCGGAGTCCCAGATGAGATCGGGTACATGACAAGGAGTCTCGAAATGGTCGAGACGTAAAAATCGATATATTGGACGACTATATTCGGACATCGGAAAGGTTCTGAGTGATTCGGATATTTTTCGGAGTACCGGAGAGTTACGGGAATTCACCGGGGAGTACATGTGCCTTATTGGGCTTTAGGGGAAATAGAGTGGAGAGGTTGCACCCCCTCCCCCAATACTTAGTCCGAATTGGACTAGGGGGGAGGGGCAGCGCCCCCTCCTTCCTTCTCTTCTCTTTCCCATTCCTTCTCTCCTACTCCTAGTACTTGGAAGGGCTCCTAGTTCTACTAGGAAAGAGGGAATCCTACTCCCGGTGGGAGTAGGACTCCCCTAGGGCGTGCCATAGAGAGGGCCGACCCTCCCCCTCCTCCACTCCTTTATATACAGGGAGGGGGCACCCCTTGGAGACACAATAATTGATCATTGATCTCTTAGCCTTGTGCGGTGCCCCCCTCCACCATAATCCACCTCGATCATATCGTAGCGGTGCTTAGACGAAGCCCTGCGTCGGTAGCATCATCATCACCATCACCGCGCCATCGTGCTGACGAAACTCGCCTGTGAAGCTTTGCTGGATCGGAGCTCGCGGGACGTCATCGAGTTGAACGTGTGCAGAACTCGGAGGTGTCGTGCGTTCGGTACTTGGATCGGTCAGATCATGAAGACGTATGACTACATCAACCGTGTTGTGATAACGCTTCTGCATTTGTTCTACAAGGGTACGTGGACACACTCTCCCCTCTCATTGCTATGCATCACCATGATCCTGTGTGTGCGTAGGGATTTTTTTTGAAATTACCGCGTTCCCCAACAGTGGCATCCGAGCCAGGTTTATGCGTAGATGTTATATGCACGAGTAGAACACAAGTGAGTTGTGGGTGATACAAGTCATACTGCTTACCAGCATGTCATACTTTGGTTCGACGGTATTGTTGGATGAAGCGGCCCGGACTGACATTACGCGTATGCTTATGCGAGACTGGTTCTACCGACGTGCTTTGCACACAGGTGGCTGGCGGGTGTCATTTTATCCAACTTTAGTTGAACCGAGTGTGGCTATGCCCGGTCCTTGAGAAGGTTAAAACAACACTAACTTGATGAACTATCGTTGTGGTTTTGATGCGTAGGTAAGAACGGATCTTGCTCAGCCCGTAGCAGCCACGTAAAACTTGCAACAACAAAGTAGAGGACGTCTAACTTATTTTTGCAGGGCTTATTGTGATGTGATATGGTCAAGACATGATGAGATATAAGTTGTTGTATGAGATGATCATGTTTTGTTGAAGTTATCGGCAACTGGCAGAAGCCTTATGGTTGTCTCTTTATTGCATAAGATGCAAGTGCCATGTAATTGCTTTACTTTATCGCTATGCGATAGCAATAGTTACAAAAGCAATAGCTGGTGAGACGACCATGTGACGACACGTTGATAAAAGATCAGGATGATGGAGATCATAGTGTCATGCCGGTAACAATGGAGATCATGACAGTACTTTGGAGATGGAGATCAAAAGCACAAGATGATGATGGCCATATCATGTCACATATTATGATTTCATGTGATGTTTATCTTTTATACATCTTATTTTGCTTAGTTCGGTGGTAGCAACATAAGATGATCTCTCACTAAATTTCAAGGTACAAGTTTTCTCCCTGAGTATGCACCGTTGCCAAAGTTCGTCCTACCAAGACACCACGTGATGATCGGATGTGATAAGCTCTATGTTCATCTACAACGGGTGTAAGACAGTTTTTGCACATGCAGAAATACTCGGGTTAAACTTGACGAGCCTAGCATATGCAGATATGGCCTCGGAACACTGGAGACCGAAAGGTCGAGCGTGAATCATATAGTAGATATGATCAACATAGTGATGTTCACCATTGAAAACTACTCCATCTCACGTGATGATCGGACATGGTTTAGTTGATTTGGATCACGTGGTCATTTAGATGACTAGAGGGATGTCTATCTAAGTGGGAGTTCTTAAGTAATATGATTAATTGAACTTTAATTTATCATGAACTTAGTCCTGATAGTATTTGCATAACTATGTTGTAGATCAATAGCTCGCGATGTTGCTCCCCGTTTATTTTGATATGTTCCTAGAGAAAAACTATATTGAAAAATGTTAGTGGCAATCATGCGGACTAGCTCCGTGATCTGAGGATTATCCTCATTACTGCACAGAAGTATTATGTCCTTGATGCACCGCTAGGTGACAGAACTATTGCAGTACCAGATGCAGACGTTTTGAATGTTTTGACAAAATCTCGGTATGATAACTACTTGATAGTTTAGTGCACCATGCTTTACGGCTTAGAACCGAGACTTCAAAAATGTTTTGAACACCATGGAGCATATAATATGTTCCAAGAGTTGAAATTGGTATTTCATACTCATGCCCGTGTCGAGAGGTATGAGACCTCTGACATTACTTTGCCTACAAGATGGAGGAGAATAGCTCAACCAGTAAGCATGTGCTCAGACTGTCTGAGTACTACAATCACTTGAATCAAGTGGGAGTTAATCTTCCAGATAAGATAGTGATTGACAGAGTTCTCTAGTCACTATCACCAAGTTGCTAGAACTTCGTGATGAACTATTCGTGATGCAGAAATCAATGAAGGTAGAAATCAAGAAAAGCATCAAGTGTTGATGGTTAACAAGACCACTGGTTTCAAGAAAAGGGCAAAGGGAAGAAGGGGAACTTCAAGAAGAATGGCAAGCAAGTTGCCCTCAAGTGAAGAAGCCCAAGTCTGGACCTAAGCCTGAGACTAAGTGCTTTTACTGCAAAGGGACTAGTCACTGGAAGCGGAACTGCCCCAAGTATTTGGCGGATAATAAGGATGGCAAAGTGAACAAACGTATATTTGATATACATGTTATTGATGTGTACTTACTAGTGTTTATAGCAACCCCTCAGTATTTGATACTAGTTCAGTTGCTAAGATTAGTAACTCGAAATGGGAGTTGCAGAATGAACAGAGACTAGTTTAGGGTGAAGTGATGATGTGTGTTGGAAGTGGTTCCAAAATTGATATGATCATCATGGCACACTCCCTATACTTTCGGGATTAGTGTTGAACCTAAAATAAATGTTATTTGGTGTTTGCGTTGAGCATGGATATGATTTGATCATGTTTATTGCAATACGGTTATTCATTTAAGTTAGAGAATAATTGTTATTCTGTTTACATGAATAAAACCTTCTATGGTTATATACCCAATGAAAATGGTTTGTTGAATCTCGATCGTAGTACACATATTCATAATATTGAAGCCAAAAGAGGCAAAGTTAATAATGATAGTGCAACTTATTTGTGGCACTGCCATTTAGGTCATATTAGTGTAAAGCGCATGAAGAAAATACATGTTGATGGGCTTTTGGAATCACTTGATTATGAATCAGCCGATGCTTGCGAACCATGCCTCATGGGAAAAGATGACTAAGACTCCATTCTCCAGAACAATGGAGCGAGCAACTGACTTATTCGATATAATACATACTGATGTATGAGCTCCAATGAGTGTTGAGGCTCGCGGCGGGTATCGTTATTTTCTGACCTTCACAGATGATTTGAGCAGATATGGGTATATCTACTTGAAGAAACATAAGTCTGAAACATTTGAAAAGTTCAAAGAATTTCAGAGTGAAGTGGAAAATCATCGTAACAAGAAAATAAAGTTTCTACGATCTGATTGTAGAGGCGAATATTTGAGTTACGAGTTTGGTCTTCAAATTAAAACAATGTGGAATAGTTTCACAAACTCATGCCACCTGGAACACCACAGCGTAATGGTGTGTCCGAACGTCATAACCGTACTTTATTTGATATAGTGCAATCTATGATGTCTCTTACCGATTTACCACTATCGTTTTGGGGTTATGCATTAGAGACAGTTGCATTCACATTAAAAAGGGCACCATCTAAATCCGTTGAGACGACACCGTATGAACTGTGGTTTAGCAAGAAACCTAAGCTGTCATTTCTTAAAGTTTGGGGTTGCGATGCTTATGTGAAAAAGTTTCATCTTGATAAGCTCAAACCCAAGTCGGAGAAGTGCGTCTTCATAGGATACCCAAAAGTAACTATTGGGTACACCTTCTATCACAGATCCGAAGGCAAGATATTTGTTGCTGAGAATGGATCCTTTCTAGAGAAGGAGTTTCTCTCAAAAGAAATGAGTGGGAGGAAAGTAGAACTTGATGAGGTAACTGTACCTGCTCCCTTATTAGAAAGTAGTTCATCACAGAAATTTGTTTCTATGAGTCCTACACCAATTAGTGAGGAAGCTAATGATGATGATCAAGTAACTTCAGATCAAGTTACTACCGAACCTCGTAGGTCAACCAGAGTGAGATCCGCACCAGAGTGGTACAGTAATCCTGTTCTGGAAGTCATGTTAATTGACCATGACGAACCTATGAACTATGAGGAAGCGATGATGAGCCCAGATTCCATGAAATGGCTTGAGGCCATGAAATCTGAGATGGAATCCATGTATGAGAACAAAGTGTGGACTTTGGTTGACTTGCCCGATGATTGGCAAGCCATAGAAAATAAATGGATCTTCAAGAGGAAGACGGACGCTGATAGTAGTGTTATTATCTACAAAGCTAGAATTGTCGCAAAAGGTTATCGACAAGTTCAAGGTGTTGACTACGATGAGAGTTTTTCACTCATATCTATGCTTAAAGTCTGTCCGAATAACGTTAGCAATTGCCGCATTTTATGATTATGAAATTTGGCAAATGGATGTAAAGATTGCATTCCTAAATGGATTTCTGGAAGAAGAGTTGTATATGATGCAACTTGAAGGTTTTATCGATCCAAAGGATGCTAACAAAGTGTGCAAGCTCCAGTGATCCATCTATGGACTGGTGCAAGCATCTCAGAGTTGGAATATACGCTTTGATGAGTTGATCAAAGCATATAGTTTCATACAAACTTGCGGTGAAGCCTGTATTTACAAGAAAGTGAGTGGGAGCACTACAATATTTCTGATAAGTATATGTGAATGACATATTGTTGATCGGAAATAATGTATAATTTTCTGGAAAGCGCAAAGGAGTGTTTGAAAAGAGTTTTTCAAAGAAAGACCTCGATGAAGCTACTTACACATTGAGCATCAAGATCTATAGAGATAGATCAAGACGCTTGATAAGTTTTTTCAATGAGTACATACCTTGACAATATTTTGAAGTAGTTCAAAATGGAACAGTCAAAGAAGGAGTTCTTGCCTGTGTTGCAAGGTGTGAAGTTGAGTAAAGACTCAAAACCCGACCGCAGCAGAAAATAGAAAGAGAATGAAAAGTCATTCCCTATGCCTCAGTCATAGGTTCTATAAAGTATGCTATCTTGTTTACCAGTCCTATTGTATACCTTAGCATCTTTCTAGCAAGGGAGTACAATAGTGATCTAGGAGTAGATCACTGGACAGCGGTCAAAATTATCCTTAGAGGACTAAGGAAACATTTCTCAGTTATGGAGGTGATAAAAGATTCGTCGTAAAGAGTTATGTCGATGCAAACTTTTTACATCGATCTGGATAACTCTAAGTCTCGATCTGGATACATATTGAAAGTGGGAGCAATTAGCTAGAGTAGCTCCGTGCAAAGCATTGTAGACATAGAAAATTTGCAAAATACATACGGCTCGGAATGTGGCAGACCCGTTGACTAAATTTCTCTCACAAGCAAAACATGATCACTCTTTGGGTGCTAATCACATAGACATGTGAACTAGATTATTGAATCTAGTAAACCCTTTGGGTATTAGTCACATGGAGATGTGAACTAATCACATAAAGATGTGAACTAGATTATTGACTATAGTGCAAGTGGGAGGCTGAAGGAAATATGCCCTAGAGGCAATAATAAAGTTGTTATTTATATTTCCTTATATCATGATAAATGTTTATTATTCATGCTAGAATTGTATTAACCGAAAACATGATACATGTGTGAATACAAAGACAAACAAAGTGTCACTAGTATGCCTCTACTTGATGTAACATCCCAAATTTTCAATTTGGAATGTTATACATTAGATCATCATTGTATATCATATTTTATTTTGAATTTTGGTTGATCCTATAAATTCTACGCAACTCAAGGACCCACGGAGAGAGTTGGGGATTTCGTTATTTTCATATTTGAGTTTTCTCAAATTTGGACAATAGGATCATTTGATTTTGTTATTTTATCGTCAATTATTTCTATTACAAAAATATGAGAGAGGGGATAAAATGACTTTCCCAAAATAAAGAAATATTGAGGATTTAATAAGAAAATCAAATAAGATTTTATTTCGGAGTTTTTCGTTATTTTATTTGAATTTAGGAAAAATGTGCGTTTTTCAAAATTGCATTTAGGCCCCAAATAAATGTTCACCTTGTGCGGCTTGATTTTAGAAGCCCGGAAAAATTTATTTTGGAATTTTTGGAGTCCGTTTAGTATTTCTTTTTATTTTTCTTCTGCGCGTAATTATTTTAAAAAAAGAAAAAAAACGAACCGACCTAGGGGCCGTGTCCGACCCGGACTCCCGGCCCGCTAGGCTTTATGAGCCGAGGGGGAGGCCCAGCCCCAGCCAAACCCTAGCCGAGCCGCCCCAGCGCCGCCCCGCCACTGACGCCGTTGCCGCTGACACGCCGCCCGAGGTCGCCTCGATTTCCGCGCCGGTTTTTCTTATTTTTTTTCGAGAAAACCGTTCGGTTTTTCCGTCGGTTTTTCGTCGGTTTTTTATATTCGTTTTTTTAAATAGATCGTTTTTTCCTGTTTATTTAAATAGCGAGCGTTCATCGTTTTTCTTTTTCTCGGATTAAATCCGCGATTTTTCTGATCGTGATTCCTCATCCGATTTTCTTTTTAGTATAACTTTTCGCTCGTTTATCGGAATCAGGCGATTCAAGCGCCTGGAGTTTCATCTCGAAACCCTCTATCCGTTTAACCAACTTAAACAAGTTTTTGCTACTGTAAAATTTGCCTTAGATCCAGATTAGTAGAACAAAGTTGTTTTCTTTTGCCGTTTGACTTTCGTTGCTTCGTTGGATTTGATTCTTTTTGCAAACCGGAGTTCTTAAGTTGAACCTTCTGGTTAGATCTCTTATTTGACTTTTACCTGTGCATTAGATGAGTACTTATTGTATGCTTCTTTGTTTGTTTGCGATAGAGTACCCGGAGTGCGCCGCTTGTTACTTCGAATCACTAGGTTTCTCGGATCATCGGCAAGGCAAGTAACACTTTGATCATACCTTTCCTACTACCCAGTTTTATTGCATTAGATCAATCCTCACACATTGCATGATTAGGATCTAATTAAATTGTGGGATGGGAAGTAGTTGAGGTAGTACCTATTACCTGTTTTACTATCAAACCTTTGGGAGTTACTTCTACGTTTGCTTTATGCCATGCTATGCTAGTAGACATGGATTGGGTGAGTGATATCCATGACAGATGTGAGTTTTTTAATTAATGGTTTATCTAAGGTGGCAACTTAAACACACATCTGGGTGGATTGAGGCACCTGGATATTCCAGGACTTGCCTGTTTTCTTTTGGACCGCCACCCAGGCTCAAAGGGATCATGAGATTATTCATACAAGAAACTTCCGTGTGCAGCCACAAGCTATTATGGGCTCTAGCATAGTTGACTAAGTCGTGCGAACTCTTACAGTGGTAGACTAGTAGATGTAGGGGATGTAGGTGGTACGGTCTACCCGATCGTAAGGTGCTAGCGCTTCTAAAGGACTATGTCTCGGTCATCCGTCTTCTCAAACACCATGTAGTGCAAGAAACCAAACGGAGGCGACCGAGTCTTGTGGGGAGAAGTGCGCAAACCTCTGAATAGTGTAATAAACTAATCATGGTTAGCCGTGTCCCCGGTTATGGACATTTTGAGTATCTAGTACTTGGATTATCATGTGAATCTCAACATGTTACTCTAAATTAATTTTGTTGGGTTTTGTTTAATGATGATGCTTAATTGGGATTGAGAATGCTGTCAACCATTCTTAATGTTTAACAACTACCATGATAGTTAAATAAATTATTCCTTTGAAGTAGGGAAAAATTGGCTTTACGCAAAACTGTAACCATAGAGCTTTCCACCAGCCAAATATGCATATAGTATAGCTGTTTCATTCCATTACTCTCTATGAGTTACATTGCCAGCATATTCCATGTGCTGACCCGTTTCGGGCTGCAACATTAATGTTGCAGACTTTTCAGACGACGATTAAGGAATTTTTAGGTCGTGGTTCTATACTCAGTGATGCCGTTGGAGTTGATGGACTCACTTATCTTCCAAGCCTTCCGCTGTTACCGTTATTAGATGGCCTTAAGCCATATTTATTGTAATAAGTTCTCTATGGAGACACTTGATGTAATAAGTGTGTGATTTCTACTCTGTTATAAATCCTCCGAGTACTGTGTGGTGTCAGCATTACTGATCCAGGGATGAGACCGGAGTACAGAGATCAGACTATTTGAGGTCTGGTCACTACAGAGATGGTATCAGAGCACACGCTGACTGTAGGACACGACAACTAAGCTAAAGACCTAGATCAATATTCACTCTCTTCTCTTCTGACCTCTCATCTTTTCTACTCTTTAGGATGGCGGATGCAAGGAACAAGTTCACGCAACCGGATGAAGATACACCCTTTGGACATCACTTGAAGGAAGTCACTAGACACCTGAACATAGGAGTACCAAGCTTCACCGGAACCTACAACGCCACTTTACCTAAAGAAGAGCGCTGTATGATTCAAGTTCAAGTTCCAGGAAGGACGTTCATGCCAGTCACTGAGCCCATAGAGTTTTCTTTTGATGCACCAACTTGGAGTATTGGAATGAGCATGGCAGCCCACATCGCCATGGGACGCATTGGAGAAGTCTACCGCAATGACCTCAAGGATACAATCTACCAGATTTGTGGGCGCCGAGATAAGCACTGGGAGATGATCAGCACCAGGAAGGATAGATCAATTGCAGCTTTTATCCAGGAGTTAAACCAGCACATTCGACGATAGGAGAACCAGATGTGTGCCGACATGATAGATCTGAAGAAGGCTAAGACTAGAATCAAGGAACTGGAGGAAGAACTCAAGGCTACACGTGAAGATTATGAAGAAGAAATTGAAGTATTGGTGGATAAGAATGCCAACCTAACAATGAAGATCAGGATATTTATGGGAGGCCCTACACCAGTAGAGGAAGACGAAGAACCCAAGGAGATTAGCCCGGAAGACTACATCATCATCGACGACACAGACTCGGACCCAGACGAAAGCGATGATGACTATGTTGATGAAGCTGGAGCAGATATCATGGAGTCTACAACCGAAGAATATTTCTAGTAGACCACCTCATCAGTAGTAGTAGTCCACCATGTAAATATAGTAGTCCGAGCACTTTTGCGATAGTTAGATCGATCGTATGCCCTTGTTTGATTGAATGAAGTGAATTGTTTGCTTTAGCCTCATGTGCATATGGGCAGTGTTTTCTTTTTAGACCCCCTCTATTCTTACATCTCATCTTTTCTAGACCCTCAGATGCCTCCGAGACGTGACCCCAGATTTACCTTTCCACCGGAGCTCACTCAGTTGATCCAGCAGCAGAACACATTGATGCAGTTGCTAGTCCAGAATCAGAATCAGGGGAACAACGACAACAACAACCCACCACCACCACCACCACCACCTGTTGATCACTTAGCCCGTTTCCTTAGGCTAAACCCGCCGGTGTTTTCCAGTAGCACCGAGCCGATAGTAGCAGATGATTGGCTCCGCAAGACCGCTAGAGAGTTGACCACAATAGGATGCACAGATGCGGAGAAGGTGAAGTTTGCCACACATCAACTTGAGGGACCCGCAGCATCATGGTGGGAGAAGTTCACAGCCACTTTCCCTGTCGACACTGTCACATGGGACCAGTTTCAGCAGGCTTTTCGTACTACACATGTTTCAGCAGGAGCTATGGCCATGAAGAAGCGTGAGTTTCGCAACTTGCGCCAAGGAGGACGGACAGTTGGCCAATATGTGGAGGACTTTAGTAAATTAGCATGTTATGCCCTAGATGACGTTGCTACCGATGCAACTAAGTAGGAGAAGTTTCTGGAAGGACTGAATGATGAGTTGAGCATGCAGTTGATGGTAGCAACCTTCAAAAACTACCAGGAGTTGGTAGATCGTGCTCTTATGATTGAAGGGAAGCAGCAGCAAATTGAGAATCGCAAGAGGAACTATGGACAAGGAAAGTACACTTCAGGAGCTCAGCAGAAGCCACGTTTTACCCCTAGACCGGGAGGACATTTTCAGCATACCCATGGAGGAGGTAGCTCGTACAATCACAATGGCACCAGGAATGGTAATGGGAATGGAGGAAGCAATGGCCAGAATCGCACCAACCCATCATCCCCAGCCAAGAAGGACCTGAGCCAAGTCACTTGCTTTAAGTGTTCGAAGACCGGACATTATGCCAATGAATTCCCTGAAATACAAAATGGAATTGGCAATGGAAGCTCTGGGAAGAAGCCGAACCCTTTCAACAGGGGATAGGTGAACCACGTTAGCGTGGAGGAGGTTGAAGCTCAGCCTGATGCGGTAATAGGTAAGTTTTTGGTTAAGTCATTTACTGCACTCGTTCTTTTTGATACTGGTGCATCACATTCATACATCTCAAGGGGATTTGTGGATAAGTATAACCTGTCAACCCAAGCCCTTTGGTCACCCATGTTAGTAACCTCGCCTGGAGCAGAATATATGGCTAGTCGATGGTGTGATCGGTTACCATTAAGGATTGGTAACTATGTTTTTCCCTCAGACCTAATAGTATTGGAATCTCAAGGATTGGATGTGATATTAGGAATGAATTGTTTATCAAAGTATGAAGGGAATATTGAATGCGCTAGTAAGTCAATTTTGCTTACCACCCCAGAAGGGAGAAGGATCAAGTATGTATCCCAACATGTGCCGAAGAGGACTCAAGTAAATTGCTTAACAGGAGTTGTGCAGGAGGAAGTACCAGTGGTAAGGGATTTCCCTGAAGTATTTCCAGAAGAGTTGTCAGACATGCCACCGGATAGAGATATTGAGTTTTTGATTGAGCTATTGACAGGCACCGGGCCAATATCAAAGAGACCATACAGGATGCCCGCAAAGGATTTGGTAGAAATTAAGAAGTGGATTAAGGAGTTACTGGATAAAGGATATATTCGCCCAAGTTCTTCGCCTTGGGGGTCGCCAGTACTTCTAGTGGAGAAGAAGGATGGATCGTTACGGATGGTTGTTGATTATCGAGGATTGAATGAAGTAACGATTAAGAACAAGTACCCACTACCAATGATTAATGATCTGTTTGATCGATTGCAAGGAGCTAAGGTATTTTCCAAGATCGATCTGCGATCAGGATACCACCAGTTGAAGATCCGAGAACAGGATATTCCTAAGACAGCTTTTACCACCAGGTATGAGTTGTACGAGTATACCGTTATGTCATTTGGTCTGACTAACGCACCTGCCTATTTTATGAACATGATGAATAAAGTATTTATGGAGTTTTTGGATAAGTTCGTCGTAGTGTTCATTGATGGTATCCTGGTCTACTCGAAGAATGAAGAGGAGCATAAGGAGCATTTGTGTTTGGTACTTGGAAAGCTCAGACAACATCAATTATATGCCAAGTTCAGCAAATGTGAGTTTTGGTTGAAGGAAGTAGGATTCCTCGGACACGTTATATCTGGAGAAGGTATAGCAGTAGATCCCACTAAAGTTGATATCGTGACCAAGTGGGAAGCACCAACCACGGTTGGAGAGATACGGAGTTTTCTTGGACTCGCAGGATACTACCGGAGATTCATTGAGAATTTCTCCAAGACTGTGAAGCCTATGACGGAGTTATTAAAGAAAGATACCAAGTTCATATGGATAGAGGAATGTGAGGCTAGTTTCCAGGAGTTGAAGAAACATTTGGTTACCTCACCAGTGTTGATTTTACCAGACCAGACCAAAGATTATGAGGTGTATTGCGACGCTTCACGTCGAGGACTTGGAGCAGTACTTATGCGGGAAGGGAGAGTTGTTTCATATGCCTCAAGACAACTAAAGCCTCATGAGTTGAATTATGCTACGCATGATTTGGAGTTAGCAGCCGTAGTGCATGCTTTGAAAACATGGAGACATTTCCTCATTGGAAACCATTGTAAGGTGTATACGGATCATAAGAGTTTGAAGTACATTTTCACACAGAAGGAGTTGAATCTCAGACAAAGGAGATGGTTGGAGCTCATCAAGGATTACGATATGAGATTGCTTTACCATCCCGGAAAGGCAAATGTAGTAGCTGACGCATTAAGCCGTAAGAGCCACGTCAATACATTAATGACGGGAGAAATACCAAAGGAGTTAGCAGAAAATCTTCGTGGACTATGTTTAGAAATAGTTCTGAGAGGCTATATAGCAACATTGGAGATTCAGTCAACTTTGATGAATAGAATCAGAGAAGCTCAGAAGACCGACAAATCGATTGCCTCTATAAAGGAGAGAATAAGCGAAGGAAAGGCTAAAGGATTTTGTGAGGATGAGCACGACACCCTATGGTTTGAAGACCGTGTTTATGTGCCCAATGACCCGGAGATTAGGAAGTTGATTCTGCAAGAGGCACACGATTCACCATATTCGATTCACCTAGGAAATACCAAGATGTATTTGGATTTGAAAGATATTTTCTAGTGGACCAGAATGAAGAAGGATATTGCGGAGTATGTAGCAGTTTGTGATGTGTGTGAGAGAGTAAAGGCAGAGCATCAGAAGCCAACAGGATTGTTACAACCATTGCCGATACTCGAATGGAAGTGGGATAAGTTAGGCATGGATTTTATCACGGGATTACCCAGGACTCGTTCAGGCTATGACTCGATTTGGGTTGTAGTCGATCGGTTGACGAAGGTAGCTCATTTCATCCCGGTAAAGACCACATAAACCAGTGCTAAGTTGGCAAAGATATACATGACCAGGATCGTATGTTTGCATGGAGTTCCGAGGAGTATCATATCAGATAGAGGAACCCAGTTTACCTCAAAGTTTTGGAAGCAGTTGCATAAAACTTTGGGTACCAAGCTAGAATTTAGTACAGCTTTTCACCCACAGACAGATGGACAGACCGGGAGAGTCAATCAGATTTTGGAGGATATGCTGAGAGCTTGTGCGCTAGATTACAGATCTAGTTGGGACGACAATTTGCCATATGCAGAGTTCTCTTACAATAACAGTTACCAAACCAGTTTGAAAATGGCCCCTTTCGAAGCTTTGTACGGAAGGAGATGCAGGACACCGTTGTCGTGGGACGAAGTTGGAGACCGCCAGTTGTTTGGACCTGACTTGATTAAAGAGTCTAAACAGAAGGTGAAATTGATTCGCGATAGGCTCAAGGTAGCCCAGTCCAGACAGAAGAGTTATGCAGATTCTAAATGGAAGGAGACAGTTTACGAAGTTGGAGATAGAGCTTATCTTCGAGTATCTCCACTTCGGGGAACAAAGCGTTTTGGAGTTAAAGGAAAGTTAGCGCCACGATTTGTAGGACCATATCGAGTTTTGGAGCGTATGGGAGAAGTGGCCTACAAGTTGGAATTACCTAAAGGATTGTCAGGAGTTCATGATGTGTTACACATTTCCCAGTTGAAGAAGTATCACGTGGAGATGGCTGACATGCCGTTGAGAGACACAGTGCCATTGGAAACTATTCAGTTGGATAACGATTTGACCTATGAGGAGAAACCAGTTAAGATTCTCGAGTTTGCCAGTCGAGTCACTCGCAGCAAGGTTATCAAGTTTTGCAAAGTTCAGTGGAGCCACCACACGGAGGACGAAGCCACCTGGGAACGAGAGGAAGATTTGCTCAAGGACCACCCTCACCTATTTTCTAGCCAACCCGAATCTCGAGGGCGAGATTCATCTTAAGGGGGGTAGGTTTGTAACATCCCAAATTTTCAATTTGGAATGTTATACATTAGATCATCATTGCATATCATATTTTATTTTGCATTTTGGTTGATCCTAGAAATTCTACGCAACTCAAGGACCCACGGAGAGAGTTGGGGATTTCGTTATTTTCATATTTGAGTTTTCTCAAATGTGGAGAATAGGATCATTTGATTTTGTTATTTTATCATCAATTATTCTATTACAAAAATATGAGAGAGGGAATAAAATGACTTTCCCAAAATAAATAAATATTGAGGATTTAATAATAAAATCAAATAAGATTTTATTTCGGAGTTTTTCGTTATTTTATTTGAATTTAGGAAAAATGTGCGTTTTTCAAAATTGCATTTAGGCCCCAAATAAATGTTCACCTTGTGCGGCTTGATTTTAGAAGCCCGGGAAAATTTATTTCGGAATTTTTGGAGTCCGTTTAGTATTTCTTTTTATTTTTCTTCTGCGCGTAATTATTTAAAAAAACGAACCGACCTAGGGGTCGTGTCCGACCCGGACTCCCGGCCCGCTAGGCTTTATAAGCCGGGGGGAGGCCCAGCCCCAGCCAAACCCTAGCCGAGCCGCCCCAGCGCCGCCCCGCCGCCGCCGCCGCCCGCGCCGCCCGCCGCCCCGCCCCAGAGCCGCCCGCCGACGACACGCCGCCCGAGGTCGCCTCGATTTCTGTGCCGGTTTTTCTTATTTTTTTCGAAAAAAACCGTTCGGTTTTTCCATCAGTTTTTTTTAGATTCGATTTTTTTAAATAGATCGGTTTTCCCGGTTTATTTAAATAGCGAGCGTTCGTCGTTTTTCTTTTTCTCGATTTAAATCCGTGATTTTTCTGATCGCGATTCCTGATCCGATTTTCTTTTTAGTATAACTTTTCGCTTGTTTATCGGAATCAGGCGATTCAAGCGCCTGGAGTTTCATCTCGAAACCCTCTATCTGTTTAACCAACTTAAACAAGTTTTTGCTACTATAAAATTTGCCTTAGATCCAGATTAGTAGAACGAAGTTGTTTTCTTTTGCCGTTTGACTTTCGTTGCTTCGTTGGATTTGCTTCTTTTTGCAAACCGGAGTTCTTAAGTTGAACCTTCTGGTTAGATCTCTTATTTGACTTTTACCTGTGCATTAGATGAGTACTTATTGTATGCTTGTTTGTTTGTTTGTGATAGAGTACCCGGAGTGCGCCGCTTGTTACTTCGAATCACGAGGTTTCCCGGATCATCAGCAAGGCAAGTAACACTTTGATCATACCTTTCCTACTACCCAGTTTTATTGCATTAGATCAATCCTCACACATTGCATGATTAGGATCTAATTAAATTGTGGGATGGGAATTAGTTGAGGTAGTACCTATTACCTGTTTTACTATCAAACCTTTGGGAATTACTTCTACGTTTGCTTTATGCCATGCTATGCTAGTAGACGTGGATTGGATGAGTGATATCCATGACAGATGTGAGTTTGTTAATTAATGGTTTATGTAAGGTGGCAACTTAAACACACATCTGGGTGGATTGAGGCACCTGGGTATTCCAGGACTTGCCTGTTTTCTTTTGGACCACCACCCAGGCTCAAAGGGATCATGAGATTATTCATACAAGAAACTTCCGTGTGCAGCCACAAGCTATTATGGGCTCTAGCATAGTTAACTAAGTCGTGCGAACTCTTATAGTGGTAGACTAGCAGATGTAGGGGATGTAGGTGGTACGGTCTACCCGATCGTAAGGTGCTAGCGCTTCTGAAAGACTATGTATCGGTCATCCGTCTTCTCAAACACCATGTAGTGCGAGAAACCAAACGGAGGCGATCGAGTCTTGTGGGGAAAAGTGCGCAAACCTCTGAAGAGTGTAATAAACTAATCATGGTTAGCCGTGTCCCCGGTTATGGACATTTTGAGTATCCAGTACTTGGATTATCATGTGAATCTCAACATGTTACTCTAAATTAATTTTGTTGGGTTTTGTTTAACAATGATGCTTAATTGGGATTGAGAATGTTGTCAACCATTATCAATGTTTAACAACTACCATGATAGTTAAATAAATTATTCCTTTGAAGTAGGGAAAAATTGGCTTTACGCAAAACTGTAACCATAGAGCTTTCCACCAGCCAAATATGCATATAGTATAGCTGTTTCATTCCATTACTCTCTATGTGTTACATTGCCAGCATATTCCATGTGCTGACCCATTTCGGGCTGCAATGTTAATGTTGCAGACTTTTCAGACGACGATTAAGGAATTTTTAGGTCGTGGTTCTATACTCAGTGATGCCGTTGGAGTTGATGGACTCACTTATCTTCGAAGCCTTCCGCTGTTATCGTTATTAGATGGCCTTAAGCCATATTTATTGTAATAAGTTCTCTATGGAGACACTCGATGTAATAAGTGTGTGATTGCTACTCTGTTATAAATCCTCCGAGTAATGTGTGGTGTCAGCATTACTGATCCAGGGATGACACCGGAGCACAGAGATCAGACTATTTGAGGTCTAGTCGCTACACTTGACTAGCTCGTTAATCAAAGATGGTTATATTTCCTAGCCATAGACATGAGTTGTCATTTGATTAATGGTATCACATCATTAGGAGAAATGATGTGATTGACTTGACCCATTCCGTTAGCTTAGCACTTGATCATTTAGTATGTTGCTATTGCTTTCTTCATGACTTATACATGTTCCTATGACTATGAGATTATGCAACTCCCATTTACCGGATGAACACTTTGTGTGCTACCAAACATCGCAACGTAACTGGGTGATTATAAAGGTGCTCTACAGGTATCTTCGAAGGTACTTGTTGAGTTGGCGTATTTCAAGATTAGGATTTGTCACTCCGATTGTCGGAGAGGTATCTCTGGGCCCACTCGGTAATGCACATCACTATAAGCCTTGCAAGCATTGTAACTAATGAGTTAGTTGCGAGATGATGTATTATGGAACAAGTAAAGAGACTTGCCGGTAACGAGATTGAACTAGGTATTGAGATACCGGCGATCGAATCTCGGGCAAGTAACATACCGATGACAAAGGGAACAATGTATGTTGTTATGCGGTTTGACCGATAAAGATCTTTGTAGAATATGTAGGAGCCAATATGAGCATCCAGGTTCCACTATTGGTTATTGACTGAAGACGTGACTCGGTCATGTCTACATAGTTCTCGAACCCGTAGGGTCCGCGTGCTTAATGTCCGGTGACGATTTGTATTATGAGTTTATGTGTTTTGATGTACCTAAGGTAGTCCGGAGTCCCGAATGAGATCGGGGACATGACGAGGAGTCTCGAAATGGTCAAGACGTAAAAATCAATATATTAGACGACTATATTCGGACGTTGGAAAAGTTCTGAGTGATTCGGGTATTTTTCAGAGTACCAGAGAGTTACGAGAATTCGCCGGGGAGTATATGAGCCTTATTGCGCTTTAGGGGAAAGAGAGAGGAGAGGATGCGCCCCCCAATGCTTAGTACGAATTGGACTAGGGGGAGGGGCGGCGCCCCCTCCTTCCTTCTCTTCTCTTTCCCTTTCCTTCTCTCCTACTCCTACTGCTTGGAAGGGCTCCTAGTTCTACTAGGAAAGGGGGAATCCTACTCCCGGTGGGAGTAGGACTTGGTGCTGACGAAACTCTCCTGTGAAGCTTTGTTGGATCGGAGCTCGCAGGACGTCATCGAGTTGAACGTGTGAAGAACTCGGAGGTGCCGTGCATTCGGTACTTGGATCGGTCGGATCGTGACGACGTACGACTACATCAACCACGTTGTGCTAACGCTTCCGCATTCGGTCTACGAGGGTACGTGGACACACTCTCCTCTCTCGTTGCTATGCATCACCATGATCATGTGTGTGCATAGCGAATTTTTTTGAAATTACTGCATTCCCCAACAATAAAGTCCTCTGAGGCAGGCGTGGAGCTCAGCTTGATTCACATTGGTGCGCCGATCAATAAAATCCCACGAAGAAACAATAATTTCTCTAGAAGAATTACGAACTGCAACTCCCACACTACCAGCATTAGTACTCTCCACAAAACTGGTTCAACGTTAGGCTTGATATGGTTAGTAGGAGGAAGTTTCCACACCACATGATCTTTTAACGGTGCATAATCAGCTACAACACCACTCACCTTCTCCTTACTTTGTTACTAGCATTCAACAGAACAGTGTCGTCACAAGACATGAAAGTGTACCAATAATTGTCCACAAATTTTGCACAGGCATTAATTGATTCCTTCCCCTTCCCAAAATTTAAATCATTTCTCAAATGCCATACTCGCTAGAAAAGAAATAAGATTTGCTCCCTCTGCTGCAAGCTCAACTAACCCAGCAAAACCAATAATCAATCTGATCCTGGGCACTTGAAGGACTCTTCATCTAGAATATTCCATGACTCTTTCAAGGCCAATCGCAGAGCACGAGCTTTAGAGAAACTCAATACAACATGAAAAGTGCTTTCGTCTTCTACAACACAAATAGAACACATACCTGAATCAGTGTGATGGTGCTTAACTCTGTTCATCTGGATCGCTAAGTTATTGGTTGCAGCTGGCCACGCAAAAATCCTGATTTTCTGAGGAATATTAGCCTTCCAAATTAAATCCCAAATCCCCCTTTCCCCATCTGGTTCACCACTAGATTGGCCAACAGTATCTTGACTATCCTTCAATTTAACGCCAAATTGTACGCACTTTTAACAGAAAACATACCATTCTTCTCAAGGTGCCACACAACAACAACCCCATCCTTAGAGGCTTGAATACGAATCTTAAGAATTTCCTCCACATCATGTGGATAGAAAAGACACTTCATCAAATTTTCATCCCAACACTTATGCCCGCTCATGAATAAGTTGGATACCCACTTCAACCTGGTAGTGTGCCTTCAAGATGATTTTTTTGGCCAGGCCCCCTAGGTATCTAATTATCCCTCCAAATATTAATACTAGATACATTGCAGACCCGCCAAATGACCCCTTAATCAGTTCCAAACCATGCGTAATACCTTGCCAAGTCACAGAAGTAGCATGTGGAAACACTGTATCCAGAATATGTCCCTGAGGATAATACTTTGCCTTCATAAACTTCGCACACAACGAGTCTGGATAAACCAACAAATGCCATGTCTATTTAGCCAAAGGAGCTTGATTAAAAAGTCTGAGATCATGAAATCCCGTGCCACACTTACCTTTAGGCCTTGTTAGTTTGTCCCATGCCAACCAATGTGTTTTCCTTCTATCTTCTTCATCTCCCTCACCAAAAATTTCCTTATAATCTCAGATAACTCCTCACAAAGAGAAACAGGAAAATTTGAAAATTCCCATAGCATACACAGGTAGAACCTAAATTACTATTTTGATTAAGTCTTCCTTGACTCCACAAGAAGCATATTTTTCAATCCAGCAAGAAAGCCTTTTAAAAAACTTGTCTTTACTACACTGAAACTTACTAGCCTTCATTCTTTCCTCTGGGACTGGTAATCCAAGATATCTATCTTCAAATCCCTCCACAATAATTCTTAAGATAACCATAATAGCCACTTGGTTCTCTGAACTGCACTTTTTCTCAATGTTTTATTAACTCGATCAGAACAACGTTTGTGATACAAGAGATTTCAGGGGGGGTTTATAAGCCATAGATGGCGCCCCCACTCTAAAGATAAAGCGGCTTTTGCTAAACAATGAGGTTCTTCATTAGACTCTCTCATTTCATGCTCAACTTTAGCATCTTCAAAGGACCACATGCTTGCTTTAATATCCTTTATAATCGCCAAGCTTGGTCCTTTGTAATCACTACTAGATTATTGACTAGTGACTTGCAATATGTAACCACATGGACCTTCTTAATGTGCAGATCCTCTGCTAGAGAAAAAGCTTCTCATAGCGCCATCCCTTCAAGGATCTTAGGATCATTCATTCCCCGCATAATCATGCCGAAGCACCCACAAACTTGCTAGGGTCCCGGCAAATGGTTGCCAAAGCCCCCCCCTAGAATCTTGTCGTAACACCGCTGCATAGACATGTATCTTATGACAGTCCTCAGCAGATGGCGACCACTTCCATCGCCTTTGAACCCTGCATGGCAAGTTCTTTATTTTTCCTATTGGGGATCATTGATAGATCATCTAAAAATTTCTTGATAAAACTCAGAGTGGCCATTTGGGACTAAAAAATCTCCTCATGTATAGCCTTCCTTCCGACCCACCAAATTGACCATAGTGTCACCAACAATTTTATGAACTGTGTATCTTTCATCAACTCCTTCATCTCTAGTAGCCATGTCTTTGCATCAGCCAATCTACAAGTGATCATCAGGTTAACCAAATCTTCATCCAGTAAGGTTCAAATGCACTTAGACATATTGTATTACTAGATGATACCCCGCGCGTTGCTGCGGAAATTTGTGGCTAAGAGTTGATGCAATAATAAATTTTGAAGATCATGAAAGTAAACATATATGCTTGTTAGCTGGCTTGACCGCCCTAGACCTTGGCGCTTGTGTGCTGCATGCTTGCAATGTACCTGTTGTGTGGCCTTACATGATGTAGTTGTTGGCTATGGTATAGGTAGAATGCTGATGTAGTATGATTTAATTTAGTTGCTAGTTGTAAGATTTTGACAGGTTAGTTGATGTAATCAAGATTTCGGATGCAATTTCACCAAAATTTTGACATGCCCTATCCTTATGTTTGAACCATTTGCATATGCAACATGAAAATAGACAACAATTATATATTCATCTCAATAGAGTACACAGCGTCCCATATACTTCACAACTCAGACTTAATAGTTGCATAAGAAAATACATATCTCACTACATGCACATGATCCATCATGTAATAGTGAATAAGAGTTTGACTGAATTACAATTTAAACTGTAATAATATAACTAATTTAAATAGATAGATGGCAATGTAGTTCAGCCATATATACTTGCAAAATACGAAACCATATCTCAGTACATGCATAGGATCATCGATTAGTAGTAATGAGAGTTTGACTGGATTGCAATTTAAGCCACATACAACTAATTAAAATAGAGAGAGTTGCAGTTCATTGATGCTTGGATATGTGCTTGACGATGTCCTGCATGCTGTAAAAAAGAGAGCACTATGGATCCAGTTATCTTCATGTAGTCAGCTAGCAGAGAGAAACATATTTTTTGGACATGAAACATGCAGTATCTTTTTTATAGTTGTTATCATCTCATGCTTCTTAGTTGTTTAATTCCACATTGTTATCTACAATGCTGTTTGAGGATAGAAAGTAAGAATGTTGGATCTTATATTTGGAATTATGAGTGTGATATGCGACTCTTGCTTATCCTATTGACAACCTGAAGATGAAGTTATGTAGCCTTAGTTTCTACCTCTTTTTACTGGCATGTAAATATTGCATTCAGTAGAAATTCCACGGCAAAAAGGAATATTGTTATATGCTGTAGCGACCAGACCTCAAACAGTCTGATCTCTGTGCTCCGGTGTCATCCCTGGATCAGTAATGCTGACACCACACAGTACTCGGAGGATTTATAGCAGAGTAGCAATCACACACTTATTACATCGAGTGTCTCAAAAGAGAACTTATTACAATAAATATGGCTTAAGGCCATCTAATAACGATAACAGCGGAAGGCTTGGAAGATAAGTGAGTCCATCAACTCCAACGGCATCACTGAGTATAGAACCACGACCTAAAAACTCATTAATCATCGTCTGAAAAGTCTGCAACATTAACGTTGCAACCCGAAACGGGCCAGCACATGGAATATGCTGGCAATGTAACACATAGAGAGTAATGGAATGAAACAACTATACTATATGCATATATGGCTGGTGGAAAGCTCTATGGTTACAGTTTTGCGTAAAGCCAATTTTTCCCTACTTCAAAGGAATAAACTTAATTACTATGATGGTGGTTGTTAAACATTGAGAATGGTTGACAGCATTCTCAATCCCAATTAAAGTAATCATCATTAAACAAAACCCAACAAAATTAATTTAGAGTAACATGTTGAGATTCACACGATAATCCAAGTACTAGGTACTCAAGATGTCCATAACCGGGGACACGGCTAACCATGATTAGTTTATTACACTCTGCAGAGGTTTGCGCACTTTTTCCCACAAGACTCGACCGCCTCCATTGGTTTCTCGCACTACATGGTGTTTGAGAAGACGGATGACCAAGACATAGTCTTTCAGAAGTGCTAGCACCTTACGATCGGGTAGACCGTACCACCTACATCCCCTACATCTGCTAGTCTACCACTGAAAGAGTTCGCACGACCTAGTCAACTATGCTAGAGCCCATAATAGCTTGTGGCTGCACACAGAAGTTTCTAGTATGAATAGTCTCATGATCCCTTTGAGCCTGGGTGGCGGTCCAAAAGAAAACAGGCAAGTCCTGGAATACCCAGGTGCCTCAATCCACCCAGATGTGTGTTTAAGTTGCCACCTTAGAATACCATTAATTAACAAAACTCACATCTGTCATGGATATCACTCACCCAATCCACGTCTACTAGCATAGCATGGCATAATAAGCAAACATAGAAGTAACTCCCAAAGGTTTGATAATTACAGGTAATAGGTACTACCTCATCTACTTCCCATCCCACAATTTAATTAGATCCTAATAACGCAATGTGTGAGGGTTGATCTAATGCAATAAAACTGGGTAGTAGAAAAGGTATGATCAAAGTGTTACTTGCCTTGCTGATGATCCGCGAAACCTAGAGATTCGAAGTAACAAGCGGCGCACTCCGGGTATTCTATCGCAGACAAACAAACAAGCATACAATAAGTACTCATCTAATGCACAGGTAAAACTCAAATAAGAGATCTAACCAGAAGGTTCAACTTAAGAACTCTGGTTGGCAAAAGAATCAAATCGAACGAAGCAACAAAAGTCAAACGGTGAAAGAAACAACTTCGTTCTACTAATCTGGATCTAGGGCAAATTTTACAGTAGCAAAATCTTGTTTGAGTTGGTTAAACGGATAGAGGGTTTTGAGACGAAACTCTAGGCGCTTGAATCGCCTGATTCCGATAAACGAGCGAAAAGTTAAACTAAAAAGAAAATCGGATCAGGAATCGCGATCAGAAAAATCGCGGATTTAATCCGAGAAAAAGAAAAACGACGAATGCCGATTTTTTTTCTTTTTTCTCTTTTTTCCCTTTTCCGGCACGGAAAACGAGGCGCGACGAACCTCGGCAGCGGCGGCTAGGGCGAGGCGGCGGCTGGGCTGGGGCTGGCTAGGGTTTCCCTCGGGGTGGGCTGCCCCGGCTTATAAAGGCCCCCCCTCGGGCCGGAGTCCTAGTCGGACACGGCCCGTAGGTCGGTTCATTTTTTTTTAAATTATTCCGCTCGGAAGAAAAATAAAAAGAAATACTAAACGGACTCCAAAAATTCCGAAATAAATTTTCACGGGCTTCTAAAATCAAGCCTCACAAGGTGAACATTTATTTGGGACCTAAATGCAATTTTGAAAAACGCACATTTTTCCGAAATTCAAATAAAACACCGAAAAACTCCGAAATAAAATCTTATTTGATTTTATTATTAAATCCTCAATATTTCTTTATTTTGGGAAAGTCATTTTATTCCCTCTCTCATATTTTTGTAATAGAAATGATTGATGATAAAATAAATAAAATCAAATGATCCTATTCTCAAAATTTGAGAAACTCAAATATGAAAATAACGAAATCCCCAACTCTCTCCGTGGGTCCTTGAGTTGCGTAGAATTTCTAGAATCAAAACCAAAAGCAAAAAAAAATATGATATGCAATGATGATCTAATGTATAACATTCCAAATTGAAAATTTGGGATGTTACAAACCTACCCCCCTTAAGATGAATCTCGCCCTCGAGATTCAGGTTGGCTAGAAAATAGGTGAGGGTGGTCCTTCAGCAAATCTTCCTCTCGTTCCCAGGTGGCTTCATCCTCCGTGTGGTGGCTCCACTGAACTGTGCAAAACTTGATAACCTTGTCGCGGGTGACTCGACTGGCATACTCAAGAATCTTGACTGGTTTCTCCTCATAAGTCAAATTACTGTCCAACTAAATCGCTTCCAGCGGCACTGTATCTCTCAGTGGTATATCAGCCATCTCTGCTTGGCACTTCTTCAACTGGGAAACGTGGAACACGTCGTGAACTCCTGACAATCCTTCGGGCAATTTCAACTTGTAGGCCACTTCTCCCATACGCTCCAAAACTCGATATGGTCCTACAAATCATGGCGCTAACTTCCCTTTAACTCCAAAACGCTTTGTTCCCGAAGTGGAGATACTCGAAGATAAGCTCTGTCTCCAACTTCGTAAACTGTCTCCTTGCGTTTAGAATCTGCATAACTCTTCTGTCTGGACTGGGCTACCTTGAGCCTATCGCGAATCAACTTCACCTTCTGTTCGGACTCTTTAATCAAATCAGGTCCAAACAACTGGCGGTCTCCAACTTTGTCCCATGACAACGGTGTCCTGCACCTCCTTCCGTACAAGGCTTCAAAAGGGGCCATCTTTAAACTGGCTTGGTAACTGTTGTTGTAAGAGAACTCTGCATATGGCAAATTATCGTCCCAACTAGATCCATAATCTAGCGCACAAGCTCTCAGCATATCCTCCAAAATCTGATTGACTCTCTCGGTCTGTCCATCTGTCTATGGATGAAAAGCTGTACTGAATTCTAGCCTGGTACCCAAAGTTTCGTGTAACTGCTTCCAGAACTTTGAGGTAAACTGGGTTCCTCTATCTGATACGATACTCCTTGGAACTCCATGCAGACATACGATCCTGGTCATGTATATCTTTGCCAACTTAGCACTGGTGTAAGTGGTCTTTACTGGGATGAAATGAGCTACTTTCGTCAATCGATCGACTACAACCCAAATCGAGTCATAGCCCGAACGAGTTCTGGGCAATCCCGTGATAAAATCCATGCCTAACTTATCCCACTTCCATTCGGGTATCGGCAATGGTTGTAACAATCCTGCGGGCTTCTGATGCTCTGCCTTTACTCTCTGACATACATCACAAACTGCTACATACTCCGCAATATCCTTCTTCATTCCAGTCCACCAGAAAATATCCTTCAAATCCAAATACATCTTGGTATTTCCTGGGTGAATCGAATATGGTGAATCGTGTGCCTCTTGCAAATCAACTTCCTGATCTCCGGGTCATAGGGCACATAAACACGGTCTTCAAACCATAGGGTATCGTGTTCATCCTCACGAAATCCTTTAGCTTTTCCTTTGCTCAATTTCTCCTTAATAGCGGCAATCTCTTTGTCAGTCTTTTGAGCTTCTCTGATTTTATCCATCAAAGTTGACTGAATCTCCAATGCTGCTATATGGCCTCTCGGAACTATTTCCAAACATAGTTCACGAAGATTTTCTGCTAACTCCTTGGGTATTTCTCCCGTCATTAACGTGTTGACATGGCTCTTACGGCTTAATGCGTCAGCTACTACATTAGCCTTTCCAGGGTGATAATGCAATTTCATATCATAATCCTTGATAAGCTCCAACCATCTCCTTTGTCTGAGATTCAACTCCTTCTGGGTGAAAATGTACTTCAAACTCTTATGATCCGTGTACACCTCACAATGGTTTCCGATGAGGAAATGTCTCCATGTTTTCAAAGCATGCACTACGGCTACTAACTCCAAATCATGCGTAGCATAATTCAACTCATGAGGCTTCAGTTGTCTTGAGGCATATGAAACAACTCCCCCTTCCTGCATAAGCACTGCTCCAAGTCCTCGACGTGAAGCGTTGCAATACACCTCATAATCTTTGGTCTGGTCTGGCAAAATCAACATTGGTGAGGTAACCAAACTTTTCTTCAACTCCTGGAAACTAGCCTCACATTCCTCTGTCCATACGAACTTGGTATCTTTCTTTAATAACTCCGTCATAGGCTTCGCAATCTTTGACAAATTCTCAATAAATCTCCGATAGTATCCTGCGAGTCCAAGAAAACTTCGGATCTCTCCAACGGTTGTTGGGGCTTCCCACTTAGTCACGGTATCCACTTTAGAGGGATCTACTGCTATACCTTCTCCAGATATAACGTGTCCGAGAAATCCTACTTCCTTCAACTAAAACTCACATTTGCTGAACTTGGCATATAATTGATGTTCTCTGAGCTTTCCAAGTACCAAACGCAAATGCTCCTTATGCTCCTCTTCATTCTTCGAATAAACCAAGATATCATCAATGAACACTACGACGAACTTATCCAAAAACTCCATAAACACTTTGTTCATCATGTTCATAAAATAGGCAGGTGCGTTAGTCAGACCAAATGACATAACGGTATACTCGTACAACCCATACCTGGTGGTAAAAGCTGTCTTTGGAATATCCTGTTCTCGAATCTTCAACTGGTGGTATCCTGATCACAGATCAATCTTGGAAAATACCTTAGTTCCTTGCAATCGATCAAACAGATCATTAATCATTGGTAGTGGGTACTTGTTCTTGATCGTTACTTCGTTCAATCCTCGATAATCAACAACCATCCTTAACGATCCATCCTTCTTCTCCACTAGAAGTACTGGCGATCCCCAAGGTGAAGAACTTGGGCGAATATATCCCTTATCCAGTAACTCCTTAATCTGCTTCTTAATTTGCACCAAATCCTTTGCTGGCATCCTATATGGTCTCTTTGATATTGGCCCTGTGCCTAGCAATAGCTCAATCAAAAACTCAATATCTCTATCCGGTGGCATGCCTGGCAACTCTTCCGGAAATACATCGGGAAAATCCCTTACCACTGGTACTTCCTCCTGCACAACTCCTGTTAAGCAATTTACTTGAGTCCTCTTCGGCACATGTCGGGATACATACTTGATCCTTCTCCCTTCTGGTGTGGTAAGCAAAATTGACTTACTAGCACATTCAATATTCCCTTCATACTTTGATAACCAATCCATGCCTAATATCACATCCAATCCTTGAGATTCCAATACTATTAGGTCTGAGGGAAAAACATAGTTACCAATCCTTAATGGTAACCGATCACACCATAGACTAGTCACATACTCTGCTCCAGGCGAGGTTACTAACATGGGTGACCTAAGGGCTTGGGTTGATAGGTTGTACTTATCCACAAATCCCCTTGAGATGTAAGAATGCGATGCACCAGTATCAAAAAGAACGAGTGCAGTAAATGACTTAACCAAAAACTTACCTATTACTGCATCGGGCTGAGCTTCAACCTCCTCCACGCTAATGTGGTTCACCTGTCCCCTGTTGAAAGGGTTAGGCTTCTTTCCAGAGCTTCCATTGCCATTTCCACTTTGTATTTCAGGACATTCATTGGCATAATGTCCGGTCTTTGAACACTTAAAGTAAGTGACTTGGCTCAGGTCCTTCTTGGTTGGGGTTGATGGGTTGGTGCGGTTCTAGCCATTGCTTCCTTCATTCCCATTACCATTCCTGGTGCCATTGTGATTGTGTGAGCTACCTCCTCCATGGGTATGCTGAAAATGTCCTCCCGGTCTAGGGGTAAAACGTGGCTTCTGCTGAGCTCCTGAAGTGTATTTTCCTTGTCCATACTTCCTCTTGCGATTCTCAATTTGCTATTGCTTCCCTTCAATCATAAGAGCACGGTCTACCAACTCCTGGTAGTTGTTGAAGGTTGCTACCATTAACTGCATGCTCAACTCATCATTCAGTCCTTCTAGAAACTTCTCCTGCTTAGCTGCATCCGTAGCGACGTCATCTAGGGCATAACGTGCTAACTTACTAAAGTCCTCCACATACTGGCCAACTGTCCGTCCTCCTTGGCGCAAGTTGCGAAACACACGCTTCTTCATGGCCATAGCTCCTGCTGAAACGTGTGTAGTATGAAAAGCTTGCTGAAACTAGTCCCATGTGACAGTGTCGACTGGGAAAGTGGCTGTGAAATTCTCCCACCATGATGATGCGGGTCCTTCTAACTGATGTGCGGCAAACTTCACCTTCTCCGCATCTATGCATCCTGTTGTGGTCAACTCCCTAGCTGTCTTGCGGAGCCAATCATCTGCTACTATCGGTTCGGTGCTACTAGAAAACACCGGCGGATTCAGCCTAAGAAAGCGGGCTAAGTGATCAACAGGTGGTGGTGGTGGGTTGTTGTTGTTGTTCCCCTGATTCTGATTCTGGACTAGCAATTGCATCAATGTGTTCTGCTGCTGGATCAACTGAGTGAGCTCCGGTGGAAAGGCAAATCCGGGGTCACGTCTCGGAGGCATCTGAGGGTTTAGAAAAGATGAGATATAAGAATAGAGGGGGTCTAAAGAGAAAACACTACCCATATGCACATGAGGCAAAAGCAAACAATTCACTTCATTCAATCAAACAAGGGCATACAATCGATCTAACTATCGCAAAAGTGCTCGGACTACTATATTTACATGGTGGACTACTACTACTGATGAGGTGGTCTACTAGAAATATTCTTCGGTTGCAGACTCCATGATATCTGCTCCAGCTTCATCAGCATAATCATCATTGCTACTATCTTGTTCCAAGTCGGTGTTGTCGATGATGATGTAGTCTTCTGGGCTAATCTCCTTGGGTTCTTCGTCTTCATCTACTGGTGTAGGTCCTCCCATAAATATCGCTAACTTCATTGTTAGGTCGGCATTCTTATCCACTAGTACTTCAATTTCCTCTTCATAATCTTCACGTGTAGCCTTGAGTTCTTCCTCCAGTTCCTTGATTCTAGTCTTAGCCTTCTTCAGATCTATCATGTCGGCGCACATCTGCTTCTCCTGTCATCGAATGTGCTGGTTTAGCTCCTGAATAAAAGCTGCAATTGATCTATCCTTCCTGGTGCTGATCATCTCCCAGTGTTCATCTCGGCGCCCACAAATCTGGTAGATAGTATCCTTGAGATCCTTGCGGTAGACTTCTCCAATGCGTCCCATGGCGATGTGAGCTGTCATGCTCTGTCCTAGACTCCAAGTTGGTGCATCAAAAGAAAACTCTATGGGTTTAGTGACTGGCATGAACGTCCTTCCTGGAACTTGAACTTGAATCATCCAGCGCTCTTCTTCAGGTAAAGTGGCGTTGTAGGTTCCGGTGAAGCTTGGTACTCCTATGCTCAGGTATCTAGTGACTTCCTTCAAGTGACGTCCAAAAGGTGTATCTTCATCTGGTTGTGTGAACTTGTTCCTTGCATCCTCCATCCTAAAGAGTAGAAAAGATGAGAGGTCAGAAGAGAAGAGAGTGAATAGTGATCTAGGTCTTTTAGCTTAGTGGTCGTGTCCTACAGTCAGCGTGTGCTCTGATACCATCTCTGTAGCGACCAAACCTCAAACAGTCTGATCTCTGTGCTCCGGTCTCATCCCTGGATCAGTAATGCTGACACCACACAGTACTCGAAGGATTTATAGCAGAGTAGCAATCACACACTTATTACATCGAGTGTCTCAAAGAGAACTTATTACAGTAAATATGGCTTAAGGCCATCTAATAACGATAACAGCGGAAGGCTTGGAAGATAAGTGAGTCCATCAACTCCAACGGCATCACTGAGTATAGAACCATGACCTAAAAACTCCTTAATCGTCGTCTGAAAAGTCCGCAACATTAACGTTGCAGCCCGAAATGGGTCAGCACAAGGAATATGCTGGCAATGTAACACATAGAGAGTAATGGAATGAAACAGCTATACTATATGCATATATGGCTGGTGGAAAGCTCTATGGTTACAGTTTTGCATAAAGCCAATTTTTCCCTACTTCAAAGGAATAAATTTAATTACTATCATGGTGGTTGTTAAACATTGAGAATGGTTGACAGCATTCTCAATCCCAATTAAAGTAATCATCATTAAACAAAACCCAACAAAATTAATTTAGAGTAACATGTTGAGATTCACACGATAATCCAAGTACTAGATACTCAAGATGTCCATAATCGGGGACACGACTAACCATGATTAGTTTATTACACTTTGCAGAGGTTTGCACACTTTTCCCCACAAGACTCGATCGCCTCCGTTGGTTTCTCACACTACATGGTGTTTGAGAAGACGGATGACCGAGACATAGTCTTTCAGAAGCGCTAGCACCTTACGATCGGGTAGACCGTACCACCTACATCCCCTACATCTGCTAGTCTACCACTGTAAGAGTTCGCACGACCTAGTCAACTATACTAGAGCCCATAATAGCTTGTGGCTGCACACGGAAGTTTCTAGTATGAATAGTCTCATGATCCCTTTGAGCCTGGGTGGCGGTCCAAAAGAAAACAGGCAAGTCCTGGAATACCCAGGTATCTCAATCCACCCAGTTGTGTGTTTAAGTTGCCACCTTAGAATACCATTAATTAACAAAACTCACATCTGTCATGGATATCACTCACCCAATCCACGTCTACTAGCATAGCATGGCATAATAAGCAAACATAGAAGTAACTCCCATAGGTTTGATAATTACAGGTAATAGGTACTACCTCAACTACTTCCCATCCCATAATTTAATTAGATCCTAATCATGCAATGTGTGAGGGTTGATCTAATGCAATAAAACTGGGTAGTAGAAAAGGTATGATCAAAGTGTTACTTGCCTTGCTGATGATCCGCGAAACCTAGAGATTCGAAGTAACAAGCGACGCACTCCGGGTATTCTATCGCAGACAAACAAACAAGCATACAATAAGTATTCATCTAATGCACAGGTAAAACTTAAATAAGAGATCTAACCAGAAGGTTCAACTTAAGAACTCCGGTTGGCAAAAAAATCAAATTGAATGAAGCAACAAAAGTCAAACGGCGAAAGAAACAACTTCGTTCTACTAATCTGGATCTAGGGCAAATTTTACAGTAGCAAAATCTTGTTTGAGTTGGTTAAATGGATAGAGGGTTTCGAGACGAAACTCTAGGCGCTTGAATCGCCTGATTCCGATAAATGAGCGAAAAGTTAAACTAAAAAGAAAATCAGATCAGGAATCGCGATCAGAAAAATCACGGATTTAATCCGAGAAAAAGAAAAACGACGAACGCCGATATTTTTTCTCTTTTTTATTTCTCTTTTTTTTTTGGCACGGAAAACGAGGTGCGACGAACCTCAGCGGCGGGATTTCGGCGGCGGCGGCGGCTGGGCTGGGGCTGGCTAGGGTTTCCCTCGGGGTGGGCTGCCCCGGCTTATAAAGGCCCCCCCTCGGGCCGGAGTCCTAGTCGGACACGGCCCGTAGGTCGGTTCGTTTTTTTAAATTATTCCGCTCGGAAGAAAAATAAAAAGAAATACTAAACGGACTCTAAAAATTCCAATATAAATTTTCACGGGCTTCTAAAATCAAGTCTCACAAGGTGAACATTTATTTGGGACCTAAATGCAATTTTGAAAAATGCACATTTTTCCTAAATTCAAATAAAACACCGAAAAACTCTGAAATAAAATCTTATTTGATTTTATTATTAAATCCTCAATATTTCTTTATTTTGAGAAAGTCATTTTATTCCCTCTCTCATATTTTTGTAATAGAAATAATTGATAATAAAATAAATAAAATCAAATGATCCTATTCTCAAAATTTGAGAAACTCAAATATGAAAATAACGAAATCCCCAACTCTCTCCGTGGGTCCTTGAGTTACGTAAAATTTCTAGGATCAAAACCACAAGCAAAATAAAATATGATATGCAATGATGATCTAATGTATAACATTCCAAATTGAAAATTTGGGATGTTACATATGCTCTTACCTCTCTTTGTTGGTGGTTTCATATTCTGTAAATCTAGTGATCCTTTTAGCTAAAGGGCACCTGTGAACAAAAATCAACATTTGAATTTCATGTTGAATCTGAATCACTTGGTTTATACAGAGTTCTAAAATTGTTACTTATTTTGGTTATCCTCGGTGTCAATAGTTGCGCCTTGGTAAGAGGTAGGTGTAGTATTGTTTGAGTTCTATGGTGTTTGGATAATCGGACTGTGAAATAGTAAAAGTTTGGTCATCTCTGTGTTTATATAGAGCTTGTAACTTCTATTTTGTAGCTGATGGCAAACCTCTCAATACTTATCGCTGAACATTGTTGGGCCATCAGTTCTTTGCGTGGAGATGGCTGGAAGTATTTCATGGTTCATGTTAGTTTTCCTAATAAGGTTGAAATTAGGAAGAAAAATATAACCTCTGAATGAATAGAAATTGTCTAACCTTTGTAGAGGGCAACATTTGCGAATTGCCGACCGAGAAGCTTTTCTTTGGGACATACCTTATGGGGAATCTGGACATCGAATTAATATTCATTCCAGCAAGTATAACATCGAATCTTTGTATGGACGGGCATGTATGGTGAATATCATACTTTGATAAGCGCCAAACAACCTCATTTGATGTAATATAGCAACATTCTTGATGATTATCTATTTCATTGACTGTTTGAAGTGACGAAGAAGATGATCCAACATTAGACTCCATTTTCAATCTGGTACAATAAAATCCCTTTGTCACATACTTGAAAGGATATTTGCACATACTGTACCACCAGTGAACCTTGTGAGGTACAACAAATTTGTTATTAATGTCAATCCATTTTTATTGCATATGTATGAAACCATTCTCTAATATAGAGGTTTGCTAATTTTTTGCATTATCCTAAGTAACATCCATTCCTAAGTAGAGAAGAATACTAACGTACCAAGTGCAGGTGTATATGAAACATTAACCTAGAGAAGTAACACTTGAAAGGCATAATATATTTTTTACCTGGAGGCCATAATCTTGGGTTCTGTTTCTACCATGGAATGCCAAAATTCTTTTGAAGTTTCCTTACTTTCTACCATGTATTGATTTGCTCTCTACACTCCATCTATACGGTATTATGTAAGGAACTAAATGAAAAATACGACATTTGATAGGACTAACTGTACCAAAACCAACAAATAAGTACGTGTATGACTAACTGAGGTTCATCAAGCAATGAACTTATATAAGAGAGGAGAGACTATGCACCAGTGGTGTAGCAAAAGGCATGTCACATTGAAGAACTTCGGATCTGGAGCTCAATCTGACAGATTCAAAAAGCATAAATTCAGTAACAGAAAAAATTGGGGGGAGGCTGAAAATAGGGAGCGTCACCTACCAGAGTGCAGGCCGGTTCCGAGAGTAGAGCACGAGTAGGTCGACGATGATGACAGTACATCATCCTTTTAAAGACAAAGGAGGCCACTGGTCAATTAAATCTGCACTTTCATGCGCACTTGCAAGGTAATGAAGGGTGCGGTAATGAGAGGCGATGAAAGCTGACGTTTCTTGCATTTGTGGCTGCGGTTTCTTGCATTTCTGGTCGTTTTTTCATGGGGGCGCAGAAGAGAGAGCGGCGGCGGCGGGCGGAGAAGAGGAAGGTGGGCGTCATACTGCAGATCAGCAGATGGGTAGATTAGAATCATGACCTACTAAGCCTTGTGTTTTACATGGGCTAGGACTAATGACAAACTAACACAGCCACGGGCCTGTTTTACATGGGCTACCACCAACGACCAGGCTTAGCTACTGGGCTGGGCAACCCACATGCAAAAAATTGGGAAACACGATACGCAAAAATGTATCGACCGCTGGTGGTACTCGCTGAGTGGTGCTACCCGATGCGTTTTCTGTTGGGTCAACCACATGGTGCGGTGGGGATGCGAGCGCATCGGAAAAACGTGTGGGGTCAACCGGCGCTGGGCTAGAGGTGGGTGGGAGGGATCAGATCCGCAGCTGCCGTGCGGGCTGCGTGTGAGGGAAAAAGCAAGTATTTTTCCACCACCGTGACAACATGGAATAAGAAAGATTGGGTGATTTTAGAAGCTGAAAAATGACGTGGCAAATTGATGATATGGATAGTGTGCATGAAGAGAGAATAGGGAGAAGTGGGGAGCAACTTCTTAAGAATGGTAGATATGGGCGCATGCCTCCAGCAAGCTTCAGCTCCCTTGCATATTGGGTGTAATCGATGGGCTTGATTTTAAATCCGATCTTACAACATGGGCATGTACTTTTGTGATGTTATTGGGTTTAATAAGAAATAAAACCATAGTGGTCAAACAATCACACTGGCCAAACCACCTCCATCTCTAGCCATATTTTTCCAAAAAAGGCAATGACGATGGCCTCGTCAAAGATAGGGCGATGGCAGCTACAACTTTCATATTTGCTCACTCCTCGCGTGACTATTAGGACTCCGGCGTGGGCTGCTGATACTACATTTGACCCCAACCCTCCTCCAAAATCCGTAAGTGCATCTCCCTGTAAGTCTAAACCCGCCTTCTTTCCATGGTTGCGTCCTTGACTCGTTTGCCCGTCAATGACCCAATCAATAGAAAACAACGCCTACAATGGGATCGAAGACATGACCTGGCCGCTATAGGTTGAAATGATGAGATCGCTAATTAAGAGGTATCCCTTGCAAAGGTCACTCCCACCTTCTCGGGGTTGACACATGACACACTCGTAACCGGAGAGTTTTTTTTTGTAGATTCGTTTATTCATAACGTTTTATCTCTTAAATCATGCATCTAAATCCTAAACCGTTTTCATCGTTGGATGTCTCGCTTTGAGACCTTCGGAACTAGATCCATGTTAATAGGTTTTGATGAACATTTTTCACGGAAATAAGTGGAAGAAAAAAACCCGAGCTGGAAGCACGTTTTCTAAACTTTTTCCCCTTCCGAGAGACACAACTGTGCCTCTCGCAGAAGCAAATATGTGCTTTTTGTGAAAGAAAAAACATGTTTTTTTCCTTTCTGAGAGGCACAATTGTCTTGTGTTCATGAGAAGCAAACTCGTTCCTCCCATGGAAGAAAAAACACACTTTTTCCTTTTTCGAAAGGCACAATTGTGCCTTTCGCGGAAGCGCATCTATGCCTCCCATGAAAGAAAAATGTGTTTTTTTTCCTTTCTAAGAGGCTCAGCTGTGTTTCTCGCGGAAGCAAATCTGTGCCTTCTGTGAAAGAAAAAAGTATGTTTTTTTCCTTTTCCGAGAGGCACAACTCTCGCGGAAGCAAATCTATGTCTTCTGTAAAAGAAAAAAAAACTTTTTTCACCCAAAAACCCGAAAATATCATCCAAAATCTAGGAAAAACGGGTGAAAACCGAAAAGCCAGGAAACCAGGAAAACCCATCTAAAACCCAAAAATATGTACAGAATAATAATAATAAATCCTAAAAGAAACGCACAACATGTGACACGTGACCGCGGCTGAGAGCGCGTCAAATGGGACGCTCTCAGCCCACCAAAAGTGACCGTTCCGGGCTGCCACAAGGGTGACCCCTTGATTAGTTACCCCCATAAAACGGTATGTAGGGAAGACCTCCTCCGGATGTATGAAGCGTGACAAGGAAACATAGGCACCCGACATAGGGGTTTTAGTCTTGCTTGCTTAGCCTGTACAAACACTGCATGGCCCATCTAGTTGTCCACTTCTATTGGCCACGCCCACTATGTTGTACCATGTTGAACACATAATTTCGTATGTGTCACATTATGTGTCAAAGTGTCAAGCGTTCGCATAGGAAGTGACATACATGGGCCGACCCAGTTAGTGTTTTTGTGGCGTGCAAGCTTCCCAATTTTGGGAACCTTCTAAACTATTCCTGACCGTTTTTTGGAACCTTCCAGAAAGTTTGTGAACTGCTTTTCTCTTTTTTGTTTTTTTTTGGTTTTTTAGTGTTTTTCCTTTTTTTTGTTTTGTCTACTTCTTTTCATTTGTTATTTTCTATTTCTCTTTTATATAAATTTAAAATTTTCAAAAAACATAATCCAAAATTTTGTTTGATTTAATTTTTTCGGTTTTTAAATGTTGTATGCGTCATTAAAAAATGTTTTGAATTCCAATATATTTTTATTCCGAAAAAAATTCACTTCTTAAAAATATGTCTGGAATTTCGTAATTTGTTCAAAATTTTAATAAGTGCTCTAAAATTCAAAAAAAATATTGTAATTTCAAAAGATTCACATTTAAAAATAATGAATTTGTACTTTGTTCGCAATTTTTTTAATAAATATTCGATTTTTAAAAAGTGTATTTCAAAATTTGTTTGTTTTTTCGTAACAATGTTCAATATTTCTAAATATAATGTTCATACTTAAAAACAATTGACCCACTAACCATATTATTCACAGGGGTATAATATTGTGAACTTCCGTACTCACTACATATAATAACGGCAAGCCACATTAACACTACAGCATGTGTGCTAATGGGCCGGCCTAGTTGAGTGCTCCTATGTATAGCGCTGTTATACGACACAAAATGCGTCATATAGGAGGTCCATTAAACGCGTGAACATTAGACGATACCCGACGGCTCAGATCACATACTATAAGACATCAACCAAGCCACCCCACGTGTAAGTGCCTCTTCTCACGTTCTCTTTTCTCCACAAAACAAATTGATGGCTCATTCAATTTAAAGGATATGTAGTGTTCAAAAATAAATAAATAAATAGAGGATATGGAGAGAAATTTCACGGAATTTTATTCATGAGATATTTCCTATGTTTATGCCTCATTTAGTTTATAGGATTTTTGTAGGAATTAGTTATAAAGGACAGGAATTGTGTAGGATTTTTTTTGTAAGTCCTTTTGGTTTGTAGGAATATAACCTTATTCTCGTACAAGATAAGGAACCAATTCAATATTTTTTTCCTATAGAATGTGAGATACTCCCTCCGTTCCAAAATAGATGACTCAATTTTGTAATAACTTTAGTACAAAATTAGTACAAAGTTGGGTCATCTATTTTGGAACGGAGGGAGTACATGTCATTTTATTTTCTATGATTTTTCTATTTCATGATGTTTCTATCCCATGAACCAAAGGAGAGCTTAGTATTTGTTTTATAGTAATGAAGTACCTTTTGTTTTAGAAAATATAGTAATGAGGTATGTGATCCCTAACGATTATATATCGACATGATTTCTAAAGATTTTGCATTAAGTTTTTCAGGGGATTTTTTGCATTAAGTGAGATCTCATGAAATTTTCAAAGGTTTTTGCATTAAGTGAGATCAGGAAAATTCTCTAAGAAACAAAATAGGCATGGTATCCCAATTCTTTACTTTTTCCTCTTTGTACTCTCTTCATTTTAAAATATAGTGCACCCGCGTTTTCCGAGGTCCAACTTTGACCATAAATTTAACCAACGAGACCTACTACGGCGAGAAAAAAAATTATATAATTGAATTTTTTTTTTGAATATGAATTCACTGATATAACTTTGCTCCGGCCGTAGTCGATCTCGTTGATTAAATTTATGGTCAAAATTGAAGCATGAAAATAGAGAAAACACTATATTTGAAAGAGAGTGAGTATGATTTAGCGAAGGCCAAGGGAGAAGAGCACTAGCACAGCATGGCCAAAACCCCAACCCATTCCGTTCCGCCCACCACTGTTTGAGCTTCCTCTCCTAGCTCCTTTTGCCCACCCGCCGGATCCCGTCGAACCAAACCCTAGCAACCGCTCGCCACCCGGGACGGCTCGCCGTCGTCGCCATGCCCCGCCGCAGCCAGAGCAGTGCCCCCATCGACCTCGACGAAGAGGATGGTGAGCGCCCCCCCCCCCCCCCCCCCCCCCCCCCACCCACCCCAGCCCCGGCGAAAATCTTCATCTCTGCCCCCTTCCCTTCCCCTTTTACCTCTGCGATTTTAGGCCTGTTCTTGTGATTCCCGGGGTTGCTTCGTGATCAGCTTGCTACAGAGCTGGTTAACGGCGCCCTTAGGCCGCTACTTTCTCTATAAGGGTTTATGGTTTTTTTAGAGAAAATCGGATACCCCGATCTCTGCATCAGTGATGCATATAGATGGTGGCATATGGTTTGTCAGTAGGTCCAGGGCCCCATTGCATTAGTTCAGCGATGATAATGCTGGAATAAGTCGTTTCATTTCCTGGAGCAAATACTGATTGCGTGTTGCAAGGCTCGATTTGACTCATCTGGTGCATTTGTGCCAAAATTGCAGTGTGTAGAGGATGTTGTTTCTAATGTGTATCCTGCTTATACTGAAGGAGTACAAATGTTTTGTTTTTTGTACTCCATCCGTCTCAAAATAAGTGTCTCAACTTTGTATTAACTTTAGTACAAAGTTGTACTAAGGTTGAAACACTTATTTTGGGACGGAGGTAGTACTAGTTAACATGTTCACCAGGGTGCTAGGCAGGCGGGTGGCAAGCGCTTAACGGCTATTCAAGATTGCACATATCTAGTCATCACATCGGTGCGTTGGTGCTATCTAGATGAAAAAATCACCATGTTTATCCTTTTCTTTTAGCTTTTTGAGGATTAAACTGTGTATATGATAGCAGAGAAGGCTTCATAGATTTTAATGGCTTTTAGCTTAGTGTTTGCTTGAAGGGGAGCCTTGGCGCAGTGGTAAAGCTGCTGCCTTGTGACCATGAGGTCATTGGTTCAAGTCCTGGAAACAGCCTCTTACAGAAATGTAGGGAAAGGCTGCGTACTATAGACCCAAAGTGGTCGGACCCTTCCCTGGACCCTGCGCAAGCGGGAGCTACATGCACCAGGTTGCCCTTTTTTTTTAGCTTAGTGTTTGCTTAGGTTTTTGGCACATACTAACACAGTCGTATACAGCTATGTTTTATCATAGGAATAATTATTGCTGTAATGTGTTTTGTTTGTTCATTTATGTGATTTGTAGCCTAGTGAATTGCACTCACTATCAAGTTATAGGTTGATACCTTATTTCATATATTGGGTGTTGCAGCCGAAAAGACCTTGTGGTTTGAGGTCAGATTGTTGGTTTGCAGTTTGTTGAACTTCTTGTACTTGGAATACGTCTTTTAGTTTGGCAAACTGTTTGATCTTGATAAGGCACATCCTATCATTTATTTACCAACTGATCATTGTCATGATATGCCAGCTAACATGCTTTCATTTCTAGATCATCACTTAATTATGCTCATGGTGTTCTTGCCCGGTAGATATTTTATAGTAGTTGTTTATAAATCACCATTCCCACTCCATCTGTTTGTAAGGATATTGTATTGTTGATAATTTTCTTGTTTTAAATTGTTTATCTCTTTGTATGTATGACCAATAGAACTGAACACTGTTGTAGCCTGGATGAGTGTTTTAGTTTTTATCACGTGTCAGAACATGATGATGATTCTTATATAATGAAAGGTTGCAAAAATTAATAAAGATAACATTTGGAGAGAATTTACAATGCCTAAGGAAATGGTAGTTGTTTGTTTAAAACTGCAAAAGATTTGTTTTCCTTGATGCATCAACCAAAGTTCAGCCATTCTCATTCAGCAGAAGAAAAAAACTTGACCCTATGAAGGCCTGAACTATTGATCCTTTGTATGCTCAGTGTGATTAGGGTCAGTGGTTATTATTTGTGCTTGGTTCTTAGTCATGTGTCTTATTTCAATTTAAGACAACAGTAATTGTGATGTTTCCTAGATGGCTTCGCAAAGCCGAGAGGCCAAAAAGTAGGAGAAAGTGGCCTTTAGCTATATGCAGTTTCCCTGGTGGATCTACCTGTGATACAGATTGCTTATTTTTAAAGTTAAATTCGAATTACACTTTCAGTTTAACTAGTTAACTTCCATGTTTCCTTGTGTAGAGTGCAAGACCAAGCGCTCTCGAGCGAGTATAAGGCCAGCACCGAAGGTGCCTGGGAGCTCAAATCGCATTGCAAGTAGCAGAAGGGACAAGGAAAATCAAGACAAACTGGATACCCGTATCTTCGATTTATACATGGAGTACACCTCCCCCCCCCCCCCCCCCCCCCCCCACACACACACACAATCATGTTTCAAGAAAGCAAATAATTGGTCTTGGAGAAATTTTGTATGCTTATTTGCTGCTGTAAATTTGTGCATATAGGAACCTTTGGAAGCGTACAGATGAAGATCAGAAGAATGCTTGCGCATATTTGGATCCATTATGGTTTAACAGTTACGTTAATGGGGACAAAGAACAGAAATCAAGAATTCTTAGATGGACAAAGAAATTGAAAATATTTTCAAGAAAATATGTGTTTGTCCCTATTGTTCGTTGGTAGGTCAGTCTTGTTTTACCTCGTGGATTAACTTATTTGATTGCAAAAGAGCAATGGGATTTCCACTTTCGTAACTGCAGGGGACATTGGAACCTCCTTGTCCTATGCCACTTTGACGAGACAGACTGCTCAGATGCAAAAAAAGGACCGCGAATGCTGCTGCTGGATTCACTTAACACAACAGATCCGAAGAGGTTGGCACCTGAAATAAGAGGGTATGGTCCTTCTATACCTTCATCTCATACCTCTAATATAAGTATAATACTGATCTTAATGATGATGCACATGTTTTGCTATATTACGGTTATCTGACTGACCAGTTGTTGTGTCTAGTAGACGATTCATATATTAGAAACAAGATGATGTTCTTTTGGTTGAGACTTGTATGCACTGTTGAAGTAGACAACAGGGTTACCTGTACTCCTGTTGTCACTCATGAAGATTATGCCATGAATAGTATCCATGCCAGTGAGTCAGCCCAAGACAGTAGCAGAATGTGCGCTCATCAAAATCCAGCTTCGCACATCACATCACAAATCATCTAACCCTTGCTGAACATAGTTAGTGATGTGTATTTAGCGGTCCTTGTCATTTATCCTGGAGGTTTTTAGTCTATTTTTGTTGAAAATTACTTTAGTTATATATGTATAGGTAAATTATCTGGGGCACCCAGGTGCCTGAGCACCTTGATTGGGTCAGACCCGTTAGTGCATTTGTTTAAAAGCAACCAACCTCGCATTTCATTAATTCCCAATTTTACTTGCATGCAAGACATACCATGTAAGGGATAACACCAACAGACTGAATATGCTTGTGATAGCACATAAGCAACAATACTGTATCATGCTCACAGCCCTATAACTCCCTGTTTTATTTAATCTTTTCTTTGCTGCTTTATCAGATTCATTCGTGGTATTTATGAAATCGAAGAGCGGGAAGAAAGTGTGCACTTCATAAAAAAAATCCGTCTTGAGTTTCCTAAGGTATGATGTTTAATAATTGCTTTTTGAATCTAGAGTTCTTGTCATCATCCACAACAAAACTGTGCAGGTGCCACAGCAAAATGGGGAGGAATGTGGTATATATGTTCTTTACTTCATCCACTGTTTTCTTCAAAACGGAAAATTGGCAGAAGTTCTTCGGAATAAAACACTGGAAGAAGATTTCAGCCAGCTGGTGTGCCATACTGTCATGCATTTCCATCTTCTCACTCCCTTGTTCTACTTAACAAATGCTTCTCTAATTTGTTGGTCTATGAATAGTTTGATGATGGCACCTTTGATCCAGAGGAACTAGAGAACTTCCGCAAGGATGTTCATGCATTCCAAGTGTATGTTTCTCACGTCATCTTTATTTCCTGCATGTTAAATTTAGTGATGTAACTGTAATTTCTTTATGACTTTGCAGGGAAAGGAGTACCGAAACTGGACAGTAGGTGGATTGTGGCATTGTGCTGCATATATGTAGTTAGTTATTACTCCCTCCGCTGGACAGAGGGGGTATAAGGCAGTGGAAATTTTCATCTTCGCTGGTAGCAAATTCTGAGGAAGCTTGAAGGTCGTGGAGAAGCTGGTGGTAATATACAGCTTATGCAGCCGAGAGAAAGCCGACTCCATGGAGCTTCGTGACAGTTAGCAGGTGTTATATGATCTGTACTGGATTCTAGAATTGTTGTGTATCAACTTTATGGACTGGAATGATCTCAATAGTCTCAACTTGTTTCTCGAAGTCTTAAGAGCAACTCTAATGGGGCTACCCATTTCGTCCGCGGCCGTCACAGAAAAAGCGGCCCAACGTGCGGACCCAAACGGATGCGCGCCCGTTTTTCGTCCGCGAGCGACCTATTTCCGGCCCATTTTTGAGTCTGATTTGCGTCGGCGCGGACACGTGACAGACGCGTGCGCTCGCCAACTCCTGTCCTCGGGCCCGCTGGTTTGTGACACATTGGCCTCCCCTCACATCCCCCATCCCGGCCAACAAGCAACCCTCGCCCCCGCCTCCTCACTGAAGCCGCCGCCCATTTTTGCCGGCGACTCTTCCAGCTGCCGTCGCCTCCACATCCGCCCAGCAACGCCGCCCCTCCCCTCAGTCGCCCGTCGCCGCCGTTTTGTCGCCGGGGAGCAAACTGGTTCCCGCCGGCGCTTCCCCCAACGCCCAGCCGCCTGCGACCAAGAAGATGCCTCGCCGCCCCCGCCACATACGACCGGCACGCTCGTCGGACGCCGTCACACTCAGAGGACGCCGGCAGGGCAGCTAGTTGGTCTGTGGGCGCCGCGTCTTCCCTCGCCGACCGTCTCCTTCTTCGACGCCCGCAAGTTGTTCGACAGTTTGCCAAGGTACGAAAATGGACTCCGCCGACGAGTTCTTTTTCCACAATTTCCGTTGCGACTCCGACGATTCGTCGTCCGACGACGAGGAGGAGATATTGGCTGCCGTCTTGGTCCATCACCACCTGAACAACTAGCGGCCGTTGTTTCGTGGCTCCATTCCGGGCCACCTTCCGGCGTTGAATCGTAAACGAGAGCGGGCATTTCCTTCTCTGGAAGGACTACTTTGATAGAAACAAACCCGTTGTTCAAACATCACAAATTCCGCCGTCGGTTCCGTATGAGTAGGCATGTTTTCAACCGTATTAGAGAGGGAGTGGTCGGCTATGATGACTACTTCGAGTGCAAAGAGGATGCCGTCGGCAAGATTGGTTTCTCCTCTTATCAGAAATGCACTGCTGCCATCCGAATGCTTGCATACGGAGTGCTCGGTGATCTCATTGACAAGTACGTCCATATGAGCGAGTCTACATGCCTAGAGTCCCTGTATAAGTTCTGCAAGGCTGTGATTGCTGTGTTTGGCCCTGAGTACTTGAGAGAGCCGACAACTGAAGATACAACCAATTTGTTGGCGATGAATGCCAGCAGGGGCTTCCCAGGGATGCTTGGCAGCATAGACTGCATGCACTGGGAGTGGAAGAACTGCCCTTCTGCTTGGCAAGGGCAGTATAAGGGACATGTCAGGGCTTGCACTGTCATACTAGAGGCCGTGGCGTCTCAAGATCTCTGGATCTGGCACTCTTTCTTTGGCATGGCTGGATCACACAATGATATCAACGTGCTTCATCGCTCGCCGATGTTTGATAGGCTTGCCAAAGGCAACAGCCCATCGGTGAACTTTACTGTCAACGGCCACAACTACGACAAAGGGTACTATTTGGGTGACGGTATCTATCCTCAGTGGACCACTATTGTCAAGGCAATACTGTCGTGGAATTGTCACGGCAGATGTCCTAGCAAAAGGACTTAGTCGTAGAGCCATCGCAACTAGGAAGTTTAAACGGGTTAATCGGGACAAAGGACACGAGAGATTTTATACTAGTTCGGCCCCTTACGAAGAAGGTAAAAGCCTACGTCTAGTTGTGTTGGAATTGCTGGGGTTTCGATCACCAAGAGGCTAATCCGACGGCTTGGTTATCGATCTCTTGTTTCTTGCCCTAAGCCGCCACCAGGTCATCCCCTTATATACACGGGTTGACGCCTGGCGGCCTACAGAGTCCCGGCCGGCTAATAAAGCATGTCCGGCTCAATGACTTCTTTTACATGTCTTTCCTTACAAGTCTTTCCTTACATACGATGGTTTACAATATTGGGCCTTAAGCCGCCTCTGGGCTTAGGCCTTCTATAAGCCTTAATGAACTATCGCCTTGACTATTTTCTGGGCTTCCTTTATGACCTGTCATTGGGGCTGACCCGGCCCCTCCTGGGCGGGTCATAACTGATAGCTATATCCCCAACATTAGGCCCCAGGTTGACTTTGAACTTTGTTCTTTATCAATCTTCAATACTTAGACAAAATCCATCTTCTCTTCGCAAAAAATTTTGTAACCCGCCATGACGTCATCTCTTGAAAACACAAAAAACTATCATGACGTCATCTTCTCAACGGTTCTTCATCTTTAATGCTTTCCGAGAATCGAGGCGCCGGTTTGGTTGGATAATCATTATATGGGTCTTTCTCGTTTTTCGCACCCGCCTGTTCACTTATCCCCTTATAAATAGGCACGCCCCGGTCTTTCTCATTCTCCTCTCTTCTTCGTCTTCCTCCTCTCGCGACCTCCGCTGCTACTCGAGCTCCGTCGCCGTCAGAGAGCCCTTCACCTCCGCCGACCTTGGCCGCTACATCGACCGGATTTGAATCTAGAAAACGGCGGCGACCTTCCGCGGAAGATCTGTGGCTGTAAGCGTTTCCCTTCTTGCTCCTTAGATCTGCATTAGGGCTTTCTAGGTCTCTGCATGTTCTTCACAGTTCATCGCAGTTTCTCCGTAGTTCTTCAACTGCAGCCTCTTCTTGATCCCCAAAGAGATATATGCTTGTGGGGTAGTTGTTTTTGTGCCTGCTCTTGACACTGATAGATCCCTTTTCCCAGTATAAAGGCCTCATTAGGACTCACAAACTCATCTGTGCAAAAAATTTAGGTCTAGAATTTTTCCATTTTGAATAGCCATTTGATCTGGAATAATATCAAGCAATTAGGAAACTTGTTTGTCTCAACACTTAGCCGAATCTGTTTTCTCAAATATTTGTAGTCATGGCGGCTTATTGCGCTGGCTTACGTGTCCTTATATGACATTAGCCCTTACTTAAGCCGCCATTACTCCCCTGTACCATTATCATTGAATTGAACCGGCATGTTGCTTTCTTTTCAGTTCGTCTTTTGAACATCATGTCGTCCAAAGCACCGACTGTCTGCAACTGGGTTCCCTCAACAGTAACTGAGGACAATTTGAAGGAGTTCTTCTCCATAGGATTTTTGCCAGGGAAGAATGTCATGTCTTATCGTGCACCTAACCCGGACGAGGAACGGCCCAATCCAAAAGATGGTGAAGTTATCGTCTTTTCTGATCACATGAACCGTGGCTTTTCCCCACCCGACTCAAAGTTCTTCAGAGATGTCCTCCATTTTTTCAAACTCCACCCTCAAGACATCGGGCCTAATTCTATATCCAATATCTGCAACTTCCAAGTCCTCTGCGAGGCATACCTTCAAGAAGAACTGACTGTGGAACTCTTTAGAGAGTATTTTTATCTGAACCACCAGAACGAGTGCACCAATGGCCCTAGCTTGGAACTTGGGGGTATCTCAATTCAGCATCGACATGGCACCGTCTTCCTCCTAATAGTCTTGCCGAGTTATCCCAAGGACTGGAATCAGACTTGGTTCTATTGTCAAGACACTTCACCAGCAAATGAGAAGCCGCTGTCGAGTTATCGCGCAGAGCGTCTTGACTCCAAGTTTGCACTCCCTGACAAACTCACTGTCAGCGAACACAAGAAGCTGATTCCATCCATTAAAAGGATTAACGCTTTATTGGGGAATGGCTTAACCGGAGTTGATTTGACCCGGTGCTGGGTTGCGTGGCGGGTCATCCCTCTAAGCCGCCGATCCAAATTGATGTATGAATACGGTGGAGGCCCAGACGACTCTCTTCATCACAGCTCCGTTCAATTAAATGAAGAAGATATTGTTGCAATGTCAACCCTTCTGGTGAACGGAAAATACGAAGATTGCAGTAAAGTCGGGTTAAACCCCTTCTGCCAGCTTAACCCGGTGACAGAGGTAAAGAACCTCTACTCTCTTCCTCTTTGTATTTTTCTCAATTGTTTTAAATACCTGCACGACCTTTCATCTTGCTTATTTGCTTATAGGCCAAATCTGACTTCTGGAAAGCCAAGTACGACCACGAAGCCGACAAGAAAGCTAGAGCCGCCGCCATAATTGCCAAGAAGACGACCCGGAGATCTAAGAAGAAGAAGAAAAGCACCGCTGAGGATCTGTTGAGACTTGACGATGACACTTCTGAATCGGAGGTAGCCCTTGACTCCCTTGGCCAGCTTTTTAATAATCTTATTAACACTGATCATTGCGAGGACGACACGGGGGCCAGTCAGGCCGTAGAAGAAGAGGTAACTATTTCCTGTGACTCAGCCCATTTGCCAAGACAGAAACTTCGAGTCGTAACCCGGAAAGTAAGGTTTTCACACCCTTTGGCTTATTTGGATCCTCATTTTCTTTTGAAAAAATAGCAACATGAGATCCGCCGTCAGGCCCAGAACGACGATGAGCCGCCTTCTGTTCTTCAACGGACTCCTCAAAAATGCCCGAATGAGGTTTATTTCTTCGTCTTTTACTTTTCATTACTGGATCTTCTCCCTTGCATTACTAACTTTATTTTTATCTTTGCAGGAGGTGTCTCGCTCTTCTGGTGACTCATCTCAAACTCAATTCCCGGCCTTTAAGACTGCCCCTGGGTAAGTAAGAAATTATCTTTCCTCTATGTCTTTCAAACTGTTTCTTTATACTAACTGTTTCGTAACATCTTTCTTAGTGGCCAAGCCAAATCCAAGAAGGCCAAGGTGACTAGGCCGGCGGAAGACCCGCCAGTCCTTGCACCTAAACCGGCCATGCCACCTTCTCCCCCTCCAACTGAAGCGCCAGAAAACCCGACGGCCAACACTCAAACAGATCCTCCTGAGCCATCAACTGACGATACCATCGTTAACCCTTCTGCTACTGGACCATCCAGCTCGGCCAACCCGCCATCACCGTCTGCCCAGGACGTTCTGATCATTGGAAGTCGCTTTTTTGAGCCGGGGAATCCCACCGTGTTGGTCCGTCACACCGCGTAACAAGAGGCCCTGGAGAGACAGAGAGTGTGTTTTGATATTTCTCATTATAGCCATCTGAATGCCAATGACATATTGTTCGGCTATCTCATCCATGTGCACTCCAGCCGTGAGTCGGAGATCGAAATGGTCAAGCAGTTGCAGCTGAAGTATGAGGTATGTTTTTCCGGCTTACTTATATTCTGCCAGCCCCCAAGTCTGTAGATTATGATAAAACCTGAATGATCTATAGACTTATGATATAGGCTAAAGCTTTACCTTTAGATTTTTCTGAAGTCCAATAAATTAGAATAAACTTCACCTGTAGTCCCCAAGGACCGGTTCACTTGATCATAAATGAGCCGACACTTTTAATTTCATAACTGTCTTGTGCCAAACCCAACTGATATTGTAATCCGGCTTAATCTTGATAGACTTTCTGAATATTATACATTAGCCCCCAAGTGCCAAGTGTTGTTACTTTGTAAGGTACTTGGGACTTGAAATATGTTAGAGTCATAAGAAACTGTTTTGGCATACATTAGCCCCCAAGTCTCATGTGATTTTGCAGTGCAAGGCACTTGAGACTTGAATCTTGACTCTTGAACTTTGACACACCTATATATGTTTTGCAGAACGCCCTGTCTGAATTGGGTTCGCAATTAACTTACGCCAAGACCCGGCTGGTGGATCAGGAGGCAGAAATCAAGGCTGCTGACTCCAAGCTTCAATTAAGTCTTGCTGAGACAGAAAAATTGAGAAACAGCTTGACTGCCAAGAAGAAAACCTGGGCTGAAGAGAAAACACTGCTGACACAACGCACCGAAAAAACAGAAGCAACTCTTGAGGAGGTTACTACGGAGCTGGCCGATTTAAAGAACCGGTGTCTCAAATGGTTTTCGCATCTTTGGTAAGCCGTCTGTACTAATCTGTTTCACCTTCTTGTGACTCGGACAATAAACCGCCTGCTGACCCCTTAAATTGAAATATTATGTGCAGGCCCGCGAAGCAAAAACCTGAACCAGGATAACATGACGAAACTGAAGGCCATCTATACCTTAGTGGAGCAGTTGTACATCGGTGCCCAACGAGCACTCGCTGCTATCTCTCCCGCCAATCAAGGACGCAACCGGCTCAGTGACGTCTTGAAGAAACTGTCAATCTTACCCGCCAGGTTCCAAGAGGTCAAACGATCCTGCGCTAGAGCCGGAGCTTTGACTACTTTGAGCCGTTCCAAGGCTTGGGTGCCAGATCTAGATCCGGTGGATGTAGCTAGGGGGTACCCGACTGTAAAGGAAGACGGGTCTCCCTTTGAGCAAGATGACTTCATGGCTTGCGTGAGGGGAGTTCGACCTCAAGCTACCATCCTTGGAGATGAAACTAATATTGACAAATACCAGCCGTGTTTTGATTTGGAGAATAAGATGGAGACTCCTTCCTACAAGGTGACAGACCTTATCCCGCTGGCTCGCCAACACACGTTTGCACCAGAAGTTGATCCAGCTGGCTTGATTGATGACGAATCAGAGTTCGTTGCCGTGAACGGCTTTGATTGGTCCAATCCTAGCTTTCAGTTGACAGAAGGAGGTGAACCGGCAAGGGAGGAATGAGAACAATCTTTGTGGGCTTGTAAAAGCCTTGTAATAGAATTAGCTTTGAACACTTCGAATTTTTGCCTATGCCATCGTGCATAAGACGCCGTTTGTGACTCTGTGCTTCCTTATGTCAATATATGCGTTACATTCATGGTTATCTTTGTAATATTTCTACTTTGTTCTTGTAGAAAGGAAATACTTGCTTGGCGGTTTAACGCCGAACGGGTCAGAATACCCGGTTCATGACCAAAAAGTTTTATCATAGTAGACAAACAGAACTAAACGTAAAAAGAAACAGGGTTGAAATAACCTTGGAGTACCACATAAAGAAAATGTTCATAAACAACAGTCATACCTGTATCTTCGACCTCTGGACCACCGGTTTATATGACCCGGGTGATGAGGCTGACGATCCAGTCCCTTTTTTTTGAGAAGTCAATGCTTCTGAATACCTGATGATTCTTATGCCTTGGCGGTTTATTGTCAAATAGTCAAGCCGGTGAAAAAAACATGCTGATTGTTTAAAATAGAGACAATAAAAGACCAATAAGACAAACACCAGGTGATAAACAATATAAATAACCTTGTAACTAAAAGTTGGGGGTTTCTGATTCGAATACGATTAGTAAACCGGACCAAAGGGGTTAAGCTAAGATTCGAATACAGTCAAATAGCCCGCAGTGGCTTTGGCGTTGCGCCGATCAAGAGGGTACCGACAGCTATGTTCTCTTTGGTTCGAATACGACCTATGTTTGAATGGGAAGCCCCCAAATGACCTTGAGAGGTTTTTGACGACCCTGATTCGAATACGATCTAAGTCGGGCCCAAAAGGGGTTAAGCTATGATTCAGATATGATCAAGAAGCCCCCTAGTGAGTTTGGCTTTGAGCCGATCAAGAGGGTTACGACAGCTATGTTCTCTTTGGTTCGAATACGACCTATGTTTGAACAGGAAGCCCCCAACTGACCATGAGGATTACAGCTAGATTCGAATACGATCATAAGCCGGACCAAAAAGGTTAGACTTGATTCAGATATGATCAGCTCCTTAATAGTCATTTTAAATAGTAAAAGGAGTAAAGATTTATAATCGCTAAAAAGGAAAAAGACAGAGGTCCTGCTTTATTACTTATCATAATATATACAACGCCAAAGTATGTACATGATGAGAGCCGATGGCTCAGGTGTAGTATAGCTGAAGTTGAGCAATGTTCCACGACCGGCGGGTCTCCTCCTCCGACTTACGTGAGTCTTTGTGCTCTCGAACGTCAATGAGGTAATATGACCCGTTGTTTAAGTTCTTGCTGACCACAAAGGGTCCTTCCCAAGGTGGGGATAGCTTATGTGCATCTAATAGATCATGGATGAGCCAGAGCACCAAGTCACCTTCTTGAAAAGTCCAGGACTTAACCCGGCGGCTGTGATAGCAGCGCAGGTCCTGTTGATAAATCGCTGATCGAGCTGCTGCTAAGTCTCTTTCCTCATCTAATAAGTCAAGCGCATCCTGTCTGGCTTGTTTGTTATTAGCTTCAACATAAGCCGCCACACGAGGCGAGTCATGACGGATGTCACTGGGCAGCACTGCTTCCGCTCCATAAACCATGAAGAAAGGTGTATAACCCGTAGACCTGTTAGGAGTGGTGTTGATACTCCACAGCACCGAGGGTAACTCCTCCACCCAACAACCTGGTGTTCGCTGCAAGGGAACCATAAGCCGGGGCTTGAGACCTTTTAAGATTTCCTGATTTGCTCTCTCAGCCTACCCATTAGATTGAGGGTGAGCTACAGAAGAAACATCAAGCCGGATATGCTCACGTTGTCAGAACTCCTCCATAGCCCCTTGGGATAAATTAGTGCCATTGTTAGTGATAATGCCGTGTGGAAAATCAAAGGGAAAGATCACCTTTTTCATGAACTGAACCGTTGTGGCTGCATCACACTTACTCACTGGCTCCGCCTCAACCCACTTTGTGAATTTGTCAACTACTACTAAAAGATGTGTATTTTTATCCTTAGATCTTTTGAAAGGTCCAACCATGTCAAGCCCCCAGACCGCAAATGGCCAGGTGATTGGAATCATCCGTAACTCTTGAGCCGGTACATGTGCTTGCCGTGCAAATTTTTGACATCCATCACACCTACTGACCAGATCCTCTGCATCAGCGTGAGCCGTCAACCAATAAAAACCATGAAGAAAATCTTTGGCCACAAGATACTTTGACCCGGCGTGATGACCACAATCCCCTTCATGGATTTCACGGAGTATCTCTTGGCCTTCTTCATGAGAAACACACCGCTGAAACGCTCCAGAAACGCTGCGATGGTATAACTCTCCATCAAAAATCGTCATTGACTTGGACCGCCGGGTTATCTGTCAGGCTAGGGTCTCATCCTCTGGCAACTTGCCCCGGGTCATGTAAGCCAAGAACGGTACTGTCCAATCTGGGATGACGTGAAGAGCTGCCACCAACTATGCCTCTGGGTCAGGAACGGCCAAATCTTCTTCTGTAGGTAACTTAACAGACGGGTTATGCAAAACATCCAAAAAGGTGTTAGGTGGCACCGGCTTACGCTGAGACCCCAGCCAGCTTAGAGCATCTGCCGCTTCGTTCTTCCTACGGTCAATGTGTTCCACCTGATAACCTTTAAAATGTCCTGTAACAGCATCGACTTCACGGCGATAAGACGCCATGAGAGGGTCCTTGGAATCCCACTTGCCTGACACCTGTTGAGCCACCAAATCTGAATCGCCAAGACACCGGACCCAGCTCAGGCTCATCTCTTTGGCCATTCGAAGATCATGGAGCAAGGCTTCATATTCTGCTGCGTTGTTAGTGCAAGGGAACATCAGTCGCAGCACATAACAAAACTTTTCACCTCGAGGGGAAGTTAAAACAACTCCAGCCCCCGAGCCCTCCAATTGTCTGGACCCATCAAAGTGAATTGTCCAATATGTGTTGTCTGGTTTCTCTTTTGGCATCTGTAGTTCTGTCCAATCATTAATAAAGTCAACCAGCGCTTGAGATTTGATCGCAGTACGTGGTACATATTTCAACCCATGAGACCCAAGTTCAATGGCCCACTTGGCGACTCGTCCAGTGGCTTCTCTATTTTGAATGGTGTCCCCCAAAGGAGCAGAACTAACCACAGTGATTGGGTGACCCTGAAAGTAATGTTTGAGCTTCCGGCTCGCCATGAACACTCCATACACGAGCTTCTGCCAATGTGGATATCTTTGTTTAGACTCAATCAACACCTCACTGACGTAGTAAACCGGCTGTTGGACCGATGTTCCTTGCCAGCCTCCTTGCGTTCCACCACAATCGCCACACTAACAGCTCGTGAGTTAGCAGCTACATACAACAATAGCGGCTCTTTCTCAACCGGAGCAGCAAGAACCGGCGGCTCAGCAAGTTGTTTCTTCAGATCCTCAAAAGCAGAGTTTGCAGCATCACTCCAAACGAAATCATCCGTTTTTTCATCATCTGATACAAAGGCATCGCCTTCTCCCCTAACCGGCTTATGAACCGGCTCAAAGCAGCGACGCGACCCGCCAGTCATTGAACGTCATTGATGCACACAGGTTTGGCCAGGGAGGTGATTGCCTTAATTTTCTCCGGGTTAGCTTCGATACCTCTGTTAGATACCAAAAAACCCAAGAGTTTGCCAGCGGGGACGCCAAAAACATACTTAGCCGGGTTAAGCATCATCTTGTAGACCCGAAGGTTATCAAAGGTCTCCTTCAGATCTGTTACTAAGGTTTCCTCCGTTCTGGACTTCACCACTATATCATCCACATAAGCATGAACATTACACTGTTGATAAGTCGCCTGGGCACTCTTAAGCCCAAAAGGCATAGACACATAGCAGAAGGCTCCAAATGGAGTGATGAAGGCTGTCTTCTCCTGGTCCTTGACTGCCATTTTGATCTGATAATAACCTGAATAGGCATCCAGAAAACTCAAACGCGTGCAACCCGCCGTAGCATCAATGATCTGATCAATACGAGGGAGAGCAAAAGGGTCAGCTGGACAAGCCTTATTTAAATCGGTGTAATCCACACAAATACACCAGATGTCGTTCTTCTTGAGTACAAGCACCGGGTTAGCCAGCCACTTTGGATGAAAAACTTCCACAATGAACCCGACCGCCAAGAGCCGGGCCACTTCTTCTCCAATGGCCTTGCGCCTTTCTTCATTAAACCGCCGGAGAAACTGTCTGACCGTCTTAAACTTCGGATCAATATTGAGAGTGTGCTCAGCGAGTTCTCTCGGGACACCCGGCATATCAGAAGGCTTCCATGCAAAAATGTCCCGGTTCTCACGGATGAACTCGATGAGCACGCTTTCCTATTTTGGATCCAAGTTGGCACTGATGATGAACTGCTTGGACGAGTCGCCTGGCACAAAATCAACCATCTTGGTGTCATCAGCTGATTTGAAGTTCAACACCAGCTCGTGCTCTGTTGTTGGCTTCTTTAACGATGTCATGTCTACCGGGTCAACATTATCTTTATAAACTTTAACTCCTTTGTTGCACAAACAGACTCAGCATACGCAGCATCTCCTTCTTCACACTCCAGGGCTATTTTTCGGCTTCCATGCACTGTAATGGAGCCCTTATAACCCGGCATCTTGAGCTGTAGATACACATAACACGGCCGAGCCATGAACTTGGCATAAGCCGGCCGTCCAAACAGAGCATGATATGGGCTTTTGATCTTAACCACCTCAAAAGTTAACTTCTCCGCCCTGGAATCATATTCATCCCCAAAGGCTACTTCCAGTTCAATCTTACCAACTGGGTATGCTGACTTGCCAGGCACAACACTATGAAAAACAGTGTTGGATTGCTTAAGACTCTTATCAGTCAACCCCACCCGACGGAACGTCTCATAGTAGAGGATGTTGATGCTATTGCCTCCATCCATGAGCACTTTAGTGAATTTATATCCACCAACCTGAGGTGCCACTACCAAGGCTAAGTGACTCGGATTGTCAACCCGGGGAGAATGATCTTCTCTGCTCCACACAATAGGTTGTTCAGACCACCTCAAATAGCGCGGTATCGCCGGCTCAACCGCGTTGACAGCCCTCTTATGAAGCTTCTGGTCCCTCTTGCATAAACTAGTGGTAAATACATGGTATTGCCCACTATTCAACTGTTTTGGATTGCTCTGATATCCAGACTGTTGCTGCTGATTGCCTTGGCCGGGTTGTTGATTGTAACTTCCCTGGTTACATGTATGGCCTGAACCATGAAAAACGCCTCCACCTGAACCGGCACCCGGGCCATGAAAGCCACCTCCGCCTGAACCGCCGCCAGGCCCGTGACCTCCATCAAACGCGTTTGAATTTTTAAATGCCTTCATGATCGTACATTCCTTCCACAGATGGGTTGATGGCTTCTCCCAGGTGCCGTGTCTTGGGCAAGGTTCATTCAATAGTTGCTCGAGGGTGAGACCTGACCCGCCTGAACGAGGGGGCTGCCTACCCTTGCGTCGCTGATTGTTGCCCTGCGCGTTGGTATTAGCCACAAATTCGTCGGTCTTACATTTATTACCTCCTTGATTTGTCGGGTTATGCTGGTGACCCTTGGCATTGCCATTCTTCTTTCCCTTCCCCATTTTCTCCTCATCAAACAAGGGATCCTTGGTATTGTCAAAATCAGCATATTTGACCAGAGCCGCCATCAACTGGCCCATGTCATTGCAGTCACGCTTGAGCCGCCCCAGCTTCTGCTTCAGAGGTTCAAAACGGCAATTTTTCTCCAACATTAAGACTACCGAACCAGCATCCATCTTATCAGATGAATGTATTATCTCCTTGACCCGGCGCACCCAATGGGTTGTGGACTCTCCTTCCTCTTGCTTACAGTTAGTCAGGTCCACAATTGACATAGGTTGCTTACATGTGTCTTTGAAGTTTTGAATGAATCGGGCCTTCAACTCTGCCCATGAGCCGATGGAATTGGGCGGCAATCTTTTCAACCAAGTGCGAGCTGTTCCATCCAACATCATGGTGAAGTACTTAGCCATTGCTGCATCGCTGACCTCCAAAAGCTCCATTGCCATCTCGTAACTCTCAATCCATGCCCAGGCTGCAAATCAACCGTGTAGTTAGGCACTTTACGAGGCCCCTTGAAGTCTTTAGGTAAGCGCTCATTACATATAGCCGGCACCAAGCAAGGAACGCCTCCGGTCCTTGTGGCTACTCCTGCCTCAACAGATGTTGCTGGATAAACTGGAAAAGTTTGATGAGCCGCCTCCTCAGCCGCCAATTGAACCGCCCGCTCAGCCTCTTGTCGGATCCTCTCCTGATCCGCTAAGTTAAGGGCTCCCGCCTGCACTGGCTCATGTCTGCGCGGTTGGTTGCGGCGCTGAGTGTTGCTTGACATATCAGCTGAGTCCATATGCCTGCTATAGCTCGGGCTCCGGCTCGGGCGAGGGGTTGAATGGATTCTGTCTTGACTGTAAGAGTACGCATCCTGCTATGCTAGAGCTGTCTGAAGAAGCTCCCTCACCCTTCGTGTTTCGACTGCTGTCGGAGAATCGCCTTCCATCGGGAGAGCCACCAAATGAGCCAACGCAGCAATGAGGTTTTCCAAAGGATTGGAGAAGTGACCCGGTGGTGTTGGCACATAATGAGGCGGAGCGGTATACATGCGAGGTGGCTCCATGGCCCACGGCTGAATCGGTGCTCCGGGTGTTGTGATTCAATTTCCTTCCGGTGGGTTACTTGGACCGGCCCCAGGTGTATGGAAAAGGTTCCTAGGATCGAGCGTCAGAGGTAAACGTGATTGAGTTTTCTGATGCCTCCTCCTCATGACCTCATTTGACGCGTTCAGATCCACCGAGAGCCAGAAAGTCTCCGCTTGAAGCTGCTGAGCAGGAGCGTCCAAAGCCGCCTGCTCCGCGGCCATCTTGACCTCCTCACCTGCTAAATTTTCCTTGGCATGTGCCATCTCTTTGCGTACCCGTGCCACTTCCGCATCATGCTGAACTTTATCCGCCGGCTCTACCATGGCCGGCAACTTATCCGTGAGGTCCATTAGTATCGGAGTCGGGGAGCGCACGGGGTCTCCTGACCCGGCGGCTGCCGACCCGGTGGTCGTTGCTGCCACAGCCGTGGAGTTCTGCCCGGGCTGGGTGCCTGCCATGAAGACTCTGGCTCGTTTCGGTGGCTCAAAGGGGTCCCGAATACTGCTGCCATCGGAACAGCCCCCAAGCATGCCAACCTGTAGCTGACACAACGAGTCCGTCTCGCCTGTTGATGATGTAGCGTCAGAACAGATGGCCGTCTCACCGCCATCCACTGATCCTTCTGAGTATTCACCTCCATGGATGCAACCCACAAAAGCATGTTTTACGGCGGGTCGGGCCCGGGCGGGTTGCGCGCGCTGAGCCGTCTCGATGATGTCGGTGTAGATGTCCGGCTCAGGGCCTGATTCACCGATCCGGCCGATGAAGACATGAATCCCGCCGAAGGGGACCCAGTACCCGTACTCAATTGAGCCGGCCTCGGGGCCCCAGCCTTCATCGTCGATGTAGAGCTTGCCGCCGCGACTCTTGGTCATCCGGCCCACAACATATCCCTTGAGCCCTTCGAAGCTGCCCTTCAGGAACTCAAATCCACCGTGCGCTGGCCCCACGGTGGGCGCCAACTGTTGTGGTATTGTCACAGCAGATGTCCTAGCAAAAGGACTTAGTCGTAGGGCCACCGCAACTAGGAAGCTTAAAGGGGTTAATCGGGACAAAGGACACGAGAGATTTTATACTAGTTCGGCCCCTTACGATGAAGGTAAAAGCCTATGTCTAGTTGTGTTGGGATTGCTGGGGTTTCGATCACCAAGAGGCTAATCCGCCGGCTTGGTTATCGATCTCTTGTTTCTTACCCTAAGCCGCCACTGGGTTGTCCCCTTATATACACGGGTTGACGCCTGGCAGCCTATAGAGTCCCGGCCGGCTCATAAAGCGTGTCCGGCCTGGTGACTTATTTTACATGCCTTTCCTTACAAGTCTTTCCTTACATACAACGATTTACAATATTGGGCCTTAAGCCGCCTCTGGGCTTAGGCCTTCTATAAGCTTTAATAAAATATCGCCTTGACTGTTTTCTGGGCTTCCTTTGTGACCCATCATTGGGACTGACCCGGCCCCTCTTGGGCGGGTCATAACTGATAGCTATATCCCAAACAAATACCCAACCCCGTTGAAGAGAAAAGGAAAAGATTTTCCCAAGAGCAAGAGAGTGCTAGAAAGGATGTCGAGCGTGCCTTTGGTGTTTTGCAATCTCAGTGGGGCATCGTCTGGTATCCTACTAATACTTGGAGCACGCGAAAACTATGGGAGGTGATAACTGCTTGTGTGAGCATGCACAATATGATCGTAGAAGACGAGCGCCTGGAACATCTGTACGATCAAGGCTTTCAGTTTCAAGGTGAGAATATTGTGCCTGAGCATGGAGTAGCAGCAACATTTGAGCAGTTCACTCAGTTTCATGAAGACATGCGTGATTGGGAAACTCGCGTGCAACTGCAAAATGATTTGGTTGAGCATATGTGGACTCATGTTGGCAACCAATAGATGTATCTTCTTTTATTCGTTTGCAAAACTATGTGAAACATTTTTATTTGTATTTGGCATGTAAAACGATACTATTTATTTGGGCGGCTAAACTGTTTTGCTTGTTAAATTTTCGTTTCACAATATGTTGTAATGCAAATCAATGTAAAATTGGGCGGCCAGCCGGTTAGGCCTGCACATATGGGTCGGCGCGTTGGGCGCGCTGCCGACCCATATGAAAAACAGGGCGGACGTCAGGCGGGTGGCCGACCCAAACGAACAAAAAGCGGACGAAATCACCGTCCATTTGGGTCGGCCCGTTGGAGTTGCTCTAAGATACAGCATCACGTACAATGCTTGCTAGGGGTAAAAAAACATAAGTACAATGCTTGCTTAACGATTTTTCTTTTATGATCACACTTTTTCCAAACAGTGCACTTACAAAGATCCTTCGTTCCAAAGAGGCCTTGGATGTGAGCCACATCAAAGCAAGTTTATACTCTCTCCGTCCCAGAATAAGTGTCTCAACTTTGTACTAGCTCTAGTACAAAGGTGTACTAAGTACTGGTGATGTTACAAAAGTAAAGGTAGTCCATAGGACCCTTTGTTTCTGCAGTTTAACTTTTGCTGAGAGATAATTTCATTCTCTTTTTACATGTCAGCGATAAGTCTGTAGCCTGACAAATAGTTAGTAACAGTGCACCTTTTACGTGTCCTAGTTAATTTGGGAAACGTTCTCGCTTCCCGTAGGAAGCCGTGTCGATCTATTAATAAGAACCCCTATCGTGGCTTACAAATTAATGTCGGAATAAGAACCCCTATCGTGGCTTACAAATTAATGTCGGAATAAGAACCCCTATCATGGCTTACAAATTAATGTCGGAATAAGAACCCCTAGCGTGGCTTACAAATTAATGTCGGTCAATAGCATATGACAAATAGATTGCAATCAGGAGAGATAAACATGGTTTGAATACATGAGATAATAACAAACTCCAACTCTACCATCTCATCTAACACCCTCTCTGAAGGATCGAGTTGGCGACTTAGTGGTTGAATAGGTCCCGCAAAGTTTAAGCTATTCTTCACAAGTTTTATGGAAAGTGTGGATAATTAAGGTTCTCCTAAATGCAACTATGTGATGAGCAACCTATATTATGATAAGCAAGTGTAAACAACAATATAAATAACGCAAATGACAAAGCAAATGTACAGAAATAACCAAGGCACACATAGACAAAGATGCGCACTAGTAGCAATGAGTTATATTGATCTCCACTAGATGCCACTCTTGAGGATGCTCCGGATCTAGAGGGCTCTAGATGTTAACCACATAACCTCTGGGCCAAGGCTATGGGCAGCTCGGATTCCGGGCCAGACTCCGCAGGCCTCCGGTTGGAACCATCTACTAATCTCAACAAAATGCTACTCAGGAGGGCGAGCGTGATTCTGGGTGCCTTAGATTCAGTCTGGAACCTCCAAGCTAGCCTTTAGGCCGCATAGAAAAAGGCGGGATGCGACTTTTGAAGGCTTATCTCTCTGGATTTTCCGTGGCTCTTTTAAATAGAATATGGGAGGTGGTTTATGGGTGTATCGAGAGGATATGATTCCACTCCAAGTTCATCATGTGATCCCTATTTTTAGTTATGACTTTCCTACGGCTCAAGAATAAGAATAAGATATATCCCATAAAGGGAATATATTAATATCACGAAGATACTAATTACACCCGGCCTCTACATACGTGCTATGATACACATACCCCAAGGTGACAATAATTGGGATTCTTTCGAGTGATTATCATAGTTTGAGGAGTTCATGTATTCACTATGTGTTAATGCTTTGTTCCAGTTCTATATTAAAATGAGGCCTTAATATCCCTTAGTTTTCTGATGGACCCCGTTACCACGGGAGGGTAAGACAAAAGATGTCATGCAAGTTCTTATCATAAGCATGTATGACTATATACGAAGTACATGCCTACATTATATTGATGAATTGGAGCTAGTTTTGTGTCGCCCTAGGTTATAACTGTTACATGATGAATGTTATCCAACATAGCCACCGATCCAATGCCTACGAGCTTTTCACATATTGATCTTTGCTAAGTTACTATTTTGCTGCTGCTGTCACAATCACTATAAAACTGCTACTGATGCTGCTACTATTACCATTACTGTTGCTATCCTTACCACTATTATCAAACCATCATATTACTTTGCTACTGATCACTCTGTTGCAGATATTTAGTTCTCCAGGACTGATTGAATTGACAACTCAACTGCTAATACTCGCGAATATTCTTTGGCTCCCCTTGTGTCAAATCAGTAATTCTGGATTGAATACTCTACCCTTGAAAACTGTCGCGATCCCCTATACTTGTGGGTTATCAATGAGGTTCACAATGGAGCATCCTACGATCATCCCCATATACTCTACAACTACTCCCAAGCCCCAAGAGAACATACGGCGGTACCTCGAGTATATGCCATTGGACACAACGTGAACCTGCTCCTAAATGCTTCCCCTTTCCATTCATGCGAGACATGGTTGCTACCTAATGCAAAGACACTACATGTGCTCAGGAACCGAGGCGACAGCCATGGAGAAGTTCGAAGCATAGGACAACCACACGGAAGCAGATCAAGAAGTGCCTCAAGTGGAGTCGACGTGGAGTTACAGCGGTCGGACATCCGGCAGGAGCCCTGACATCCGGCGCCACCAAGCAGAGGAAGACCAGAGAGAAACAGACGCTCGACAACTCTACAACGGCCAGACATCCATACGACCCCCAGACATCCGACACTCGAGGAACAGCCGGACATCCGGCGCCAACCTGGATATCCGGCCCCGACTATCCAAAGAAGGGAAGAATCGGCCTGCCTCCAGCGCCCCAAGTCGGGCCGGACATCCAGCGCCTCCACATAGTTGCACCAAGTGCACATGTCAGCTCCCCTCACCCCTACGTCCCTAGACTATAAATAGACCTTCTCCTCCTCCTTCTAGGGTTAGCAAAGGATTAGCTCAAGATAGAGATAGAGCTTTTCTCATCCACTTACCCCTACTCCAATGGAGATCAAGGCCTCCATGTGATAAGATCCCCCAAGTGGATTCAAGACCTCTTCATGGGAAGATCCTTCTAGGATTCAAGACCTCTCTCCTTCAAGAATTGGGATGAAGTAACTACCCTTTGTATCCTCTTGTGTTGACTGTGGATTTAGCACATGCGTGATTTGGATCTTCTTGATTGAGTGTTTCCTTCTCGTGTTCTTCGCGGGATCCCCCTCTAATCGTGAAAGATCGACCAAATAGAGTTCCACCCTACATCACAAGGGCTTCTCCTCAATCTTGTGTGAACCACTCATCCAAGACATAGGTCTCTCCGAGTCATGATGGAAGTGCACGGTGGCATAAAAATGGCGAATAAGCTCGGGGCAATTCATAGTAATGAGCTTGTACACATCAACAGGCTTGCAACAATCATTGATGTTGGGGAAGTCATCGGGATCTCCATTTATGTACTCAATATCCATAGTCTTTTGAAACATAACTTGAGTCTTGTGTATTTGGAATATATCATGCCACCATATTTCTTGCTCATTTGTCCAAAATCGATCATCAATGGTGGTGACTACTATAAGGATTTGCCATTCCCGACACTGTGATCGTGATGATTCCAAAGGTTAATACACCAAAAAAGGTAACCCAATTTAGGCCTGTCAGCTTATGTAATGTGGTATATAAAATAACTGCAAAAGTGGTGGCTTCTCGCTTGAAGATTTTCCTGCCAGATATTATTAGCCCAACTCAAAGTGCCTTCGTGCCCGGCAGACTGATAACAGATAATATTTTAGTAGCATATGAGTGTTTTCATACAATCAAGAATAAAAGAGAAGGTAGAGAGGGTTTGTGCGCTATAAAACTTGATATGCACAAAGCTTATGACAGAGTTGAATGGCCTTTTTTGAAAGAAATTATGTTGCGACTGGGTTTCCGTCAAGATTGGGTTAATTTTATTATGCAATGTGTTTCAACGGTCGAGTATAGAGTAAGGATTAATGCGGAGGAAAGTGAGAGCTTCAAGCCTACAAGGGGTTTGAGACAAGGAGACCCGTTGTCACCATACCTCTTCTTGTTGTGCACTGAGGGTTTGAACGCTCTACTTACACATGCAGAGGAAAATGGGAAAATTTCAAGAGTAAGAGTCTGTAGAGACGCTCCACCTATCACAAATCTTCTATTTGCGGATGATTCTCTGATTCTTATGAAAGCCAACCAACACAGTGTGGAAGATCTCAAAGCAGTGCTAGATTTATATTGTGAGGCTTCGGGACAATTGGTAAGTGTTGAAAAATCCAGCATTTTCTTCAGCCCAAACAGAAAGGTGGAAATAAGAGAACAGTTCTGTACAAAGCTGAATATAATGACGGAGGCTCTCAGTATTAAGTATTTGGGTTTGCCAGCAAACATGGGAATAGATAAAACAGACTGTTTCCAATTTCTGATTGAACGTATTGTTAAGAAAATTAGTGCTTGGTAGGAAAAATTACTATCTGCCGGGAGGAGATCCTGCTCAAGGCTGTGATCCAAGCCATACCCACCTATGCAATGTCGGTCTTTAAAATTCCTAAAAAAAATTGTAAACGAATCATTGACGCGATAGCGCATTTCTGGTGGGGAGACGAGGAGAATCAGAAGAGGATGCATTGGATGTCCTAGTGGAATGTAACACCCATGATGCGGCTATATCTCCCACGTGTCGAGGCACGACTTAGAGGCATAACCGCATGGTGGTTTTGTCGCAAGAGGGACAATCTTCACACAATCCCATGTACTGAATACGAAAGGGATAAAGAGTTGGCTTACAATCGCCACTTCACACAAATAACAAGTTAAACATACATCATCCAGAGTACAATCAAGGTCTGACTACGGAACCAAAATAAAGGAAGACAACCCCAAATGCTAGATCCCCGATCGTCCCAAGTGGGCACCACTACTGATCAACCGGGAAAGACACAAAATAACGATCAAGATCTTCATCGAGCTCCAACTTGAGCTCGGTTGCGTCACCTGCACTGGTATCATCGGCACCTGCAACTGCTTTGGAAGTATCTGTGAGCCACGAGGACTCAGCAATCTCACACCCGCGAGATCAAGACTATTTAACCTTATGGGTAGGGTAAGGTAAAGAGGTGGAGCTGCAGCAAGTGCTGAGCAAATATAGTGGCTAACATACGCAAATAAGAGTAAGATGAGAAACTAGGCAACGGTCGTGAAACTAGAGTGATCAAGAAGTGAACCTAAAACTACTTATGTTCAAGCATAACACAAGACCGTGTTCACTTCCCGGACTCCGCCGGAAAGAGACCATCACGGTTACACACGCGGTTGATTCATTTTAATTAAGTCAAGTATCAAGTTCCCTACAACCAGATATTAACAAATTCCCATCTGCCACATAACCGCAGGCACGACTCTCGAAAGTTTAAATCCTGCAGGGGTTTCCCAACTTAGCCCATCACAAGCTCTCACGATCAATGAAGGATATTCCTTCTCCCGGAACAACCCGATCAGACTCGGAATCTCGGTTACAAGACATTTTGACAATAGTAAAACAAGACCGGCAAAGCCGCCCGAATGTGCCGACAAATCCCGATAGGAGCTGCACATATCTCGTTCTCAGGGCACACCAGATAGGTTAAGCTACGAGTAAAACCAGCCCTCAAGTTTCCCCGAGATGGCTGTTGGGTTTCGTAGTAATTTCAAAAAAATTCCTACGCTCACGCAAGATCATGGTGATGCATAGCAACGAGAGGGGAGAGTATGATCTACGTACCCTTGTAGATCAACAACGGAAGCGTTTGGTTGATGTAGTCGTACGTCTCCATGGCCCGACCGATCAAGCACCGAAACTACGGCACCTCCAAGTTCTAGCACATGTTTAGCTCGATGACGATCCCCGGACTCCGATCCAGCAAAGTGTCGGGGAAGAGTTCCGTCAGCACGACGGCATGGTGACGATCTTGATGTACTACCGTCGCAGGGCTTCGCCTAAGCACCGCTATAATATTATCGAGGACTATGGTGGAAGGGGGCACCGCACACGGCTAAGAATATGATCACGTGGATCAACTTGTGTCTCTAGGGGTGCCCCTGCCTCCGTATATAAAGGTTCAAGGGAGGGGGGCCGGCCGGCCAAGGTGTGGCGCGCCAGGAGGAGTCCTACTCCTTCTGGGAGTAGGACTCCCCCACTTTCCTAGTTGGAATAGGATTCGTGGAGGGGGGGGGGGGAAAGAGGAGAGAGAGGAGGAAGGGGGGTCGGCCCCCTCTCCTTGTCCAATTCGGACCAAGGAGGGGAGGGGCGCGCGGCCCATCTCTGGCCACCTCTCCTCTCTTCCACTAAGGCCCACTAAGGCCCATATACCTCCCGGGGGGGTTCCGGTAACCTCCCGGTACTCCGGTAAAATCCCGATTTCACCCGGAACACTTCTGATATCCAAACATAGGCTTCCAATATATCAATATTTATGTCTCAACCATTTTGAGACTCCTCGTCATGTCCGTGATCACATCCGAGACTCCGAACAACCTTCGGTACATCAAAATGCATAAACTCATAATATAACTATCATCGTAACCTTAAGCATGCGGACCCTACGGGTTCGAGAACAATGTAGACATGACCGAGACACGTCTCCGGTCAATAACCAATAGCGGAACCTGGATGCTCATATTGACTCCTACATATTCTACGAAGATCTTTTATCGGTCAGACCGCATAACAACATACGTTGTTCCCTTTGTCATCGGTATGTTACTTGCCCGAGATTCGATCGTCGGTATCCTATACCTAGTTCAATCTCGTTACCGGCAAGTCTCTTTACTCGTTCTGTAATACATCATCCCGCAACTAACTCATTAGTTGCAATGCTTGCAAGGTTTAAGTGATGTGCATTACCGAGAGGGCCTAGAGATACCTCTCCGACAATCGGAGTGACAAATCCTAATCTCGAAATACGCCAACCCAACATGTACCTTTGGAGACACCTGTAGAGCACCTTTATAATCACCCAGTTACGTTGTGACGTTTGGTAGCACACAAAGTGTTCCTCCGGCAAACGGGAGTTGCATAATCTCATAGTCATAGGAACATGTATAAGTCATGAAGAAAGCAATAGCAACATACTAAACGATCGGGTGCTAAGCTAATGGAATGGGTCATGTCAATCAGATCATTCACCTAATGATGTGATCCCGTTAATCAAATAACAACTCTTTGTCCATGGTTAGGAAACATAACCATCTTTGATTAACGAGCTAGTCAAGTAGAGGCATACTAGTGACACTCTGTTTGTCTATGTATTCACACATGTATTATGTTTCCGGTTAATACAATTCTAGCATGAATAATAAACATTTATCATGATATAAGGAAATAAATAATAACTTTATTATTGCCTCTAGGGCATATTTCCTTCAGTCTCCCACTTGCACTAGAGTCAATAATCTAGTTCACATCACCATGTGATTTAACACTAATAGTTCACATCTTTATGTGATTAGTTCACATCTTCATGTGACCAACACCCAAAGGGTTTACTAGATTCAGTAATCTAGTTCACATCGCTATGCGATTAACACCCAAAGAGTACTAAGGTGTGATCATGTTTTGCTTGTGAGAGAAGTTTAGTCAACGGGTCTGCCACATTCAGATCCGTATGTATTTTGCAAATTTCTATGTCAACAATGCTCTGCACAGAGCTACTCTAGCTAATTGCTCCCACTTTCAATATGTATCTAGATTGAGACTTAGAGTCATCTGGATTAGTGTCAAAACTTGCATCGACGTAACCCTTTACGACGAACCTTTTTGTCACCTCCATAATCGAGAAACATATCCTTATTCCACTAAGGATAATTTTGACCGCTGTCCAGTGATCTACTCCTAGATCACTATTGTACTACCTTGCCAAAATCAGTGTAGGGTATACAATAGATCTGGTACATAGCATGGCATACTTTATAGAACCTATGGCTGAGGCATAGGGAATGACTTTCATTCTCTTTCTATCTTCTGTCGTGGTCGGGTTTTGAGTCTTACTCAATTTCACACCTTGTAACACAGACAAGAACTCTTTCTTTGACTGTTCTATTTTGAACTACTTCAAAATCTTGTCAAGGTATGTACTCATTGAAAAAAACTTATCAAGCGTCTTGATCTATCTCTATAGATCTTGATGTTCAATATGTCAGCAGCTTCACCGAGGTCTTTCTTTGGAAAATTCCTTTCAAACACTCCTTTATGCTTTGCAGAATAATTCTACATTATTTCCGATCAACAATATGTCATTCACATATACTTATCAGAAATGTTGTAGTGCTCCCACTCACTTTCTTGTAAATACAGGCTTCATCGCAAGTCTGTATAAAACTATATGCTTTGATCAACTTATCAAAGCGTATATTCCAACTCCGAGATGCTTGCACCAGTCCATAGATGGATCGCTGGAGCTTGCATATTTTGTTAGCACCTTTAGGATTGACAAAACCTTCTGGTTGTATCATATACAACTCTTCTTTAATAAATCTATTAAGGAATGCAGTTTTGTTTATCCATTTGCCAGATTTCATAAAATGCGGCAATTGCTAACATGATTCGGACAGACTTAAGCATAGATACGAGTGAGAAACTCTCATCGTAGTCAACACCTTGAACTTGTCGAAAACCTTTTGCGACAATTCTAGCTTTGTAGATAGTAACACTACTATCAGCGTCCGTCTTCCTCTTGAAGATCCATTTATTCTCAATTGCTTGCCGATCATCGGGCAAGTCAACCAAAGTCCATACTTTGTTCTCATACATGGATCCCATCTCAGATTTCATGGCCTCAAGCCATTTTGCGGAATCTGGGCTCACCATCGCTTCTTCATAGTTCGTAGGTTCGTCATGGTCAAGTAGCATGACCTCCAGAACAGGATTACCGTACCACTCTGGTGCGGATCTCACTCTGGTTTACCTACGAGATTCGGTAGTAACTTGATCTGAAGTTACATGATCATCATCATTAGCTTCCTCACTAATTGGTGTAGTAGTCACAGGAACAGATTTCTGTGATGAACTACTTTCCAATAAGGGAGAAGGTACAATTACCTTATCAAGTTCTACTTTCCTCCCACTCACTTCTTTCGAGAGAACCTCCTTCTCTAGAAAGGATCCATTCTTAGCAACGAATGTCTTGCCTTTGGATCTATGATAGAAGGTGTACCCAACAGTAACTTTTTGGGTATCCTATGAAGACACACTTTTCCGATTTGGGTTTGAGCTTATCAGGATGAAACTTTTTCACATAAGCATTGCAACCCCAAACTTTAAAAACGACAACTTTGGTTTCTTGCCAAACCACAGTTCATACGGTGTCGTCTCAACAGATTTAGATGGTGCCCTTTTAACGTGAATGCAGTTGTCTCTAATGCATAACCCCAAAATGATAGTGGTAGATCGGTAAGAGACATCATAGATTGCACTATATCCAATAAAGTACGGTTATGACGTTCGGACACATTATTATGCTGTGGTGTTCCATGTGGCATGAGTTTGTGAAACTATTCCACATTGTTTTAATTGAAGACCAAACTCATAACTCAAATATTTGTCTCTGCGATCAGATCGTAGAAACTTTATTTTCTTGTCACGATGATTTTCCACTTCACTCTGAAATTCTTTGAACTTTTCAAATGTTTCAGACTTATGTTTCATCAAGTATACATACCCATATCTGCTCAAATCATCTGTGAAGTTCAGAAAATAATGATACTTGCCGTGAGCCTTAACACTCATCGGACCGCATACATCAGTATGTATTATTTCCAATAAGTCAGTTGCTCGCTCCGGAGAACGGAGTCTTAGTCATCTTGCCCATGAGGCATGGTTCAAGCATCAAGTGATTCATAATCAAGTGATTCCAAAATCCCATCAGCATGGAGTTTCTTCATGCGCTTTACACCAATATGACCTAAACGGCAGTGCTACAAATAAGTTGCACTATCATTATTAACTTTGCATCTTTTGGTTTCAATATTATGATTATGTGTATCACTACGATCGAGATCCAACGAACTATTTTCATTGGGTGTGTAACCATATAAGGTTTTATTCATGTAAACAGAACAACAATTTATTCTCTTACTTAAATGAATAACCGTATTACAATAAACATGATCAAATCATATTCATGCTTAACGCAAACACCAAATAACACTTATTCAGGTTCAACACTAATCCCGAAAGTATAGGGAGTGTGCGATGATGATCATATCAATCTTGGAACCACTTCCAACACACATCGTCACTTCACCCTTAACTAGTCTCTGTTTATTCTGCAACTCCCGTTTCGAGTTACTAATCTTAGCAACTGAACTAGTATCAAATACTGAGGGGTTGCTATAAACACTAGTAAAGTACACATCAATAACATGTATATCAAATATACTTATGTTCACTTTGCCATCCTTCTTATCTGCCAATCACTTGGGGTAGTTCCGCTTCCAGTGACCAGTCCCTTTGCAGTAGAAACACTTAGTCTCAGGCTTAGGACCAGACTTGGGCTTCTTCACTTGAGCAGCAACTTGCTTGTTGTTCTTCTTGAAGTTCCCCTTCTTCCCTCTGCCCTTTTCTTGAAACTAGTGGTCTTGTCTACCATCAACACTTGATGTTTTTCTCGATTTCTACCTTCGTCAATTTCCGCATTACGAAGAGCTTGGGAATCGTTTCCGTTATCCCTTGCATATCATAGTTCATCACGAAGTTCTACTAACTTGGTGATGGTGACTAGAGAATTCTGTCAATCACTATCTTATCTGGAAGATTAACTCCCACTTGATTCAAGCGATTGTAGTACTCAGACAATCTGGGCACATGCTCACTAGTTGAGCGATTCTCCTCCATCTTTTAGCTATAGAACTTGTTGGAGACTTCATATCTCTCAACTCGGGTATTTGCTTGAAATATTAACTTCAACTCCTGGAACATCTCATATGCTCCATGACGTTCAAAACGTCTTTGAAGTCCCGATTCTAAGCCATTAAGCATGGTGCACTAAACTATCAAGTAGTCATCATATTGAGCTAGCCAAACGTTCATAACGTCTGCATCTGCTCCTGCAATAGGTCCGTCACCTAGCGGTGCATCAAGGACATAATTCTTCTGTGCAGCAATGAGGATAAACCTCAGATCACGGATCCAATCCGCATCATTGCTACTAACATCTTTCAACACAATTTTCTCTAGGAACATATCAAAATAAACACAGGGAAGCAACAACGCGAGCTATTGATCTACAACATAATTTGCAAAATACTACCAGGACTAAGTTCATGATAAATTTAAGTTCAATTAATCATATTACTTAAGAACTCCCACTTAGATAGACATCCCTCTAATCCTCTAAGTGATTACGTGATCCAAATCAACTAAACCATGTCCGATCATCACGTGAGATGGAGTAGTTTCATTGGTGAACATCACTATGTTGATCATATCTACTATATGATTCACGCTCGACCTTTCGGTCTCCGTGTTCCGAGGCCATATCTGTATATGCTTGGCTCGTCAAGTATAACCTGAGTATTCCGCGTGTGCAACTGTTTTGCACCCGTTGTATTTGAACGTAGAGCCTATCACACCCGATCATCACGTGGTGTCTCAGCACGAAGAACTTTCGCAACGGTGCATACTCAGGGAGAACACTTCTTGATAATTAGTGAGAGATCATCTTATAATGCTACCGTCAATCAAAGCAAGATAAGATGCATAAAAGATAAACATCACATGCAATCAATATAAGTGATATGATATGGCCATCATCATCTTGTGCTTGTGATCTCCATCTTCGAAGCACCGTCGTGATCACCATCGTCACCGGCGCGACACCTTGATCTCCATCGTAGCATCGTTGTCGTCTCGCCAATCTTATGCTTCCACGACTATCGCTACCGCTTAGTGATAAAGTAAAGCATTACAGCGCGATTGCATTGCATACAATAAAGCGACAACCATATGGCTCCTGCCAGTTGCCGATAACTCGGTTACAAAACATGATCATCTCATACAATAAAATTTAGCATCATGTCTTGACCATATCACATCACAACATGCCCTGCAAAAACAAGTTAGACGTCCTCTACTTTGTTGTTGCAAGTTTTACGTGGCTGCTACGGGCTTAAACAAGAACCAATCTTACCTACGCATCAAAACCACAACGATAGTTTGTCAAGTTGGTGTTGTTTTAACCTTCGCAAGGACCGGGCATAGCCACACTCGGTTCAACTAAAGTTGGAGAAACTGTCACCCGCAAGCCACCTATGTGCAAAGCACGTCGGGAGAACCGGTCTCGCGTAAGCGTATGCGTAATGTCGGTCCGGGCCGCTTCGTCCAACAATACCGCCGAACCAAAGTATGACATGCTGGTAAGCAGTATGACTTATATCGCCCACAACTCACTTGTGTTCTACTCGTGCATATAACATCAACATATAAAACCTAGGCTCGGATGCCACTGTTGGGTTTCGTAGTAATTTCAAAAAAATTCCTACGCTCACGCAAGATCATGGTGATGCATAGCAACGAGAGGGGAGAGTATGATCTACGTACCCTTGTAGATCGACAACGGAAGCGTTTGGTTGATGTAGTCGTACGTCTCCACGGCCCGACCGATCAAGCACCGAAACTACGGCACCTCCGAGTTCTAGCACACGTTCAGCTCGATGACGATCCCCGGACTCCGATCCAGCAAAGTATCGGGGAAGAGTTCTGTCAGCACGACGGCGTGGTGATGATCTTGATGTACTACCGTCGCAGGGCTTCGCCTAAGCACCGCTATAATATTATCGAGACTATGGTGGAAGGGGGCACTGCACACGGCTAAGAATAAGATCACGTGGATCAACTTGTGTCTCTAGGGGTGCCCCTGCCTCCGTATATAAAAGTTCAAGGGAGGGGGGCCGGCCGGCCAAGGTGTGGCGCGCCAGGAGGAGTCCTACTCCTTCTGGGAGTAGGACTCCCCCCTTTCCTAGTTGGAATAGGATTCATGGAGGGGGGGGAGGAAGAGGAGAGAGAGGAGGAAGGGGGGCCGGCCCCCTCTCCTTGTCCAATTCGGACCAAAGGGGGAGGGGCGCGCGGCCCATCTCTGGCCACCTCTCCTCTCTTCCACTAAGGCCCACTAAGGCCCATATACCTCCCGGGGGGTTACGGTAACCTCCCGGGACTCCGGTAAAATCCCGATTTCACCCGGAACACTTCCGATATCCAAACATAGGCTTCCAATATATCAATCTTTATGTCTCGACCATTTCGAGACTCCTCGTCATGTCTGTGATCACATCCGGGACTCCAAACAACCTTCGGTACATCAAAATGCATAAACTCATAATATAACTGTCATCGTAACCTTAAGCGTGCGGACCCTACAGGTTCGAGAACAATGTAGACATGACCGAGACACGTTTCAAGTCAATAACCAATAGCGGAACCTGGATGCTCATATTGGCTCCTACATATTCTACGAAGATCTTTTATCGGTCAGACCGCATAACAACATACGTTGTTCCCTTTGTCATCGGTATGTTACTTGCCCGAGATTCGATCGTCGGTATCCTATACCTAGTTCAATCTCGTTACCGGCAAGTCTCTTTACTCGTTCTGTAATACATCATCCCGCAACTAACTCATTAGTTGCAATGCTTGCAAGGCTTAAGTGATGTGCATTACTGAGAGGGCCCAGAGATACCTCTCCGACAATCGGAGTGACAAATCCTAATCTCGAAATACGCCAACCCAACATGTACCTTTGGAGACACCTGTAGAGCACCTTTATAATCACCCATTTACATTGTGATGTTTGGTAGCACACAAAGTGTTCCTCCGGCAAACGGGAGTTGCATAATCTCATAGTCATAGGAACATGTATAAGTCATGAAGAAAGCAATAGCAACATACTAAATGATCGGGTGCTAAGCTAATGGAATGGGTCATGTCAATCAGATAATTCACCTAATGATGTGATCCCGTTAATCAAATAACAACTCTTTGTCCATGGTTAGGAAACATAACCATCTTTGATTAACGAGCTATTCAAGTAGAGGCATACTAGTGACACTCTGTTTGTCTATGTATTCACATATGTATTATGTTTCCGGTTAATACAATTCTAGCATGAATAATAAACATTTATCATGATATAAGGAAATAAATAATAACTTTATTATTGCCTCTAGGGCATATTTCCTTCAATGGCCCTGCAGGCTGCCCGGTTCGGACAAACACTTAGAGAAGCACTGGCCCGGGGGTGTTAAAATAAAGATCACCCTCGGGAGCGCGACTCCCAAGGGAAAAATATAGGTGGTGGTGAGGTAAATGGTAAAACCAAGGTTGGGCCTTGCTGGAGGAGTTTTATTCAAAGCGTACTATCAAGGGGGTTCCATAAACCCAACCGCGTTAGGAACGCAAAATCAAGGAACATAACACCGGTATTACGAAAACTAGGGCGGCAAGAGTGGAACAAAACACCAGGCATAAGGCCGAGCCTTCCACCCTTTACCAAGTATATAGATGCATTACTTAAATAAGAGATAATATGATATCCCGACATATCCATGTTCCAACATGGAACAAACTGCAAGGCACCTGCAACTAGCAACGCTATAATAGGGGCTAAGCAAAACCGGTAACCTAGCCAAACAACGGTTTGCTAGGAAGGTGGGTTAGAGGCTTGACATGGCAATATGGGAGGCATGATATAACATATGGTAGGTAGTGCGACATAGCGGAAGAACGAACAACCAGCAAAGCAAAGATAGAAGTGATATCGAGGGTACGGTCATCTTGCCTGAAATCCCGCAAGGAAGAAGAACGATTCCATGAAGAAAACAAATGGACATAGTCGAACAGATCCTCACAAGCGCGACGTTACCGGAACTAACAAGAAGAAGCATCACCGGAAAGGAGCAAACAACATGGTAAACAACCATCACATAAACATGGCATGATGCACAATCAAGTATGATGCATGTCCGGTTTAAAGAGGCATGGCAAAGTGCACAAACAACACTACAAGTTAAGCGGAGCTCAATATGCAACGAGTTGCATATTGACGAAACACCACATACATTTATTTAGTTCTCTCCCGTTATGTACCTAACAATATTTAATATTGTTAAACATGGCAAGAGGTGAAGCATAAGTAAACTACACATTTTAGCAAGTTTAAATGAGGCCGGAAACAACAACAACAATTCCGGAAAATCCTCATATGCATATTTCGAATTAGCTACTGTTCTGCCATAAACATAATTTTAGAGTTGTTAAACATGCAAAGTATGTACATCATGTTAAACTATGCATTTTTCTACCCATTTACATATAAAGTTTATTAAATTTGGAGCTACGGTTATTAAGTTATGAAATAAATCATTTTAACATGGCACTATGCAAAATAAACACAAACAACATTTTTAACATTTTTAACATGCATGAAAGCATCATATTATGAAACTAGGCAAAATTCTAAGCATTTTACATATATAAATCATTTTAATCCGGTCCACAGATGATGAGTTATTAAATGCATCAACATGGAGGGGTTTTCTGCAAAACTGCCAAACTCCTGGATATTAGTGTTGGGGAACGTAGTAATCTCAAAAAAAATCCTACGCACACGCAAGATCATGGTGATGCATAGCAATGAGAGGGAAGAGTATCATCCATGTACCCTCATAAACCGTAAGCGGAAGCGTTATGAGAACGTGGTTGATGTAGTGGAACGTCTTCACGATCCGACCGATCCAAGTATCGAACGCACGGCACCTCCGAGTTCAGCACACGTTCAACTCGATGATGACCCACGAACTCCGATCTAGCAGAGCTTCATAGGAGAGTTCCGTCAGCACGACGGCATGATGACGGTGATGATGTTGCTACCGACGCAGGGCTTCGCCTAAGCACCGCTACGATATGATTGAGGTGGATTATGGTGGAGGGGGCACCGCACACGGCTTGTAACAATTAACTTGTGTGTTCTAGGGTGCCCTCTGCCCCCGTATATAAAGGATCAAGGGGGAGGCCGGCCGGCCCCTGTAGGGCGCGCCAGGAGGAGGAGTCCTCCTCCTAGTAGGAGTAGGACCCCCCCTTTCCTAAGAAGGAGGAGAGGGAGAAGGAAGGAGAGGGAGGAAAGGAGGAAAGGGGGGCCGGGCCCCTAGTCCAATTCGGTTTGGGCTAGGGGGGCACACGCCTTGCCTCCTCTCTACCACCACTTGGCCCATGAGGCCCAATACTTCTTCCCCGTATTCCCGTAACTCCCCGGTACTCCAAAAAATACCTAAATCACTCGGAACCTTTCCGATGTCCGAATATAGTCGTCCAATATATCAATCTTTACGTCTCGACCATTTCGAGACTCCTCGTCATGTCCCCGATCTTATCCGGGACTGCGAACTACTTTCGGTACATCAAATCACATAAACTCATAATACCGATCGTCACCGAACGTTAAGCGTGCGGACCCTGGATGTTCATATTGGCTCCTACATATTCTACGAAGATCTTTTATCGGTCAAACCACATAACAACATACGTTGTTCCCTTTGTCATCAGTATGTTACTTGCACGAGATTCGATCGTCGGTATCTCAATACCTAATTCAATCTCGTTACCGGCAAGTCTCTTTACTCGTTCCGTAATGCACTATCCCGCAACTAACTCATTAGTTGCATTTCTTGCAAGGTTTATAGTGATGTGCATTACCGAGAGGGCCCAGAGATACCTCTCCGACAATCGGAGTGACAAATCCTAATCTCGATCTATGCCAACTCAACAAGTACCATCGGAGACACTTGTAGAGCACCTTTATAATCACTCAGTTACGTTGTGACGTTTGGTAGCACACAAAGAGTTCCTCCGGTAATCGGGAGTTGCATAATCTCATAGTCATAGGAACATGTATAAGTCATGAAGAAAGCAATAGAAGTAAACTAAAACGATCAAGTGCTAAGCTAACGGAATGGGTCGAGTCAATCACATCATTCTCCTAATGATGTGATCCCATTTATCAAATGACAACTCATGTCCATGGTTAGGAAACATAACCATCTTTGATCAATGAGCTAGTCAAGTAGAGGCATACTAGTGACACTTTGTTTGTCTATGTATTCACACATGTATTATGTTTCCGGTTAATACAATTCTAGCATGAATAATAAACACTTAGCATGAAATAAGGAAATGAATAATAACTTTATTATTGCCTCTAGGGCATATTTCCTTCAATTAGACAAGTTCGTTCAGAAAAAAAACAACATGGGCCGAAACTGGCTATGGGCCAAAATAGTGGCAGGCGCTGGGGGGCAGATCACCATGGACCATGGCCCAGGTCGGTGGAGCAGTGGGCCTTGCCGGAGCGCTGGGCCGGCCCACGCGCTGGAGCTGGTCAATGAGCGGTCGAGCGAGGCATGGGTCGAGGTGCTCATTGGAGAGGAGGCCATGGCAGGGACGTCGGTGGCGGTCCACGATAAGGAGGTGGCGTAGGCGAGCAAGGGAGGCCAGGGGTCGAGGGGATGGATGGATCCGCCCGTCTCCCGGCCGGATCTGGCGCCAGCTTGCGGCAAGGCAGCGGAGTGCAGGACCAGTCGACGGCGGCGGTCATGGCAGGCTCCTGGGTCGGCGGCGAGGCACCTGTGAGAGAGAGAGAGTTTAGAGAGGGAGGCCGAAGGGGGAGGAGAAGGAAGCAGAGAGGCGGGGCGACAGGCTAGCCTGAGAGGCAGGATTTGCCAAAAATGGAGGGGAAGACCTGCTATATATAACAAGGGGGGCTAGGTTAGGGGGATTTTGGAGCGTTTCGGAGCATCCGATCGTGATCCGACGGTTCCAAACGAGAGGAGGGGTTTAGCTGGGTTAGGTGGGCTGTGGAGAGTGGGTTGGGCTGAGAGGAGAGAGACGGAAATGCAGCCTGGCAAGGTTTCCGGAGACCGAAAACGTCCGACGATAAACCGGCTATACTGCCGTTATAGTTCTCCATTGGGGCGTCAAACGAACTCCGAATGCGATGAAACTTGGCAGGCGGCCTACCTACAACATAACAACACCGCATGCCTACTTTCAACCTATTACGAGAACATTCACCGGCCACTTATAAAATGATATTTCGGACATGCCACGGGCGCGTGCAAGTGTGTCTGGGCTTAGAACGGACAATGGAAAGAACTGGGAGACCCGGACGAATGCAAGTTTTGAAAAACATGCAGATGCAATGTGGATGATGAGATGGCAAGATGCAACACACAAGCGAATGACAAGGCAACAACAATGAATAACTGGAAGACACCTGTCACATCGGTCTCGGGGTGTTACAACACTCCACCACTACAAGAGGATCTCGTTCCGAGATCTAGGATGGCACCGGAGGGAAGCAGAAAAAGGAGGAGGAGAGGTAAACTAAGTTGCTTCTTGGACAAACGAGTGAAACCATGAACCTTGAGAGGTTGAACAAATTGAATGAAAGAATGCAATGAAGATGAACAAAGTTGAAAACACTCCATTAGAAAAGAGGAACAAGGAACATTACTAGAACCTTGTAGGTTGAAAGACATAAGAAAAGGGTTACAATGAACAAGAAGTACATGCAAGCACTCCGGTTGAAACGAGATGTACAAGTAATGATAAAGATCAATTACGACAACACTCCGGTTAAAACAAGATAGAGAAGGAATAAGAATGATAAAATTTGGACAGCACTCCGACTGTAAATAGAAGGAATTGAACATGAATTTTACAAGATGAGAGGATACGAAATCAACAGCACACTGCCTCCGGAACTATTGAAAGAATGGCACAAGGGGTAAGAAAGATTTCAGACAGCACTCCGGTTGAGAAGGGAGGCAAAACTTGATAGAATCGGAAGAGCTTGAAAAGAGGGCACGACACTCTGGTTGAATGGATAGGCAAAGGAAAGAGCATGATCTTTGACAAAAATGGGATGATGGGTCAAAGAGTGCAACATCACAATGCCTCCGGAACAAAAGATAGAATAGACTGAAAGTAACAAAGAAGAAAACAACATCTTCTACGTCAAATGAATTTGAAAGCATCCTTCCATAGAGGATTGGATGGAGTTGTTGGGAAATGAACAATGAAAAGAATAAACTTGTTGTGAGCTTATGGAAAACATCCCAAAACTTGAGGTGAAATTCTGCCACTACCAAAAGATTGATTAGCTAAAAGGAACGAAGAGATGGAAAAAACTTCTTTCACCGCGAGAGTAGGAGGAAACTTGGATCAATAAATAGCACCATAATTAGCAACATTCCTTAGGGAAGGCTTTAGGTGAGATATAACCCAAGATAACTCCAACGAAGAGATTGATGGATTGAGAAGAGCTCATGCTCAAAGAAATTGATGGGTTTAACTATCTCATTCTTGACAACTGTTGAATCATGACACACGAAGGAAAATTGTCAAGAGTGACATAACACCACCTCGAAAGATAAAGTAGAACGAATTGCATTTCAGAATGCAATATGAAGAATACTTGAACTCCTCAAAACAAAACATGTGTTGAGCACCCTGTTTAATTTTGAGTCTAGCTTGGTGGATCATAACTTTGAAAGATATCTTGAAGAACAATTGAAGAATGAAAAGAATCCTTGACGAACCACCATGTAGACTCCATGAAGAACTCCAGTAATAAAAGAATGATCAAAAAGAAAGAGAAGTTGAAAACACAAGGTGAAGCCTTGCGATGATTTAGATGGGGCTTCGCGACCAGATAATGCGGAAAACTTGGAACTCTAGAAAAGAAAGATGAAGAACTTAGCACCGATAAATTGATATCATGAATGAACTCCAGAATAAAAGAATTGAATCACCTCAAAGAAAACAAGAATAAGATTTACTATGTGTTTATCCTTCATCAATTTAAATTGATGAAAATTGATGACAAGCAACGAATTTGGCATACTACTTATTCTCATAGAAAGGATTAAGAGAGATATAGCGCAAACATGAGAAGGACTTCAACGAACCACCGGTAGGATTTGGAAAGAACGAATGAATTGATACAATAACAACGGAAGAGAATTCTTGAATGAACCGTCGTAAGAACTGGAAATGAAAGTAGCAAAGGCACAATTCACCGGGAAGAATTGGAAAAACGAAAGAAGATACCTGGGGGGATTTAGATACATGAAAACGGAGAGATCATGAACCGATTAGAGGATGTTTGAATGATGCACCGGCCGGTAGAATTGGGGAATGAGGGCTAAATGTTGAGAACGAATAAATCTTCTGAAATGATGGCCTCCGAAGAATCAAACTAAAAAGACTCATGAATTGCTCCGGATGGGTGAAAAGAATTCCCACAATCGAAAACAGTTATGAGAGGATGGCAGCAAGCTTGAACTTCGCATCTCTGAGAGAACGGATAAGATTTGGAGGAAAAACTCTTCTTCGGTCTTCAAATGTAGAGGATGATGACGAGAAACACCACCACGAATTGTTGAGATACTCCGGGATGAAAATTAGAAAGGTTGAACCAATGATGAAAAGAATTTGAAAGATCTTGGAGAAAGACATATGACTGATGATAATTCATTCTTACGTCAACTTTGAAAGAATTTGAGAAGCTCCGGGAAAATTAGAAGAGTCGGATAAGATCCTGGGAAAGACATGTGGGTTATGGCCCACTCAAGAGAAACACCGTTGAATGATTTAAAAGGAAGATTATGCTGGTTGAATTAAATGGCTTGAATGAGATAACAACCTCGAAATAGGTTGAACGGATCTTGAATGAAAAGACGAGCCTTCTGAGACATCTTCAGCACTCCAGAACAAATGAATAGCAAGAAGTGAATGATTAAGAGGTGCACCGGCACGAGAGAGCATTTGAACCGAGGAAAGGATATGATCAACAAAGCTTGAATTGAATCCACCAGAGAAGAAAAAAGAACGAAGAATAATGAACTTGAAGCTCTGTTAGTATCTTCCTAAGAATCACCGGATAAGAACGTTGATGAAAAAGAATGGAGAGACTTCCCATTAATAAAAGGATACTTGATCAAGAAATCTGAGTCCTTGTAGAAAAAGGGTGGGAGGGCGGGAAAACAAAGGAAACTGGGGACGGTTGAAACATACACCATTGAAAAGAAGTGATAAATGATCTTGCAAATGTTGAAGGGATCGACTTAACTTGAAGAGAATCACGCCGGTTGAGAAGAAATTGAGATGACAAACTCGATGATCAAGAAGGATTATTATTCACATAGGAATATGAGAACACCGCTTAGGAAAGGTATGGAATCAACACTAACTTTGAAGCAACTTGAATACCACAACTGAAAACAAAACAAAGGATTGGCTTGCAAAATAAGCCGGAAAAAATATATGATAGAGATTTCGTCTGAAATTTTCGTGGTGGGGCCCACACGGGCTCGATCCTACAACACCATCATGTACAAGGAAGTGCACATGACATACGAATCGTCCCCGAGTTAGCATAGCCAAGGACTCTTTAAGACACAACGAGACCACTGTAAAACCAACCGTGGATAGGTGGACCACTAGACGTCGAACCCCAATCTCATATCATGCATCTGTTGGAAAGATATCCTGGGAGCTACTTGAATTCCCACCTATAAACTCTCGAAACTTTCTTGTTATGCAATCAGGTGTTGGGGATACAGGGGAAGCATAATATCTCACCCAAACTAACAATCCCTACATCTAGCTGTATCCATCCTTCAACACATAACCAAGAAACCTTCGGAAATCGTGTACCTCAACCTTCAAAAAGCATCCGTTATACGAGTTATGGCAATACTCCCGAACTCCCGCCCCAGTACTGGGTGGCGTCGAGGTTATCTCACCAACAACTGCATAAAAGAGATTTTCAATGTCGACGAACTCATGCATTCCAGAAATGCAACGATAAAATTGTGACGACAACACCTCGGAGCTCAACTCCCCGGGACACTGCCACAACCCCTAAGTGTCAGGAGGCACCAAGAACAATGTTCTCATCACAAGAATATCGGAACGATTCCAAGATACCCGCGTGATCCTAAATTTTTTTAGTGAAATTTGAGGAGAGGAAAGTCAAAACATCTACGCCGGGAGACCTCACCAGAGCGACGAAGGGACTGAGGAGTAAAAAGAATCCTACTCTCCGATATATATAATCCTAAGACTCAAAACATTTTGTTCTAGACCCAACAACGTTAGTGGTTCGATCAAGCAGGGGGCTCCTAAGTCGGGGATGGCTCTAATACCAACTTGTAACACCCACGATGCGGCTATATCTCCCACGTGTCAAGGCACGACTTAGAGGCATAACCGCATGGTGGTTTTGTCGCAAGAGGGGTAATCTTCACACAATCCCATGTACTGAATAAGAAAGGGATAAAGAGTTGGCTTACAATCACCACTTCACACAAATAACAAGTTAAACATACATCATCTAGAGTACAATCAAGGTCCGACTATGAAACCAAAATAAAGGAAGGCAATCCCACATGCTAGATCCCCGATCGTCCCAATGGGAACCACTACTGATCAACCGGAAAAGATACAAAACAACTATCAAGATCTTCATCGAGCTCCCACTTGAGCTCGGTTGCGTCACCTGCACTGGTATCATCGGCACCTACAACTATTTTGGAAGTATCCGTGAGACACGAGGACTCAGCAATCTCACACCCGCGAGATCAAGACTATTTAAGCTTATGGGTAGGGTAAGGTAAAGAGGTGGAGCTGCAGCAAGTGCTAAGCAAATATGGTGGCTAACATACGCAAATAAGAGTAAGATGAGAAGCTAGGCAACGGTCGTGAAACTAGAGTGATCAAGAAGTGGTCCTGAAACTACTTACGTTCAGGCATAACACAAGACCGCGTTCACTTCCCGGACTCCGCCGGAAAAAGACCATCACGGCTACACACGTGATTGATTCATTTTAATTAAGTCAAGTGTCAAGTTCTCTACAATCGGATATTAACAAATTCTCATCTGCCACATAACCGCGGGCATGGCTCTAGGAAGTTTAAACCCTGCAGGGGTGTCCCAACTTAGCCCATCACAAGCTCTCACGATTAACGAAGGATATTCCTTCTCCCGGAACAACCCGATCAGACTCGAAATCCCAGTTACAAGACATTTTGACAATGGTAAAACAAGACCGACAAAGCCACCCGAATGTGCCGACAAATCCCGATAGGAGCTGCACATATCTCGTTCTCAGGGCACACCGGATAGGTCAAGCTACGAGTAAAACCAGCCCTCAAGTTTCCCCGAGGTGGCCCCGTGATACGTCTCCAAAGTATCTATAATTTTTGATTGCTCCATGCTATTATATTATCTATTGTGGATATCAATGGGCTTTATTTTACACTTTTATATCATTTTTGGGACTAACCTACTAACCAGAGGCCCAACCCAAATTGCTGTTTTTTTCCTATTTTAGAGTTCCGCCGAAAAGGAATATCAGACGGAGTTCAAACGGAATGATACCTTCGAGAACGTGATTTTCTCAACAAACATGATCCAGGAGACTTGGAGTGGGCGTTAAGAAACGATCAAGGAGGGCACGAGGCAGGGGGCGCCTACCCCCCTGGGCGTGCCCTCCACCCTCGTGGGCCCCTTGTTGCTCCACCGATGTACTTATTCCTCTTATATATATCCACGTACCCCCCAAATATCCAGGAGCACCACGAAAACCTAATTCCACCACCGCAACCTTCTATACCTGAGAGATCCCATCTTGGGGCCTTTTCCAGAGCTCCGCCGGATGGGGCATTGATCACGGAGGGCCTCTACATCAACTCCATGGCCTCTCCGATGATGTGTGAGTAGTTTATTTCAGACTTTCGGGTCCATAGTTATTAGCTAGATCACTTCTTCTCTCTCTTTGGATCTCAATACAAAGTTCTCCTCGATCTTCTTGGAGATCTATTCGATGTAATCTTCTTTTGCGGTGTGTTTGTCAAGATCCGATGAATTGTGGGTTTATGATCAAGATTATCTATGAACAATATTAGATTCTCCTCTGAATTCTTTTATGTATGATTGGTTTATCTTTGCAAGTCTCTTCGAATTATCAGTTTGGTTCGGCATACTAGATTGATCTTTATTGCAATGGGAGAAGTGCTTAGCTTTGGGTTCAATCTTGCGGTGCTCGATCCCAGTGATAGAAAGGCAAATAACACATATTGTATTGTTGCCATCGAGGATAAAAAGATGGGGTTTATATCATATTGCATGAGTTTATCCCTCTACATCATGGCATCTTACTTAAAGCATTACTCTGTTCTTATGAACTTAATACTCTAGATGCATGCTCGATAGCGGTCGATGTGTGGAGTAATAGTAGTAGATGCAGAATCATTTTGGTCTACTTGTCGCGGACGTGATGCCTATATACATGATTATACCTAGATATTCTCATAATTATTCGCTTTTCTATCAATTGCTCGACAGTAATTCGTTTACCCACCGTAATACTTATGCTCTTGAGAGAAGCCACTAGTGAAACCTATGGCCCCCGGGTATATCTTCCATCATATTAATCTTCCAACACTTAGTTATTTCTATTGCCGTTTATTTTACTTTGCATCTTTATTTCTCTTTATCATAAAAATACCAAAAATATTATCTTATCATATCTATCAGATCTCACTCTTGTAAGTGACCGTGAAGGGATTGACAACCCCTTTATCGCGTTGGTTGCGAAGTTCTTATTTGTTTGTGTAGGTGCGTGGGACTCGAGCGTGATCTCCTACTGGATTGATACCTTGGTTCTCAAAAACCGAGGGAAATACTTACGCTACTTTACTGCATCACACTTTCCTCTTCAAGGGAAAACCAACGCAGTGCTCAAGAGGTAGCACCCCGCAGGATGCCCGGTTCGGACCAACACTTAGAGAAGCACTGGCCCGGGGGGTTAAAATAAAGATGACCCTCGGGAGCGCGACTCCCAAGGGAAAAATATAGGTGGTGGTGAGGCAAATGGTAATACCATGGTTGGGCCTTGCTGGAGGAGTTTTATTCAAAGTGAACTGTCCCATAACCCCAACCGCGTTAGGAACGCAAAATCAAGGAACATAACGCCGGTATGACGGAACCTAGGGCGGCAAGAGTGGAACAAAACACCAGGCATAAGGCCGAGCCTTCCACCCTATACCAAGTATATAGATGCATTAATTAAATAAGAGATGATATTATATCCCAACATATCCATGTTCCAACATGGAACAAACTGCAAGGCACCTGCAACTAGCAACACTATAAGAGGGGCTAAGCAAAAGCGGTAACCTAGCCAAACAACGGTTTGCTAGGAAGGTGGGTTAGAGGCTTGACATGGCAATATGGGAGGCATGATATAACAAATGGTAGGTAGCGCGACATAGCGGTAGAACGAACAACTAGCAAAGCAAAGATAGAAGTGATATCGAGGGTACGGTCATCTTGCCTGAAATCCCACAAGGAAGAAGAACGAGTCCATGAAGAAAACAAACAGACGTAGTCGAACGGATCCTCACAAGCGCATCGTTACCGGAACTAACAAGAAGAAGCACCACCGGAGAGGAGCAAACAACATGGTAAACAACCATCACATAAACATGGCATAATGCACAATCAAGTATGATGCATGTCCGGTTTAAAGAGGTATGGCAAAGTGCACAAACAACACTACAAGTTAAGCGGAGCTTAATATGCAACGAGTTGCATATTGACGAAACACCACATACATTTATTTAGTTCTCTCCTGTTATGTACCCAACAATGTTAAATGTTGTTAAACATGGCAAGAGGTGAAGCATAAGTAAACTACACATTTTAGCAAGTTTAAATGAGGTCGGAAACAACAACAACAATTCCGAAAAATCCTCATATGCATATTTCGAATTAGCTACTATTCTGCCCTAAACATAATTTTAGAGTTTTTAAACATGCAAATTAAGTACATCATGTTAACTATGCATTTTTCTACACCATTTACATATAAAGTTTATTAAATTTGGAGCTGCGGTTATTAAGTTATGAAATAAATCATTTAACATGGCATTATGCAAAATAAACACAAAAAAAATTTAAACATTTTTAACATGCATGAAAGCAGCATATTATGAAACTAGACAAAATTTAAGCATTTTACATATATAAAACATTTTAATCCGGTGCACGGATGATGAGTTATTAAATGCATGAACATGGAGGGTTTTTCTGCAAAACTGCCAAACTCATGGATATTAGAAAAATTCGTTCAGGAAAAAAACATGGGCCGAAACTGGCTATGGGCCAAACCAATGGCAGGCGCTGGGGGCGGCTCACCATGGACCATGGCACATGTCGATGGAGCAGTGGGCCTTGCTGGAGCGCTGGGCCGGTCCACGCGCTGGAGCTGGTCAACGAGCGTGCGAGCGGTCGAGCGAGGCACGAGTCGAGGTGCTCGTTGGAGAGGAGGCCATGGCAGGGACGCCGGCGGCGGTCCAAGACGAGGCGGCGGCGTAGGCGAGCAGGGGAGGCCAGGGGTCGACGGGGATGGATGGGTCCGCCTGTCTCCCGGCCTGATCCGGCGCCAGCTCACAGCAAGGCGGCGGAGCACGGGACCAGACGGCGGCGGTCATGGCAGGCTCCTAGGGGCGGCGGCGAGGCACCTTCGAGAGAGAAAGAGTTTAGAGAGGGAAGCCGAAGGGGAAGGAGAAGGAAGCAGAGAGGCGGGGCGACTGGGCTAGCCTGAGAGGTCGTCGGCGGCGGCTCCGGCCTACGGCACGGGAGCAGCGAGGCTCCGGCGAGCGGGTCGGCAGGAGGAGGCACTCGGGGTGCGGGCGCTCCTGCGCTGCGGGCGGTGGCACGGTTCCGGGCCCAAATGGGCTCGGACGGGCTTGACGCGGGCTCGGCGGGCCTAGCGGTTGTGGGAGGCGCTGGGGAGGGCATGTGGCATCGCCCGATTGGCCACGGGCGGCGCTAGGTGCGGCGCAACCAATGGCTACGCGCCAAGTTGCAGGGACGAGGTGTCCGACTGGAATTTGAGGAGGGAAGCGACGGCGCTGGTGACAAATGGCGGCGGGGCAGCGGTTGGGCGCGGATTTCGAGGAAGATGCGACAGTTGGAGTTGGGAGGAGGCTAGGAGGGGTAGGGTTTGCCAAAAAATGGAGGGGAAGACTTGCTATATATAACAAGGGGGGCTAGGTTAGGGGGATTTTGGAGCGTTTCGGTGCATCCGATCGCGATCCGACGATTCCGATCAAGAGAAGGGGTTTAGCTGGGTTAGGTGGGATGTGGAGAGTGGGTTGGGCTGAGAGGAGAGAGATGGAAATGCAGCCCGGCAAGGTTTCCGGAGACCGAAAACGTCCAACGATAAACCGGTTATACTGCCGCTATAGTTATCCGTTGGGGTGTCAAACGAACTCCTAATGCGATGAAACTTGGCAGGCGGCCTACCTACAACATAACAACGCCGCATGCCAACTTCCAACCCATTCCGAGAACATTTACCGGCTACTTATAAAATACTATTTCGGACATGCCGCGGGCGCGTGCAAGTGTGTCTGGGCTCAGAACGGACAACGGAAAGAACTGAGAGACCCGGACGAATGCAAGTTTTGAAAAATATGCATATGCAATGCGGATGATGACATGGCAAGATGCAACACGCAAGTGAATGACAAGGAAACAACAACGAATAACTGGAAGACACCTAGCGCATCGGTCTCGGGGCGTTACATGGAAAATGTGTGTACCTAAAAATCAAGGAGGAATGAGATTCCATGATATTCACTCTTTCAACCTAGCATTGCTCGCCAAACAGGCGTGGCGTCTTTTGGATAATCCTGATTCCTTGTGTGCTTCTATCCTAAGGGCTAAGTACTACCCCGATGGTGATTTGTTGAACTCCAAGCTAAGGAAGGGATCATTTTTACTTGGCAAAGCATTATGGCAGGCACAAATTCCCTGAAATGTGGTTATATTTGGCAAGTGGGGAATGGACAAAACATCAATATTTGGAAAGACGTCTGGATCCCAAGTTGTGCCAATAGGAAAGTTTAACGCCTAAGGCGGGACAACTGTTAACTAAGGTAGGTGACCTCATTGATCCTGTTTCCAATAACTGGGATGAAGATTTGATTAGACAAACTATGTGGCCCATCGATGTACAACAGATTCTTTCAATTCCACTCTCGCAACATGATATGCCAGATTTCATTGCTTGGAGTTATACGAAAAATGGTATGTTCTTGGTTCGATCAGCTTACTCTGTCGAGTGGGATCATCAGTATGGCAGCAAATTAAGACACTCTAATGGAATGGGGTGAACCGCAGTTAACCCCGTTTGGAGTAAGATATGGAAGTTAGCTTGTCTGGCAAAAGTTAAAATATTTATATGGCATACGCTTCATGGAACATTCCCATGTCGGGTTACGCTCGCTAACAAACATATGAAGGTCTCGCCCATTTGCCCTACTTGCTCTGGGGGTTTAGAAGATAATCCCTCCGTCCGGAAATACTTGTCGTGGAAATGTATACAAATGAATGTATCTAGAACTAAAATACATCTGGATACATCCATTCGTTGGACAAGTATTTCCGAACGGAGGTAGTACAAAGCATATGTTGTTTCGGTGCAGTAAAGCAAAGGAGGTTTGGAAAAGGCTGGGGTTGGATGACATTATTGATAAAGCTTGCGAAGTCGATCGTGCTGGCGAGGCAATGTTGGAATATCTACTACTTCTTCCAGACCAATAATTGTGGTTGATGGGCTACAAAAATATGTGTGAGATGATTGCTGTCTCAGCATGGTATCTATGGTGGGAAAGACGAAAATTGGTGCACAAGGAGAAAACGCAAAATGCAACTCAAATTTCAATGGGGGTTCCAGCCCTTACCACAAACTTTGTAAATGCTTTATCGCCCAATGCCTCTAATAAAAAAGGGGGGGTTGTGGCCCCCAGAGGTTTTGTGAAACTTAACGTTGATGCTTCTTTTGACCACGACTTGCTTAGGGGCACGATGGGGGCGGTCCTGAGAGACGACAGAGGCGGATTCATTACGGGAGGAAATGGGAAGGTTGACCATTGCACAGATGTGTTAATGGGGGAAGCCTTAGCTCTCAAATTTGGTTTATCACTGGCGCAAAAGGCAAGATGTAATCGCCTTATTATTAACTCGGATAACCTGGAGGTGATTGAAACTATGCAGGATGAAGGACAATCGGCGGGTGCGGCGGCGGCAATTTTCGACGATTGTTTTCATTACGCCTGTGATTTCGTTACTACTAGATTCGGACATTGTAATAGAGAAGGAAATAAAGTAGCTTATGAGCTTGGTAGATTAGCTAGATTTTCTTTGACTGCTGATTGGTTTGAGGAACCCTTAAATGAAATTGTAATGATCCTCACAAACGATGTACTTCTAATCTCTAATGAATAAAGTCTCAGTTATTTTTCAAAAAAAAAAGGATTTGCCATTCCCACTTTTACCAATTTCTTCCTTTGCAAAGTTCCATAGGCAATAGGTTATTTTGACGGAGCGCTACCAATTTCCACTAGCTTCTACCTTACCCTTTTCTTCCAGCCAACCTATGAATTGTCATGGATAGGGTAGCAAAAGATAAGTGCACAAGTCACACAAAGGGATGCCAGAGAGTGCATAAAGTAGAAATTTTTCTAAAGACTTTGTACTATCTGGAGGTATGGTCCAGGCAGAACCTCTCGGTTGTATAATCAGGTCGGACTGACCCAAAACTGCACAAATCACGTCACGCCACCAAAACGACCCGCACGAGTTTGATGCATGGGGCACCGTATCATGCAACGTCTTCCGCTTCCACCACATCCGCATAGACTCTGCTACGGGCTGGAAGCCACCGAAGTGTAGTATAGCTCACCAGGAAATTTACTCTACATTTTTTTCAAACACGCAGAGTGTTCACAAAAGCTTTGTGTGTCGATGTATTAGAAGAAAGAAAGAGAATGCAAAGTATTCTGAGCATAGTTTAAAAGACCGGACTGGACCGATGGTCCGACAAGAAAAAACCAGAACCGCGCACCCTGCCGGTCTTTTAAGCCAAAAAGACCGTTCTTGCAATGGACCAGAGAAAACAGATTGAACCGGGCTAAACCAGGCGGTTTTTTAATTAAAACCAGACTAGAAAACAAGTGAATGTACAACTGATCTAGAAAAATAGGGTGCGTGCATCAGGATTCAATTACTGGTGAGGCCGAAGCATAAATTCAGGCCAATAAGTAACTCGTCAAGACCATGTTGACGTCTAATTGAAGGAACACAACTCTTTCGAATTGTTTTTCCGCTATGTTATTATAAAAATTGTTTTATTTTACGCCTTAAAAAACCAGCAATTGAACCAACGAACCGGCGTGTAAAAACTTGAACTGACAATCTCTTTAAACTATGATTCTATGGCATGTAAAAACCTGAACCGACAATCTCACCGGTTTGGTTTTTTAAACTATGATTTTACAGCATGCCACGGTTACAAACCGCACCACAGTGATAGACGGTGGGCAAGCAAACACCGATGGAGAACACGACCACACCCTACCTAGAGACACATGAGCCCCATCTCCAAATATCAGACAATCCCTACGCACCGGAGATCTACCATAGTATAGCTCGAAGCTTTTGATGCTCACGGGCAACGACCCTCGAGCGCTGGAAGACGCAGCTGTTTCACTGGTTCCAAAGCATCCAAACGTTGAGGAGCAAGGGAATGGGAACCTTTCCGCTGTGCTTTAGAATCAGTGCACGGCTTTCCAGCCACCACTCCACGATGGTTGAATCAGCGGCGGGGACCAGTTGACCCAGGCCGCAACGAGAGGGGGCAGAGTGGCAAACCTCCCTGGCCAACACAAAACCCAAGGCAAGCTGTGGAAGATAGTCAACTTATGTCTTCTGAACAGAAAAATAAAGTTCTGACAGCGTGAGTTTTATGTATTCACTATTGTAAGAACTACCAAAATGATCTTCCAGCCACTCCATGTTCCCATGATACACCATGGATACAGGATTAATGAGCTGTGGGGCTGTAGCCTGTAGAAGACCAAGAAAAGTCTCTCGAGTAGACAAGGAAACCATACCAAATATATACGCTTTATCTAACAACTGCATGCGTGTAGGGATAAAAACAGCACTGCAAGCCATACCACGAAGAAGCCTTTATATGAAAATCTCAGTACAAACAGGGTAATTAAGTACGAGTACAACTCTTTTTTCAGAAAGAAAAACGGTCCATGTAATCTTTGTATACCCACATGCGGGAATCAATTTCTTCTTGATCTCTACCAACCAAAATATCACACCAATGAAGCGGGCCACCTCAGGTCATCTTGCTCTGGATTTGCCTGTGAACATGCACGAGGAACTCCACATAGGAAAGGCCACCAGGTGTTTTGTCCTCGACCAGCAGCGAACGGAAGAAATCTCCAGATGGGTCGCCCTTTCGGCACAGTCTCAGTCTCAAGTAAGAGCATCTCTGTCGCCTTATTTCGTTCACAACTTCATTTACTTTCCTGGACAATGCATTATCAAATTGCTCCAATGCCAACAGGTTTGGTGCACCAGCCAAAGATGAGAAACCAAATATTCGCTCCAGGGTGGCAGGGTTCACCGCATTTCCAACATAAATAAAACCATCCTCGCCATTTTCCAATAAATAAATCCCATCATCCTGTATATTCTCACTATTGAGAGTAAGGGGATTTGGAATAAGGGAATCCTCATCATCCCTTGATGTAAGATCATGGAGAGCAATCATCCTAGGAAACACCAATGGAATGGCTAATAACACAGAAACTGAGGAGACAACAGAGACCCAATAGGACCGATCGTCTACTCTCCCATCATTCCTCAGTCCTATGCTTTTAATCAAGGCCAGAGTATACAAAGGCAGAAGTTTTAAAGCCTCCGGAAGAATTAACTGTCCAGAAGAACTTACAGATGCACAATGTTTTCGGTAGGACTGGAGAATATTGATGCAGGTACTTATCACCTGGTCCCTAACTTGGGACAGAGAACTTGATGGAATGCCATTTGCAGCTTGCTTAACAACATAAGTAAACTGTGCTTCCTGATCAGCATATCGGAAAAGATTGTTGAGTGTGCTTGTGCATGGAAGTGAAATATTTATGACCCTTATCCTTCTTTGCCCATATACCGTGGTGTAAAGAAGTGCGCACTGAAAACCACATTCTGTGTTCTCCTGAAACTTATCATCATGCTTGAAGGTAACCATTATGGTTTTGTCGGAGTCAATCGCAGGCAAATCAATATCAGTAGGAACACGCTTGCAGAAGTTGCCAGAATAGTCTTGAACTTGAAGGCCCTGACTGCACCTGACACGCATGACAGCCTCAAATCCCTGGGGTTTAGTGATATTCCATCTGAGATCATTGAAGAGTTTGGCTGGATCAGAAACAGCAGAAAATGGGAAGTAGTAGTAAACCCTGCCACCAGTGGTACTGGGAACAACTGATATCGAAGCAATATCTGTGTATGACTGTGTGGCAAGGAACACATCCACACAAACTTGATACTCAGCAAATTCTAGTGCCATTGTCTTGAGTGTCTTATCAACAGGCTGCAGGAGCTTATGTGCTTCCTTATCTCCAGTCGAAATATTAGATCTAGCATCAGTTTCCCTTGCAGATAATGAGCCAGTCCCGACTGATGGTAGCACTGACTGAAACACAAGCAACTTTCCACCAGTGGGCTTCATAGCTAAGAAACCTGCCTTCATAGCTGCCCCAAATGCTGAATCAGCAACCCTATTGTTCTCAAACATGCTGGGGATGCTCTCCAGAAGTTGCTCCAAACTATCACGGCACTCGGAAACTGGGAGAATTAAGTCCATCTGAAGTGGAGTATACACATCTTGGACGTCGGGAACGATAAACATCAAAGGCTGTTGTCGAGCATTTTTCAGACTATAGAAGTGAATAGTTGAATCAAATGTCGCAATTCCAACCATCGTTCGGGGACCTTCAGGAAGATCAGAAAGAACCTGGGATATTGCACTGCAAGACGCAGCAGTTACACCAGTCTGTACGGCATTCATGGAGACATCAACAAGGAAGAAATACACAGCTGGCATTGGTTCCCGGACCAGAAATTCCTTGGTGGCAATGAACTCAACTGTTCCTCTGCATAACTCAGGCCTATCATCAGCATCACGTCGCCTACCATCAGGCCCTAAGTTGCACAAGTACTCCCTTGGAGTATCATTGCTAAATCCACATAAGTTGCAGATGAAAATTTTCCCTTGATCAACAAATCTCATGAAAGGATTTATGTATGCTTTGCAGCGAGAACACCTGACAGGGCCCATCTCCCCAAAATCCACGAGCTGGATAGCCTCCTCAGAAGGATGAGGAAGAGCAAAAGGTTGCACCATTAAAGCCAATGGCATTGCTGATGTTGTCAAGAGATCACCTGTACATGGTATCTAACAGCACAGGGAAACGAAGCAGTTTAGAAAGGGAAGTTATGGTGATCAAAGGAGAGAACAGAGTACTGAAACAAATCGAACCTGATTCAAGGTGCACCGCATCAAACGGGGACTGCAGTTGCCGGTGTCCTTCACAATAAATTCACTTGATGCAGCCTACAATCAGCAGCAATGCTGTTAGATGAAATTAGCCAGTAAAGTTATTGAGAAACATCTAAATTCACTTGATGCAGCCTACAATCAGCACCAATGCTGTTTGACAACATTAACAAGTATAGTTATTGAGAAACATCTGGAATCAGTATTGTCAGAGCAGACACAGATATTTCTAGTTACATATAGACATACCGGTGGAACTGCTGCTTGGCCACCTTGCCGGGTCTCAAAAATGATGACTGATGTCTCGGCGATAGGACGCGGAATCTGATTAGGGTCAATGTTGGATGGCGTAGAGACCTGGGCTCCAGCATGGGGAGAGTATGGCATGGTGGGCGTGGACGGCATCCCGTGGCCTAGTGCATTAGGCGGCATGCCACCAGGCATTCTCACGGCTCCTGGCCGTGCCTGCCCTTGCCACCCTGGAGGCCCAAATGATGGTGCATTAGCCCCAGGAACCCCCATGAACGGCGGTGGCTGAGATGCAGGAGCAGTCTGAGCCCCAAATGGCGGAGGCTGCAATCCTGGTCTCTGCCCCCCAAACTGGGGAGGCCCACCATAAGGACCCTGCTGCAAGGGCGCCGGTGCAGCCCCAAACGGGGGGATCTTCCCTCCGGAGTACGCCGGAGGAGGCACTGCCCCAGGCGGCCCGCCAAACGGTGGTGGCGGACCTGCTGAATACGGAGCTGATTGAGCTGTTGCTACAGAAGAGCCACCGAAAGGAGCAGGCTGCGACACCGCAGCAGGTGGGCCACCGAACGGACGAGCCTGGGGTGCCCCAGGCGGACCTCCGAACGGTGCTCGCTGCACCTGCAGCGGCAGCACGGACGGCGGGCCGTTGAAGGGAGATCTCTGCTGCGGCTGCAACGGCTGCGCAGCGGGTGGGCCGCCAAAGGGAGGGGACTGCTGGAGCGACGCCGCGGGTGGACCGCCAAAGGGAGGGGACTGCTGGACCGGCGCCGCAGGCCGGGCGAAGAGCGAGCCCGGCTGCAACGGCGGCGGCGGACTGCCAGGGAACGGGCGGGCGCCAGGAGGGGGTGCCTGCGGACCTCGGATCGACGACGGCACGGGGCCATCCCCTGGCGGCGGCCCGGCGGAAGCAGATGGCGGTGGAGCGCGCGAGATCTGGAGGTTGGAGAAGGAAGCCGGGAGAGTGGAGGCGGGACCCCCAGGGTTGGGGGCGGGGGTAGGGTTTTGCGGCGTGAAAGGGGGCGGCGGCCTCGACATGGGAGGCGACGGCGGCGGAGGCGGCGACGGCGAGAACAATCGACAGCGCAGATCGGGATCTGGGGAGAACACGCCGGGTATGAGTACAACGTGACTCTTCCCTCCTACTCCGTCCAGACAAAAGGAAACACTTAACCCGGACGCTAAAAATAAGGGAGGGGTCCCTTCATAAAAAAAAAAAAGGAGAGGGTGGGGGTGCTTCCCATCGGAGTAAAGCTGGCCCAACAGGTCGTGCTTGGCGGACCGGCACGGGACGTGCTTGGGCCTGAGGTAGCGGTACACGGGCCAGCCCGGCACGGCACGATTAGCTTCCTTTAAAAAAGATCCAGAATTAATTTCTATTTATGGGCTATAAAACAGAGAAATCACTAATTAAACAGAACTCACTTCTAAAAAAAATATTAAACAGAACGCCTTCCGAAGGTCACTCACACGTTCTTAGCTTGCGAGAAGTGTCACACTACATGTGCACCACTTGTCGCAACATGAGAGTTTTTCTTTTTCTCGTACATTTATTTATTGGGCGTGCTACGCGTCAGCCAGCGGATCTTTTTAAAATATCAGCCGGGTCGCGAGCCGTCAGATTTACCGCATCGGCCGAACGCGTCTCCACTACCGCAACACGGGTCTTGTTGCGGAATTATTTCTGCAACACAGGTCTTGTTGCAAAATATTTTTACAACAACAATTTTGTTGCATTTTTTTGCAACTGAGTTTTGTTGCATTTTTTCTTGTAACTAAGGTCTTGTTACACAAAAACTTCACAAGAAGAGTTTTTTGCAAAACGTAGACCCGTCATAAAGCATTGCAACACCGCGTATGTTTCAGAAGCATAGCTCCTGTTGCAGAATTGAGTTCAAGGAAGGATAGTATGCGAGTCGTCAATTGGACGGTGTCACGCAGGAAGGAAATATGCCCTAGAGGCAATAATAAAGTTGTTATTTATATTTCCTTATATCATGATAAATGTTTATTATTCATGCTAGAATTGTATTAACCAGAAATTTAGTACATGTGTGAATACATAGACAAACAGAGTGCCCCTAGTATGCCTCTACTTGACTACCTCGTTAATCAAAGATGGTTAAGTTTCCTGACCATAGACATGTGTTGTCATTTGATGACGGGATCACATCATTAGAGAATGATGAGATGGACAAGACACATCCGTTAGCTTAGCACTATGATCGTTTAATTTATTGCTATTGCTTTCTTCATGACTTATACATGTTCCTATGACTATGAGATTATGCAACTCCCGAATACCGGAGAAACACTTAGTATGCTATCAAACGTCACAACATAACTGGGTGATTAAAAAGATGCTCTACAGGTGTCTCCGATGGTGTTTGTTGAGTTGGCATAGATCGAGATTAGGATTTGTCACTCCGATTGTCGGAGAGGTATCTCTGGGCCCTCTCGGTAATGCACATCACTATAAGCCTTGCAAGCAATATGACTAATGAGTTAGTTACGGGATGATGCATTACGGAACGAGCAAAGAGACTTGCCGGTAACGAGATTGAACTAGGTATGATGATACCGATGGTCGAATCTCGGGCAAGTAACATACCGATGACAAAGGGAACAACGTATGTTGTTATGCAGTTTGACCGATAAAGATCTTCGTAGAATATGTAGGAACCAATATGAGCATCCAGGTTCCGCTATTGGTTATTCACCGGAGATGAGTCTCGGTCATGTCTACATAGTACTCGAACCCGTAGGGTCCACACGCTTAACGTTCGATGATGATATGTATTGTGAGTTATGTGATTTAATGTACCGAAGGTTGTTCGGAGTCCCGAATGTGATCACGGACATGACGAGGAGTCTCGAAATGGTCGATACATAAAGATTGATATATTGGAAGGTTATGTTTGGACACCGGAAAGGTTTCGTATAAGTTCGGACATTTTTTGGAGTACCGAGGGTTACCGGAACCCCCGGGGGGTTAATGGGCCTTCATGGGCTTTAGTGGAAGAGAGGAGGAGACGGTCCAATGGAGGGGTGCGGCCCCCCAAGCCCAATCCGAATTGGGAGGGGGGGCGCCCCCCTTTCCTTCTCTCCCTCTTCCCTTTCCTTCCCTTCCTAGTTGGACTAGGAAAGGGGGGAACCTACTCCTAGTAGGAGTAGGATTCCCCCCCTTGGGGCGCAACCCATGAGGCCGGCTGGCCCCCTCCTCCACTCATTTATATACGGGGGAGGGTGGCACCCCATAGACACACAAGTTGATCTCTTAGCCGTGTGCGGTGCCCCCCTCCACAGTTTACACCTCGGTCACATTGTCGTAGTGCTTAGGCGAAGCCCTGTGTCGGTAACTTCATCATCACCGTCACCATGCCGTCGTGCTGACGAAACTCTCCCTCGGCCTCAGCTGGATCTAGAGTTCGAGGGACGTCACCGAGCTGAACGTGTGCAGATCGCGGAGGTGTCGTGCGTTCGGTACTTGATCGGTTGGATCACGAAGACGTTCGACTACATCAACAGCGTTACTAAACGCTTCCGCTTTCAGTTTACGAGGGTACGTGGACACACTCTCCCCGCTCATTGCTATGCTTCTCCTAGATAGATCTTGCGTGATCGTAGGAAAGTTTTGAAATACTACATTTCCCAACAGTGGCATCCGAGCCAGGTCTATGCGTAGATGTTATATGCACGAGTAGAACACAAAGAGTTGTGTGCGATAATAGTCATACTGCTTACCAACATGTCATACTTCGATTTAGCGTATTGTTGGATGAAGCGGCCCAGACCGACATTACATGACCGTGTTCATGAGACTGGTTCTACTGCCATGCTTCGCACACAGGTGGCTAGTGGGTGTCTGTTTCTCCAACTTTAGTTGAATCGAGTGTGACTACGCCCAATCCTTGTTGAAGGTTAAAACAACACACTTGACGAAAAATTGTTGTGGTTTTGATGCGTAGGTAAGAACGGTTCTTGCTAGAAGCCCGTAGCAGCCATGTAAAACTTGCAACAACAAAGTAGAGGACATCTAACTTGTTTTTGCAGGGCTTGTTGTGATGTGATATGGTCAAGACGTGATGATATATAAATTGTTGTATGAGATGATCATGTTTTGTAACAGTTATCGGCAACTGGCAGGAGCCATATGGTTGTTGCTTTATTGTATGAAATGCAATTGCCATGTAATTGCTTTACTTTATCACTAAGTGGTAGCGATAGTCGTAGTAACAATAGTTGGCGAGACGATAACGATGCTTCGATGGAGATCAAGGTGTCAAGCCGGTGACGATGGTGATCATGACGGTGCTTTGGAGATGGAGATCAAAGGCACAAGATGATGATGGCCATATCATATCACTTATATTGATTTCATGTGATTTTTATCCTTTATGCATCTTGAGGGAGTCCTGGATTAGGGGGTGTTCGGGTAGCCGGACTATACCTTCAGCCAGACTCCAGGACTATGGAGATACAAGATTGAAGACTTTGTCCCGTGTCCGGATGGGACTTTCCTTGGCGTGGAAGGCAAGCTTGGCGATGCAGATATTCAAGATCTCCTACCATTGTAACCGACTCTGCGTAACCCTAACCCTATCCGGTGTCTATATAAACCGGAGGGTTCTAGTCCGTAGGACAACTTCATCATACAACAATCATACCATAGGCTAGCTTCTAGGGTTTAGCCTCCTTGATCTCGTGGTAGATCTACTCTTGTACTACCCATATCATCAATATTAATCAAGCAGGAGTAGGGTTTTACCTCCATCGAGAGGGTCCGAACCTGGGTAAAAACATCGTGTCCCTTGTCTCCTGTTACCATCCGCCTAGACGTACAGTTCGGGACCCCCTACCCGAGATCCGCCGGTTTTGACACCGATACATCTTATTTTGCTTAGTACGGCGGTAGCATTATAAGTTGATCTCTCACTAAATTTCAAGGTACAATTGTTCTCCCTGTGTATGCACCGTTGCGACAGTTCGTCGTGCCGAGACACCACGTGATGATCGGGTGTGATAAGCTCTACGTTCACATACAATGGGTGCGAGCCAGTTTTGCACATGCAGAATACTCGGGTTAAACTTGACGAGCCTAGCATATGTAGATATGGCCTCGGAACACTAAGACCGAAAGGTCGAGCGTGAATCATATAGTAGATATGATCAACATAGTGATGTTCACCATTGAAAACTACTCCATCTCATGTGATGATCGGACATGGTTTAGTTGATATGAATCACGTGATCATTTAGATGATTAGAGGGATGTCTATCTAAGTGGGAGTTCTTAAGTAATATGATTAATTGAACTTTAATTTATCATGAACTTAGTCCTGATAGTATTTGCATATCTATGTTGTAGATCAATAGCTTGCGATGTCCCCGTTTATTTTTGATATGTTCCTAGAGAAAATAAGTTGAAAGATGATAGTAGCAATGATGCAGACTGGGTCCGTGATCTGAGCATTATCCTCATTGCTGCACAGAAGAATTATGTCCTTGATGCACCGCTAGGTGACAGATCTATTGCAAGAGCAGATGCAGACTTTATGAACATTTGGCAAAGCTCGGTATGATAACTACTTGATAGTTTAGTGCACCATGCTTTACGTCTTAGAACCGGGACTTCAAAAATGTTTTGAATGCCACGGAGCATATAAGATGTTCCAAGAGCTGAAATTTAAATTTCAGACTCATGCCCAAGTGAAAGGATCGAGAAGAGGTGTCTAGAGGGGGGGTGAATAGACTCTTAGCAAGAAAAGTTGCAGTTTTTAAATTCTTTAAGTTAAAGTGGAGTTTTAGCACAAGTTAAAACATTCACAATACATATCAAGCAAGCATGATACGAGTATATAAGTAGCAGAAAGTAAATCATGCAAGTTGCAAGAATGTAAAGGGATGGGATTTGAGTGTGCGAACGCAATTAGAGACACAGAGATTTTTGGCGTGGTTCTGATAGGTGGTGCTATCGTACATCCATGTTGATGGAGACTTCAACCCACAAAGGGTAACGGTTGCTCGAGTCCACGGAGGGCTCCACCCACGAAGGGTCCACGAAGAAGCAACCTTGTCTATCCCACCATGGCCATCGCCCACGAAGGACTTGCCTCACTAGGGTAGATCTTCACGAAGTAGGCGATCTCCTTGCCCGTACAAATTCCTTGGTTCAACTCCACAATCTTGACGAAGGCTCCCAAGTGACACCTAACCAATCTAGGAGACACCACTCTCCAAAAGGTAATAGATGGTGTGTTGATGATGAACTCCTTGCTCTTGTGCTTCAAATGATAGTCTCCCCAACACTCAACTCTCTATCATAGGATTGGATTAGGTAGAAAAATAATTTGAGTGGAAAGCAACTTGGGGAAGGCTAGAGATCAAGATTTATGTGGTTGGAATGGAATATCTTGACCACAACACAAGTGTAGGTGGTTCTCTCTCAGAAAATGTATGTTGGAAGTGTAGGCATGTTCTGATGGCTCTCTTCATGAATGAAGAGTGGGTGGAGGGGTATATATAGCCTCCACAAAAAATCTAACCGTTACACACAAATCTCCAAACTCGGTGGGACCGAATTATACAACTCGGTCGGACCGATTTGGTTCATAATGTGACCGTTAGGCATTTCGGTGGGACCGACATGATCAACTCGGTGGGACCGATGTGCTAGGGTTAGGGTAAAGCCTTATCTCGGTTGGACCGATTACACAAACTCAGTGGGACCGACTTTGGTAATAAGCTAAACAGAGAGTTGGCCAGGCAAACTCGGTGGGACCGATTTCATATTTCGGTGAGATCGAAATTAATGCAATAGGCAACAAAGAGTTTGCAAGCCCATCTCGGTGAGACTGAGATCCCATCGATGAGACCAAATTGGTTAGAGTTTCTGGCAGTGGTTATGTCAAGAGAACTCGGTGGCGCCGGATATAAAGTTTCGGTGAGGCCGAGTTTGACTTTTGGTTTGGGACAAATGTGGATGTGGGAAACTGGTTGAGGGCTTTGGAGCATATCACTAAGCACTTTGAGCAAGCAAGCCATTAAGCAACACCTCATCCCCTCTTAATAGTATTGGCTTTTGTAAGTGCATCTAGTGCCACCCCTAGTTGGTTTTAGAGTACTGACGACAAACCTGGCTGAGGGACTAATGTGTTTGTGAGAATTGCAGGATAACATAGGTAGAAGTCCCTCATTGATTCGGTTTTCCTACCAGAGATGACCCCTAAAAATGTATGAAGATATTGAAGTCAAAGGTGTTATGTGAAGACATTCACATTGAAGACTATGACAAGAGAAGACAACATGTGAAGACTATGGAGCGCGAAGACTTAGTTGTTTCGTCGTTCTTTTTCTTCTTTGTTGAGTCATAGGAACCACCGTACTGTTAAGTGGGGCCCAAGTGAACCAGTCAGAATGACTGAAGTGATGCTTAACCAAAAATCCTATGTCTTCGAGTGAAGACAATGAGAGAAAATCTTATCCAGAGTTGGATAAGTCAGCTTTGCTTGTAGCCCAAGTAAATTTACCGTGTGTGTATGAAATCTGACCGTTGGAACACTGTCAGTTCCTTAGTGACCCAGCGTCATTTCGGACAAATCAGGTCGGGTTGCCTAGTGGCTGAGGAGGAGTCCGATTTTGGCGTTGCGAGTCTGGCTAAAGCATATGTTGCCAAGTCCATCTTCAACACTAAATGCAATGACTTCATCACCGACACCGATGCAAATGACAAGGACTACTCCGCTCCCACCTACTGCTTCATGGCATGCGGTGCCAAGGTAAACACACGCACTACTCACTATCAAACATCCAGTGAAGATGGCTCTGATTGTGGTTCCAAACCTAGCTACAAAACACTTGCTAAAATTGCAACTGAACAACAGAAAGCTATGGAACATATTCAAAAACTATTAGACAAAAGCGATGACATGTTAGACGCTGAAATGACTCGATCTCAGTCCTTAATTGAAGACATAAAAAATCTTCATGTTAAGTATGAGGAACTTGAAAGTCATCATGAAACGCTCTCAACAACTCATGAAAAGCTTTCCTATGATTATCTTCAAAGGAAGCAAGATCTTGAGAAATTGAGAGCGGCTCATGAAGAACTTCAAAAGGAAAACGAGTCACTTCATGCCAAAAAGATCAGTCCCGCTCAGGAAGGATTTGAACCACCATGTCTTACATGCATTGAGCATGACAATGCTACTTCTGTTGCTGGATGTTCTACTGCTGCTACTATTGCAATATCTTCAACTGTTAATGTGGCAACTACCCCCTCTGCTGAGGATACCACTGCTATTGCTGATGAAAATGCAAGGTTGAAGACATTGCTTGAAACAAGGATGTACAAAAGTCTGAAAGAGCATCAGACACTATGTGATGTTCTCAAAAGGCAGATCCTGAACCGAAACCCTAGGAAAGAGGGTCTTGGGTTCGAAAGGAAAATGAATGATGATGGCTCTTACTGGAAACCTGAGAAGTACCCCAAAACCACATGGGTTGCTGCAAAGGAACCCTTAGTGGATCCATCCACCCTGTCAGGCTTCAATTGTGCTAATCCCATTGTTATTGATGAATCCTTTGATGCAAACTATAAAATGTTTAAGAATCAGAATGGTGAAGTGTTTGCCAGGTATATTGGTACTAACTGCAGGAATGGGCCACCTGTGAAGAAAGTCTGGGTGCCGAAAAGGTTGCTAGAGAATCTTCCTGTGAATGTCATCATGACACCACAAGTGAAGAAAACAAAACCCAGACCACAGGCTTCATATGGTCCAAAGGCTTCATACATACAAAGGATTCACCTCAGTCGCACTAATGCAAATGTTTTGCAGGGAAGCCATACTCAGGCCTATGAATATGAGCGTGTTTCATCAAACCGCCATGTTCATAAGACCAAGAACTACTCTGCTTATTCTTATGAGTACTATTATCCACCTGCAAGACTTTTTGCTAGGTCTTCAAAGCCAAAGTTCTCAGATGCTACACTTAGACTCATTGCTTCGAAGCCACCCTTGAAGATGTGGGTGGCTAATAAAGCTTAACTCTCTTTTGCAGGGAAAGGTCTCCAACTGAAAGTGCTAGTGATCGACTAGAGGGGGGGGTGAATAGGTGATTTTTATGAAAGTCTTCAAAACATGGAAGTTTCGAAGACAAACGATAGAAATAAACCTATTACCATGCAACGGAAGGTAGACTACACTAGGCAAACCATAGTCAAGTATTCAATGAAGTGAAAGCACAATGACTAATAGCAGCTAGTCAGTAAGGATCAGGTAGGAAGATATTGTGAAGCCAATCAGAACAAGCAGTCACTCAGTGAAGACAAAAGATAATGCAAGCATACAATGACTTCACAAGGACCAACAGTAAGTAAAGGGAAGGGAAGGATGAAACCAGTGACTCGTTGAAGACAATGATTTGTTGGACTAGTTCCAGTTGCTGTGACAACTGTACGTCTGGTTAGGGAGGCTGAGATTCAACTCAGAAGACCTCGTCTTCACCTTATTCCCCTTGAGCTAAGGACACCCAGTCCTCGCCCAATCACTCTGGTAAGTCTTCAAGGTAGACTTCCAAACCTTCATAGAATTCATTCACCGGCGATCCACAATGACTCTTGGATGCTCAGAACGTGACGCCTAACCGGCTGGAGGATTCATAGTCCTCAAGTGTAATAAGTCTTCAGATCACACAGACAGGTAGACTTAAGTGATGCCTAACACTCTTTGGCTCTGGGTGTTTAGGGCTTTATCCTCGCAAGGAATTCTCTCTCAAAGGCTTCGAGGTGGGTTGCTCTCAAACGACAAAAGCCGTACTCTAACTCTGAGCAGCCAACCGTTTATGGTTGTAGGGGGTGGGCTATTTATAGCCCCTTGGCAACCCGACCTGATTTGTCCGAAATGACCGTGGGTCACTAAGGAACTGACACGTGTTCCAACGGTCAGATTTCAAACACACACGGCAACTTTACTTGGGCTACAAGCAAAGCTGACTTATCCAACTCTGGACAAGATTTGCTCTCATAGTCTTCACTCGAAGACATAGGATTTTGGTTAAGCATCACTTCAGTCATTCTGACTGGTTCTCTTGGACCCCACTTAACAGTACGGTGGTTCCTATGACTCAACAAAGAAATACAAGAACGACGAAACTGCTAAGTCTTCGCGCTCCATAGTCTTCATGCGATGTCTTCTCTTGTCATAGTCTTCAATGTGAATGTCTTCACATACCACCTCTGACTTCAATGTCTTCATACATTTTTAGGGGTCATCTCTGGTAGGAAAACCGAATCAATGAGGGACTTCTACCTGTGTTATCCTGCAATTCTCACAAACACATTAGTCCCTCAACTAGGTTTGTCGTCAATACTCCAAAACCAACTAGGGGTGGCACTAGATGCACTTACAATCTCCCCCTTTTTGGTGATTGATGACAAACTAGTTGAAGTTTTCAACGGGGAATAAAATATGTGAAATTGTAAAGGATAGGTTATTGTCTTCATAAGTGGTAAAGGCTCCCCATGAAGATGTGCATATAAGTAATTTGCTTTTGGTATGCAAATGCACATGGCAGGCTGTACTTGTGGAGATCCTCTTCAACTTATGATGACAATTCATCATGCATGAAAAGTATGTGAAGATAATGACATGCATAATGAAAAATGGACGTCTACAAAATGATCTAAGTGCAGAATTTATCGTCGCACATGCGGAATTTATCATCGCATCACAGAATAACAAATAAGTAGCAGACGACCATCGAGTTTGAGTGTTACAACTCAAAGAACCAAATGTATCAAAACATGAGAGTTGTAAACACTTGGCAAAAGTAGCAAAAAGTAAAGCAACCACCCATATGGACCCGCTTGAAGACTATCAACTCATATGCTTCTCCCCCTTTTGTCAGTGAGGACCAAAAAGGTTTGAAGACATAGAGCGCCTACTCGTTCCCATAAGGTGCAGGCGAGGCAGCAGGGTCGTCGGTGAGATCCGGTGGTGCAGAGAAACTTGGTGCAGTGTTGTCACGCGCTGAAGTTGGAGGAGGTGAAGTTGAATCATCTTGGTCATCGATGACTCTAGCATTTACGGTCGCAGCTGAGGACGAGTATTCAGAGTCTTGAAGTGAGGGAGTCCGACGCAAGTGAGCATTTCTGGGAGGAGTTGAGTCAAACTTGAAGCATTCGGTGAAGCCATCATCATGCAGATCAGCTTCAGCACTCAGTAGGGTCAAACTCTTCCACGACCTCCAACAAGTTTCATGAGTGACAAAGGCATTCTTGGTGGCAAGATTGCGAATGCGGTTGACATCCACCAAGAGGCTTTGCATCTGACTCTTAAGCCAGTCGTGATGTTTGTCCTGTTTCTGATGCAGCGCGACGAGAAGCTCTCATTCATTGAGGACATGAGATCGTCTTTGAGGCCTTTGCGCAATGGTGCTACCAGTGGCATCAGTTTGAGCACGAGGGGCACGTGTGTTTCTAGCAAGGGGATAAACACGAGACACTGCTGGAATTCCTTCAATGGGCTGGGTGAAGCTTTGGTGATCAACATTATGAAGATAAATGGGATCCTTAGCAGGCTCTGGGTAAATGGCTTCAACTGACAGATCAACCTCGGGCAAGAATATAAGATGATTACATGCAGATGGCTGATAGTTGAAGGCTGAGTGACGCTTGATCAAACGCATGACCCATGGAGCATAGAATTTCAACCCAAAGATGTCGGAGCCAGACGCAGTCAACTGCCTGATGAAGAAGTCTTGAGCATTGACGCTGATGCCATTGAAGATATAGAAAACCAGAGTCTTCATTGCTCCTTCAAGCTTCACTGCAGATGAGTGTCCTTTGACATGCCATAGAGTCTTCCTGATGATGTGGTAAATGGTGCGAGGCAGGTACTCTAGGTCTTCAACAAAGAACTCAGATGGGTATTCAACATCGTGAGGCAGAGGCTTCATCATGCTCAACATTTGACTCATGTTGGGTTCTGGCTTCTGAAAGATGCTTTCCAAGGCATTTTGATGTTGTTGACAACCTGGTTCATAGTATTCACCAGGAGTGTGCACGCCTGTGAGCTCAATGATATCAAGAGCTTTAGCTTCATGATGGACATTGCCTGTCATCCACTCAAGGACCCAAGTCTTCGGATCCCTGTTGTAGCCTCGAATATGAAGAGTGGCATAGAATTGAAGCACCAATTCTTCATTCTAGTGCTCCTTGTCAGTGATGAACTGCAACAGACCAGCATCTCTGAAATAGTCCAATGCTTCTTCTAGGCAGGGCAGACCAGCTATAGCTTCAGAGTTGAGGCGCATATGTGGAAATATGCGCCCTTGATTGTATAGGACACATGAATAGTAGCTGCGCTGCTGATAGCTCCAGAACCGATCTGAGGAAATGCACGGTCTGGTATAAGGGTTCTTGGAGCTGTTGAAGAAGGTATTATGTGCCACGAAGCCATTCGCATTGAAGACCCCAGGTGAAGTGGCAGTGCCTGGGAAACGTGGAAGTCTTGGCTTGGGCTTTTGGACTTGAGGCATGTGCTCGACGTGGTACTCAAATTGTGGACCAGCAGCAGGCGGAGGAGTCAAAATGGGCCATCGAACCATAACTAGCTGACCACGATCAAATGCCAGCTCCATTGTGTGAGGTCTTGGAGGGGGAACAGGGGCATTGGCATTGTCTTCATGGGCTTCAGGGGCCACATTGATTTTAGGTGCAGGCTCCACATTTGCTTCAGCCATGACTACATCATTGGCTTCATTTGTGTTGGTGGTGGCAGCCTCAAGATTCTCAACCTCCACTTGATGAGCTGGAGGGTCGGGCACAAACACGTTCACTTTAGGAACAGCTTCTTCTTCATCGACTGATGCAGCCGGAACATCTTCAGCCATTTTGGCTTCGGATTCAGAGACAGTCACAGTAGGGGTGGCATCTGGAAACATTTGACGTGCAAGAGATTGGGGCACTTCTCCTTCTGGAACGCTTGAAAGGGGGACGTGAGGCCTTGGTACTTTGCGAAGCCTGCGTAACGCTGGCGACGCCTTTGGAGATGGAGTTGGCTGGGCCTCAAAGTCATCTTCTTCTTCTTGCACGGGTGGTGTGACTTGTTGTTGGGGTACTCGGGTGTCTTGTTGTGGGTGATCAGCCCATGATGCATCCTGAGCAATTGGCGTCAGAGGACGACCAATGCTGATGAGTTCGCTGTTCGTGAGAACAGGCGATGATACCAGGTTGTGCTCGATCTGAGGAAGAACTACATCATCTTCAATATTGTCATGGTGACCAATGTCTTCAGCAGCGGTGGGATCAACTACTGGAATGTCTTCAGCTTCATGAGCCTCTGTGGAAGCAGGCTCATGAACAATCAGTTGGCGCTCTTGGTGTTCAGATGCAGGGCGAACCATTGAGATAGGTTCAACAACTAAGGGCTCTGTGGGAGCAGCCCGATCCTTCTTGGTTTTGCGCTTCTTCTTGGAGGGAGCAACATCAGAGGCTTCAGGATTTTTCCTCTTTCTGGCTTCAGCCTCAGCAGTCCTCGTCTTCTTCAGTTCTGAAGCGGTTGACCTGACCTTTGGCTTCGAGCCAGTCATGCTGCTTGGGAATACTATGCGAGGTTCTTCCTGCCTTGAAGGTGCAGATTGGTCAGTTGAGGGCTTCTTCTTCTTTCCAGCCATTCTGGGGTCGATGCCAGGACGACCAAGAGCCTTGCGCTTCTCAGCCTCATTGTAGGCTTGCACACACTTGTCAGCCAGGCTCTTCATGCGCTCACGAGAACCTTTAGCTTCTTCACGCTTCTTGAGAAAGGCTTCCTTGAGCTCATGCAGCATAATCTTAAAGTTTTTCACATCTTGCATGCTGAGCTTGGCCATGTGCTTCCTGAACTGAGCTTTCTCATAGTTGATCTTTTGCTTCAGTTCAACAATGCGCTGAGCTAGAGTTAGCTCAGAAGCAATGGCGCCAGTGAAGGTGACACTGAGGCCAATTGGAAGTTGCAGATCTTCAAAGCTGAGGTTGGGCATGTCAAACCACTCATCAATGAAGTTATGGATGATTGCCACATCAAAGAGAGGCAAATCATTAAAGATCTTTGCTTCTTCCTTGCTCTTGATTAGTTGCTCAAGAGCGTCATCTGCAAGATCTTCATCGCTGGACAGATCAATGGCGTCATTGTGCAGAATAGCAGCAATAATCAGTTCTTGGCCGGTGTGTTGCAAGGGCATCTTTACTCTCGAGGGCTTGGAGATGCGTGATAGATCTTCAGATTGCACATTGTCTTCAGAAGGAGCAGTAGCCAGTGGCTTCGCCCGTAAGATTTTTGGTGCTGAGGCAGGCTTTGAAGCTTTAGGCTTCTTCAGTTTCTTTGGCTTCGGCGGTGCAGGCGCTTCATCAGATTCAGCGTCATCTGCAGGCTCATCCACGGCTGTCCCTTGAACCATGATATGAGTGATGAGACCTTCCAGGTTGTAGAAGGGCCCAACAAGATTGGGTTTAGCTTCGCGGGTGCCATCGGCACGGGGAGTAGAAGGACTAGGGTTGAAGTCTAGTCCCAGTGACTTCTTGTTTTTCTTAGCCGAATTCTTGGCAAACTGGAAGTTGCGCTTGAACAGATTGTCGTCACGACACCATAGCAATGACGATGGGTCTGCATCCGCAGGCTGTGGTCCACGGACCATGCAGGGATAGAATCCTTGTTCAATGGCTTCATCTCTGGACCTGGGTTGAAGATTTCTGTATAGGATGTCTCCCCATGGTCGCTTGATGGCATTCTTCTCAGCATATTCCTGGGTCACAAACCTGTACTTGAACCACTATTCTGCCCAATATCTTCGAATCCATTGGATTCGGGTCTTGCGCTGATTGTAATCATCTTCTGGATCTGTCTTGTAAAGCTCTGAGAGGTCATCAGGCAAATCTCTTGACGTTCCCCCACGACGCTGTCTGCCACCCTTCCTTACTGATTTCTCTGCAGCCATGAACTTCAAACTGAATGGCTTCAACATGTTCAAAGGCTTCAAAGGCTTTCGCTTGCTGGACAAACAGGAACTGGCTTCGGGAGAGTTGTGATGCTGTAAGAATTCTGCAAACGAATGTAGACTATGAGAACCAAGGGATTCTCCCACGGACATGTACCTGTGACAGCATTAAGGTGCGAGGGAAGGGGAAGAGGTCATATGCATTCTCAGAAGATTTTGAAGATAAATCAGTTTAGAAGACATTGACCTCATAGTGCGAAGACATTCACTCATAGATAGAGAGTTGGTTCCAGATTTGTACGAATCCACGAATAAGTACAAGTGAGGAATCTAACTACATTGTGAAGCATAAGTGAACATACTAGGCATATTATGAGATGCAGTATGAAATAGATCCAACTTGTGTGAACAGAAACTGCTTGTGGTACAAAGTGATGAATCTATATGGTCAAAGGGACCGTAAAAAGGATGTTTTATTTACCACACGAAGAACTGCTAGACGGAGTGGGAGAGGAGGCCGGGCAGTTCGATCGTCCGTGCCCTAACTTGGCGACGGAGGACACCTACGGCGACGGCGGAGAAGACGATGTCCGCGTCCGGAGTGGAGACGGCGTCGGAGAGGTCACGGCAGCTAAGCGCTTCGTCGCCGGCGTCGTCGAGGGCTAGCGGTGGCGCTAGGGTTTGTGCGAGAGTGGAAGAAAGGATAATGACTGTGGTGAGGTGTGTATTTATAGGGACAGGGATGGCACAGTGTTATTACACAGGTGCCCCTGGCGATTCACATCTGAAGGACACGTGGCCATCATGCAACATATTGGAGGTTGTTCCATGTTCCCACGCACGCCTGGATTGTCGGGTGGTCGTTCCCACTTCTCCGGGTTTCAGGTGAAAGGATTTAGCATTGAAAACAGACTTAATGTTTGTCTCTGTATCCTCTGTTGACAAGGACGCAGAGAAGATATTCGACAGTTTCAATAGAATGCATATGATTTGGAGAGATAGAGTTTGAGATAGAAAGCATAGAGAGGTTAGGGTCCGATCACATTCACTTAGTTCAAAAGATTCAACAAGAAGACATAGCTATAAGTGAATGCTGTAGAGGACAGAACACTAGGGTATATATATATATATGAGAAAGACAATCAAATCAACATAGTGAAGATAATCATGAAGACAAGTTGAGATTGAAGCCAAACCAAATGTGAAGACATACCAAACGTAACGCCATGAGTGAAACACTTTAAACAGAAAAATTTGGTGGTGGCATTACCCACCGTATAGGAAGTATTAGACCCAGACACGGCGCACAATTATCGTGGCGCTCTGAAGTCAAATTCCACATTAATGTATTCACACTTAGAATGTAAGTCTTCATTGATTGAAGATATACTTTACTTTGTGTGTTGCACATCTAAGTCATCAATATGCATAAGTGTTAGGATGTGTGCCTGATCACAGGACATTTGAGGATTCCAAGATATTTAGCTCACACCGTAACTTGCAAAACCTCTTCTCATCCAAGGGCTTGGTGAAGATATCTGCCAATTGCTCTTCAGTGTTGACGTGTATGATATCAATATCTTCCTTCACAACATGATCTCTGAGAAAGTGATGACGAATTTCAATGTGCTTTGTCTTCGAGTGCTGAACTGGGTTGTTGGCAATCTTGATGGCGCTTTCGTTGTCGCAGTAGAGTGGCACTTGCTTCAGATGAATGCCATAGTCTTTGAGTGTTTGCTTCATCCATAGAAGCTGAGCGCAGCAAGATCCAGCAGCAATGTATTCAGATTCAGCAGTGGAGAGAGATACACAGTTCTGCTTCTTTGAAGACCAACATACAAGTGATCGTCCCAGAAAATGACATGTGCCTGATGTAGACTTGCGATCCACCTTGTCACCAGCATAATCAGCATCCGAGAATCCAACCAGATCAAACTCTGAGCCCTTTGGATACCATAATCCTAATGTTGGGGTGTGAGCCAAATATCGAAGAATTCGCTTCACAGCTAAGTGATGCGATTCCTTTGGTGCCGCTTGGAATCGAGCACACATGCAAACACTAAGCATAATATCTGGTCTAGATGCACATAGATAAAGTAAAGAACCAATCATGGAGCGGTATACCTTTTGATCGAACTCTTTACCATTGTCGTCGGGACCCAGATGATGTTTGGCTGGCATTGGCGTCGTGAAGCCTTTGCAGTCTTGCATCCCAAATTTCTTCAGGCAATCTTTGAGGTACTTCTCTTGAGATATAAAGATGACGTTGCGTTGCTGACGTATTTGAAGACCAAGGAAGAACTTTGGCTCACCCGTCATGGACATCTGATATTGCTCTTGCATCATATATCCAAACTCTTCACTGTATTTCTGATTGGTGCAGCCGAAGATAATGTCATCCACATATATTTGGCACACAAACAGTTCACCATCATATGTCTTCGTGAAGAGAGTGGGGTCGAGGGAACCAGGTTTGAAGCCTTTGCTCTTCAGGAAGTCTTTGAGTGTGTCATACCAAGCCCGAGGGGCTTGTTTGAGGCCATACAGTGCCTTGTTGAGCTTGTACACCATGTCAGGATGTTTTGGATCTTCAAAGCCAGGCGGTTGTGCAACATACACTTCTTCTTCAATCTTGCCATTGAGAAAAGCGCTCTTCACATCCATTTGATACAGAAGAATGTTATGATGATTTGCATAGGCCAGCAGTATGTGTATGGCTTCAAGTCTAGCCATAGGAGACAAAGGGTTCATCGAAGTCAATCCCTTCAACTTGAGTGTACCCTTGAGCAACGAGACGAGCTTTGTTTCTGACAACTTGACAATGCTCATCTTGCTTGTTGCGATATATCCATTTGGTGCCTATTATATTGTGCTTGCGAGGATCAGGACGCTTAACCAGTTCCCATACATTATTCAGCTCAAACTGTTGAAGCTCTTCTTGCATAGCTTGAATCCATTCGAGTTCCATGAAGGCTTCTTCAACTTTCTTGGGTTCAGATATTGAGACGAATGCGAAGTGCCCACAGAAATTTTCTAGCTGTGTTGCCCTTGAACGAGTGAGTGGACATGGTGCATTGATGCTATCAATTATTTTCTCAATCTGTACTTCATTTGCAACACGAGGATGTACATGACGAAGATTTTGCTCTTGCTGATCATTGTCATCGTTAGAAGGATTGTCTTCAGGCTGAGCATTGTCTCCAGGTTGATCAGGTGCAGATATGATAAGTTCCTCTTCAGGCTGAGCTTCAGACGGTATGATTTCTCCAGTTCCCATAAGTTTGATTGATTCACTGGATGGAACTTCATCTAGCACGTTTGGCAGGTGCTCTCTTTGTGAGCCGTTAGTCTCATCGAACCGCACATCCACTGTTTCAACCACTTTATAGTGAAAGAGGTTGAAGACTCTGTAGGAGTGCGAATCCTTTCCATATCCAAGCATAAAACCCTCATGTGCCTTTGGTGCAAATTTTGAAGTGTGATGTGGATCCTTGATCCAGCACCTGGCACCAAATACTCTAAAGTAACTGACATTTGGCTTCTTGCCAGTAAGGAGCTCATAGGATGTCTTGTTCAGAAGCTTGTGAAGATAAACACGGTTGATGATATGGCATGCAGTATCAATGGCTTCAGGCCAGAATTTTCTTGGAGTCTTGTATTCATCAAGCATCGTCCGGGCCATCTCAATAAGTGTTCTGTTCTTGCGTTCCATGACGCCATTCTGCTGCGGTGTGTACAGAGCTGAGAATTCAGGTGTGATGCCCAAAGTATCAAGATATGTATCTAGGTTGTGTTCTTGAATTCAGTGCCATTATCACTTCTGATGTGCTTTATCTTGACGCCATAGTTGTTCATTGCTCGATTGGCGAAGCGTCTGAAGACATCCTGCACTTCAGTCTTGTAGAGGATTATATGCACCCAAGTATATCTTGAATAATCATCAACAATGACAAAGCCATAGAGACAAGCAGTAGTAGTAAGAGTTGAGTAATGAGTGGGACTGAAAAGATCCATGTGGAGCAGTTCGAAGGGTTGAGTCGTTGTCATGATTGTCTTCGAGGGATGCTTGCCCCTCGTCATCTTTCCTGCTTCACAGGCACCGCATAAGTGATCCTTCTTGAACTTGACGCCCTCGATGCCTATGACATGCTTCTTCCTTGCAAGGGTGTGGAGGTTCCTCATGCCAGCATGCCCTAGCCTCCGATGCCAGAGCCAGCATTCAGAAGCTTTTGCTAGAAGACATACGGCAAGTTGTGGTCCTGCTGAGAAATCTACCACGTACAAATCATCTTTCCGATACCCTTCAAACACTAGAGACTTGTCAGATTCCATTAGAACAAGGCAACGATATTTTCCAAACATCACAATCATGTTTAAATCACAAAGCATTGAGACAGACATTAAGTTGAAACCAAGGGATTCAACAAGCATGACTTTATCCATGTGTTGATCCTTTGAGATTGCAACTCTACCTAGACCCAATACCTTGCTTTTACCAGTGTCAGCAAATGTGATGTGACTTTTGTCAGATGGACGTAAGGTTGAGTCCATGAGAAGGCTTCGCTTGCCAGTCATGTGATTAGTACACCCACTATCAATAATCCATTCTGAAGCAGCTGGTGTCGTACCCTACAGTGCAGTTAGGGGGATAGGCTTCACGAAGAGAATTGTGAAGCATAAACATTTGACGAGCAAGTGGATTATGAAAGCTTAGATCGAGGTTAGGACTGATAGGGCAAGTGGCAAGCGACTCAGGAACAAAATACATAATAAGACCATTTGGGCATTTGATCTTGCGCCCTACAAGATGTTTAAGGTCCCCAGCAATAGCTTCAGACGATTTTGGTTTTCGGCTGGAGACCTTTCCCTGCAAAAGAGAGTTAAGCTTTCTTAGCCACCCACATCTTCAAGGGTGGCTTCGAAGCAATGAGTCTAAGTGCAGCATCTGAGAACTTTGGCTTTGGAGCCCTAGCAAAAAGTCTTGCAGGTGGACAATAGTACTCATAAGAATAAGCAGAATAGTTTTTGGTCTTATGAACATGGCGGTTTGATGAAACGCGCTCATATTCATAGGCCTGAGTAAGGTTTCCCTGCAAAACATTTGCGTTAGTGCGACTCAGGTGAGTCCTCTGTCTGTATGAAGCCTTTGGACCGTATGAAGCCTGTGGTCTGGGGTTTGTCTTCTTCACTGTGGTGTCATGACGACATTCACAGGAAGATTCTCCAAACACCTTTTCGGCACCCAGACTTTCTTCATAGGCGGCCCATTCCTGCAGTTAGTACCAATATACCTGGCAAACACTTCACCATTCTGATTCTTAAACAGTTTATAGTTTGCATCAAAGGATTCATCAATAACAATGGGATTAGCACAAGTGAAGCCAGATAGGGTGGATGGATCCGCTGAAGGTTCCTTTGCAGCAACCCATGTGGTTTTGGGGTACTGCTCAGGTTTCCAGTAAGAGCCATCAGCATTCATTTTCCTTTCGAACCCAACACCCTCTTTCCTAGGGTTTCGGTTCAGGATCTGCCTTTTGAGGACATCACATAGTGTCTGATGCCCTTTGATACTTTTGTACATCCCTGTTTCAAGCAATGTCTTCAACCTAGCATTCTCATCAGCAATAGTAGTGGTATCCTCAGCAGAGGGGTTAGTTACCACATCAACAGTTGAAGATATTGCAATAGTAGCAGCAGTAGAACACCCAGCAACAGAAGTAGCATTGTCACGCTCAATGCATTTAAGACATGGTGGTTCAAATCCTTCCTGAGCTGAACTGATCTGTTCGGCGCGAAGTGACTCGTTTTCCTTTTGAATATCTTCATGAGCCGCTCTCAATTTCTCAAGATCTTGCTTCCTTTGAAGATAATCATAGGAAAGCTTTTCATGAGTTGTTGAGAGCGTTTCATGACGACTTTCAAGTTCCTCATACTTAACATGAAGATTTTTTATGTCTTCAATTAAGGACTGAGATCGAGTCATTTCAGCGTCTAACAGATCATCGCTTTTGTCTAACAGTTTTTGAATATGTTCCATAGCTCTTTGTTGTTCAGTTGCAATTTTAGCAAGTGTTTTGAAGCTGGGTTTGGAACCACAATCAGAGTCATCTTCACTAGATGTTTGATAGTGAGTAGTGCATGTGTTTACCTTGGCACCGCGTGCCATGAAGCAGTAGGTAGGAGCGGAGTAGTCCTTGTCATTTGCATCGGTGTCGGTGATGAAGTCATTGTCTTCAGTGTTGAAGATGGACTTGGCAACGTATGCTGTAGCCAGACTCGCAACGCCAGAATCGGACTCCTCCTTAGACTCCACCTCCGCCTCCTCAGAAGCGGAATCCTCCTCTGAATCAATTTCCTTGCCAACAAACGCACGTGCCTTGCCAGATGAGCTCTTCTTGTGTGATGAAGACTTTGAGGAAGACTTGGAAGAAGACTTTGAGTATTTCTTCTTCTTCTTGTCGTCAGAGTCATACTCCTTGCTCTTCTTCTTCTTGTTGTTCTCATTGTCCCACTGCGGACACTTAGAGATGTAGTGGCCAGGTTTCTTGCACTTGTGACATGTTCTCTTCTTGTAGTCATGAGCAGAAGCTTCATCATTCCTTGAGCTTGATCGAGAAGACTTTCTGAAGCCTTTCTTCTTGGTGAATTTTTGGAACTTCTTCACAAGCATAGCAACCTCCTTTCTAATGTCTTCAGGATCATCAGAACTGCTGTCAGATTCTTCTTCAGATGAGGAGACAACTTTTGCCTTCAAGGCACGAGTTCGCCCATAGTTGGGACCGTAGATGTCTCTTTTCTCAAAAAGCTGAAACTCGTGTGTGTTGAGCCTCTCAAGTATGTCAGACGGATCGAGTGTCTTGAAGTCAGGACGTTCTTGAATCATCAGGGCTAGGGTGTCAAACAAGCTATCAAGTGATCTCAGGAGTGTCTTGACGACTTCATGCTTGGTGATCTTAGTGGCGCCGAGAGCTTGAAGCTCATTTGTGATGTCAGTGAGTCGATCAAACGTGAGCTGGACATTCTCATTGTCATTTCTCTTGAAGCGGTTGAAGAGGTTGCGAAGGACACTGATTCTCTGATCTCTCTGGGTTGAGACGCCTTCATTGACCTTGGAGAGCCAGTCCTAGACTAGCTTAGATGTTTCCAAAGCACTCACGCGGCCATACTGTCCTTTGGTCAGATGACCACAGATGATGTTCTTGGCAGTGGAGTCCAGTTGAACGAACTTCTTGACATCAGCAGCGGTGACACCTTCACCAACCTTGGGAACGCCCTTCTTGACGACATACTATAGGTCGACATCAATGGCTTCAAGATGCATGCGCATCTTATTCTTCCAGTAGGGATATTCAGTTCCATCGAAGACGGGGCATGCAGCGGAGACTTTAATTATCCCTGCAGTCGACATAGCTAAAACTCCAGGTGGTTAAACCGAATCACACAGAACAAGGGAGTACCTTGCTCTGATACCAATTGAAAGTGCTAGTGATCGACTAGAGGGGGGGGGGTGAATAAGCGATTTTTATGAAAGTCTTCAAAACATAGAAGTTTCGAAGACAAACGATAGAAATAAACCTATTACCATGCAGCGGAAGGTAGACTACACTAGGCAAACCATAGTCAAGTATTCAATGAAGTGAAAGCACAATGACTAATAGCAGCTAGGCAGTAAGGATCAGGTAGGAAGATATTGTGAAGCCAATCAGAACAAGCAGTCACTCAGTGAAGACAAAAGATAATGCAAGCATACAATGACTTCACAAGGACCAACAGTAAGTAAAGGGAAGGGAAGGATGAAACCAGTGACTCGTTGAAGACAATGATTTGTTGGACCAGTTCCAGTTGCTGTGATAACTGTACGTCTGGTTAGGGAGGCTGAGATTCAACTCAGAAGACCTCGTCTTCACCTTATTCCCCTTGAGCTAAGGACACCCAGTCCTCGCCCAATCACTGTGGTAAGTCTTCAAGGTAGACTTCCAAACCTTCACAGACTTCGTTCACCGGCGATCCACAATGACTCTTGGATGCTCAGAACGTGACGCCTAACTGGCTGGAGGATTCACAGTCCTCAAGTGTAATAAGTCTTCAGATCACACAGACAGGTAGACTTAAGTGATGCCTAACACTCTTTGGCTCTGGGTGTTTAGGGCTTTATCCTCGCAACGAATTCTCTCTCAAAGGCTTCGAGGTGGGTTGCTCTCAAACGACAAAAGCCGTACTCTAACTCTGAGCAGCCAACCGTTTATGGTTGTAGGGGGTGGGCTATTTATAGCCACTAGGCAACCCGACCTGATTTGTCCGAAATGACCCTGGGTCACTAAGGAACTAACATGTGTTCCAACGGTCAGATTTCAAACACACACAGCAACTTTACTTGGACTACAAGCAAAGCTGACTTATCCAACTCTGGACAAGATTTGCTCTCATAGTCTTCACTCGAAGACATAGGATTTTGGTTAATCATCACTTCAGTCATTCTAACTGGTTCTCTTGGACCCCACTTAATAGTACGGTAGTTCCTATGACTCAACAGAGAAAAACACAGAACGACGAAACTGCTAAGTCTTCGCGCTCCATAGTCTTCATGCGATGTCTTCTCTTATCATAGTCTTCAATGTGTATGTCTTCACATACCACCTCTGACTTCAATGTCTTCATACATTTTTAGGGGTCATCTCTGGTAGGAAAACTGAATCAATGAGGGACTTCTACCTGTGTTATCCTGCAATTCTCACAAACACATTAGTCCCTCAACTAGGTTTGTCGTCAATACTCCAAAACCAACTAGGGGTGGCACTAGATGCACTTACACCATCCGACAATCAAATTCGTCTGAAGCTATTGATGGGGACCTTAAACATCTTGTAGGGCGCAAGATCAAATGCCCAAATGGTCTTATTATGTATTTTGTTCCTGAGTTGCTTGCTACTTACCCTATCAGTCCTAACTTCGATCTAAGCTTTCATAATCCACTTGCTCGTCAAATGTTTATGCTTCACAATTCTCTTCGTGAAGCCTATCCCCCTAACTGCATTGTAGGGTATGACACCAGCTGCTTCAGAATGGATTATTGATAGTGGGTGTACTAATCACATGACTGGCAAGCGAAGTCTTCTCATGGACTCAACCTTATGTCCATCTGACAAAAGTCACATCACATTTGCTGACACTGGTAAAAGCAAGGTATTGGGTCTAGGTAGAGTTGCAATCTCAAGGGATCAACACATGGATAAAGTCATGCTTGTTGAATCCCTTGGTTTCAACTTAATGTCTGTCTCAATGCTTTGTGATTTGAACATGATTGTGATGTTTGGAAAATAGCGTTGCCTTGTTCTAATGGAATCTGACAAGTCTCTAGTCTTTGAAGGGTATCGGGAAGATGATTTGTACGTGGTAGATTTTTCAGTAGGACCACAACTTGCCGTATGTCTTCTAGCAAAAGCTTCTGAATGTTGGCTCTGGCATCGGAGGCTAGGGCATGCTGGCATGAGGAACCTACACAACCTTGCAAAGAAGAAGCATGTCATAGGCATCGAGGGCATCAAGTTCAAGAAGGATCACTTATGCGGTGCCTGTGAAGGAGGAAAGATGACGAGGGCCAAGCATCCCTCGAAGACAATCATGATAACGACTCAACCCTTCGAACTGCTCCACATGGACCTTTTCGGTCCCACTCATTACTCAACTCTTACTACTACTGCTTGTCTCTATGGCTTTGTCATTGTTGATGATTATTCAAGATATACTTGGGTGCATATAATCCTTTACAAGACTGAAGTGCAGGATGTCTTCAGACGTTTCGCCAATCGAGCCATGAACAACTATGGCGTCAAGATCAAGCACATCAGAAGTGACAATGGCACTGAATTCAAGAACACTGGCCTAGACACTTATCTTGATACTTTGGGCATCACACATGAATTCTCATCTCCGTACACGCCGCAGCAGAATGGCGTCGTGGAACGCAAGAACGGAACACTTATTGAGATGGCCCGGACGATGCTTGATGAATACAAGACTCCAAGAAAGTTCTGGCCTGAAGCCATTGATACTGCATGCCATATCATCAACCGTGTTTATCTTCACAAGCTTCTGAACAAGACATCCTATGAGCTCCTTACTGGCAAGAAGCTAAATGTCAGTTACTTCAGAGTATTTGGCACCAGGTGCTGGATCAAGGATCCACATCACACTTCAAAATTTGCACCGAAAGCACATGAAGGTTTTATGCTTGGATATGGAAAGGATTCGCACTCCTACAGAGTCTTCAACCTCTTTCACTATAAAGTGGTTGAAACTGTGGATGTGCGGTTCGATGAGACTAACGGCTCGCAGAGAGAGCACCTACCAAATGTGCTAGATGAAGTTCCATCCAGTGAATCAATCAAGCTTATGGGAACTGGAGAAACCATACCATCTGAAGCTCAGCCTGAAGAGGAACTTATCATCTCTGCACCTGATCAACCTGAAGACAATGCTCAGCCTGAAGACAATTCTTCTAACGATGACAATGATTAGCAAGAGAAAAATCTTCGTCCTGTCCATCCTCGTGTTGCAAATGAAGTACAGATTGGAAGGATAATTGATAGCATCAATGCACTAGGTCCACTCACTCGTTCAAGGGCAACACAACTAGCAAACTTCTGTGGGCACTTCGCATTCGTCTCAATATCTGAACCCAAGAAAGTTGATGAAGCCTTCATGGAACCTGAATGGATTCAAGCTATGCAAGAAGAGCTTCAATAGTTTGAGCTGAATAATGTTTGGGAACTGGTCAAGCGTCCTGATCCTCGTAAGCACAATATAATAGGCACTAAATGGATATATCGCAACAAGCAAGATGAGCATGGTCAAGTTGTCAGAAACAAAGCTCGTCTCGTTGCTCAAGGATATACTCAAGTTGAAGGGATTGACTTCGATGAAACATTTGCTCTTGTGGCTAGGCTTGAAGCTATACGCATACTGATGGCCTATGCAAATCATCATAACATTCTTCTGTATCAAATGGATGTGAAGAGCGCTTTTCTCAATGTCAAGATTGAAGAAGAAGTGTATGTTGCACAACCGCCTGACTTTGAAGATACAAAATATCCTGACATGGTGTACAAGCTTAACAAGGCACTGTATGGCCTCAAACAAGCCCCTCGAGCTTGGTATGACATACTCAAAGACTTCCTGAAGAGCAAAGGCTTCAAACCTGGTTCTCTCGATCCCACTCTCTTCACGAAGACATATGATGGTGAACTATTTGTGTGCCAAATATATGTGGATGACATTATCTTCGGCTGCACTAATCAAAAATACAGTGATGAGTTTGGATACATGATGCAAGAGCAACATCAGATGTCCATGATGGGAGAGTTGAAGTTCTTCCTTGGTCTTCAAATACGTCAGCAACGCAACGGCATCTTTATATCCCAAGAGAAATACCTCAAAGATTGCCTGAAGAAGTTTGGAATGCAAGACTGCAAAGGTTACACGACGCCAATGCCAGCCAAACATCATCTGGGTCCCGACGACAATGGTAAAGAGTTCGATCAAAAGGTATACCGCTCCATGATTGGTTCCTTGCTTTATTTATGTGCATCTAGACTAGATATCATGCTTAGTGTTTGCATGTGTGCCCGGTTCCAAGCGGCACCAAAGGAATCGCATCACTTAGCTGTGAAGCGAATTCTTAGATATTTGGCTCACACCCCAACACTAGGATTATGGTATCCAAAGGGCTTAGAGTTTGATCTAGTTGGATTCTCGGATGCTGATTATGCTGGTGACAAGGTGGATCGCAAGTCTACATCAGGCACATGTCATTTTCTGGGACGATCACTTGTATGTTGGTCTTCAAAGAAGCAGAACTGTGTATCTCTCTCCACTGCTGAATCTGAATACATTGCTGCTGGATCTTGCTGCGCTCAGCTTCTATGGATGAAGCAAACACTCAAAGACTATGGCATTCATCTGAAGCAAGTGCCACTCTACTGCGACAACGAAAGTGCCATCAAGATTGCCAACAACCCAGTTCAGCACTTGAAGACAAAGCACATTGAAATTTGTCATCACTTTCTCAGAGATCATGTTATGAAGGAAGATATTGATATCATTCATGTCAACACTAAAGAGCAATTGGCAGATATCTTCACCAAGCCCTTGGATGAGAAGAGGTTTTGCAAGTTACGGTGTGAGCTAAATATCTTGGAATCCTCAAATGTCCTGTGATCAGGCACACATCCTAACACTTAAGCATGTTGATGACTTAGATGTGCAACACACGAAGTAAAGTATATCTTCAATCTATGAAGACTTACATTCTGAGGGTGAATATATTAACGTGGAATTTGACTTCGGAGCGCCACGATAATTGTGCGCCGTGTCTGGGTATAATATTTCCTATACGGTGGGTAACGCCACCACCATTTTTGCCCTTTGAAGTGTTTTTCTCATGGCGTTACATCTGCAAAGTCTTCGCATTTTTCTTGTCTTCAATGATTAAAAGTTCTCATGTTTATCTTCAATTGGTTTCTGTCCTCTACAACATTCACTTATAGCTATGTCTTCACGTTGAATCTTTTGACCTAAGTGAATGTGATCGGACCCTAACCCCTCTATGCTTCTATCTCAAGTCTATCTATCCAAATCATATGCATTCAATTGACACTGTCAAACTGTCTTCTCTGCGTCCTTGTCAGCAGAAGACACAGAGACAAACATTAATCTGGTTTTCAATGCTAAATCCTTCCACCTGAAACCCGGAGAAGTGGGAACGACCACCCGACAACCCAGGCGTGCGTGGGAACGTGGAACAACCTCCAATGTGTTGCATGATAGCCACGTGTCCTTCAGATGTGAATCGCCAGGGGCACCTGTGTAATAACACTGTGCCGTCCCTATCCCTATATATACATGCCTCACCACAGTCATTATCCTTTCTTCCACTCTCGCACAAACCCTAGCGCCACCGCTAGCCCTCGACGACGCTAGCGACGAAGCGCTTCGCTGTCGCGACCTCACCGACGCCGTCTTCACGCCGACCGCGGACATCGTCTTCTCCGCTGTCGCCGTAGGTGTCCTCCGTCGTCAAGTTAGGGCACGGAGGATTCGAACTGCTCGGCCTCCTCTTCCACTCCGTCTAGCAGTTCTTCATGTGGTAAATAAAACCTCCTTTTTACGGCCCCTTTGATCCTATAGAGTCATCACTTTCTACCACAAGCAGTTTCTATTCACACAAGTTGAATCTATTTCATACTGCATCTCATAGTATGCTTCACAAAGTAGTTAGATTCCTCACTTGTACTTATTCATGGATTCGTACAAATCTGGAACCAACTCTCTATTAATGAGTGAATGTCTTCGCACTGTGAGGTCAATGTCTTCTAAACTGATTTATCTTCAAAATCTTCTGAGAATGCATATGACCTCTTCCCCTTCCCTCGCACCTTAATGCTGTCACAGGTACATGTCCGTGGGAGAATCCCTTGGTTCTCATAGTCTGCATTCATTTGCAGAATTCTTATAGCATCATATAAATTCTCCTGAAGCCAGTTCTTGTCTGACCAGTAGACGGAAGACTTTGACAGCTTTGAAGCCTTTCAGTTTAAACTTCATGGCACCAGAGAAATCTGCAAGGAAGGGTGGCAGACAGCGTCATGGCAACACTTCAAGAGATTTGCCTCCTGACCTCTATGAGCTGTACAAGACAGATCCAGAGGAGGACTAAAATTAGCGAAAAACCCGAATCCAATGGATTCGAAGATATTGGGCAGAACAGTGGTTCAAGTACAGGTTCGTGGCCCAGGAGTATGCTGAGAAGAATGCCATCAAACGACCATGGTGAGACATTCTATACAGAAATCTTCAACCCAGGTCCAAAGCTGAAGCCATTGAACAAGGCTTCTATCCTTGCATGGTCCGTGGACCGCAGCCTGCAGATGCAGACCCATCTTCATTACTGTGGTGCCGCAACGATAATCTGTTCAAGCGCAACCTTCAGTTTGCTAGGAACTCGGCCAAAGAGAACAAGAAGTCACGAGGCTTAGACTTCAATCCAGGCCCCTCTGCTCCTCGTGCCGATGGCACATGCGAAGCTGAACCCAATCTTGTTGGGCCCTTATACAACCTGGAAGGTCTCATCACTCATATCATGGTTCAAGGGATAGCCGTGGATGAGCCTGCAGACGACGCTTAATCTGATGAAGCGCCTGCACCACCGAAGCCAAAGAAACTAAAAAAGCCTAAAGCTTCAAAGCCTGCTCCTGCACCAAAGGTCTTACAGGTGAAGCCTCTGGCCACTGCACCTCCTGAACACAATGTGCAGTCTGAATATTTGTCACGCATCTCCAAGCCCTCCAGAGTGAAGATGCCCTTGCAACCCACTGGCCAAGAACTGACTGCTGTTGCTATTCTGCGCAATGATGCCATTGATCTGTCCAACGACAACGATCTTGGCGATGATGCTCTTGAGCAGCTGATCAAGAGCAAGCAAGAGGCAGAAATCTTCAATGATCTTCCTCTCTTTGATGTTGAAATCATCAACACATTCATTGATGAATGGTTTGACAGCCCAAATGTCAGCTTTGATGATCTTCAGCTTCCGATTGGCCTAAGCGTCGCCTTCCATGGAGCCATTGCTGCCGAGCTGGCTCTAGCTCAGAAGATTGTTGAACTAAAGCATAAGATCGAAATGAGCACATGGCCAAGCTCAACGTTTAAGACATTCAGAACTTCCAGACCATGATGCATGAGCTTAAGGAAGCTTTCCGAACCAAACGCGAAGAAGCCAAGGGTTCTCGTGAGCGCATGAAGGATCTTGCCGCTAAATGTGTCCAAGGATACAATGAGGCTGAAAAGCGCAAGGCCTTGGGGCAACCAGGAATCGACCCTAGAATGGCGGCCAAGAAGATGAAGAAGCCAGCTGTGGCTGAACCCGAAGCACCAAGGCAGGAAGTACATCCAATTGTCTTCCCAGCTAGGATGACAGGCTCGAAGCCTAAGGTCCCCACAGTGGCTCTGAAGAAAACAAGGGCTGCTGAAGCTGAAGTCAAAAAGCGCAAAACCAAGGGCACTACTGATGATTCTCCTCCCACCAAGAAACACAAAACCAAGAAGAGAGATCGGGCTGCTCCCATAGAGCCCCTTAATGTCGAGCCAATCTCAGTGGCTCGTCCTGCGTCTGAAAATCAAGAACGCCAAGTGGTAATTCATGAGCCTGCTTCTCCAGAGGCTCCTGAAGCTGAAGACAATCTAGCTGTTGACCCCACCGCAGCTGAAGACATTGGTCCTCACGACAATGTTGAAGATGATGAAGTCCTTCCTCAGATCGAGCACCAAATGGTATCATCGCCTGTGCTCACGCACAGCGAACTCATCAGCATTGGTCGTCCTTTGACGCCAACTGCTCAGGATGCATCGTGGGATGATCACCCACAACGACAAGACACTCCAAGCTCTCCCCAACCGCAAGCTACCCCACCAGTGCAAGAGGACGATGACTTTGAGGCCCAGCGCACTCCATCTCCACAAGCGTCGCCAACATTATGCAGGCTTCGCAAAGGACCAAGGCCCCAAGTCCGTCCCACTATGCACGTGTCTGAGTCCGAAGCCAAAATGGCTGAAGATATTCTGGCTGCATCAGGCGATGAAGAAGAAGCACCAAGAGTTGAAAGAGTTGCTACACCCCTGTCCCACCAAGATGTTGTTCTTGAGGAGAACGTGTCCGACCCTCCAGCTCCTGAAGTGGAGGTTAACAACCCTGAGGCGGCCACCAACATCACCACTGAAGCCAATGACGTCGTCATGGCTGAAGCTAATACCGTGTCTGAAGCCACTGCAGCACCTGAAGTTAATGTTGAAGCACCTGAGGTACAAGCGCCTGAAACCAATGTGGCCCCTGAAGCCCCTGAAGACAATGCTAATGCTCCTGTTCCCCCTCCAAGACCTCATACAATTGAGCTGGCATTTAATCATGGCCAGCCCGTTATGGTCCACTGGCCCGTTCTGGTTCCTCCACCTGCCGCTGGTCCACAATTTGAGTATCATGTCAAGCACAAACCTCAAGTCCAAAAGCCCAAGCCAAGACTTCCATGATTCCCAGGCACTGCCACTTCACCTGGGGTCTTCAATGTGAATGGCTTTGTGGCACATAACACCTTCTTCAACAGCTCCAAGAACCCTTATACCAGACCTCGCATTTCATCATATTGGTTCTGGAGCTATCAGCAGCGCATCTACTATTCTTGCGTCCTATACAATCAAGAGTGCATATTTCCACATATGCACCTCGACTCTGAAGCTATAGCTGGCCTGCCCTGCCTTGAAGATGCGTTGGATTGCTTCAGAGATGCTGGTCTGTTGCAGTTTGTCACAGATAAGGAGCACTGGAATGAAGAGCTTCTGCTACAGTTCTATGCAACTCTCCACATTCGAGGCTACAACAGGGATCCAAAGACTTGGGTCCTTGAGTGGATGATAGGCAATGTCCATCATGAAGCTAAAGCTCTTGATATCATTGAGCTCGCATGCCTGCCCACTCCTGGTGAATACTATGAACCAGGTTGTCAACAACACCAAAATGCCTTAGAAAGCATCTTTTAGAAGCCCGAATCCAACATGAGTCAAATGCTGAGCATGATGAAGCCTCTGCCTCACGACGCTGAATACCCATCTGAGTTCTTTGTTGAAGACCTGGAGTACCTGCCTCACACCATTTACCATATCATCAGGAAGACTCTATGGCCTGTCAAAGGACATTCATCTGCAGTGAAGCTTGAAGGAGCAATGAAGACTTTGGTTTTCTATATCTTCAATGGCATCAGCTTCAATGCTCAAGACTTCTTCATCAGGCAGTTGGCTGCATCTGGCTCCAACATCTTTGGGTTGAAATTCTATTCTCCATGGGTCATGCGTCTGATCAAGCGTCACTCCGCCTTCAACTATCAGCCGTCTGCGCACAATCATCTCATATTCTTGCCAGAGGTTGATCTGTCAGTTGAAGCTATTTACCCAGAGCCGGCTAAGGAACCCCTTTATCTTCACAATGCTGATCACCAAAGCTTCACCCAGCCTATTGAAGGAGTTCCAGCAGTTTCTCGTGTTTATCCTCTTGCTGGTAACACACGTGCCCCTAGCGCTTAGACTGACGCCACTGGTAGCACCATTGCGCAAAGGCCTCGAAGACGATCTCGTGTCCTAAATGACCAAGAGCTTCTCGTCGCGCTGCATCAGAAATAGGACAAACATCAGGACTGGATTAAGCGTTAGATGCAAAGCCTCTTGGTGGATGTCAACCGCATTCGCAATCTTGCCACCAAGAATGCCTTTGTCACTCATGAAACCTATCGGAGGTCGTGGAAGAGTTTGACCTTACTTAGTGCTGAAGCTGATCTGCAAGACGATGGCTTCACCGAGCGGTTCAAGTTTGACTCAACTCCTCCCAGAAATGCTCACTTGCGTCAGACTCCCTCACTTGAAGACTCTGACTACTCATCCTCAGTTGCGACAGTAAATGCCAGAGTCATCGAGGACCAAGATGATGCAACTTCACCTCCTCCAACTTCAGCGTGTGTCGACACTGCACCAAGTTCTTCTGCACCACTGGATCTAAACGACGACCCTGCTGCCTCGCCTGCACCTCATGGGAACGAGTAGGCGCTCTATCTTCAAACCTTTTTGGTCCTCACTGACAAAAGGGGGAGACGCATATGAGTTGATAGTCTTCAAGAGGGTCAATAAGGGTGGATGCTTTACTTTTTGCTACTTTTGCCAAGTGTTTACAACTCTCATTTTCGATACATTTGGTTCTTTGTGTTGTAACACTTAAACTCGATGGTCGTCTGCTACTTATTTGCTATTCTGTGATGCGATGATAAATTCCGCACTTAGATCGTTTTGCAGACGTCCATATTCCATTATGCATGTCATTATCTTCGTTACATCATATCATGCATGATGAATTGTCATCATAGGTTGAAGAGGATCTCCACAAGTACAACCTGCCATGTGCATTTGCATTCCAAAAGCAAATTACTTATATGCACATCTTCAGGGGGAGCCCTTGCAACTTATGAAGACAATACCCTATCCTTTACAATTTCACACATTTTATTCCCCGTTGAAAACTTCAGCCAGTTTGTCATCAATCACCAAAAAGGGGGAGATTGTAAGTGCATCTAGTTCCACCCCTAGTTGGTTTTGGAGTATTAACGACAAACCTGGTTGAGGGACTAATGTGTTTGGGAGAATTGCAGGATAACACAAGTAGAAGTCCCTCATTGATTCGGTTTTCCTACCAGAGATGACCCCTAAAAATGTATGAAGACATTGAAGTCGAAGGTGGTATGTGAAGACATTCACATTGAAGACTATGACAAGAGAAGACAACGTTTGAAGACTATGGAGAGCGAAGACTTAGTTGTTTCGTCGTTCTTTTTCTTCTTTGTTGAGTCATAGGAACCACCGTACTGTTAAGTGGGGTCCAAGTGAACCAGTCAGAATGACTAAGGTGATGCTTAACCAAAAATCCTATGTCTTCAAGCGAAGACAATGAGAGCAAATCTTATCCAGAGCTGGATAAGTCAGCTTTGCTTGTAGCCCAAGTAAAGTTGCCGTGTGTGTTTGAAATCTGACCGTTGGAACACGTGTCAGTTCCTTAGTGACCCAGGGTCATTTCAGACAAATCAGGTCGGGTTGCCTAGTGGCTATAAATAGCCCACCCCCTACAACCATAAACGGTTGGCTGCTCAGAGTTGGTATACGGCTTTTGTCGTTTGAGAGCAACCCACCTCAAAGCCTTTGAGAGAGAATTCCTTGCGAGGACAAAGCCCTAAACACCAAGAGCCAAAGAGTGTTAGGCATCACTGAAGTCTTCCTGTCTGTGTGATATGAAGACTTATTACACTTGAGGACTATGAATCCTCTAGCCGGTTAGGCGTCGTGTTCTGAGCATCCAAGAGTCATTGTGGATCGCCAGTGAACGAAGTCTGTGAAGGTTTGGAAGTCTACCTTGAAGACTTACCAGAGTGATTGGGCGAGGACTGGGTGTCCTTAGCTCAAGGGGAATAAGGTGAAGACGTGGTCTTCTGAGTTGAATCTCAGCCTCCCTAACCAGACGTACAGTTGTCACAGCAACTGGAACTGGTCTAACAAATCATTGTCTTCAACGAGTCACTGGTTTCATCCTTCCCATCCCTTTACTTCATGTTGGCTCTAGTGAAGTCATTGTATGATTGCATTATCTTTTGTCTCCACTGAGTGACCGCTTGTTCTGATTGGCTTCACACTATCTTCCTACCTGATCTATGTTGCCTAGCTGCTATTAGTCGTTGTGCTTTCACTTCATTGAATACTTGACTATGGCTTGCTTAGTGTAGACCTTCCGCTGCATGATAATAGGTTCATTTCTATCGTCTGTCTTCGAAACTTCCATGTTTTGAAGACTTCCATAAAAATCGCCTATTCACCACCCTCTAGTCGATCACTAGCACTTTCAGCTTTCATATGGACTCAATGTGATCTTGGATCACTAAAATGAAAAATGTAGAGTCCTGAGCTTTGAGCTTGAGCCAATCCTTTGTCCTTATCATCTCGAAGGGGTTCCACATCCTCTAGTCCATGCCAATCCATTGTTGAACTTATCTGAAGCATACTAGATGAAAGCATTAGTCCAACAAGAGATATGTTGACATTAATTACCAAAATCACTCAGGGAGCACTTGTGCTTTCAATCTCCCCCTTTTTGGTAATTGATGAAAACATACATCAAAGCTTTAGATAAAGATATAGAGAATAGCTAGTAAAGCTTTGGAAAGACATGTAACATGCATAGGCTCCCCATATATGTATGCAATCATGTAAATATGGAATATAAGAGCATGTGAATGCATAAGCATGACAGAGTAAGGAATGTGTTACATGTATCTTGGCTATATGCATCAGAGCAAAAGATGTGAATATAGGAAATGTACCTACATGCTCATGAGTCCTTCTTGCAAACAGTATGTACATCAGCAAGAAATCCTCATGCACATGAGTGTGATGCATATACTTACCTTGTGGTCTTGAGTTGGCTTAGGAAGGAATGAACCTGAGTAAACAAGGTTAGATAACACAGATACATCTACTAGCCAGAGCAAACAAAAGAAACCACAAGAGTACCAAGACTGGGATGACATGTAGAGAGTGAGTATTGAGTACTCTATTGGATATAGACATGTCCCCAAAAGGAAAAGGATGTGCAATGAATTCAAAGATTTCCTTCCCTAGCAGTCTTTCTCCCCCTGAATCTTGTATTGGATAATGGGAGAACATAGGGAAACAAAATCAGAGCAAGACAAATCATAAATATAAATATAAACATAACATAGACATGTCTTTCCCCTCTTAAAGACATGTGACTTCTCTCCTCTTGAACACCAAGCATCTGGGGCCTTTGATGAGATTACCTCTCTCTCTCCCCTTTTCTCTCTCTCCCCCTTTGAAGAGAATAAGCTTTGATGTGATCTCTCTCCCCCTTTGACATCAATTTCCAAGAAGGGATCTTCTGGAGTGTGAGTCAAGAGGTTTGGTCCTTGAGTCACAAAGCAAAGCATCATATAGAATGTGATGCTGGTAGAGGACAAGAATCATCGAGTGGAGCTGGAATAAAACTACTGGAACATATGGCAAATTGTCTTCTCCGCAGTGAAATCGGTGATACCGAGTTGTAGTCCTCGGTGGTGCCGAGTTGGTTCGGTGTGACCGAAAGCAAAAGATCGGTATTACTGAGTTCAACACAGAGAGAACACTTGTCACCTCAGCTCACTAGGCAAATACGATCTCACAAATATTTGCAAGGAATTGACTAAAGGATTTGCAATGAATTGGATGTAGGGAAAGCAGAACAAAACAAAGAAAAGAAAATCTAGATGAAGTTTTTTTGATAAAGGAAAGGGAATAAATATGCAAAGGACAAATGCAAAAACTCAAAGAAACACTAGAGAACTTCATCTAGAATTAGGCGGTGACAAAGTCACCTATGTTAGAGTATATTGACTTAGGAGTCAAGTGAGAACACTTGATCATAAGTCATACTCATCATTTAAGCTCAAAATGGGGTTAGCATTTTTCGTTTAAGCATTTGATGTATTCACATCTTGTTGAGTTGCTTTGATCTATGACTTGAGGTAAAGCTTCTCTAAGATGGAATGACATACCTTGGGTGGTGGTGTTGATCTTGATCATGTAGTTGAACTTGCGCGGGGTGCTCAAGGTTGATGTAGCACAAGAATGGTTGGGAGCACCACTTGGAGTTGAGTTCATCTACCTACATGGGTTAGTTTTGCAAGGAAGAGCACTTGTGTATCCAAAATGACAATCATGAAATTTGATACCAAATGAAATTTGATATATAGAATTTGTCAAAGGATATGTTAAGGGGTTTCATGCTTCCTTGTCATCAACCACTATTGTATAGAGACTTGGTGATGTAGAGATTGTTCAAGATGTGAGTGAGTTGCAATCTCATAGATTTAGATTCATCCAAGTACCTACAAGGGTTAGATAGCATGCAAGGGTGCAAATATATCCAAGACATATGATCATCATCATAAGAGAAGAAGTCAAGGATTAGTCAAAGGCTTATGCCTTACATGTATCCAAATGGAGTTCCTACTCCAAGTTTGAAGCATCAATGATGTTCAATTCACCTCTCAAATGGCAAAAAACTTTCTCATCAAGCGGTTTGGTGAATATATCCGCCAATTGCTTATTGGTACGAACATGCTTAAGATCAATGTTCCCTTTAGCAACATGATCTTGAATGAAATGATGACGAACTTCAATATGCTTAGTTCGAGAATGTTGCACGGGGTTGTGAGCAATCTTAATAGCACTTTCATTGTCACAAAGCAATGGAACATGTTTCACATTGATTCCATAATCTTGAAGAGTTTGGGTCATCCAAAGTAATTGAGCACAACATGGACCGACGACAATGTATTCCGCTTCAGCGGTGGATAAGGATACCGAGTTTTGTTTCCTGGAAGACCAAGGCACAAGAGATCTACCAAGAAATTTACAAGTACCCGAAGTGGACTTCCTATCAACCTTGTCTCCGGCATAGTCCGAGTCGGAATAGCCAACAATATCAAAAGAAGACCTCTTAGGATACCAAATGCCAAAATTTAGTGTATGTATTAAGTATCTCACTATCCTTTTCACATCCTTAAGATGACATTCTTTGGGGGGCGTTTGATATCAGGCACACATACACACACTTAGCATAATATCGGGATGGGAGGCACATAGATATAACAATAATCCAATCATAGAGCGGTAAACCTTTTGGTCAACCGATTTGCCGTCCTTGGTCAAATAAAGATGTCCACTAGTTGTCATGGGAGTTTTCATACCTTTGCTTTCTTGCATGTTAAACTTCTTGAATAAGTCCTTGGTGTACCTTTGCTTGATTTGCAAACCAAGAAAGAACTTGAGTTCACTCATCATAGACATCTCAAACTTCTCCGACATTAGCTTTCCAAACTTCTCACTAAAATGAGGGTTAGTTGAGCCAAATATGATATCATCAACATAAATTTGGCATACAAATAATTCACCATTAACCCATTTAGTAAAAAGAGTAGAATCTATTTTTCCAATCTCAAAGCCTTTCTCAATAAGGAACTTGGTCAAGCATTTATACCATGCTCTAGGAGCTTGTTTAAGACCATAAAGAGCTTTGTGAAGTTTGTAAACGTGATCGGGTTTCTTAGGATTGACAAAGCCAGGAGGTTGTTTAACATAAACTTCCTCCTCAATTTCACCATTTATAAAAGCACTTTTAATGTCCATTTGGTGTAAAGTGATATCATGGTGATTAGCATAGGAAAGTAAGATGCGGATGGACTCAAGTCTAGCAACGGGGGCATATGTCTCACCGTAGTCCATACCTTCGACTTGAGTGTAGCCTTGGGCGACGAGACAAGCTTTGTTGAGGGCGACTTGACCATCTTCGTCTTGCTTGTTGCGAAACACCCATTTGGTACCAATGATGTTGTGGTTGTTGTCAAGCTTCTCGACCAATGTCCATACTTGATTTCTCTCAAAGTTGTGTAGCTCTTCATGCATGGCGTTTATCCAATTCGGATATTCCAATGCTTCTTCAACCTTCATAGGTTCAATACTAGAGATGAATGAATAATGTTCACAAAAATTAGCTAAACGAGTTTTAGAGCGGGTGATTCTCCCGGTTTGAATATCATTGAAGATTTGTTCGACGGGATGATCTCTTGAGACTCTTGCTCGAACTCGTGGGAGCTTTTGTTTGGGTTGGGGTGGAGCATCTTCATCATCATCTCGTTCTTCTTCTTGGCCTTCTTCATTATTGGCGTCGTTGTTCTCTTGTCCTGGTGGAGAAGGAGGTTGAGGAGGTTCATCTTGGTGTACTTCCTTGTTTTCTTCATCTTAGTGTGTCCCACTCGTGGATGCTTCCATGTCGACTCTTGGTTCACCTTGTCGTGAGGTGGAAGCCTCCACTTGGACGGACGGTGTACTCTCCTTCGCCTCCTTTGGTCTAATCTTTCCAATAGACAAGTCTTGGATTGCTTCTGAAGGGTCTTTATCCCCTACATCAATTGGCAATTGCTCTACTTGCGAGCCGTTAGATTCATCAAACTTCACATCTACCGTCTCTTCAACCTTTCGGGTGAAACTATTGTAGACACGGTAAGTGTGAGAGTTTGAGCCATAACCAAGTAGGAAACCTTCATGAGATTTAGGAGCAAATTTAGAACGACGATGCTTATCAAGAATGTAGCATTTTGAGCCGAATACTCGAAAGTATCCAACTTGGATTTTGTTACCGGTCAGAAGCTCGTATGCCGTCTTGCCGAGTATCTTGTGAAGATATAAGCGATTTGCTGCATGACAAGCTATCTCAACCGCTTCTGCCCAAAAGTGTTTTCGAGTCTTGTACTCATCAAGCATCGTTCTCTCCATCTCAATAAGGGTTCAGTTCTTCCTCTCAACAACTCCATTTTGTTGAGGCGTGTACGTAGCCGAGAACTCGTGTGAAATCCCTTCTTCATCAAGAAAGGTGTCCACATTTGCGTTCTTGAAGTCCGTTCCATTGTCGCTGTGAACCTTCTTGATATTCACTTCAAATTGATTTCGGGCCTTCCTAGCGAAGTTCTTGAAGATCTTTTGGACCTGCGATTTATCATCAAGAAAGAACACCCATGTAAATCTTGAAAAATCATCAACTATAACTAGGCCAAATGAGTTAGCACCGAGACTCTTGTAAGCATTGGGACCAAAGAGATCCATATGAAGTAGCTCGAGCGGTCTTCTTGTGGTCATAATGTTCTTCACGGGGTGACTTCCTCCAACTTGTTTTCCTGCTTGACAAGCACTACAAAGTCTATCCTTGTCAAATATAACATCTTTTACTCCAAGTATATGATCACCTTTAATAACCTTATCAAGATTCCGCATGCCCACATGACCTAACCTTCTATGCCACAACCAACCTTTCGAGGATTTATCAATTAGGCAAGTTCTTGGTTGAGCCTTTTTCGTGAAATCAACAATGTAAAGATCACCTCTACATGTACATGTAAAGACCATTTTATGATTATCTCTACGAAACACTTGGCAATCAACTTCAGTAAATAGGACATTGAAACCAAAGTCAGCAAGTCTAGACACGGAAAGTAAATTGTAGCCAAGAGATTCAACGAGCATAACATTTTGTATGAAGCTATCATGTGAGATGGCCACCTTACCAAGGCCAACCACCTTACCCTTTGAGTTATCACCGAAAGTGACATACTTTCGAGGGTCGTCGTTTTCAGCAAGCTCACGAAACATATCTTTGTCTCCGGTCATATGATCTGTACATCCACTATCAAGGACCCATTCCTTTCCTCTAGCCATGTAGCCATGAAGATTAGCCATAAGACCAAAGTGTCTCATCGCATCATCAAGATCACAGTCACTATCATCATCCTCATCATAGTATCCATGTTCAACATTGTCATGTGGTGGATCAATTCCTAGAGAGAGTGATTCATTAGAAGTATGACCGTAACAATGTTCATCTCAATGAATTCTAATGACTTCGGAAATGATATTGCTAATGATTCCAACATCTCCTTTGGCACTCGTGAGATTTGTGAGCTCAAATAAAAAATCACCAAATTTGGGATAATTGGAACTCATCTTACTCAAGGCAATAGACTTATGAAGAATCTCATCTAAGTTTTTCAAGGAATAGTTTGGAAAACGTTCCTCTAGAAATCTCCATATGGTGTAAGCACAATCTAGAGTAGGTAAGCTAGCAATAATTTTTTTAGGAAATCCTTTCACAATAAGATTGATAGTTCTAAGATTGTGAATCATGTCAAGATCCTCATTGGGAGTGGGATACAAGGGATCAACAATGCGAGCACAAGGAGTAGTAATGTACTTGGTCAAATGATATTCATTGAAAATCTCAACATCTCATTTTTCACTCATGAAAGTACTCTTCATCAAGTATAGTGTAAGTGCATCTAGTGCCCCTTAGTGATTTTGGTGTATTGAAGACTTATAGGTTAAGGGACTAATGCGTTTGTGAGTGTACAAAGGTCTATAAGTCTATGAGGAGTTTGATATTTACAGAGAAAGTCGACCCCCTAAAAATGAAGTTCTTTGACTGAAGACTTTGAATTTCTGAAGACTTTCTGAAGACTCTGAAAGTGAAGAAATTGGTGTGACCTTGAAGACCTGGTATTCATTTGAGGAACATGAAGCGTGAAGACTTTTGTTTTTGTAGTTTCATTCTCTCTTTCTTGAGTGTTAGGAAACACCGTACTATTAAAGGGGGTCAAGGAAATACTAAGGAAAAATTTCCATGTGATGCTTAACTCAAAATCCTACACCTACCAATCCCTTTGAGTGAAGCCATTGGAAATCTCATACAGTTCAGTCATATTCTTTAGTGATAAAGACAAATTTCTTCTGGTCTCTGAGGAATTTGTTCTGACTGAGGAGTTAGGAATTCGCCAGTGCGGATTGCCTACACAGTGAGGAACATGATAGCCCTGAGGATTTTGCTACTCAAAATTCCGACCGTTGCTGTGCTATGCGCCAGCTGTCCCTAAAATATCTACCCACCTAACGGTCATATCATTGAAGGGCATTTATGTCTTATCATGTCGGGCTGCTCCCTAGGCTATAAATAGCTGCCCCCTACAACCACTAGCTGGTTGGCTGCTCCGAGAGAAACTGACACTTGTCATTTAAGAGCATCCCATCCTCCGAGGACTTTGAGCGAAAATCATCAAGTGAGGAAAACCCAAACCCAAACACCTACAAACCCCAAGTGATTGAGCATCACTGAAGAGATTGATCATGTGTGGATCCGATGCTTGTTACCTTTGAAGACTATGCTTCTTCCAGACGGTTAGGCGTCAAGGTCTAGAGCATCCAAGAGGAATTGTGGATCATCGAGTGACCAAGTTTGTGAAGGTTCGGAAGTCACCTAAAGACTTACCATGAGTGATTGGGCGAGGTCTGTGTGACCTTAGCTCAAGGAGAATACGGTGAGGACTGTGTGTCTGGGACTGTGTGTCCTTAGGTTTAAATACCTAGCCGCTCTAACCAGACGTACAACTGAGACAACAGTTGGAACCGGTCTACCAAATCATTGTCTTCACCAAGCTTACTGGTTCTATTTCCTCAACTCTTTCATTTCCTCATAACTGTGTTGAGTGCTTGTTCATATCTGTGTTTGAAGACTTTGACTGAAGACTTTCTCAATTTCCTCAGTTCAATTTCTTCAGTATGTTTGTCTTCATCCTGTGTTATCCCGTGTTTACATTTTCTGTACTCTGTGCTTGTTTTCATTTCATCATGATGACTATGCTTGTGCTCTGTTATGTTTACTTCTGAGTACTTATTCCACTGCTAGTAGTTCTTCACTAAGGAATTTCCTACCTGCAAATTCCTCAGTGAAGAATTCATAAAAATCGCCTATTCACCCCCCTCTAGTCGATATAACACACTTTCAATTGGTATCAGAGCAAGGTACTCCCTTGTTCTGTGTGATTTTGGTTTAACCGCCTGGAGTTTTAGTTATGTCAACCGCAGGTATGAAGAAAGTGACATGCCCCATCTTTGACGGTCACGAGTATCCCAAGTGGAAGGCCATGATGAAGAAGCGTCTCATGGCGATGAACAGCAAGCTGTGGACCATCACTGAGATTGGTCTGACCGATCTGTGCAAGTTGGCGGAAGCTGATGACATTTGCAAGTACACTCTTCTCAACCTCACAATGAAGGACGTCATCTGCTCCTGTCTGTCTCAAAATCATTTTAGGAATATCATGCATCTCGATCATGTGGAGCTTATCTGGGGCCGTCTCTCTAAGGTCTATGAAGGTCATCGAACCTGTAATGATCCTTGGTTTGAGGACTTCAAAGAATCTCTCAAAGCGATGACATTCGAACCAGAATCATCATCTTCTGCATCATGCTTATGGAAAAAGATGCTAAGGTAACTGAATGCTACCTATCCGAGTCTAGTGATGATGAATCTGGTGATGAATTTGGACCCAGCTATGTCAAACTTGCTTCCCTTGCCACTAAATAACAAAGAGCTTTGGAAAAAGTTCAACACATGCTAAATAAGAGCGATGATATGTTGGGTGAAGAAATGGATCAGTCAAAGGCTTTGGCTGAAAGTCTTCAGAGACTTCATACTAAGTATGACACCCTTCAAGATCATCATAACACTCTCTTATCTGATCATGAGAAGCTTTCTTATGAACTTCTTCAAAGAAAGCAAGATCTTGAGAAGCTAAGAGTGAGTTATGAAGATCTTCAGAAGGAGCGCGATTCATTACTTTCTCAACAAATCAACGCTTCTCAGGAAGAATTTGTTCCTCCATGCTTGAAGTGCATTGAACGTGAATCTCCTAATTCTTCACCTGAATGTTCAAATGCTGCTAATGTTTTAAATTCTTCACCTGCCTCTGCTATCACTTATTCCTCATCCGAGGACACTGCTAGTATCACTGACGATACAGGGCTGAAGGAATTGTACATGACAGGCATGTACAAAAGCCTCAAAGGGCATCAGACTCTTTGTGATGTGCTTAAAAAGCAGATCCTCAACAGGAACCCTAGGAAAGAGGGTATTGCCTTTGAGAGGAAACTCGATGCTGATGGTACATATTGGAAGCCTGAGCAGTACCCCAAAACCTCATGGGTTGCTGCAAAGGGACCTCCAGTTGATCCATCTAACTTATCTGGCTTTGCATGTGAATCTCCTTGTTCTGATGATGAGTCATTTGACTCCAAATATAAACTATTCAAAAATCAGAATGGTGAAGTATTTGCTAGATATGTTGGCACTAACTGCAGGAACGGTTCCCCTATGAAGAAAATCTGGGTTCCACAAGGCCATTTTCATCTTGCTTGTTGCGATAGATCCACTTTGTGCCAATGATATTATGCTTGCAAGGATCTGAAGGTTTGACCAGTTCCCAGACGTTGTTGAGCTCGAACTGATGTAATTCTTCTTGCATGGCCTGAATCAACTCAGGCTCCAGAAATGCTTCATCTACCTTAGTGGGCTCTGTGATAGAGACAAAATCATAGTGCCCACAAAAGTTAGATAAATGTGAAGCTTTTGAGCGTGTGACAGGACCTGGCGCTTTAATGTCATTGATGATCTTTTCAACTTGCACTTCTTTTGCAACGCGAGAATGAGCTGGTTGTCGTTGATGAATTTGATCAGTATTTTCTTCAGCACCATTTTCTTAAGTATTTTCTTCAGGTGCATTAGCTCGACGTTCTTCATGTTCTGGAATGAATTCTTCAGCAGATTCTTCAGTAGGAATGACATCCTCAGTAGCCTTGAACTTGATAGTTTCCTCAGGTGCTGGTTCATCTATCACAGTAGGTAGGTGCTCTCTTTGCGAGCCATTAGTTTCATTGAACCGCACATCTACAGTTTCAACAACCTTGTGAAGAACGTTGTTGAAGACTTTGTAGGTGTGCAAGTCCTTTCCGTAACCAAGCATAAAACCTTCATGTGCTTTCGGTGCAAATTTTGAGTTGTGATGAGGATCTCTAATCCAACATTTAGCATCGAAGACTTTGAAATAACTTTCATTGGGTTTCTTATCAGTGAGGAGTTTATAGGCAGTCTTCTTAAATAATTTGTGAAGATATACTCTATTGATGATGTGGCACGCGGTATCAATTGCCTCAATCCATAAACGGCGAGGCGTTTTGTATTCATCAAGCATAGTGCGAGCCATCTCAGCAAGAGTCATGTTCTTGCGCTCCACGATGCCGTTCTACTAAGGAGTATAAGGAGCAGATAACTCATGAGTAATACCAAGTTCATCAAGATAGTTATCAAGACCAGAATTCTTGAACTCAGGTCCATTGTCACTTCTGATGTGCTTGATCTTCACAGCAAAGTTGGTTGAAGCCCTCGAGGAAAATCGTTTGAAGATGTCCTGCACTTCATTTTTGTAAGTAACAATGTGTACCCATGTGTATCGAGAGTAATCATCAACAATAACAAAGCCATATTGAGATGCCTCATTTGAGACTGCTGAATAATGGTTAGGACCAAAGAGATCCATGTGAAGCAATTCAAATGGACGAGTGGTGGTGTAAGTGCATCTAGTGCCACCCTTAGTTGGTTTTGGAGTATTGACGACAAACCTGGTTGAGGGACTAATGTGTTTGTGAGAATTGCAGGATAACACAGGTAGAAGTCCCTCATTGATTCGGTTTTCCTACCAGAGATGACCCCTAAAAATGTATGAAGACACTGAAGTCAAAGGTGGTATGTGAAGACATTCACATTGAAGACTATGACAAGAAAAGACATCGCGTGAAGACTATGAAGCACGAAGGCTTAGTTGTTTCGTTGTTTCGTTTTCTTATTTGTTGAGTGATAGGAACCACCATACTATTAAGTGGGGTCCAAGTGAACCAGTCAGAATGACTGAAGTGATGCTTAACCAAAATCCTATGTCTTCGAGCGAGGACAATGAGAGCAAATCTTATCCAGAGTTGGATAAGTCAGCTTTGCTTGTAGCCCAAGTAAAGTTGCCGTGTGTGTTTGAAATCTGACCGTTGGAACACATGTCAGTTCCTTAGTGACCCAGGGTCATTTCGGACAAATCAGGTCGGGTTGCCTAGTGGCTATAAATAGCCCACCCCTTACAACCATAAATGGTTGGCTGCTCAGAGTTAGTGTACGGCTTTTGTCGTTTGAGAGCAACCCACCTCGAAGCCTTTGAGAGAGAATTCCTTGCGAGGATAAAGCCCTAAACACCCAGAGCCAAAGAGTGTTAGGCATCACTGAAGTCTTCTTGTTTGTGTGATCTGAAGATTTATTACACTTGTAGCTCAAGGCTACACACAGGTTGAAGGAATTGATTTCGATGAAACTTTTGCACCTGTTGCTAGAATTGAGGCTATTCGCATATTACTTGCTTATGCTAACCATCATGATATCACTCTATATCAAATGGATGTGAAAAGTGCATTCCTCAATGGTAAGCTCGAGGAAGAAGTATATGTTGCTCAACCCCTAGGTTTTGAAGATCCAAAGAATCCTGACAAAGTCTTCAGACTCAATAAGGCCCTCTATGGCCTCAAGCAGGCCCCACGAGCGTGGTATGATACTTTGAAGGAATTCCTTATGAAGAAAGGCTTCAAACCCGGTTCACTCGACCCTACTCTTTTCAGTAAATCTTATGATGGTGAATTGCTTGTGTGCCAAATATATGTTGATGATATTATCTTTGGCTGTACTGACCAATGTTATAGTGATGAATTTGCCTATATGATGAGTGAAGAATATCAAATGTCTATGATGGGAGAATTGAAATTCTTCTTAGGTCTTCAAATTCATCAACAACGCAATGGCATATTCATATCTCAGGAGAAATACCTCAAGGATGTACTGAGGAAATTCAGCATGCAAGATTGCAAAGGCGTCAAAATTCCTATGCCCACAAATGGCCATCTGTGCACTGATGAAAATGGTATTGACTTCGATCATAAGGTATACCGCTCCATGATTGGTTCTTTATTGTACTTATGTGCATCTAGGCCAGATATAATGCTTAGTGTTTGCATGTGTGCCCGATTTCAAGCTACACCGAAGGAATCACACCATAAGGCTGTGAAGCATATTCTTCGATATCTAGCTCACACACGAACACTTTATGGTACCCCAAGGGCTCGGCTTTTGATCTCATCGGATATTCTGACTCTGACTATGCTGGTGATCGTGTGGACCGCAAGTCAACATCTGGTACATGTCATTTCCTCGGACGATCTTTGGTCTGTTGGTCCTCGAAGAAACAGAACTGCGTATCACTATCTACTGCTGAAGCTGAGTACATTGCCGCTGGTTCTTGATGTGCTCAATTGCTATGGATGAAGCAAACTCTCAAGGACTACGACGTCAACATGAAGAATGTGCCTCTCTTCTGTGACAATGAGAGTGCCATCAAGATTGCTCACAACCCAGTTCAGCACTCGAAGACAAAGCACATTCAGATTTGTCATCATTTTCTTCGTGATCATGTGTTTAAGGGCGACATTCATATTGAGCATGTGAAGACTGAAGAACAGCTAGCCGATATCTTCACAAAGCCCTTGGATGAGAAGAGATTTAGGAAGTTGCGGTGTGAGCTAAATATCTTAGAATCTTCGCATGTTCTTTGAAAAGGACACTCATCCTAACACTTATGCAAAATTGATGACTTAGATGTGCAACACATGAAGAAACATTTTTCTTCAATCAATGAAGACTAACACTCTAAGTGTGAAGAAATTAATGAAGAATTTGATTCTCAGAACCCTACGACAATTGTACGCGGTGTCTGAAATCATCATTCTTATACGGTGGGTCACGCCACCACCAAAAGTTGAAATTCCTTAGTTGTTCAAATTCTTCAACTTTGCATTGTCTTCACTGTTTCCATCGTTTTTCTTCATTGGCTATATATATATGAGTTTATTTCCTCTACAACATTCACTTATGGCTATTTCTTCAAGTTGGTTTTTCTGCTAAGTGAATGTGATCGGACCCTTCCCCCTCTATGCTATACTCAGCCCAATCTGTTCACAAATTCTTCATGTGCGTTCTATTTGAAACTCGTTCAAAATCTTCACTGTGTCCTTGTCAGCTGAAGAAATTGCGAACGGAACTTTAAAACCTATCTTATCTAAATTTTCGGCTTTGCCGCTCAAACCGTCCCGCATCCCACGATATACTTATCTATTCACCCACGATCTCCACTTCTTAGTACGTGGGTGACACATGTCATGCGAATGAGAAGGGTCAGGGGCACGTTCGTCCAAATTCTTCGGGCGAACCGTTTTTCACCATGGCTCTAAATACCCCCTCCCCTTCCTCACTTCCTTCACTCCGCTCGACCTCCTTCTCCAGCTCGAGCTTCTCAAACCCTAGCGCCGCCGCTACTTCATCATTGCTGGTGAGGAAGAGCTTCACTGCCTCGACCTCGTCGCCGCCGTACTCGCGCCGGCCGCGGAAATCTTCACTCCGCCGCCGCCGTAGCCGTCTTCCTCCGCCGAGTTAGGGAGTGGAAGATCTACACAGACGAACTTCACTTCTCCACCCCACAGTTCGTCGTGTTCTTCGTTTAGGGTAATTAAAAGATACTTTTACTGCCCTCTGTGATTCAAATGATTATCTAAAAATCTTCAAAGGTGTTTTTCTTCAAATCTTCACACACTAAAACACCTCACATGTCATCTATTCTTAATTAATTTCTCTAAGCTGCAAATTTCTCTTCAAGATTCCTCAATTGTGCATATTTCTGATCTGTACAGTTCTGGAACCTAAGACTAAGAACGCTCAGTGAAATTCTTCAAGACTCGTCTGGTCAAATTCCTCAAACTTGTTATTTTTACAAAACCTTCTTAGAACGCATCTGACCTCTCCAAATTCCTCGCAACTATACTCTGTTTACAGGTACTCATGTCCGCTGCTGAATCACTAGGTTCTCATCAACTTAACTCATTTGCAGCGTTCCTCGAAGAAAAGTTGCATACTTCTTCAGAGAATTCAATTGTTCAAATTCCTCAACTGAAGAAAATGGCTGATGGTAAGAAGCCACAGAAAGGAGGAAAGAGGCCTGAGGTCAACACAATGATTGAAATCCCTGATGACATATACAAAGATTATTGCACTCCTGATGAGGCCAAGTTTGGAAAAGAGGACAAAAATCAGCGCAAGGTGCGCATAGAGAGGATAGAGAGGATATGGGCAAGAGAGTGGAGGGAATACAGATATGTTACTCCCAAATACATGAAGAAATTCGCACTCAATCCTCCATGCCCAAGACCTCCATTGGCACCTGGCCAAATAGCTGATCCCACCAGCATCAAGCATGGTGAGGAGGCCATGCGCCAGGCCAAGTTGGCTAGACAAGCCAGAGAAGCTGTGAGGAAATTCAACGAAGACTCTGCTGCTGCCACTGAGGCCTCTGTCAAGCCTAAGAAGGCCATGTCAAAGAAGCCTACGCACAAGCCAAGTGCTTCGCCTTCAGTGCCCTCAAGACCAAGTTCCTCAGCAATGATCTCACGGCCAGAATCTTCAAAGCCCTCACGGCCAATTCCTCATGCTGCTCCTGCTCCTCCAAAATCCTCAGCTCCTCAAAAGTCTTCAGCTGCTCCGACAAAGTCCTCTGCACCTGTGCATCTTGCCATGTGCCAAAGGACTACAAGCATCTCTATTGCCTCAGGAGCTTCAGCTAGTTCCTCAGCTGCACCCAATTCTTCAACGGGACCCTCTCTGTTGAAGATAAAGGCCACTGCTGGACGAGGTCCTCGCCCTAGTCCTTAGAAGAAGCAGGTCGCCTCCCAAGTGTCGTCTGAAGAAGACGAAGCTGATGATGAAGAACTTGCTGAGATCATCAGAGATAGGCAAGTCAGGGCCGCTAGAGCCAAAGGCACAAATGTGCTACTTCTTTTGGATCCAAGGTTGATACTCGACTATATTGATCTCTGGCACAAGGACCCAAACACTCCTATGCCTGATTTCAAGTTGACTCCTGGCCAGAGTCACATTGTCGGTGTCAAAACCAGCGGATCTCGGGTAGGGGGTCCCGAACTATGCGTCTAGGCCGGATGGTAACAGGAGGCAGGGGACATGATGTTTTACCTAGGTTCGGGCCCTCTTGATGGAGGTAAAATCCTACGTCCTGCTTGATTAATATTGATGATATGGGTAGTACAAGAGTAGATCTACCACGAGATGAGAGAGGCTAAACCCTAGAAGCTAGCCTATGGTATGATTGTATGTTATGGTTGTTGTCCTACGGACTAAAACCCTCTGGTTTATATAGACACCAGAGAGGGTTAGGGTTACACAAGGTCGGTTACAAAGGAGGAGATATTCATATCCGTATTGCCTAGCTTGCCTTCCACGCCAAGTAGAGTCCCATCCGGACACAAGACGAAGTCTTCAATCTTGTATCTTCATAGTCTAACAGTCCGGCCAATGGAGATAGTCCGGCTGTCCGGAGACCCCCTAATCCAGGACTCCCTTAGTAGCCCCCGAACCAGGCTTCAATTACGATGAGTCCGGCGTGCAGTATTGTCTTCGGCATTGCAAGGCGGGTTCCTCTTCAAATTCTGTGTACCTGTCGAAATAGTGTCCGGTTTCTTGTGAATGTTGCACTCCTTGGCTTCCACACCCAATAATGGCCGCTTTCCACGTGTCGAGCGAATGTGAAGAGCCAGGGTGTTTTCACATTTACCCCCCTAGCTGTGCAAATGAGCCGGCTATTTAAAAAGACGAGGATTCAGATCCAAATCACACCATCCTCCCTCGGCGAGCCTTCATCGGAGCGCACCCGACAGAGATCCATTCCATCATGGCCGGTCGACGCAGCTCCTCCTCTCGCGCCCCTAGCTCCAAGCCTGGAGATTGGGAGAGATGTTTCGTCCCGCACAGCAAATTAGTGATGCTTCAGACCAAAGGATTTCTTCCCCCAGCATACCTGGTCTCGGTTCGAGCCAGGCTTGCCACCTATAATGGCGGAGAGCAAGCGGAGATCCTTCCCAATCCCTCCAAGGGAGAGCGTGTGACGCCCCGAGACCGATGTGCCAGGTGTCCTCCAGTTATTCGCTCTTGTTGCCTTGTCTTTCTTTGCGTGTTGCATCTTGTCATGTCATCATGTGAATTACATCATCATGTTTTTCAAAACTTGCATCCGTCCGGGTTCCCCAGTTTCGTCCGTTGTCCGTCCTGAGTCCAGACACACTTGCACGTGCCCGCGGCACGTCCGAATATTATTTTAGAAGTGGCCGGAAAATGTTCTCGGAATGGGATGAAAGTTGGCATGCGGTCTTATTATAGTGGAGATAGATCGCCTGCTCGCATTCGGAGATCGTTTGATGCCCCAATGGATAAATATAGCGGCAATAGTAGCCGGTCTTTTTGTCGGACGTTTTCGGTCTCCGAAAACAGTCACCGGGCCTCCCTCTCTTCTCTTCTCTCAGTGCGAGACTGTCTACACAGCCCACTACCTACCACCAGGTCCAACCTAACCTCTCTCGTCAGCCTGTAGCCTCCCCTCGCGCGCGTCCGAAAGTTGTCCCGAACCCGACCCGGACTGTCGCCACCGTTGTGTCCGGATCATCCCCAAACATCTACAAAACATCACCGTTTTCTCATTTGGATTTCCTAACCCATTTATTCTCGACCGTCGGATTTCAATCAGATGATACAAACTCCCCTCTTTCCCTATATATATAGACTCCCTAGTCTAATTTAGGACCTAACCCTGAATTTTAGGCCTCTTGTCCCATCGCCGCCGCCACCACTACACCAAATCCCCATCGGGATCTTGCCCGGTCCAATCCAACCAGCAGCCGCCACCCTCCTTGGAATCCCCCCGATCAATTCCATCTAGCCAGCCGCAGTAGTGCCTCCCCTCGATTGCTTGATCCCCAGCAAGCCATAACAGATTCCTGCAACCCTCGCTTCAGCATGCCCGTGCCCGAGAACCTCCCTGCTCACTCGCTCAATCTGGGATCGATAGGAGGCTCCCCCTGTTTGCTCCTCCCTCCGTGGTGCCATCGCCGCCGGCGAACCCAGCCCCCTTGGACTGGGCCCTATCTTCCTCGTCAACCAGGAGTAACGCCATGGGTGACAACGCACTCGAACTCCTTGAGCCCCGGTCGGAGTAGCCAAGCCGCCGGAGCTCCATTCCCTCCGTGTCCACTCCATCCCCTGCCTCGCATGACTCCTCTCTGCACCCCCTCGTCGAGCTCTGTCGTCCTTCGCGTGGAGACCGACGCCGCTGCAAGCACCATGGCGCTCGGCCTCGCGCATATTCTCCAGTCAGCACCGCTGCCTCCCCTGCGCTGCCTCCAGTGCCCGACGCTGTCCTGCGCCGTCGCCGTGGACCAACAGATGAGCCTCACACCCATCTCTTCTCTTGTCCCTCCTTCTGTTCTTCTCTCCTCCCTCTCTCACCGGCTCTCTCTGTTCGTGCAACAGGGAGCCCCGAGGAGTTTAAGCCGGCCATCCTCCCCTCCCATGCCCGGAAGTCGTCGTCCTCGAGCTCCTCGAACCTTTCCCGCCTACCTCGTCGCCGATGAGTTGCCGCCGTTCAGCAAGGTCCCCTCGTGACATCCCCGTTCCCTTCCCCGATTCGCTTCTCTCTCTGAAACTCCCTCTGTTTCTCTCTGGGCAGCAGCAACGTCAGAGCTTCTTCGTCTTTGTTGCCTCGAGTCCCTGCCGCGGCTCCTCATGCGTGGATCCGTTCGCCCTTGCTACTTTCCCGCGGGATCCGGCGTGATCCGGCGGAAGGAGCCCTGCCGCGGCGACCTCCTGCTTCCTGCCGCCATGGATGCCATTGTTTCTGTTCTTCAAAAACGAGCAGTTTCACCCGCCCCTTCGCCCGTGACCGATTCGACTGCTCATGTGGGCTGCAACCGCGGGTCAGCCTCCTCTAGCGAGGCCCATCGCCCCCTTCCGACCGGGCCGGGCCCAATGTGAGGCCACACCCCTGAGCGCCTTTTTTTCTCTCTCCCCTGCTGTTGGGCCAGGCTCTGTACGCCCAGTTTCGGCCCGATAGGTTTTTTTCCCCTGAACGATTTGTCCATTTATCCAGTGAATTACTGTTTTACAGAAAAGCCCCTGCTATTCATGCATTTAATAACTCTCAAACCGTGCATCCAAACTAAACAAACTTAATATGAAAGGTGCTTAGAATTTTATCTAGTTTCATAATATGCCTATTTCATCCATGTTTAAAATGTTGTTTGTGTAATTTCGCCCATATGCCATGCTAAAATGCTTTATTTCATAACTTAATAACCGTACCTCTAAACTTAACAAACTTTATATATAAATGGGGTAGAATTTTGCCTAGTTTATCATGGTGACATTGCTTTGCATGCTTAACAACTCTAAAATTGTGTTCAGGGCAGATCAGTACCAAACCTAATATATGCATATGGGAATTTACCGGAATTGTTGCTTGTTGTTTCCGGCCTCATTTAAAACTGACTAGATAGGTAGTTTACTTTGCTTCACCCTCTTGCCACGCTAACAACATTTAATATTGTCGAGTACATAAACGAGATTGAACTAAATAAGTCATGTGGTGTTTTCTTCAATATGCAACTCCGTTGCATATTGAGCTCCACTTAATTTGTAGGGTTGTTTGTGCACTTTGCCATGCCATGCCTCATTAAACCGGACATGCATCATACTTGTTTGCACGTCGTGCCATGCTTATGTGATGGTTGTTTACTATGTTGTGTGCTTCTTTCCAGTGTTGCTCCTTTGGGTTGGATCCGGTAACGTTGTGTTTGTGAGGATCCGTTGGCTACGTCCGTTTTTCTTCTTCATGGACTCGTTCTTCTTCCTTGCGGGATTTCAGGCAAGATGACCATACCCTCGAAATCACTTCTATCTTTGCTTGCTAGTTGCTCGCTCTATTGCTATGCCTATGCTGCGATACCTACCACTTGCTTATCATGCCTCCCATATTGTTAAGCCAAGCCTCTAACCCACCTTGTCCTAGCAAAACGTTGTTTGGCTAGGTTACCGCTTTGCTCAGCCCCTCTTATAGCATTGTTAGCTGCAGGTGAAGATTGGAGCTTGTTCCATGTTTCGAACATGGATATTTTGTTGGGATATCACAATATCTCTTATTTAATTAATGCATCTATTTACTTGGTAAAGGGTGGAAGGCTCAGCCTTATGCTTGGTGTTTTGTTCCACTCTTGCCGCCCTAGTTTCCGTCATATCGGTGTTATGTTCCCGGATTTTGCGTTCCTTACACGGTTGGGTTATAACGGGAACCCCTTGATAGTTTGCCTTGAATAAAACTCCTCCAGCAATGCCCAACATTGGTTTTACCATTCGCCACCTAGCCTCTGTTTCCCTTGGGAGTCATGCTCCCAAGGGTCATCATTATTTTAACCCCCCCGGGCCAGTGCTCCTCTGAGTGTTGGTCCGACCGAGTAGACTGCGGGGCCACCTCGGGGCAACTTGAGGGTTGGTTTTACTCGTAGGATGTCTCATCTGAGTGTACCCTGAGAACAAGATATGTGCACCTCCTATCGGGATTTGTCGGCACATTCGGGCGGTGTTGCTGGACTTGTTTTACCATTGTCGAGGATGTCTTGTAACCGGGATGTTGAGTCTGATCAGATTGTCTTGGGAGAAGGAATATCCTTCGTTGACCGTGAGAGCTTGTGATGGGCTAAGTTGGGACACCCCTGCAGGGTTTGGAACTTTCGAAAGCCGTGCCCGCGGTTATGGGCAGATGGGAATTTGTTAATGTCCGGTTGTAGAAAACCTGAAGTTGATCTTAATTAAAATACATCAACCGCGTGTGTAACCATGATGGTCTCTTCTCGGCGGAGTCCAGGAAGTGAACACGGTGTTGGAGTTATGCTTGACATAGGTTGTTCCAGGATCACTTCTTGATCATAGTTGTTCGACCATGCTTTTGCCTTCTCTTCTCGCTCTATTTTGCGAATAAGTTAGCCACCATATATGCTAGTCACTTGCTGCAGCTCCACATCATTCCTTTGCCTTACTTTTAAGCTTAAATAGTCTTGATCGCGAGGGTGTGAGATTGCTGAGTCCCCGTGACTCATAGATACTTCCAAAACCAGTTTGCAGGTGCCGATGATACCGTGCAGGTGACGCAACCAAGCTCAAGGAGGAGCTCGTTGAAGATCTTATCCTTTGTGTTGTTTCGTTCTAGTTGATCAGTAGTGGAGCCCAGTTGGGGTCGATCGGGGATCTGTGTAGCATTTGGGGTAGTCTTCTTTTATTTTGGTTCCGTAGTTGGACCTTGATTGTATCAGGTTGATGTAATGCTTTATTCATGCAATTGTGTGAAGTGGCGATTGTAAGCCAACTATGTATCTCTTTCCCTTATGTATTACATGGGTTTGTGAAGATTACCTCACTTGCGACATTGCTTTCATTGCGGTTATGCCTCTAAGTTGTGCATCGACACATGGGAGATATAGCCGCATCGAGAGCATTACAAGTTGGTAATCAAAGCCTTCCCCGACCTTAGGAGCCCCCTGCTTGATCGAATCGCTGGCGTTATTGAGTCTAGAAATGTTTTGAGTCATTTAGGAATTATATATATCGGAGAGTTAGGACTTCTTTTTACTCCTCAGTCCCTTCATCGCTCTGGTGAGGCATCCTGACGTAGAGTTTTGACTCTTCTCTTCTTAAATTTCAATTATTTTAGGATCACGCGGGTATCTTGGAATCGTTCCGATGGTTTTGTGATGAGAACATTGTTCTTGGTGCCTCCTGTCATTTAGGGGTTGTGTCAGTGTCCCGGGGAGTTGAGCTCCGAGGTGTTGTCGTCACAATTTTATCGTTGTAGTTCTAGAATACCTGAGTTTAGTTTCACCGACATCAAAAATCTCTTTTATGCAGTTCTTGGTGAGATAACCTCGACGCCACCCAGTACTGGGGCGGGAGTTCGGGAGTATTGCCATAACCCGTATAACGGATGCTTTTCAAAGGTTGAGGTAAACGATTTCCGAAGGTTTCTTGGTTATGTGTTGAAGGATGGATACAGTTGGATGTAGGATTTGCTAGTTTTGGGTGAGATATTATGCTTCCCCTGTATCCCCAACACCTGTTTGCATAACTGGGAAAGTTTCGGGAGTTTATAAGTGGGAATTCTAGTAGCTCGTAGGATATGTTTCCGACAGATGTATGATATGAAATTGGAGTTCGACGTCTAGTGGTCCGCCTATCCACGGTTGGTTTTACAGTGGTCTCGTTGTGTCTTAAAGAGTCCTTGGCTATGCCGACTCGGGGACGCTTCGTATGTCATGTGCACTGCCTTGTACATGATGGTGTTGTACGATCGAGCCCGTGTAGGCCCCACCACGAAAACTTCGGACGAAATCTCTATCATATGTTTGTTCCGGCTTATTTTGCAAGCCAATCCTTTGTTTTGTTTTGAGTTGTGGTATTCGAGTTGCTTTAATGTCAAATGTTGATTCCATACCTTTCCTAAATGGTGTTCTCATATTTCCATGGGAATACTAATCCTTCAGGATAATCGAGATTGTCATGTCAATCGTTTTCAACCGGCGTGTTTCTCTTCAAGTGGATTTGATCATTTCAACATCTGCAATATCACCTCTCGGCTTTCCCAACATTGTTCGTTTCATCTGTCCCCAAGTTGCCTTTGTTTTCCCTGCCCACCCACCCCCTTTTTCTTCAAGGACTCAGATTTCTTTTTCAAGTACCCTTTCATTGATGGTAAGTCTCTCCATTCTTTTCTTTCAATGTTCTTATCCGGTGATTCTCATGAAGATGCTCTACAAGTTCATCATTCTTTGTTCTTTTCCTTCTCCGGTGGATTCAATTCAAGCTTTGGTGTTGATCATATCCTTTTCCCCGTTTCAAATGTTTTCTCATGCCGGTGCGCCTTGTTATCATTCATCTCTCACTATTCATTTGTTCCGGAGTGCTGAAGATATCTCGAAGATTCATGTTTCCACTCTGCATTCGTTCAAGCTCTTTCGAGGTTGTAATCTCATTCAAGCCATTTAATCCAACCGGCGCTATCTCTCTTTTCAAGCAATCGTTCAACGGTGTATCTTTTGAGTGGGCCCTAACCCACAGGTCTTTTCCCAGGATCTTACCTGACTCTTCCAATTTTTACCGGAGCTATTCTCAAATCTTTTAAAGTTTGACATAAGAATGAATTATCATTAGTCAAATGTCTTCTCCAAGATCTGTCAAAACCTTTTCATCATTGGTTCAACCTTTGTATTTATCATTTCGGAGTATCTCAACAATTCACGGTGGTGTTTCCCGTCGTCATTCTCAGATTTTGAAGACCGAAGAAGAGTTTTTCCTCCATATCTTATCCGTTCTCTCAAAGATTCGTCATTCTAGCTTGTTGCCATCCTCTCATAGTTGTTTTTGGATTGTGAGAATTCTTTTCACCTATCCGGAGCAATTCAAGATTCTTTCCAGTTTGTTTCTCCGGAGCCCATCATCTCAGAATTTATTCATTCTCAGCTTTCAGCTCTCGTTCTCCAAATTTTTACCGGTGCATCGTTCAAGTGATATCTAATCAGTTCGTGAGCCCTTCGTTCTCATGTATCTAGATTGTCTCAAGTATGTTCGTTCATTTGCTAATTCTTACCCGGTGATTAATCCCTTTACTTTGTTCATTTTTCAATTCATACGGTGGTTTGTCCAAGAGATCTATTCTTGGGTTATCATATCAATTTATTCGTTGTCTCAACCCTTCCGATGGACCGTCGAAGACCTTTCCAAGGTTGCGCAATATCTATCTTAATCCTTTCGTCAAGAATAAGTAATATGTAAAATCCGTTGCTTGTCATCAATTTAAATTGGTGAAGGATACGCATAACGTAATTCTTATTCTTGTTCATCCAAGTGATTAATTCCTTATTCCGGAGGTTCATCAAAATTCTTGATCTCATTTGTTCATCTTTCTTTTCCTGGAGTTCCAAGCTCTCTCATTATTATTTTTCGTCACGAAGATCCATCTAAATCATTTCAAGGCTTCACCTTGTGTTCTCAACTTTTTTTCCTTCCGTCTTCATCATCCTTTTTGTTACCGGAGTTCTTCATGGATGTTCTACATGATGGTTCATCAAGGAAATAATCCCTTCTCCAAGTGTTCATTGAGATTCTTTTCTAAGGAGCTCAATCATTCTTCTTCTTGCATTCCGGAGTGCAATTCTTTTTAACTTTTCTTTTGAGATTGTGTTATGTCTTTCTTGACAATTTCCCTTCATGTTTCATGATTCAAAAGTTGTCAGGAATGAGATATTTAAACCCATCAATTTCTTCTTTGGATTTATCTTGGGTTATATTTCACCTAAAGATTTCCCTAAGGACTGTTGCTATTTATGGTGCTTATAAATGACCCAAGTTCTTCATTTATCCTCCCGGTGGAATAAGTTTCCCGTCTCCTTGTTGATATCAATCCAATCCATTTTTCCGTGTATGGCAAGTTGTCACCTCATAATTTTAGATGTCTTCTATAAGTCCATATCAAGTTTATCCTTTTCGTTGGTGGTTTTTTCTCCAATAACTCTGTGCGACCCTTCTCTTTAAGATGCTTTTCAAACTCATCGGAGGTAGAAGATGTTGTTTTCTTCACCGTTCTTGTGTTCCGACGATCCAACTTCTATTCTTTCATTCCAGAGACATTGTGATATTGCTTTCTTCAACCATCATCCCATTTTATCAAAGTACATATTCTTTTCCTTGCTTATCTCGTTTAACCGGAGTGTGTGCCCGTTGCTCATGTTCTTTTCATCTTATCAAGCTTCATATCACTTTTCAACCGGAGTTCTGCCCGAGATTATTCTTCTTTGATCTTTGTTTATCTCATTTCAACCAGAGTGGTTTCAATTCCTTCTTGTCTTTTGTGCTCGTCATTCTTAGCCTTGCAATCTCAAGGTTTCCGTAATGTTCTTTGTCTCTCTTTTCTAACGGAGTGTTTTCGACTTTGTTCACCTTCGTTGTATTCTTTTCTCGAATTTGTTCAACCTCGCAAGGTTCTTTGGTTTCACTCGTTTGTCAAAGAAGCAACCTAGTTTCACTTCACCTCTTCCTCTTCCTTTCCCCTCCGGTGCCATCCCTAGGATCTCGGGTCGAGATCCTCTCGTAGTGGTGGAGTGTTGTGATGCCCCGAGACCGATGTGCCAGGTGTCCTCCAGTTATTTGTTGTTGTTTCCTTGTCTTTCGCTTGCGTGTTGCATCTTGTCATGTCATCATGTGCATTACATCATCATGTTTTTCAAAACTTGCATCTGTCCGGGTTCCCCAGTTCTGTCCGTTGTCCGTTCTGAGTCCAGACACACTTGCACGCGCCCGCGGCACGTTCGAATATTATTTTAGAAGTGGTCGGAAAATGTTCTCGGAATGGGATGAAAGTTGGCATGCGGTCTTATTATAGTGTAGATAGACGGCCTGCCAAATTTCATCGCATTCGGAGATCGTTTGATGCCCCAACGGATAAATATAGCGGCAATAGTAGCCGGTCTTTTCGTCGGACGTTTTCGGTCTCCGAAAACAGTCACCGGGCCTCCCTCTCTTCTCTTCTCTCAGCGCGAGACCGTCTAAACAGCCCACTACCTACCGCCAGGTCCAACCTCACCTCTCTCGTCAGCCCGCAGCCCCCCTCTCGCGCGTCCGAAAGTTGTCCCGAACCCGACCCGGACTGTCGCCACCATTGTGTCCGGATCATCCCCAAACATCTACAAAACATCACCGTTTTCTCATTTGGATTTCCTAACCCATTTATTCTCGACCGTCGGATTTCAATCAGATGATCCAAACTCCTCTCTTTCCCTATATATATAGACTCCCTAGTCTAATTTAGGACCTAACCCTAAATTTTAGGCCTCTTGTCCCATCGCCGCCGCCGCCACTACACCAAATCCCCACCGGGATCTTGCCTGGTCCAATCCAACCAGCAGCCGCCACCCTCCTTGGAATCCCCCCGATCAATTCCATCTAGCTAGCCACAACAGTGCCTCCCCTCGATTGCTTGATCCCCAGCAAGCCGCAACAGAGTCCTGCAACCCTCGCTTCAGCGTGCCCGTGCCTGAGAACCTCCCTGCTCGCTCGCTCAATCTAGGATTGATAGGAGGCTCCCCCTGTTTGCTCCTCCCTTCGTGGTGCCGTCGCTGCCGGCGAACCCAACCCCCTTGGACTAGGCCCCGTCTTCCTCGTCAACCAGGACTAACGCCATGGGTGACAATGCGCTCGAACTCCTTGAGCCCCGACCGGAGCAGCCAAGCCGCCGGAGCTCCATTCCCTCTACGTCCACTCCATCCCCTGCCTCGCATGACTCCTCTCTGCACCCCCTCGTCGAGCTCTGTCGTCCTTTGCATGGAGACCGACGCCGCCGCAAGCACCATGGCGCTCGGCCTCGCGCAGATTCTCCAGTCAGCACCGCTGCCTCCCCTGCGCTGCGTCCCGTGCCCGACGCTGTCCTGCGCCGTCGCCGTGGACCAACAGATGAGCCTCGCACCCATCTCTTCTCTTGTCCCTCCTTCTGTTCTTCTCTCCTCCCTCTCTCACCAGCTCTCTCTATTCGTGCAACAGGGAGCCCCGAGGAGTTTGCGCCGGCCATCCTCGCCTCCCATGCCCGGAAGTCATCGTCCTCGAGCTCCTCGAACCTTTCCCGCCTACCTCGTCGCCGGTGAGTTGCCACCGTTCAGCAAGGTCCCCTCGTGACATCCCCGTTCCCTTCCCCGAGTCACTTCTCTCTCTGAAACTCCCTCTGTTTCTCTCTGGGCAGCAGCAACGTCAGAGCTCCTTCGTCTTTGCTGCCTCGAGTCCCTGCCTCGGCTCCTCGTGCGTGGATCCGTTCACCCTCGCTCCTTTCCCGCGGGATCTGGCGTGATCCAGCGGAAGGAGCCCCGCCGCGGCGACCTCCTGCTTCCTGCCGCCATGGACGCCATTGTTTCTGTTCTTCAGAAACGAGCAGTTTCGCCCGCCCCTTCGCCCGTGACCGATTCAGCTGCTCATGTGGGCTGCAACCGCGGGTCAGCCTCCTCTAGCGAGGCCCAGCGCCCCCTTCCGACCAGGCCAGGCCCAATGTGAGGTCACACCCCCGAGCACCTTTTTTTCTGCCTCCCCTACTGTTGGGCCAGGCTCTGTACGCCCAGTTTCGACCCGATAGGTCTTTTCCCCCTAAACGATTTGTCCATTTATCCAGCGAATTACTATTTTACAGAAAAGCCCATGCTGTTCATGCATTTAATAAATCAAACCGTGCATCCAAACTAAACAAACTTAATATGAAAGATGCCTAGAATTTTATCTAGTTTCATAATATGCCATTTTCATCCATGTTTAAAATGTTGTTTGTGTAATTTTGCCCATATGCCATGCTAAAATGCTTTATTTCATAACTTAATAACTGTAGCTCCAAACTTAACAAACTTTATATGTAAATGGGGTAGAATTTTGCCTAGTTTGTCATGGTGACATTGATTTGCATGTTTAACAACTCTAAAATTGTGTTTAGGGCAGATCAGTACCAAACCTAATATATGCATATGGGAATTTACCGGAATTTTTGGTTGTTGTTTCCGGCCTCATTTAAAACTTGACTAGATAGGTAGTCTACTTTGCTTCACCCTCTTGCCATGCTAAAAACATTTAATATTGTTGAGTACATAAACGAGATCGAACTAAATAAGTCATGTGGTGTTTTCTTCAATATGCAACTCCGTTGCATATTGAGCTCCACTTAATTTGTAGGGTTGTTTGTGCACTTTGCCATGCCATGCCTCATTAAACCGGACATGCATCATACTTGTTTGCGCGTCGTGCCATGCTTATGTGATGGTTGTTTACTATGTTGTGTGCTTCTTTCCGGTGTTGCTTCTTCGGGTTGGTTCCGATAACGTTGCGTTTGTGAGGATCCGTTGGCTACGCCCGTTTTTCTTCTTTTCATGGACTCGTTCTTCTTCCTTGCGGGATTTCAAGCAAGATGACCATACCCTCGAAATCACTTCTATCTTTTCTTGCTAGTTGCTCGCTCTATTGCTATGCCTATGCTGTGATACCTACCACTTGCTTATCATGCCTCCCATATTGTTAAGCCAAGCCTCTAACCCACCTTGTCCTAGCAAAACGTTGTTTGGCTAGGTTACTGCTTTGCTCAGCCCCTCTTATAGCGTTGTTAGTTGCAGGTGAAGATTGGAGCTTGTTCCATGTTTCGAACATGGATATTTTGTTGGGATATCACAATATCTCTTATTTAATTAATGCATCATTATACTTGGTAAAGGGTGGAAGGCTTGGCCTTATGTCTGGTGTTTTGTTCCACTCTTGCCACCCTAGTTTCCGTCATATCGGTGTTATGTTCCCGGATTTTGCGTTCCTTACGCGGTTGGGTTATAATGGGAACCCCTTGATAGTTCGCCTTGAATAAAACTCCTCCAGCAATGCCCAACATTGGTTTTACCATTCACCACCTAGCCTCTTTTTCCCTTGGGAGTTGCGCTCCCGAGGGTCATCATTATTTTAACCCCCTGGGCCAATGCTCCTCTGAGTGTTGGTCCGACCGAGTAGACTGCAGGGCCACCTCGGGGCAACTTGAGGGTTGGTTTTACTCATAGGATGTCTCATCTGAGTGTGCCCTGAGAATGAGATATGTGGAACTCCTATCGGGATTTCTCGGCACATTCGGGCGGTGTTGCTGGACTTGTTTTACCATTGTCAAGGATGTCTTGTAACCGGGATGCCGAGTCTGATCAGATTGTCTTGGGAGAAGGAATATCCTTCGTTGACCGTGAGAGCTTGTGATGGGCTAAGTTGGGACACCCCTGCAGGGTTTTGAACTTTCGAAAGCCGTGCCCGCGGTTATGGGCAGATGGGAATTTGTTAATGTCCGGTTGTAGAAAACCTGAAGTTGATCTTAATTCAAATACATCAACCGCGTGTGTAACCGTGATGGTCTCTTCTCGTCGGAGTCCGGGAAGTGAACATGGTGTTGGAGTTATGCTTGACGTAGGTTGTTCTAGGATCACTTCTTGATCATAGTTGTTCGACCGTGCTTTTGCCTTCTCTTCTCGCTCTCTTTTGCGAATAAGTTAGCCACCATATATGCTAGTCGCTTGCTGCAGCTCCACATCATACCTTTGCCTTACCTTTAAGCTTAAATAGTCTTGACCGCGAGGGTGTGAGATTGCTGAGTCCCCGTGACTCACAGATACTTCCAAAACCAGTTTGCAGGTGCCGATGATACCATGCAGGTGACGCAACCAAGCTCAAGGAGGAGCTCGTTGAAGATCTTATCCTTTGTGTTGTTTCGTTCTAGTTGATCAGTAGTGGAGCCCAGTTGGGGTCGATCGGGGATCTGTGTAGCATTTGGGGTAGTCTTCTTTTATTTTGGTTCCGTAGTCGGACCTTGATTGTATCTGGTTGATGTAATGCTTTATTCATGTAATTGTGTGAAGTGGCGATTGTAAGCCAACTATGTATCTCTTTCCCTTATGTATTACATGGGTTTGTGAAGATTACCTCACTTGCGACATTGCTTTCAATGCGGTTATGCCTCTAAGTCGTGCATCGACACGTGGGAGATATAGCCGCATCGAGGGCGTTACAGGGCGGGTATGCCTTGTCCCTTATTTGGTAAGAGGGCTCGGATTCCCAATTCATCCGTTTCTCCGGGGGCTCCTGGAGTTCTGCGGCGTCCAGTTGCACAACCTTACGCCTGCCTCCCTGCTGCATATCGCGGGATTCGTAGCCCTTTGCGAGTTGTTTTTGGGCCGTGAGGCTCATTTCGCTCTGTGGAAGAAGCTGTTCTGCCTTGTGCCCCTTTCTCAGAAAGGATCAATATATCAAGTGGGCAGAGCCGAAGTGTGGCGTATTGCCGGGACCGGATACCTGTCTGGGACCCCAAAGAAGACGTCCGAAGACTGGCCTTCAGAATGGTTTTATATAGAAGATGTCCCCCTCCCGGATCCTATTCGGATCGGCCTTCCTGAGTTCGACAACGCCCCTTTGAAGAAGCGCCGGAGCTGGCGTCCACGGAGCTCCCTGGAGGAAGATGACAGGGACATTCTTTACCTGATGAGACGGATAAGTTTTTTAGCTCGATCCAGATTGACCATGATCTAGGTTATGGCCACATGCATCATGCGGGGGGTGCAGCCGCTTCAGTATAGAGGCCACCCCATGTGGGATTTCAACGAGGAGGATGACGCCACCCGCCATGGCCGCAAAGGGCTGGGATCGGCTGCCGATCTAATAAAGATCTTATCCACTTTGTACAAGGGAGAAGAGGAGGAATTCCTTCGTGTCAACCCGCAGGGCGGATTTCCTATGTACAATCCTCCGAGCTAGGTAAGCGGAGACTTTTTATCGCCCATCCATTTTGTATTCCCGTAGTTAAGTATTCATTCTAGCGATTTCATCGCAGGAGCTGCGCCAGGCAGTAAAGGAGATAAACAGCCCTCCTCCACAACCCGAGGATCCTGGACGGTCCCTTGACCCGGCCTCCCAGGAGGATCTGGGCATATCTGTGGAGCTGATCGATGGGGTATTTTACCAATGGAGTAATGACAACGCTTTGGTGGCCATTACGGCCGATTACCCTGGGCTAGTTCCAGCCTCACAGGTGACTAAGACCGAAGTCCCAACACTTAAAAAGGGATCCGTCCTTGTGCTTTTTTGATTGCCGTATAACAACCGTATTTTGCAGGGGAGGTCCTCGGGGCAGAAGGCCGAGCCTGTGGCAACTAGCCAACAAGGGGCCATGAGGCCAGGCAGGCTGAAAAGATCCGCAGTCCGGATTGAGACACCGGTGCAGCGGTACGGCGCGCCGTCTTTATTGCAAGACATTATTTTCAGAGGCATATTAACGCCCATGCCTTCTTTTCAGGAAAAAGAGCGCTCGCCGGACTATACTCGGAGAGGCTACCAATCGCGCCTTCACAAGCCAGGCTCCAAGGCCGGATTCGGAGGCGGGAACAAATACAAGGCGTGCGTCGGGTGCTCCTCTGACAGAGGATGCGAATAAACTGTCCGCCACCCATTCCGAGGTGGAAAGTGCCATGAACCAGAGGCGTCGCCGGACTGTTCTTCGTGACGCTTGTTTCTCCCAAGAGGCATTGGATGCCTTCAACTCGGGAGACGCACACCTCCGTGCCGCTCAAAATGGTCTAGCCAGAGCCACGGAGCAGTATGTAAAAGACATACGGGTGAGAAAATTTGATGATTATATATATCAGTAGCCCCTGAGACTTGAAACAGTTAGGATTACTGATTTAAGGATCATTTGTTATGCGGGTTCTTACAGAAAATAATACTCAACTATCCCAAGACCTGGAAGAGTGCAAAGCCCAACTTCAGGCCACACTGGCCGCAGCAGGGGAGCCCAAAGAGACCCCCTCTGGTAACATATCTTCGAATGATAAGTATCATATTAGAATGCATCGTATATGCAGATCTGACGATAAAATTCCAGATGACGCTGGAGTAAATTCGGATAAGCAACAGCTCATACGCCAGTTGAAGGCCGGTGAGAGCGTGCTTACGAGGGTGAGGCAGGAGAAGAATGATCTCCTAGATGCCAACACCAAGCTGGGCGTGGAACTAAAAGATGTTCGTGCCCAATTGTCGGACTCTGTTAAGGAGAATCGGCGGCTTCAACGCGGCATATTTAGTAAGTGCTTGAACGAACTTTGAAAAAGAGTACGGTGAGGAAGCTGGCTGACAGAGTTATGTCTGTAGGTATGCTAACAGGTCATCCTGCCGAGAAGATGCCTGGTTCAACGGGTGATCTTCTTCCCAAGCTCTCACAGTTGCACGAACGAGTTCGGCAGGTGATGCAAGGCGTCGCCCAGGCCTTGTGGCCATCCGTCTCCATACCCGAAGGCCTTGGAGAGCTTGCAGAAAAGCTGAAGGGAGCACGACGGCACTTCCGATTATGGAAGATATCGGCCTGCCGTCAGGGCGCCAGGGAAGCCTGGGCAATGGTGAAGACATGGTACACGAAGGCTGACCTGAACCACATGGCCGAAGTCGGACCTGTGGGGCCTGACAGGAAGGAGATCCCTGTGAGCTTAGTGTACGGCCAAGTAGAATTGGCCACAAAGTATTCCCAACAAGACTGTAGATTAGACAGCCTATTGGATGGCATTGAAGAGGAATTCAACCAGTCAAATTGACTATGTAATTTTAAAGTGACATGTATAATGCCTTCTAGCCGGATTGTAGATCGTTTGTCGTGGCGAACCTTTTCGCTTCAACCTCCGGACCCGATAGTCCGGAGTGTATCCGAATACCCTCTCGGTTATGTAAGAGCCGAGGCATGCGTGGAGACCAGGCATAGGGGTCATTAGTGCTTTATCAGACAAGTGCCCAACTAGTTATGTTATATTACATGGGTAGTAAGAAACATCTTCCAGAGAGAATAGTTCCGTTAAGAGTTCCTTTCCCTGGGTAAGCATGCCCTAAAGTGCATGTCCGGACTGCGATAAGAAGCGCATAAAAAGCATCTGGGGGCAAATATGGATAATAAATAAAAGTCATCTTTTGTTCACCGACCGAATATTCTCTTAAGAACGCTAGCTTTCGGCTTCACCCAGTCTGAGGTACATGTCCGGCTGACCCGGTGGTAACAATCGCAGAGGTGCTCCCCTTATGCCCTAGCCGAATTAATGGGAATGTAGGGCATAAATACAAGAGCCAGGCAACCCAGCTTGGCCAAAACTTAAGTCATATCGATGCATATAATGGTGAAAAAAGGTACATGCGGAAGTATAACGCATGTGTTGGGCGTGAGGCCCAGGTAAATAATTTAAGCTTCTGTGAAAGAAGCCCCCATGTGTGGAGAGTGCAGCTAGCACATCTGTAATGTACAAGTGAGGCACAAGGTGACCCTTGAAGGCCTAAACAAATAAAAGAAAGAAAGGGAAACAAGACAGATGATGCATATGCAGAAAATGGACAAAGGGAGGGGACTAACATAGAGTCCGGTGCTAGGCGTAGAATCTTCGAAGCCTGGCTGCGTTCCATGGGTTCGGTTCGAGTCGACTAGTCGATGCATCCCGCAGTCGGTACGCTCCACCAGTTAGAACTTGGTTGATAATGAAGGGACCTTCTGTAACGCCCCGAGACCAATGTGCCAGGTGTCCTCCAGTTATTCGCTGTTGTTGTGTTGTCATTGCTTGCGTGTCATGCATTGCATATCATGTCATCATGTGCATTGCATCATCATGTTTTCAAAACTTGCATTCGTCCGGGTCTCCCAGTTCCTTCCGTGGCCCGTTCTGAGGCCAGACTCACTTGCACGCGCCCGCGGCATGTCCGAAATAGTATTTTATAAGTGGCCGAAAAATGTTCTCGAAATGGGTTGAAAGTTGGCGTGTGGTCTTATTTTAGTGTAGGAAGACCGCCTGTCAAATTTCATTGCATTCGGAGTTCGTTTGATAGCCCAACGGATAACTATAGCGACATTATAGTCGGTCTGACATCGGACGTTTTCGGTCTCCGGAAACAGTCGCCGGGCCTCTCCTCTTCTCTCTTCTCAGACCTTTGCCTTCTGCACTACCTCTCACCGCCAGGCCCTACCTAACCTCTCTCGTCAGCCCGCGGACCTCCTCCCGCGCGTGTCCGAAATCTGTCCCGGACCCGACCCGGACAGTCGTTACCGCTGTGTCCGGATCATCCCCAAACGTCTACAAAACATCTCCGTTTTGTTTATTAGACTTCCTAACCTATTTTTTCTCAACCGCTCGATTTTGATCGAAGGATCCAGATTAGCCCCTAGCCAAACACCCATATGCTATAAATATATAGTCCAACCCTAAATTTGAGGGGAGATGTCCCATCCTCCTAGCCGCCGCCATTCCACCAAATCCCCCTCGGGATCTCCCCTGCCCGATTCACCTAGTCAAGCCTCCACCTTCCCCTGATCCAAAATCCCTTCGGGCTTCTCTGCGTCGATCCCTGAGCTCCACAGCCCCCTCCTCCCGATCCAAGGCGCCCTCTCCCCTCAGCCCCGCAGCAACTCGCCGGAGCTCCTCTCCAGCACACCGGCCACCCTGACCATGCCAGGCCATCCCCGTCGCCCCTACCCTTCCTCCTTCTCGTTCCCTTCTCCTCCTCTCTCTAAACCCCCTCCATGTCTCTGTACCAGGCACGTGCAGGAGCTTCCGCCGCCGCGCCGTGGGCTCGTTCCCCTGCTGCATCTCATCCGAGGCCTCTACCTCACGCAGATTCGTGAACCAGCGTCGGCCGTCGCCGTCCCGTTCGTCTTCCAGCGAGACGACGCACCGAGCTCGCCACCGCCCGCCAAGCCTCTGCGCCGCCCTCGCCAAGTCCATCATCGCCGGCCTCTGCTCGCTCTGCTCGAAAGCAGAGGAGCTTCGCTCGTCCCGCTCAAGCGCCTCGACCCCGCGCCTGGACCGACGCCTCGCTTCGATCTGGAATTGGCCCAGCGCCGCGCTCGCGTTGACCGACTCCAGATTGACCGCGCCCTCCCCGTCGATCGCCATGGGCCGCGACCCCCAAGGCCCGGTTGCCTCTGCTGTCAACCGCCGAAGGCCCAGCCTGCCTCTCCAGCGCCAGGCCCAACGCTCCGCGAGAGCTGGCCTGCCGCTGCTGTTTGACCCCGACGCCAAGGCCAAGTCGCCCGCACTACACGCCGGCCCCCGCTGCTTCCCTACAGATCCAGCCTGCCCCACCACTGCTTTGACTGGGCCTCAACCCATGGTGAGGATGCGCCCAACCCTCTCCTGAGCTTGTTGGGCCGGCCAGATTCGGCCCGATGTATATTTTTTCTGCTATGAACGAATTTTGCTATTTCCAGAAAAACTGCATATTTACAGATTACCCCCCTAGTTTCATGCATTTGATAACTCATCATCCATGCACCGGATTAAATTAATTTATATATGAAACTTGTTTAAAATTAAGTGTAGATTAATAATATGCCATTTTCATCTATGTTTAAAATGTTGTTTGTTTAAACTTGCTTAAATAACATCCTAAAATGCTTTATTTCATAACTAAATAACCGTAGCTCTGAATTAAATAAACTTTATATGTACATGGGGTAGAAAAATGCCTAGTTTAACTTGGTGGCAGCACTTTGCATGTTAATCAAATCTAAAATATGGTTTAGGGCAGGACAGTACCATAACCAAAATATGCACATGAGGATTTTTCCGGACTTGTTACTTGTTGTTCTGGCCTCATTTAAACTTGCCTAGATAGGTAGTTTTCATTTGCTTCACCCTCTTGCCATGTTTAACAACATTTAATATTGTTGGGTACATAAACAAGATCGAACTAAATAAGTCACGTGGTGTTTCGTCAATGTGCAACGGAGTTGCATATTGAGCTCCGGTAAATTTGTAGGGATTGTTTGTGCATTTTGCCATGCCATGCCTCATTAAACCGGACATGCAACATACTTGTTTGCGCATCGTGCCATGCTTATGTGATGATTGTTTACTATGTTGTGTGCTTCTTTTCGGTGTTGCTTCTTCGGGTTGGTTCCGAGAACGTCGTGTTTGTGAGGATCCGTTCGACTATGTCCGTTTGCCTTCTTCATGGACTCGTTCTTCTTCCTTCCGGGATCTCAAGCAAGATGACCATACCCTCAAAATAACTTCTATCTTTGCTTGCTAGTTGCTCGCTCTTTTGCTATGCCTATGCTGTGATACCTACCACTTGCTTATCATGCCTCCCATATTGTTAAGCCAAGCCTCTAACCCACCTTATCCTAGCAAACCGTTGTTTGGCTATGTTACCGCTTGCTCAGCCCCTCTTATAGCATTGTTACTTGCAGGTGAAGATTGAAGTTTGTTCCTTGTTGGCACATGGAGATGTTGTTCCTTGTTGGAACATGTTTACTTGTTGGGATATCACAATATCTCTTATTTAATTAATGCATCTATATACTTGGTAAAGGGTGGAAGGCTCGGCCTTATGCCTGGTGTTTTGTTCCACTCTTGCCGCCCTAGTTTCCGTCATATCGGTGTTATGTTCCCGGATTTTGCGTTCCTTACGCGGTTGGGTTATTATGGGAACCCCTTGATAGTTCGCCTTGAATAAAACTCCTCCAGCAAGGCCCAACCTTGGTTTTACCATTCGCCACCTAGCCTTTTTCCCTTGGGAGTCGCACATCCCGAGGGTCATCTTTTTTTAACCCCCCCGGGCCAGTGCTTGTCTAAGTGTTGGTCTGAACTAGAGTCCTTTGCAGCGCCACCTCGGGGAAACTTGAGGGCCGGTTTTAGTTGTACGGAGCGCTCATCCGGTGTTGCCCTGAGAACAAGATATGTGCAGCTCCTATCAGGATGTCGACGCATCGGGCGGTCTTGCTGGTCTTGTTTTACCTGTCGAAATGTCTTGTAACCGGGATTCCGAGCCTGATCGGGGCTTCCCGCTAGAAGGAATATCCTTCGTTGACCGTGAGAGCTTGTGATGGGCTAAGTTGGGACACCCCTGCAGGGATTTGAACTTTCAAAAGCCGTGCCCGCGGTTATGGGCAGATGGGAATTTGTTAACGTCCGGTTGTAGAAAACCTGAAGTTGACCTTAACTAAAATACATCAACCATGTGTGTTACCGTGATAGTCTCTTTCCGGCGGAGTCCAGGAAGTGAACACGGTGTTGGAGTTATGCTTGATGTAGGTTGTTCTAGGATCACTTCTTGATCATACTTTTATCGACCGTGCTTTACCTTCTCTTCTCGCTCTCATTTGCGTATGTTAGCCACCATATATGCTAGTCGCTTGCTGCAGCTCCACCTCATACCTTTTACCTTACCCATAAGCTTAAATAGTCTTAATCGCGAGGGTGTGAGATTGCTGAGTCCCCGTGACTCACAGATACTTCCAAAACCAGTTTGCAGGTGCCGATGATACCGAGCAGGTGACGCAACCAAGCTCAAGGAGGAGCTCGATGAAGTCGTGTTCTTTGGGTTGTTCCGTTTCCAGTTGGTCAGTAGTGGAGCCTAGTCGGGTCGATGGGGGATCTGTGTAGCTTTTGGGCTAGTCTTCTTTTATTTTGGTTCCATAGTCGGACCTTGATTGTATCTGATTGATGTAATGTTTTATTCATGTATTTGTGTGAAGTGGCGATTGTAAGCCAACTATGTATCTCTTTCCCTTATGTATTACATGGGTTGTGTGAAGATTACCTCACTTGCTACATTGCTTTCAATGCGGTTATGCCTCTAAGTCGTGCTTCGACACGTGGGAGATATAGCCGCATCGAGGGCGTTACAAGTTGGTATCAGAGCCTTCCCCGACCTTAGGAGCCCCCTGCTTGATCGAATAGCTGGCGTTGTTGAGTCTAGAAAAAATGTTTTGAGTCATTTAGGAATTATATATATCGGAGAGTTAGGACTTCTTTTTACTCCTCAGTCCCTTCGTCGCCCTGGTGAGGCATCTTGACGTAGAGTTTTGACTCTTCTCTTCTCAAATTTCACTAAAAATTTTTTTAGGATCATGCGGGTATCTTGGAATCGTTCCGATAGTTTTGTGACGAGAACATTGTTCTTGGTGCCTCCTGTCATTTAGGGGTTGTGGCAGTGTCCCGGGGAGTTGAGCTCCGAGGTGTTGTCGTCACAATTTTATCGTTGCAGTTCTGGAATACCTGAGTTTAGTTTCGTCGACATCGAAAATCTCTTTTATGCAGTTGTTGGTGAGATAACCTCGACGCCACCCAGTACTGGGGCGGGAGTTCGGGAGTATTGCCATAACTCGTATAACGGATGCTTTTCGAAGGTTGAGGTAGATGATTTCCGAAGGTTTCTTGGTTATGTGTTGAAGGATGGATACAGCTGGATGTAGGATTTGTTAGTTTTGGGTGAGATATTATGCTTCCCCTGTATCCCCAACACCTGATTGCATAACTGGAAAGTTTCGGGAGTTTATAAGTGGGAATTCAAGTAGCTCCTAGGATATCTTTCCGTCAGATGTATGATATGAAATTGGGGTTCGACGTCTAGTGGTCCGCCTATCCACGGTCGCTTTTACAGTGGTCTCGTTGTTTCTTAAAGAATCCTTGGCTATGCCGACTCGGGTACGCTTCGTATGTCATGTGCACTGCCTTGTACATGATGGTGCTATACGATCGAGCCCGTGTAGGCCCCACCACGAAAACTTCGGGCGAAATCTCTATCATATGTTTGTTCCGGCTTATTCTGCAAGCCAATCCTTTGTTTTGTTTTGAGTTGTGGTATTCGAGTTGCTTCGAAGTCAAATGTTGATTCCATACCTTTTCCAAACGGTGTTCTCATACTCCTATGTGAATACTAATCCTTCATGATAATCGAGATTGTCATGTAAATCCTTTTCAACCGGCGTGTTTTCTCTTCAAGTGGTTCCGATCATGTCAACATCAGTAAGATAATTTACCAGTTCTTCTCAACGGTGTTTGTTTTCATCCGTCTCCAAGTTGCCTTTGTTTTCCCTCCCTCCCACCCTTGTTTCTTCAAGGAATTCGATGTCTTAATCAAGTATCCTTTTGTTCTTGTGAAGTCTCTCCGTTCCTTTTCCGTCAATGTTCTATCCAGTGATTCTCATGAAGATTCTAATGGAGCTTCAAGCTCATCATTCTCAGTTTTCTTTCTTCTCCGATGGATTCAATTCAAGCTTTTGGTGTTGATCATATCCTTTCCTCGTTTCAGAAGTTTATCATACCGGTGCTCATCATATTCATTCATTTCTCGCTATTCAATTATTCCGGAGTGCTGAAGATATCTCGGAAGCCTCGTCTTTTCCTTCAAGATCCGTTCAAACCTATTCAGAGGTTGTTATCTCATTCAAGCCATTTTTTTCTAACTGGTGTATTCTCCCTTTCAAGTAATCCTTCTAAGGTGTTTCTTCTCAATGGGCCCTAACCCACAGGTCTTTTTCCAGGATCTTACGTGACTCTTCTTATTTTCCTGGAGCGATTATCAAATCTTTTTAAGTTTGACGTAAGAATGAATTATCATCGGTCAAATGTCTTTCTCCAAGATCGGTTTAAATCCTTTTCATCGTTGGCTCAATCTCTTCGCTTTTGATTCTTCCGGAGTGCCTCTACAATTATTGATGGTGTTTCTCACCGTAATTCTTAGATTTTGAAGACCGAAGAAGATTTTCTCTCTCAATCTTGCTCCATTCTCTTCAAGATTCATGATTCTAGTTTGGTTGCCATCCTCTCATAATTATTTTCGATTGTGGGAATTCTTTTCACCTATCCGGAGCAATTCAAGAGTCTTCTCAGTTTGTTATCCGGAGTCCATCAATTCAGGATTTTTTTTCATTCTCAGCTTTCAGTTATCATCCTCCAATCTTACTGGTGCGTCGATCAAATATCCTCTAATCAGTTCATGATCTCTTCGTTCTTTTGTATCTGAACTCTCTCAAGCATCTTCGTTCATTTTATAATTCTTCCCGGTGTTTCTTTATCTTCTCTTCGTTCATTTTAAATTCTTACGGTGGTTCATGCAAGATTCCTCTTCTTTCTTTATCATATCAATTTATTCGTTGTTTCAACCCTTTTGGTGGACCGTCGAAGACCTTTCTCAAGTTTGCGCTATATCTATCTTAATCTTTCTACGAGGATAGGTAGTATGCCAAATCCGTTGCTTGTCAGCAATTAAATTGTTGAAGGATACACATAACATAATTCTTATTCTTATTCCATCCAAGTGATTAATTCCTTTTTCCGGAGTGGTTCATCATATCATATTCTCAATTCGAGATGATTTATCTTTTCTTTCCCGGAGTTCCAAGCTCTAATTATCACGGAGATCCATCTAAATCATTGCAAGGATTCACCTTGTGTTTTCAATTTCTCTTTCTTTTTATTCTTTTATTACCGGAGTTTCTTCTTGGAGGCTATACATGATGGTTCATCAAGGATTTATTTCCTTCTCGAAGCATTCATCAAGATTCTTTTCTAAGGAGCTTAAGTTTCTTCATCTTGCAATCCGGAGTGCAATTCTTTCTTCCATATCATTGAAGGTGGTATTATGCCATTCTTGATAATTTGAGTTCATGTTTCATGATTCATATGTTGTTAAGAATGAGGTATTTTAAATCCATCAATCCCTTCGTTGGAGTTATCTTGGGTTATATTTCACCTAAAGCTGTCCCTAAGGATTGTTGCTATCTATGGTGCTTATAAAGGACCCAAGTTCTTCTTTATCCTCCCGGTGAAATAAGTTTCTCGTCTCCTTGTTCTTATCAATCCAATTCTTTTTCCTGTGAGTGGCAGGTTGTCACCTCATAATTTGAGATGTATTCCATAAGACCATATCAATCCTATTCTTTTTGTTGTTGGTTTTCCAACAACTCCGTTCTAGCATTGTTGTAAGTGTGCTCTTGTTTTTTTTCGTTCGTTCATTAAATTCTTACTTTTGTTTCGGAGGCATTGTGTTGCGGCTCTCTTCAAACCTTCTTCTTGTTCTTGTCAGGATCCTGTTCTTTTCTTGGTTTATCCATTTAACCGGAGTGTTGTGCCCCTTTGCTCAAGCTCTTTCATTTTATCAAGTCTTTCATCTCTTTTCAACTGAAGTGTTGTCCGAATTTGTATTTCCTTGTTCCTCTTCCCTACCGGAGTGCTTTCAACTTTGTTCTTCTTCGTTGCATTCTTTCTTTATATAGTTTAATCTTTGCAAGGTTCGTGGTTTCACTTGTTTGTCAAAGAAGCAACTTAGCTTTACCTCTCCTCTTTCTCTTCCGTTGTCCCTCTGGTGCCATTCTAGATCTCGGGACGAGATCCTCTCGTAGTGGTGGAGTGTTGTAACTCCCCGAGACCGATGTGCCAGGTGTCCTCCAGTTATTCGTTGTTGTTGTGTTATCATTGCTTGCGTGTCATGCATTGCATATCATGTCATCATGTGCATTGCATCATCATGTTTTCAAAACTTGCATTCGTCCGGGTCTCCCAGTTCCTTCCGTGGTCCGTTTTGAGGCCAGACTCACTTGCACGCGCCCGCAACATGTCCGAAATAGTATTTTATAAGTGGCCGGAAAATGTTCTTGGAATGGGTTGAAAGTTGGCGTGCGGTCTAATTTTAGTGTAGGAAGACCGCCTGTCAAATTTCATCGCATTCGGAGTTCGTTTGATAGCCCAACGGATAACTATAGCGACATTATAGTCGGTCTGACGTCGGACGTTTTCGGTCTCCGAAAACAGTCGCCGGGCCTCTCCTCTTCTCTCTTCTCAGACCTTTGCCTTCTGCACTACCTCTCACCGCCAGGACCTACCTAACCTCTCTTGTCAGCCCGCGGACCTCCTCCCGCGCGCGTCCGAAATCTGTCCCGGACCCGACCCGGACAGTCGTTACCGCTGTGTCTGGATCATCCCCAAACGTCTACAAAACATCTCTGTTTTGTTTATTAGACTTCCTAACCTATTTTTTCTCAACCGCTCGATTTCGATCGAAGGATCCAGATTAGCCCCTAGCCAAACACCCATATGCTATAAATATATAGTCCAGCCCTAAATTTCAGGAGAGATGTCCCATCCTCCCAGCCGCCGCCGCCATTCCACCAAATCCCCGTCGGGATCTCCCCTACCCGATTCACCCAGTCAAGCCTCCACCTTCCCCTGATCCAAAATCCCTTCGGGCTTCTCTGCGTTGATCCCTGAGCTCCACAGCCCCCTCCTCCCGATCCAAGGCGCCCACTCCCCTCAGCCCCGCAGCAACTCGCCGGAGCTCCTCTCCAGCACACCGGCGACCCTGACCATGCCAGGCCATCCCTGTCGCCCCTACCCTTCCTCCTTCTCCTTCCCTTCTCCAACTCTCTCTAAACCCCCTCCATGTCACTGTACCAGGCATGTGCAGGAGCTTCCACCGCCGCGCCGTGGGCTCGTTCCCCTGCCGCATCTCGTCCGGGGCCTCTACCTCACACGGATTCGTGAACCAGCGTCGGCCGCCGCCGTCCCGTTCGTCTTCCAGCGAGACGACGCACCGAGCTCGCCACCGTCCGCCAAGCCTCTGCGCCGCTCTCGCCAAGTCCATCGTCGCCGGCCTCTGCTTGCTCTGCTCGAAAGCAGAGGAGCTTCGCTCGTCCCGCTCAAGCGCCTCGACCCCGCGCCTGGACCGCCACCTCGCTTCGATCTGGAATTGGCCCAGCGCCGCGCTCGTGTTAACCGACTCCAGATCAACCGCGCCCTCCCCGTCGATCGCCATGGGTCGCGACCCCCAAGGCCCGGTTGCCTCTGCTGTCAACCGCCCAAGGCCCAGCCTGCCTCTCCAGCGCCAGGCCCAGCGCTCCACGAGAGCTGGCCTGCCACTGTTGTTTGACCCCGGTGCCAAGGCCAAGTCGCCCGCACTACACGCCGGCCCCCGCTGCTTCCCTACAGATCCAGCCTGCCCCACCACTGCTTTGACCGGGCCTCAACCCATGGTGAGGATGCGCCCAGCCCTCTCCTGAGCTTGTTGGGCCGGCCAGATTCGGCCCGATGTATATTTTTTCTGCTATGAACGAATTTTTCTATTTCCAGAAAAACTGCATATTTACAGATTACCCCCCTAGTTTCATGCATTTGATAACTCATCATCCATGCACCAGATTAAATTAATTTATATATGAAACTTGTTTAAAATTATGTGTAGATTAATAATATGCCATTTTCATCTATGTTTAAAATGTTGTTTGTTTAAACTTGCTTAAATAACATGCTAAAATGCTTTATTTCATAACTAAATAACCATAGCTCCGAATTAAATAAACTTTAGATGTAAATGGGGTAAAAAAATGCCTAGTTTAACTTGGTGGCATCACTTTGCATGTTAAACAACTCTAAAATATGGTTTAGGGCAGAACAATACCATAACCAAAATATGCACATGAGGATTTTTCCGGACTTGTTGCTTGTTGTTCCGGCCTCATTTAAACTTGCCTAGATAGGTAGTTTTCATTTGCTTCACCCTCTTGCCATGTTTAACAACATTTAATATTGTTGGGTACATAAACAAGATCGAACTAAATAACTCACGTGGTGTTTCGTTAATGTGCAACGGAGTTGCATATTCAGCTCCACTTAATTTGTAGGGATTGTTTGTGCATTTTGCCATGCCATGCGTCATTAAACCGGACATGCAACATACTTGTTTGCGCATCGTGCCATGCTTATGTGATGATTGTTTACTATGTTGTGTGCTTCTTTCCGGTGTTGCTTCTTCGGGTTGGTTCCGAGAACGTCGTCTTTGTGAGGATCCGTTCGACTACGTCTGTTTGCCTTCTTCATGGACTCGTTCTTCTTCCTTGCGGGATCTCAGGCAAGATGACCATACCCTCGAAATCACTTCTATCTTTGCTTGCTAGTTGCTCGCTCTTTTGCTATGCCTATGCTACGATACCTACCACATGATTATCATGCCTCCCATATTGTTAAGCCATGCCTCTAACCCACCTTGTCCTAGCAAACCGTTGTTTGGCTATGTTACCGCTTGCTCAGCCCCTCTTATAGCATTGTTAGTTGCAGGTGAAGATTGAAGTTTGTTCCTTGTTGGAACATGGAGATGTTGTTCCTTGTTGAAACATGTTTACTTGTTGGGATATCACAATATCTCTTATTTAATTAATGCATCTATATACTTGGTAAAGGATGGAAGGCTCGACCTTATGCCTGGTGTTTTGTTCCACTCTTGCCGCCCTAGTTTCCGTCATATCGGTGTTATGTTCCCGGATTTTGCATTCCTTACACGGTTGGGTTATTATGGGAACCCCTTGATAGTTCGCCTTGAATAAAACTCCTCCAGCAAGGCCCAACCTTGGTTTTACCATTCGCCACCTAGCCTTTTTCCCTTGGGAGTCGCACATCCCGAGGGTCATCTTTATTTTAACCCCCCTCCAGGCCAGTGCTTGTCTAAGTGTTGGTCCGAACTAGAGTCCTTTGCAGCGCCACCTCGGGGAAACTTGAGGGCTGGTTTTAGTTGTATGGAGCACTGATCCGGTGTTGCCCTGAGAACGAGATATGTGCAGCTCCTATCAGGATGTCGGCACATCGGGCGGTCTTGCTGGTCTTGTTTTAACCGTCGAAATGTCTTGTAACCAGGATTCCGAGCCTAAACGGGTCTTCCTGCTAGAAGGAATATCCTTCGTTGACCGTGAGAGCTTGTGATGGGATAAGTTGGGACACCCCTGCAGGGATTTGAACTTTCGAAAGCCGTGCCCGTGGTTATGGGCAGATGGGAATTTGTTAACGTCCGGTTTTAGAAAACCTGAAGTTGACCTTAACTAAAATACATCAACCGCGTGTGTTACCGTGATAGTCTCTTTCCGGCGGAGTCCGGGAAGTGAACACGTTGTTGGAGTTATGCTTGACGTAGGTTGTTCTAGGATCACTTCTTGATCATAATTTTATCGGCCGTGCTCTTCCTTCTCTTCTCGCTCTCATTTGCGTATGTTAGCCACTATATATGCTAGTCGCTTGCTGCAGCTCCACCTCATACCTTTTACCTTACCCACAAGCTTAAATAGTCTTGATCGCGAGGGTGTGAGATTGTTGAGTCCCCGTGACTCACAGATACTTCCAAAACCAGTTTGCAGTTGCCGATGATACCGAGCAGGTGACGCAACCAAGCTCAAGGAGGAGCTCGATGAAGTCGTGTTCTTTGGGTTGTTCCGTTTCCAGTTGGTCAGTAGTGGAGCCCAGTCGGGTCGATCAGGGATCTGTGTAGCTTTTGGGGTAGTCTTCTTTTATTTTGGTTCCGTAGTCGGAACTTGATTGTATCTGATTGATGTAATGTTTTATTCATGTATTTGTGTGAAGTGGCGATTGTAAGCCAACTATGTATCTCTTTCCCTTATGTATTACATGGGTTGTGTGAAGATTACCTCACTTGCTACATTGCTTTCAATGCGGTTATGCCTCTAAGTCGTGCTTCGACACGTGGGAGATATAGCCGCATCGAGGGCGTTACACCTTCCCATTTGGGCTCGAGCTTGTTCTTCTTCTTATCTGGCAGTCGTAGAAATAGTTCGCCAACGTTATAAGTTTTGGCCCATACTTCTCTGCTTTGGTATCTGCGAGCCTGTTGCTGGTAAAATGCGAAACGGGCTTTGGCTACATCGCGCTCTTCCTCCAAGGTGTCCAGACTGTCCTGCCGATCGAGCTCGGCTTCTCTCTCTTTGTACATGCGCACTCGAGGTGAGTCATGAATTATGTCGCAGGGCAGGACTGCCTCTGCGCCGTACACCATAAAAAACGGTGTATATCTGGTACTACGATTCGGCGTGGTCCACCGCCCCTAGAGTACGGAGTCGAGATCCTCTACCCAGTGCGTGTCGGACTTTGTTAAGGAGCGCACTAATCTGGGTTTAATGCCGCTCATTATAAGACCATTTTCTCGTTCGACTTGACCGTTGGTTTGTGGGTGATAGACTGAAGCATGGTCAAGCTTGATGCCCATTTTGCTGCACCAGAGTTTTACCTCGTGGGCCGTGAAGTTCGTGCCGTTATCAGTGATGATGCTATGGGGGACGTCGTAATGGTGTACAACCCCGGATATGAAATCTATCACCGGTCCGGATTCGGCTGTTTTAACCGGTTTAGCCTCTATCCATTTGGTGAATTTATCCACCATGACCAATAAGTATTTTTTCTTGTGGGTTCCCCCTATAAGGGGTCCAACCATGTCAAGCCCCCAGACCGCGAAGGTCCATGTAATGGGGATTGTTTGGAGGGCGGTGGGTGGCATATGGCTTTGATTTGCAAAGAGCTGGCAATCGGCGCAACGTTGGACCAAGTCCTGTGCATCTACCCGGGCCATTGGCCAATAGAATCCTGTACGGAAGGCCTTGCTTACAAGAGCCCGGGCTGTGGCGTGATGACCGCCGAGTCCAGCATGAATTTCTGCCAAAAGGTTCCGCCCTTCCTCTTCGGAGATGCACCTTTGAAGGACTCCGGTAGCGCTTTTTTGTACAATTCTCCCTCATGGACCCTGTAGGCCTTGGATCGCCGCACTATGCAGCGTGCCTCATTTTGGTCCTCCGGAAGTTCCTGTCTAGTCAGGTTGGCCAGGAATGGTTCTATCCACGGGGCAATAATGGCCATTATTTCGTGGGTTGGTTATGTTATTTCGATGGCGGAGCCTCCGATTGTGTCAGAGAGTTCGGTATCGGGTATTTTGGCTGGGTCCGGACTGTTGTTACCAGTGTCCCCTTCCCATGCTATGGATGGCTTGAAAAGCCTTTCCAGAAATATGTTGGGAGGGACCGCGTCACGTTTTGCGCCGATGCGGGCGAGGATATCCGCCGCCTGATTGTTTTCCCGAGCCACATGGTGAAATTCGAGCCCCTCGAACCGAGCTGACATTTTTAGGACGGCATTGTGATAAGCTACCATTTTCGGATCCTTGGTATCAAAGTCTCCATTTATTTGGGATGTCGCGAGGTTCGAATCCCCGCGCACCTCTAGGCGTTGAATGCCCATGGATACTGCCATCCAGAGACCATGTAGAAGGGCCTCATATTCGGCTGTGTTGTTGGAGTCCGTATACATTATATGTAGTACGTATTGAATGGTGTCTCCTGTTGGGGATGTCAAAACGTCGCCAGCCCCCAGACCAGCCAACATTTTGGAGTCATCGAAGTGCATGATCCAGTTTGAATATGTGTCGTACTCCTTAGGGAGTTCGGCTTCCGTCCATTCAGCAAGGAAGTCAGCCAAAACTTGCGACTTAATAGCTCACCGCGGCTTGTAAGTTATGTCAAACGGGAGGAGCTCAATGGCCCATTTGGCAATCCGGCCCGTCGCGTCGCGGTTGTTTAAAATATTGTTAAGTGGTACTTCCGAGGCTACCATTATCGAACACTCTTGAAAGTAGTGTCGCAGCTTCTGGGATGCCATAAATACCGTGTACGCTATCTTTTGATAATGCGGGTGCCGTGATTTGCATGGAGTAAGGACAATGGACACATAGTAAACCGGCTTTTGAAGGGGGAATTTGTGTCCGCCCGCTTCTCGCTCGACGACGAGCACTGCGCTTACTACTTGATGAGTTGCCGCAATGTATAATAGCATTGGTTCGCCAATGTTTGGCGCGGCCAGGACTGGGTTTGTTGCCAATATGGCTTTTATTTCGTTGAGTCCGGCCGTGGTGGCGTCCGTCCACTCGAAGTGTTCGGTGCGCCGGAGGAGGCGATAAAGGGGTAATGCCTTTTCTCCCAAGCGGGAGATAAAGCGGATTAGAGCCGCCACGCATCCAGTCAATTTTTGTATTTGTTTGAGGTCTGTTGGGGTAGCCAACTGTGACAACGCTCAGATTTTGGCCGGATTAGCTTCAATACCTCTACTGGAGACAATGAATCCTAGGAGCTTTCCGGCTGGTACGCCGAAAACGCATTTTTCCGGATTGAGCTTGATGTCATATGTTCGGAGGTTGTCGAATGTGAGCCTCAAGTCGTCTACTAGAGTTTCGACATGCTTGGTTTTAACAACCACGTCATCCACGTATGCCTCCACTGTTTTGCCGATCTGGTTTGCCAGACATGTCTGAATCATGCGCTGATATGTTGCGCCGGTGTTTTTTAGCCCGAAGGGCATTGTGTTGAAGAAGAATGGGCCGTATGGTGTGATGAATGCCATTGTGGCTTGGTCTGGCTCTGCCATTTTAATTTGATGGTATCCGGAGTATGCGTCGAGGAAACACAATGACTCGTGTCCTGTGGTAGCATCGATGATTTGATCGATGCGGGGGAGGGGGAAGGGATCCTTTGGGCAGGCCTTGTTAAGGTCCTTAAAATCGACGCACAAGCGCCAGGATTTGTCCTTCTTTGGTACCATCACCAGGTTTGCTAGCCAGTCCGGATGTTTTATGTCTTTGTTGAATCCGGCCTCCAATAGCTTGGCTAGTTCCTCTCCCATGGCTTGTCTTTTAGGCTCGGAGAAATGTCGAAGAGCCTGCTTGACTGGCTTGAATCCTTTTAGGATATTTAGGCTGTGCTCAGCCAGCCTGCGTGGGATTCCTGGCATGTCTGAAGGTTGCCAGGCAAAAATGTCCCAGTTCTTGTGTAGGAACTCTCGCAGTGCGGCGTCGAATTCAGGGTTTAATTGTGCCTCGATGGAAGCTATTTTTGTAGGGTCTGTTGGATGGACTTGGAATTTGACTATTTTGTCCGCCGGTTTAAAGGAGGTGGACTTGGATCTTTTATCGACTATCACGTCGTCCCTGTTCACCGTGGAGCGCAGTGCAGTTAGTTCTTCGGCCGCTAGGGCTTCGGGTAGTGCCTCAAGGGCCAGTGCAGCTGTCTTATTTTCGGCGCGGAGTGCTATGTCCGGATCACTAACAAGAGTGATGATTCCATTGGGCCCGGGCATTTTGAGCTTCATGTACCTGTAACGGGGTATGGCTTGGAAGATTGTAAACGCCTCCCGCCCTAATAGAGCGTGGTATCCGCTGCTGAACGGGGCCACTTGGAATGTAATTTCTTCGGACCTGTAATTATCCGGCGTGCCGAATACCACGTCTAGTGTGATTTTTCCAGCACAGCGTGCTTCCCGACTGGGGATGATTCCTCTAAAGGTTGTGCTACTTTGCTCAATGCGGCTCCAGTCTATTTCCATCTTTTGAAGAGTTTCCTCATAGATGAGGTTTAATCCGCTGCCGCCGTCCATGAGTACCTTGGTGAGTCGAAAGCCGTCCACGATTGGACTGAGGACCAGTGCGGCTACTGCTCGGGCTGTTCGGAATTTAGGTTCGTCACTGGCATTGAAGGTAATAGCCATGTCACTCCAAGGATTTATTTCTGCTATGTGGCAGATTTTGGCCATGCTGCAGAGTGTTCGCTTGTGTCTATTATTTGATGCGAAGGTCTCAAAGACTGTTAACACCGTATTGTTGTCCATGGGATGGTGTTCTGTGGTCTTTGGTAGGAGTAGATCCTCACCACTTTTGGCCACCTACCGGAGTATCCAACATGCTCTAAGGTTGTGCGTTGGTATTGCATCCGCTGTACTATGAATTTTGCAGGGTCCGTTGAGCCATCCCTCCAGTACGGTTCCTTGCCCCGTAGAGGGATTTTGCTTTTTGGTAGTTAACCCAAGTGTATTGTGATAATGCACCCTTTTATTTCAGACTGGGTTTGTATTCAGGGCCGGATTATCCCAAAATTTTATTTCGGTTTTCCAGGCGCTTTCCATCGAACAGTACTTTCATACTGTGGACACCAAGTCGGCAAAGCGTGTGATTTCGCGACGACTTATGGCGTTGAGGATTCCCTTGTCCATGCAATTATTGCAGAAGAATGAAATTGTGTCTTCCTCGCGGCAGTCCTTTATCCTGTTCATGACCAGGAGGAATCTGGCCCGGCAATGGTGTACTGTTTCTTCAGGCTCTTGCCTAATTTGGGATAGATCACGTATGTTTGGGTGGGTGGGTGGAATTGAATCCGAATCCTCACCCCATCTGAGACTCAGGGGCCAAGGAGTTTCCGAACTCGAAAGTTTGGATTCTTGGATGTTTTTCGATAAATCTAGCCCGCTGCCTGATTCTAGGTTCAGGCCTTGAGTGACGTCCTCCCCTCCACGGGTATCCAGCTTGGAGGGATCGGGAATCCATACATAGCTAGTCCTTAAGATAGATGAAGGGTTACCGCATTGTTCCTCCACCACTGCAATGTGATGGGTGACCTAGGGAGAGTTGATCTCTCTTAGATCGGGTTTAGGCCCAATCTGATCGTAGTCTGTAGCGACTCCCAGGGCGGCGATGCGATCCAAGAGCTCGTTCAGGGAAGAGAGCTCCATTGGATCTAACTTCTTAGCGAGTTCCGAGTTGACGTGAAGATTGCTTTCAATGACCCGAGAAGTCATCGTCGGCGCAGCGGCCGAACAGGCGGTCATAAGAAAACCACCTAGCCGGAGAGTTTGGCCAATAGCCAAGGCTCCCTCAGCGATAGTGTCGTCTTTAAAGACGGGATGAGACATCCTTCGTGGTGGCGATGGCATAGCGGAACTCTCAATGAAAGCACGAATGTCGGTGTCAAAACCGGTGGATCTCGGGTAGGGGGTCCCGAACTGTGCGTCTAGGCCGGATGGTAACAGGAGGCAGGGGACACGATGTTTTACCCAGGTCCGGGCCCTCTTGATGGAGGTAAAACCCTACGTCCTGCTTGATTAATATTGATGATATGGGTAGTACAAGAGTAGATCTACCACGAGACCAGAGAGGCTAAACTAGGGGTGGAAACGGATCGGATGCGGATCGGATAGTGCTCTTGCCACTTCCATTTTCATATTTTCAAAATGAATACGGATGTTATCAGATACGGATGCGGCTCGGATATTATTCGAATACGGATACGTATCGGATATTTTCTTGATTCGGAACGGATACGAATAATATCAACATATTGCTTAAGTAAATTAGTCGATAGCTATGCGACCTGAAATAATCAACTTGTGACATACAATAAGTCAATGATAAATAGGTTTATGAATAAATACTATTGTAATGCATAATAATTTATAAGTTTAATCATATAAAGAGTAAAATTTGACCACTTATTTGGCTTTTATGTTGGATAATTGGAATATTGGGTCTAGAATTTTGAAAATTACCTCCCATAATCTTATTCAGATACGGATATATCCACTTCCATATCCATATTTGTCTCAAAATCTCGTACCATATTTTATTTTTTATTTGTTCAATAAATTCGGATACGAATAATTTCCATTTCCATTTTTGTTCGGATGCGGATGCTTCGAATACGAATAGGCATTTTCTCGAATACGAATATCGGATATTTTGGATTATCCGCTACCAATTTCCACCCCTAGGCTAAACCCTAGAAGCTAGCCTATGGTATGATTTTATGTTATGGTTGTTGTCCTACGGACTAAAACCGTCCGGTTTATATAGACACCGGAGAGGGTTAGGGTTACACAAGGTTGGTTATAAAGGAGGAGATATTCATATCCGTATTGCTTAGCTTGCCTTCCACGCCAATTAGAGTCCCATCCGGACACGAGACGAAGTCTTCAATCTTGTATCTTCATAGTCTAACAGTCCGGCCAATGGAGATAGTCCGGCTGTCTGGAGACCCCCTAATCTAGGACTCCCTCGCACATGCTAACCCATTTCATCCAAGAAGAAAAATGGAAATATGAGAAGGCCAGGCAGATCAAGAAAGCGCAATATAAGAAGGAGAAATTTATGAAGAACACCATTGTCACTATGACAACTGATGAACTTGTAAAAATCCAGTCTAAAATCAAAACCCTCAGCGATGACTTCAAAGCCTACTATGCTGATTGGCAAGGAGCCAAGGTCAGTTTTGTTAAACTGACTGAGAAGTTCACCTCCAATGTTGCAGCTCCATCGCAACAGGAAATTCCTCAAGATGAAGCATCTGCTCAGCCAACTGAAGAACATGCTAGCACCGCTGATGACTTTCAGGCTGCTGAAGAAAATGTGAGTTCCAGGGCTGATGACTGCATTCCAGCCGCTGAAGAAATTTTCAGGGCATCCACTAGTGGTGCGCCTGAAGAAAATGAAGAAGTCAGGGCAACTGCATCAGTTGTGCCTGAAGAAAATCAACCAGATTCCTCTGCTCCTCCTGCGCCTACACCAACTCCGATCCTTCCATCTGCATCAGATGTGAAGAAGACCAAGGCTACAGAGCGTGCAGTTGTGAAGAAAAGGAAAGCATCAGCTACTTCAAATTCTTCAGCTCTGAAGAAAATGAAGTCTATGACAAGTTCATTCGTAAATCCCATTGATGCTGTTCCGATCTCAATCATGCCATCAAAGGACCTTGTTCCTTTTGATGAAGAATATGTGATTCCAAGTGAATCTGATGAAGAGAATCCCTCTACTGCTTCATCAGAGCAGATGGATGAAGAAATTGAAGTGGATACAATCCCTTCAACACCAGTTATTTCCTCGTCTATGCCTCAGTTCACAGCTGAAGAGGCTGGCGTTGAAGAAATGGAAGATGAAGATGTGGACATTGGCTGCACCACACCTGTGCTAAGTGATGAATTTTGGGAGACTCAGAACCCCAACTCTCCACTGTTCACACCTTTACAACAAATACCTCAGTCCCCTGCACAAACTATTCAAATGGGCTCTGAAGAAACTCACCTCACTTCGTCTGTACGTGAAGAAATTCCATCCACTAGTGCTGAAGCAACTACTACTGCTGAACATCTGAAGATGCAGACTGCCACTGAAGAGGAACCAGAAATTCCTCAGCCTGAAGAACCTGAGATTGCGATTCCCGAGGTTGTGATGCAACTCACTGACACTACTCTACCCAAGCCAAAGGATCCATTCTCCAGGAAGCAAAAATCCAAGGCTCATGATTTCTTCGGCGAGCACGTATTCTTCACAGACTACGACCCCTATGACTCTGCTCGCATTAGGAAAAGGCGTTTCTGGACTACCAGCCAGGCTACTTTCTATTCCTCAGTGTTGTTTAACAAAGACAAAATCTTCTACCATGAGCACATTCCTCACGTGGATATGGAATCTCTGCCATGCTTCGAGCCAGTCCTCAGTGTTCTTCATGACGCTGGACTGTTAAATTTCTGCACTGACATATGTGATTAGAATGAAGAACTCATTCTTCAATTTTATAAGACGCTGCACATCACAGGAGATTCTGAAGATGTGAATTCATGGGTGCTGGACTGGATGTCTGAAAACACTCACTACACGGCACCAACTACTGAATTGCTTCGTGCTTTACCACTCAGTCCTCCCCTTGAAGCTGCTCGTTGCATCTATAGTGAACCTGAGCTTACAAATCACTACATGCAAGTTCTGATGAAGCCTTTGAAGCCAGGTCAGGCCCCACAAACCAAATTCCTTGTGAAGGAATTACTATATGTGCCTCTGACTGTCTATCGCATTCTGACGAGGACAATGAGTCCCATCAAAGGCCACGACTCATCTGATGAGGAAATAGTTGGCATCATGAAGAATCTGCTATTCAACATCATACATAGCATTCCTATCAACTATCACGATTTCTTCATGAGGACTCTGGCAAATGCTGCACTTTCTCCGTTTGAGCTGAAACCTTATGCACCTTGGATTATGAGATTCCTCAGGACAAGGTCTTCACTCAACTACAAGGCTGATTTTCAGAATCACCTTAGCTATCTACCCCCGATTGAAGTCCTCAAGCAGGCTTTTGCTTCAACTGATGAAAAGGGCAAGGCTCCTGCTGTCTTTAGTGAAGGCATTCGTCCATTGGATGGTCAATTTCGCAAAGCTGCATCTTATTCCACCAATGATGACTCTGCCACACATGACTCTGCACCCAAGTCTACTCCTCAAGCGACTGCTCCTTGTGTGATTATTGACCATAAGCTTCTGCTTAGTCTTCACTAGAAGGTGGATCGAAACCATAAATGGGTTAAGCGTCAGTTTGGTTCATTTCTTCACAACATGACTGCTACACATAATGCAGTGAAGAAAAACCATTACTACCTCCATGAAGTCTTCGGTCGCACCTAGGCCACTCTGTCACATCTGTATGGCGAAGAAGATCTCAAGGCAATGGGTCTCAAGGAAGATTTTGACTGGTCTGCACCTCCATCGAAGAAATACAAGAAGGTCAAGGTTCCTCCTTTGGTGTCCAGCTGCTATTCTTCATCGTGCGACACCGATGAGCATGAAGACTTGGACGACACTGCAGCAGGCCCTTCCACGACAAACGACCCCGACAACTCTAGCGCTCCATCATCAACTTGATATTCTTCAGGGGCGTTAGTCCTCATTTTCGATCCTTTTGGTCATTCAATGACAAAGGGGAGAATTTTGAGTTAGTCTTCAAGCGGGTCTATCTATATGGGCGTTGTTTTTTTGCTAAGTTACAACTCTTGTTCTTCTGAAACTTTATTGGATCGAGTTGTAAACTTAAACCCGATGGTGCTCTGATACTTTTGATGTGTTTTTCTGCATGCTTATTCCTCATATATGCTAATGCACGCATGCTGAATTACATCAGTCACCATATTTCATCATGCATTTCAAATTCCTCATTATGATATGTCAAATGCGTGTATGAATTACAAGATATAGGGGGAGATCTCCATGATTCTACTCTTCAAGTGTGCAATGCTTCAAAAGCAAATTCCTCACCATGCACATCTTCAGGGGGAGTTCTTCTATATCTTGCAATCAAATTCCTCAATATCAGTATTTACACTTCATATGTTTATCCCCGTTGAAAACTTAACCTATATTGTCATCAATCACCAAAAAGGGGGAGATTGTAAGTGCATCTAGTGCCCCTTAGTGATTTTGGTGTATTGAAGACTTATAGGTTAAGGGACTAATGCGTTTGTGAGTGTACACACGTCTATAAGTCTATGAGGAGTTTGATATTTACAGAGAAAGTTGACCCCTAAAAATGAAGTTCTTCGACTGAAGACTTTGAATTTCTGAAGACTTTTTGAAGACTCTGAAAGTGAAGAAATTGGTGTGATCTTGAAGACCTGGTATTCATTTGAGGAACATGAAGCGTGAAGACTTTTGTTTTTGTAGTTTCATTTTCTCTTTCTTGAGTCTTAGGAAACACCATACTGTTAAAGGGGGTCATGGAAATAATAAGGAAAAATTTCCATGTGATGCTCAACTCAAAATCCTACACCTACCAATCCCTTCGAGTGAAGCCATTGGAAATCTCATATAGTTCAGTCATATTCTTTAGTGACAGAGACAAAGTTCTTCTGGTCTCTGAGGAATTTGTTCTGACTGAGGAGTTAGGAATTCGCCAGTGCAGATTGCCTACACAGTGAGGAACATGATAGCCCTGAGGATTTTGCTACTCAAAATTCCGACCATTGTTGTGCTATGCACCAGCTGTCCCTAAAATATGTACCCACCTAACGGTCATATCATTGAAGGGCATTTATGTCTTATCATGTCGGGCTGCTCCCTAGGCTATAAATAGCCGCCCCCTACAACCACTAGCTGGTTGGCTGCTCCGAGAGAAACTGACACTTGTCATTTGAGAGCATCCCATCCTCCGAGGACTTTGAGCGAAAATCATCAAGTGAGGAAACCAAACCCAAACCCAAACACCTACAAACCCAAGTGATTAAGCATCACTGAAGAGATTGATCCTGCGCGGATCCGACGCTTGTTACCTTTGAAGACTGTACTTCTTCCAGACAGTTAGGCGTCAAGGTCTAGAGAATCCAAGAGGAATTGTGGATCCCCGAGTGACAAAGTTTGTGAAGGTTCAGAAGTCACCTGAAGACTTACCATGAGTGATTGGGCGAGGTCTGTGTGACCTTAGCTGAAGGAGAACACGGTGAGGACTGTGTGTCCGGGACTGTGTGTCCTCAGGTTTAAATACCTAGCCGCTCCAACCAGACGTACAACTGAGACAGCAGTTGGAACTGGTCTACCAAATCATTGTCTTCACCAAGCTTACTGGTTCTATTTCCTCAACTCTTTCATTTCCTCATAACCGTGTTGAGTGCTTGTTCATATCTGTGTTTGAAGACTTTGACTGAAGACTTTCTCAATTTCCTCAGTTCAATTTCTTTAGTCTATTTGTCTTCATCCTGTGTTATCCCGTGTTTACGTTTTCTGTACTTTGTGCTTGTTTTCATTTCATCATGATGACTATGCTTGTGCTCTGTTATGTTTACTTTTGAGTACTTATTCCGCTGCTAGTAGTTCTTCACTAAGGAATTTCCTCACCTGCAAATTCCATAGTGAAGAATTCATAAAAATCGCCTATTCACCCCCTCTAGTCGATATAACGCACTTTCATATAGGCACTCTATGTCTAAGACTCCCCAACATAGACTCATCCATCTTCCTCCAAAGGTGTTTAAACCAAAGCAATGGAGACCATTAGCTTTGATACCAATTGAAAGGATCGAGAAGAGGTGTCTAGAGGGGGTGAATAGACTCTTAGCAAGAAAAGTTGCAGTTTTTAAATTCTTTAAGTTGAAGTGGAGTTTTAGCACAAGTTCAAACATTCACAATACATATCAAGCAAGCATGATACGAGTATATGAGCAGCAAAAAGTAAATCATGCAAGTTGCAAGAATGTAAAGGATGGGATTTGAGTGTGCAAACGCAATTGGAGACACAGAGATTTTTGGCGTGGTTCTGATAGGTGGTGCTATCGTATATCCACGTTGATGGAGACTTCAACTCACGAAGGGTAATAGTTGCGCGAGTCCACGAAGTGCTCCACCCACGAAGGGTCCACGAAGAAGCAACCTTGTCTATCCCACCATGGCCATCGCCCACAAAGGACTGGCCTCACTAGGGTAGATCTTCACGAAGTAAGTGATCTCCTTGCCCGTACAAATTCCTTGGTTCAACTCCACAATCTTGATAGAGGATCCCAAGTGACACCTAACCAATCTAGGAGACACCACTCTCCAAAAGGTAATAGATGGTGTGTTGATGATGAACTCCTTGCTCTTGTGCTTCAAATGATAGTCTCCCCAACACTCAACTCTCTCTCATAGGATTGGATTTGGTTGAAAGATGATTTGAGTGGAAAGCAACTTGAGGAAGGCTAGAGATCAAGATTTATGTGGTTCGAATGGAATATCTTGACCTTAACAGAAGTGTAGGTGGTTCTCTCTCAGAAAATGTATGTTGGAAGTGTAGGCATGTTCTGATGACTCTCTCCATGAATGAAGAGTGGGTGGAGGGGGTATATATAGCCTCCACACAAAATCTAACTGTTACACACAAATCTCCAAACTCGGTGGGACCGAATTATACAACTCGGTCGGACCGATTTGGTTCATAATGTGACCGTTAGGCATTTCAGTGGGACCGACATGATCAACTCGGTGGGACCGATGTGCTAGGGTTAGGGTAAAGCCTTATCTCAGTTGGACCGATTACACAAACTCAGTGGGACCGACTTTGGTAATAAGCTAAACAGAGAGTTGGCCAAGAAAACTCGATGGGACCGATTTCATATTTCCGTGAGACCGATATTAATGCAATAGGCAACAGAGAGTTTGCAAGCCCATCTCGGTGAGACCGAGATCCCATCGGTGAGACTGAATTTATCAGGGTTTCTAGCAGTGGCTATGTCAAGAGAACTCGGTGGCGCCAGATAGAAAGTTTCGGTGAGGCCGAGTTTGACTTTTGGTTTGGGACAAATGTGGATGTGAGAAAGTGGTTGAGTGCTTTGAAGCATATCACTAAGCACTTTGAGCAAGCAAGCCATTAAGCAACACCTCATCCCCTCTTAATAGTATTGGCTTTCCTATGGACTCAATGTGATCTTGGATCACTAAAATGAAAAATGTAGAGTCCCGAGCTTTGAGCTTGAGCCAATCCTTTGTCCTTATCATCTCGAAGGGGTTGCACATCCTCTAGTCCATGCCACTCCATTGTTTAACTTATCTGAAGCATACTAGATGAAAGCATTAGTCCAACAAGAGATATGTTGATATTAATTACCAAAATCACCCAGGGAGCACTTGTGCTTTCACCGAGTCAAGAGGTATGAGACCTCTGACAAGTATTTTGCCTACAAGATGGAGGATAATAGCTCAACCAGTGAGCATGTGCTCAGAATGTCTGAGTACTATAATCGCTTGAATCAAGTGGGAGTTAATCTTCCAGATAAGATAGTGATTGACAGAGTTCTCTAGTCACTATTACCAAGTTACTGGAACTTTGTGATGAACTATAATATGCAAGGGATGACGAAAACGATTCCCGAGCTCTTCGTGATGCTGAAATCAATGAAGGTAGAAATCAAGAAAAGCATCAAATGTTGATGGTTGACAAGACCAGTAGTTTCAAGTGAAAGGGCAAGGGAATGAAAGGGAATTTCAAGAAGAATGGCAAGCAAGTTGCCACTCCCATGAAGAAGCCCAAAGCTAGACCCAAGCCTGAAACCGAGTGCTTCTACTGCAAAGGAAATGGTCACTAGAAGCGGAACTGCCCCCAATACTTGGCGGATAAGAAGGATGGAAAAGTAAACAAAAGTATATATGATATACATGTTATTGATGTGTAATTTACTAGTGTTCATAGTAACCCCTGGGTATTTGATACTGGTTCAGTTGTTATGATTAGTAACTTGAAACAGAAGTTACAAAATGAACAAAGACTAGTTGTGTAAGTGCATCTAGTGCCCCATAGTGATTTTGCTGTATTGAAGACTTATAGGTTAATGGACTAATGCGTTTGTGAGTGTACACAGGTCTATAAGTCTATGAGGAGTTTGATATTACAGAGAAAGTCGACCCCTAAAAATGAATGTCTTCAATTGAAGACTTTGGATCTCTGAAAACTTTCCGAAGACTTTGAAAGTGAAGAAATTGGTGTAACCGTGAAGACTTGATATTCATGCGAGGAACATGAAGCGTGAAGACTTTTGTTTTTGTAGTTTCATTTTCTCTTTCTTGAGTCATAGGAAACACCGTACTGTTAAAGGGGGTCGAGGTAAAACTAAGGAAAAGGTTTCCAGGTGATCCTCAACTCAAAATCCTACACCTACCAATACCTTCGAGTGAAGCCATTGGAAATCTCATACAGTTCAGTCAATTTCTTCAGTGACAGAGACGAATTTCTTCTGGTGTCTGAGGTATTTGTTCTGACTGAGGAGTTAGGAATTCGCCAATGCGGATTGCCTACAAGTGAGGAACATGATAGCCCTGAGGAATTTGAACCTCAAATTTCCGACCATTGCTGTGCTATGCGCTAGCTGTCCCAAAATATCTTATCCACCTAACGGTCATATCATTGAAGGACATTTATGTCTTATCATGTCGGGCTGTTCCCTAGGCTATAAATAGCCGCCCCCTACAACCACTAGCTGGTTGGCTGCTCCGTGAGAAATTGACACTAGTCATTGAGAGCATCCCATCCTCCGAGGACTTTGAGTGAAAATCATCAAGTGAGGAAAAACCCAAAACTCCAAACCAAACACCTACAAACCCAAAGTGATTGAGCATCACTGAAGAGATTGTTCCTTTGTGGAACTGACGCTTGTTACCTTTGAGGACTGTGCATCCTCCAGACGGTTAGGCGTCATGGTCTAAAGCATCTAAGAGGAAATTGTGGATCGCCGAGTTACCTAGTTTGTGTAGGTTTGGAAGTCACCTAAAGACTTACCACGAGTGATTGGACGAGGTCTGTGTGATCTTAGTTCAAGGAGAATATGGAGAGGACTGTGTATCCACAGGTTTAAATACCTAGCCGCTCTAACCAGACGTACAACTGTCATAGTAGTTGGAACTGGTCTACCAAATTATTGTCTTCACCGAGCTAACGGGTTCTATTTCCTCAACCCTTTCACTTCTTCATTACTGTGTTGTGTACCTGTTCATATCTGTTTGAATACTTCGACTGAAGACATTCTCAATTTCCTCAGTTCAATTTCTTCAGTCTGTTTGTCTTCATTCTGTTTTATCCTGTGCTTACGCTTTCTGTACTCTGTGTTGTGTTTCCAATTCATCATGATGTCCATGCTTATGTTATGTCATGCCTGCATCTGAGTACTTATTCCGCTGCAAGTAGTTCTTCGCTTAGGAATTTCCTCACCCTGAAATTCCTCAGTGAAGAATTTATAAAAATTGCCTATTCACCCCCTCTAGTCGACTTAACGCACTCTCAATTGATATCAGAGCAGGGTACTCCCTTGTTCTATGTGATTTTGGTTTAACCGCCTGGAGTTTTAGTTATGTTGACCGCAAGTATGATCAAGGTCTCTGTTGGGTGTCCTACCTTCGATGGGACGAACTACCCCTACTGGAAGTATAAGATGCGAATGCATCTTGAGGCAATTGACAACGATCTCTGGTACACTATGGAAAATGGCGTTCCCTCTATCACTCCTACCATCAATGTTGCTGATGTGAAGAGATTCAAGCAACTTGACTCTCAAGCGAAGAACATCATATGTGGCCATCTAAGCAAAGGGCGGTATGGCAAAGTGAGTGCTTTCGAGACACCAAAACTTATCTAGGACAGGCTGTCCAAGGTCAATGAAGGAGTCTCAACCCAGCGTGATTCTCGAGTTGACGTTCTTCGCCATCTCTTCAACCACTTTAAAAGACTTGACAATGAAAATGTTCAGCAAACCTTCGATCGCCTCACTGACATTTCTAATGAGCTTCAAGCACTTGGTGCCTCTGACATCTCCTAGCACGAGATGGTGAAGAAATTGCTTCGATCGCTTGATGCCTCATTTAACACCCTTGCACTAATGATACAAGAATGTGGAGACTACAAGTCACTTGATCCTGCTAATATCCTCAAGAGGTAAACACTCATGAGTTCCAGCTTGCTGAGAAGAGAGATCTCTATGGACCAAGCTATGGCAGATCACGTGCTTTGAAGGCCAAGGCAGTGTCTGAATCTGAAGGTGAAGATTTTGGTAGCAGCCTTGGTGATCGTGAGGAAATTCTAGAAGTTCTCAAGACGTGGTCATTTTGCAAAATCCTCAAGAAGCGATGACTTAAGATCATATTCCTCATCCCGTGATCACAAGAAGAGACTTTGCCACAAATGCAAGAAACCAGGTCACTACATTTAAGATTGTCCTCAGTGGGAAAAGGAATCAAAGAAGAAGAAGTACAAGGACTACAGTTCTGATGATTCAAAGAAGAAGAAGAAATCTTCAAAGTCCTCTTCATCAAAACCTTCAAGGTCTTCATCTCACAAGAAGAGCAGCTCCAAGAAGGATCATGCATTTATTGGCAAGGAAATGGACTCTGAGGCTGAATCTGAGGAAAATGAGGAAGAGGAGGCATCTGAGGAGTCAGACTCTGGTGTGGCGAGCCTAGCCCTCGCTACTGCGTTCATCAGCAAGTCCATCTTCAACTCTGAAGAAAAGGACCTCCCCAACATCACTGACAACGACAATGATGACTACGCTCCCACCTATTGCTTCGTTGCAAAAGGTGCAAAGGTACTCAAATATCCCTCCTCTAAATCAAGTGAGGATGAATCTGATGAAAACCTCAAGCCTAGCTATTCTAAACTTGCTAAGATTGTTGTGAAACAACAAAAGGCTCTTGAAAAGGTTCAAAATATGCTAGACAAAAGCGATGATATGTTGGGTGAAGAAATGGATCACACTAAAACTTTGACTGAAAATCTTCACAAACTTCAGAATAAGTTTGATAATCTTTAGAGTCATCATAACACTCTCTTATCTGATCATGAGAAGCTTTCTTACGAATTTCTTCAAAGAAAGCAAGATCTTGAGAAGCTAAGAGTGAGTTATGTAGATCTTCAGAAGGAGCATGATTCATTACTTGCTCAACTAATCAGCGCTACTCAGGAAGAATTTAATCCTCCATGTTTGAAGTGCATTGAACATGAATCTGCTAATTCTTCACTGAAAGTTCAAATGCTTATATTGCCGCAAATTCTTCACCTGACTATGATGTCACTAATTCCTCATCTAAGGATGCTGCTAGTATCACTGACCATGCAGGGCTGAAGGACTGTATGTGACAGGCATGTACAAAAGCCTCAAAGGGAATCATGCTCTTTGTGATGTGCTTAAGAAGCAAATCCTCAATAGGAATACTAGGAAAGAGGGTATTGCCTTTGAGAGGAAACTTAATGCTGATGGGACCTACTAGAAGCCTGAGCAGTATCACAAAACCTCATGGGTTGCTGCAAAGGGACCTTCAGTGGATCCATCTACTTTATCCGGCTTTACATGTGAATCTTCATATTCTTCTGATGAGTCATTTGACTCCAATTATAAACTATTCAAAAATCAGAATGGTGAAGTATTTGCTAGATATGTTGGCACTAACCGCAGGAACGGTCCTCCTATGAAGAAAATCTAGGTTCCCAAAAGGTGCCTTGAAAGTCTTCAGGTGAATGTCATCATGACACCACCTATGAAGAATAGGAATCCCAGATCAAATTCTTCATATGGACCAAAGTCTTCACATGGATCAAAGTCCTCATATGAACATCATCTGCTAACACCTCTGTTTCGCAGGGAAAGGCTAAGGGTTATGGATTTGTGCATTATTCTTCAAATCATTATGTTCAGAAATCCTTGAAGAATTTCTCTGCTTACTCATATGCTTACCCTAACCCCTCTTATGTGAAACGAAGTGGATTGGCATCTATGCCACCTTTCTCTTATGGAGTTCGTAGAATGATGAACTCTTTGCCGCCCCTTCAGATGTGGGTGGTGAAGAAAAAGAACTAACCTCTTATGCAGGGTCAGGTCTCCAAACGAACTTAAACATCTAAAGAATTTGCTGGAGACCTGAATATTCTTGAAAGGACGCAAGCTAATCATGAAGAAATGAATCTTCGTTTCTCACGTCCTCACATTACTTTACCTGTTCTATCGCTTGATGAAACTGATCCGATGAATTTGATGACATATTATTCACTAATGAAGTATATGAGTTCGTAAGCTGCACTAATTCATGTGTAGGATGATCAACCCAAAGCCACTAAGTGGGTCCTCGATAGTGGACATACAAATCACATGACTGGTGACATGAGCTTATTGATGGACTCTCCTTTATCTCCATCACATCTAAAGTATATCAGCTACGCTGGAAAAGGCAAAAGCAATGTATTGGGTCTAGGTAAGGTTGCAATCTCAAAGGATCGACACATGGACAAAGTCATGCTTGTCGAGTCCTTAGGGTTCAACCTCATGTCTGTCTCAATGCTTTGTGATCTTGATATGGTTGTTGTCTTTGGCAAGTATCGTTCTGTTGTGATCATGGAAGCTGACAATTCCAAAGTCTTTGAAGGCTTTAGGAGAGGAGATTTGTATATTGTTGATTTCTCTACAGGACCACAACCTGCTACATGTCTACTTGCAAAAGCTTCAGAAGGCTGGCTATGGCATTGACGACTTGGTCATGCTGGGATGAGGAACTTGCACACGCTCGTGAAGAAGAAGCATGTCATTGGCATCGAGGGTGTTAAATTCCTCAAGGACCATTTGTGTGGAGCTTGTGAAGCCATAAAGATGACCAAGTCCAAGCATCCCTCAAAGACCATCATGACTACCACTCGTCCATTTGAATTGCTTCACATGGATCTCTTTGGCCCTACTCACTATGCCACGTTTACTAATGCTGCATCTTTATATGGCTTTGTCATTGTTGATGATTATTCTCGATATACATGAGTGCATATCATCACTTATAAAACTGAAGTGCAGGAAGTCTTCAAATGATTTTCCTCGAGGGCTTCAACCAACTTTGGTGTGAAGATCAAGCACATCAGAAGTGACAATGGAACTGAGTTCAAGAACACTGGTCTTGATGACTATCTTGATGAACTTGGATGTTACTCATGAGTTATCTGCTCCTTATACTCCTCAGCAGAATGGCGTCATGGAGCACAAGAACAGAACTCTTGTTGAGATGGCCTGCACTATGCTTGACGAGTACAAGACGCCTCCTCGCTTCTGGCCTGAGGCAATTGATACTGCATGCCACATCATCAACAGGGTATATCTTCACAAATTCTTCAGAAAGACCTCATATGAACTCCTCATGAACAAGAAACCCAATGTGAGTTATTTCAGAGTCTTCGGTGCTAAATGTTGGATTAGAGATCCACATCACAATTCTAAATTTGCACCAATAGCACATGAAGGTTTTATGCTTGGTTATGGTAAGGACTCGCACACCTACAGAGTCTTCAACACATATCACCACAAGGTTATTAAAACTGAAGATGTGCGGTTCGATGAAACTAATGGCTCGCAAAGAGAGCACCTACCTCCTATGCTAGATGAAATACCACCTGAGGAACCCATTAAGTTCAAGGCTACTGAAGATGTCATTCCTACCGAAGAATCTGCTGAAGAAGTCATTCTAGAACGTGAAGAACATCATACTGGTGCACCTGAAGAAAATGGCTCTGAAGAAAATGCTGAGAAAATTCCTCATCGTCAACCAGCTCATCCTCGCGTTGCTAATGAAGTGCAGATTGAGAAAATCATCAGCGACATCAACACACCAGGTCCTGTATAAGTGCATCTAGTGCCCCTTAGTGATTTTGGTGCATTGAAGACTTACAGGTTAAGGGACTAATGCGTTTGGGTGTGTACACAGGTCTATAAGTCTATGAGGAGTTTGATATTTACAGAGAAAGTCGAGCCCTAAAAATGAAGTTCTTTGATTGAAGACTTTGGATTCCTGAAGACTTCCTGAAGACTTTGAAAGTGAACAAATTGGTGTGACCGTGAAGACTTGGTATTCATTCGAGGAACATGAAGTGTGAAGACTTTTGTTTTCGTAGTTTCTTTATCCTCTTTCTTGAGTCATAGGAAACACCCTACTGTTAAAGGGGGTCGGGGATATACTAAGGAAAAGTTTCCAAGTGATGCTCAACCCAAATTCCTACACCTACCAATCCCTTCGAGTGAAGACATTGGAAATCTCATGTAGTTCAGTCAATTTCTTCAGTGACAGAGACGAAGTTCTTCTGGTCTCTGAGGAATTTGTTCTGACTGAGGAGTTAGGAATTCGCTTGCACGGATTGCCTACAAGTGAGGAACATGATAGCCCTGAGGAATTTGATAGTCAAATTTCCGACCGTTGCTGTGCTACGCGCCAGCTGTCCCAAAATATCCTCCCACCTAACGGTCATATCATTGAAGTGCATTTATGTCTTATCATGTCAGACTACTCCCTAGGCTATAAATAGCTGCCCCCTAAAACCACTAGCTGGTTGGCTGCTCCGAGAGAAATTGACACTTGTCATTTGAGAGCATCCCATCCTTTGAGGACTTTGAGTGAAAATCATCAAGTGAGGAAAACCCAAACCCAAACACCTACAAACCCAAAGTGATTGAGCATCACTGAAGAGATTGATCCTGCGTGGATCCAACACTTGTTACCTTTGAAGACTGTGCATCTTCCAGACGGTTAGGCATCATGGTCTAGAGCATCCAAGAGGAAATTGTGGATCACCGAGTGACCGAGTTTGTGAAGGTTTAGAAGTCACCTGAAGACTAACCACGAGTGATTGAGCGAGGTCTGTGTGACCTTAGCTCAAGGGGAATACGGTGAGGACTAAGTGTCCTGAACTGCGTGTTTAGGACTGGGTGTCGGGGACTGTGTGTCCTCAGGTTTGAATACCTAGCCGCCCTAACCGGACGTACAACTGTCACAACAGTTGGAACGGGTCTATCAAATCATTTTCTTCACCGAGCTAACTGGTTCCATTTCCTCAACCCTTCCATTTCCTCATTACTGTGTTGTGAGCTTGTTCATATCTGTTCGAAGACTTTGACTAAAGACTTTCTCAATTTTCTCAGTTCAATTTCTTCAGTCTGTTTGTCTTCATCCTATTTTATCCTGTGTTTATACTTTCTGTACTCTGTGCTTGTATTCATTTCATCATGATGATCATGCTTATGTTCTGTTATGTTTGCATCTGAGTACTTATTCCGCTGCAAGTAGTTCTTCTCTTAGGAATTTCCTCACCCTGAAATTCCTCAGTGAAGAATTCATAAAAATCACCTATTCACCCCCCTCTAGTTGACTTAACGCACTTTCAATTGGTATCAGAGCAAGGTACTCCCTTGTTCTTTATGATTTTGGTTTAACCGCCTAGAGTTTTAGTTATGTCGACCGCAGGTATGGCCAAAGTTTCTGTTGGGTGTCCTACCTTTGATGGGACGGACTATCCCTACTGGAAGAATAAGATGCGCATGCATCTTGAGGCAATTGACAATGATCTCTGGTACGTTGTGGAAAATGGCGTTCCCTCTATCACTCCTACCATCAACGCTGCTGATGTGAAGAGATTCAAGCAACTTGATTCTCAAGCGAAGAACATCATATGTGGTCATCTGAGCAAAGGGCAGTATGGCAGAGTGAGTGCTTTGGAGATAGCAAATCTTATCTGGGACAGGATGTCCAAGGTCAATGAAGGAGTCTCAACACAACATGACTCTCGAGTTGACGTTCTTCGCAGTCTCTTCAACCGCTTCAAAAGACTCAACAATGAAAATGTTCAGCAAACCTTCGATCGCCTCACTGACATCTCAAATGATCTTCAAGCACTTGGTGCCACTGACATCGCCGACCATGAGGTGCTGAAGAAATTGCTGAGATCGCTTGATTCCTCATTTGATACTCTGGCATTGATGATACAAGAACATGGAGACTATAAGTCACTTGATCCCGCTGATATCCTTGAGAGGCTAAACACTCGTGAGTTCCAGCTTGCTGAGAAGAGAGATCTCTATGGACCAAGCTATGGTAGATCACGAGCTCTGAAGGCCAAGGCAGTGTTTGAATCTGAAGGTGAAGATTCTGGTAGTAGCCTTGGTGATCCTGAAGAACTGAGCCAGGAGCTAGCAATGATCATGAGGAAATTCCAGAAGTTCTCAAGACGTGGTCGTTTTGGAAAATCCTCAAGAAGTTATGACTTAAGATCATATTCTTCATGCTGCGATTACAAGAAGAGACTCTGCCACAAATGCAAGAAACCCGATCACTACATTGAAGATTGTCCTCAGTGTGAAAAGGAATCAAAGAAGAAGAAGAAGTAAAAGGACTATAGTTCTGATGATTCAAAGAAGAAGAAGAAATCTTCAAAGTCTTCTTCATCAAAACCTTCAAGGTCTTCATCTGACAAGAAGAGCAGCTCCAAGAAGGCTCGGGCATTCATTGGCAAGGAAATGGACTATGAGGCTGAATCTGAGGAAAATGAGGAAGATGAGGAATCTGAGGAGTCAGACTCTGGTGTGGCGAGCCTAGCCCTCACTACCGCGTTCGTCAGCAAGTCCATATTCAACTCTGAGGAAAATGACCTCCCCAACACCACTGATGACGACGATAATGACTATGCTCCCACCTATTACTTCATGGCTGTCGGTGTCAAAACTGGCGGATCTCGGGTAGGGGGTCCCGAACTGTGTGTCTAGGCAGATGGTAACAGGAGACAAGGGACACGATGTTTTTACCCAGGTTCGGGCCCTCTCGATGGAGGTAAAACCCTACTCCTGCTTGATTAATATTGATGATATGGGTAGTACAAGAGTAGATCTACCACGAGATCAAGGAGGCTAAACCCTAGAAGCTAGCCTATGGTATGATTGTTGTATGATGAAGTTGTCCTATGGACTAGAACCCTCCGGTTTATATAGGCACAGGATAGGGTTAGGGTTACACAGAGTCGGTTACAATGGTAGGAGATCTTGAATATCCGCATCGCCAAGCTTGCCTTCCACGCCAAGGAAAGTCCCATCCGGACACGGGATGAAGTCTTCAATCTTGTATATTCATAGTCCTGGAGTCCGGCTGAAGGTATAGTCCGGCTACCCGAACACCCCCTAATCTAGGACTCCCTCAGTAGCCCCTGAACCAGGCTTCAATGACGACGAGTCCGGCGCGCATATTGTCTTCGGCATTGCAAGGCAGGTTCCTCCTCCAAGTTCTTCAAGAAGATTTTAAACACCAAGGATAGTGTCCGGCTCTGCAAAATAAGTTTCCACACATTGCCATAGAGAGAATAATATCAACACAAATCTAATCTGCTGACGTATTCCACAGCATGACACCACACTACGGCCAAGTCCTTTACTCGAATCGTTTTTACTTTTCCACCTCAGCACGTTTTGCGAGGCGGTTTCCTTGGCACGTCTTGTCAAAGCAGAGATCGTGTCCCCCCTTTTACGGGATTCTCATCAATACGGACGTGGGTAACCCAACTGCGCCATTTATGACGGCGCTTGGGAGGCAAGCGAGTTTCACTAGGCTGGTGGGGACGCACAACCGCATCCGCCCATACAAGGGGATAGGGATCCACCCTTTTTACCTACGCCTTCTTCCTCCTTTGCCTATCCATTTCCTGCGCACTCAAGCTCCAGCGCCCAAGCCCGCACTTCCTACCTCAACCTCCTCTAGCAATGTTCGGAGCGGGAGGCAAGTGGATGGTCTCCTCCGTCACGGAGGGCCATGTCAAAAAGCTAAGGAAGGCCGGATACTTGTCCAAGGACATCGCGCACCGGCTTCCCGAGGAAGGGCAGCTTCTCCCCACCCCAAGGCCCCATGAGAGGGTAGTATTCCTTCCCCACTTCCTCCGCGGACTGGGTTTCCCACTCCACCCATTTGTCCGGGGGCTCATGTTCTACTATGGCCTGGATTTCCACGATCTGGCCCCGAACTTCGTCCTCAACATCTTGGCGTTTATCGTCGTGTGCGAGGCTTTCCTCCGCATCCGCCCCCATTTCGGCCTCTGGCTCAAGACCTTCAACGTCAAGCCCAAGGTGGTGCGCGACAGCCAAGCGGAGTGCGGAGGCGCCATGGCGGGCAAGATGGCCAACATCCTATGGCTCGAGGGCTCCTTCATGGAGACCCTGAAGGGGTGGCAATCGTGGTGGTTTTACATCACCGAGCTGCGCGATCCAAAATGGATCGCAGCCCCCGAGTTCCGATCCGGACCCCCCACGCGGCTTATGTCCTGGAAAGAGACGGGCCTGTCGTGGGGCGATGAAAAAGAGGTGACCGGATTGCAGACATGCATCCAGTCCCTGGTGAGCAAGCCGATCAAGCTTGTCAATGTAGTCCAAGTCATGCTCGTCTGCCGGATCCTCCCGTGTCAACAACGGGACTTTACTCTGTGGGAGTTCAACCCAGCGCAGCACCAAACCCTTAATAGGCTCTTCGACACGACGTATGAAGATGTCTGGAAGGTGCTAACCAAAGGCGCCGAGGCTCCCACATCCGCTTCCGAGGACCGCGGATACAGCTCGCAGCGGCACGCTAGCGAGGTAAGCTATTTTCACCTTTTACAGGATGTTAAGTTTTTTCATAGTTTGACTCTATGCGGGATCTAAACTCCCTCACCTTTGACAGGCTTGGTGGGCGCAGTCCGGATCGATTAACTGTCCGGCTCCCTTGCCCGAAGACCCAGCCCCTACTCTCCTAGTGAAGCTGCTGGTTCCGGCGCCTTATGTGGTGCTGGAGAAGAAGGCCAAGAAGAAGAAGACCACGGGGACTCGAAAGAGTGCCCGTAATGTGGTGGTGTCGGACTCGTCATCCGACGAGTCCGAGACGCTCTCCTCCCGTGAGAACGAGGAGGAGGAAGAAGAAAACTCTCCCCCTACAGCGGGGGGAGGAAAGAAAAGGAAGGCCACCCCAACGGGGGAGGCCGAAGGGTCCAGGAAGAGGAAGACCCCTCCATCGAACTACTCCCCCGACACCGAAGAGGACGAAGAGGAGTGGCCAGATAGGGCCAAGCGTCCGGAGAAATCGTGAGTATTCGGATATCAGAGTAACTCATGACGTTCCTTTGTCGCACAGCTTTCCCTAATGTCGAACATAATTATGCAGACCGCCCCGGGTCGAACTCAATGAGTCGTCGAGCGGCTCCCTAGATTCATCGGATGTCAACTCAGTTCCGCCCGCTGTCTCCCCCCGCACTGCGGATGACGCCGAAGTGGCGTCGCAACAAGCTCCGGGGCAAGAGGAGGTGGTCCTGGAGGAGCCGCAAGGCGACCTCCCGGACCCCAGGAGTAAAGGGGACAAGACCCCCCAGGGCTCCAAGTCCGGCTTTGTGCCGGACACCGCGCCGGAATCTTCAACAGTTCCGGACGGCGGTAGGCGAACTCCTTCCAAGAGGAGCAAGCCTTCTGAGCCGGCAGCCTCCGTCCAACCGGAGGTGCCGGGCAATCTGCTGGAGGTGCTTGACGGCGCCTCCATCTACGAGGAGCACCGTACTATTATGAGTACGGTGATCCAGAAGGTTCAGTCCGCCAAGAGCGGACTGAGTGAAGCTTGCGCTAGCCTTCTAACAGGCTTCGAGGTAAGTAAAAAATATGTAAGAATATAACCGCATAGACAGTAGCCCCTGATGCTCTGTTTGGCGTTCGGAAAGAAAAGCCGAATAGAGGATCTATTAAATTTCGCAGGAGTCTAACAACAAAGAGTCAATATGCGTATGTAGGCTTCGCTGCTAGCCACCGCCGCACTGACTACGGAGGTGGGAGCCCTGAAACAGGGACTCGAGCGGACCGAGCAAGAGCTCGGCCTTGCCAAGCGGCAGCTCGAGGAGAAAGAAGGTAAGAAATACCTTACAGAAAAAGGTGCCTATAAAAAGATGTGATTGCAAAAAATAACAGGATTGTACTGCTTATTGTAGGGGCCACGACTGAGGTGGCGACCCTCAAGCAGGCGCTGTCCGAGGCCGAAAAGAAAGCGGCCGCGGAGCGCACCGAGCGAGAGAAACTTGGGGCCAAGGTCGGCGAGGTGCAGCAAGAGCTTCAGGCTCTCATGAAAAAACATGAGAGTTTGGAGCTTGAGTCAAAGACGCAAGCGTCCGAGCTCGCGGCGGCCCTTGAGACTGCCAAGTCTGCCAAGGCCGAAGCCCAAAAGGCCCTCCAAGAGTTGGAGGAGATGAAAAAGATAGCAGCGGGTAAGGCATTCTTTATGCAAAGCAGAAATATAAAAGTAAACTACTTGTTACTTACCCGAATCCGGAGCTCTCCAGGGGCATTCGCAGATCTTCCCCGCAGCATATCCGCCGCCGCCGCATTCTACCGAGCTGAAGAGGGCAGCTCGACGGAGAAGGTGTTCTGGTCTCAGTATGCTGAGGCCAGACACCCTGTGCCCTTGAGCGACCAGCTGAAACAGCTGGTCGAGCCCCACAAGGTGGCCGAACAGGCCATGAAGGGCTTCATAGTTCGGCTGTGGCCCAGAGAGGCCCTGCCTGGGAGCTAATTCGGGCCGGTGCGGCGGCTGGTGGAGGCCTGTCCAAGGCTCAAGGTCATCAAGCGCTTCGTCTGCATCGAAGGTGCCCGTAGGACCCTTGCCCGTGCAAAGGTGCACTGGGGTAAGCTGGACGGTGAGAAGCTTGTGAGGGGCAGGCTGCCGCCGGGGAAGGAGCATCGCAAGCCCGAGAACTACTATAAGGATGTTCTTGCGGGTGCCCGCCTTGTGGCGGATGAGTGTACCAAGGATGTAATTTTTGAATGAACTCGCTCGTGTTTATCCTGTGCGCTGAAAACTTGTTCATATGCGCTAAGCAATGCTTGTTGAATTTAAAATATTACTTTCTGTGCGGCCGTTTACCAAAAAATTGAGAGATGGACAGTCGTCGGCTTCTGCCCCCATGCCACTAGTGCTGGGGTGTTCGGGATAAACCTGAGCGCTCTTTTTCCCATAGTTGGGTCCTTCGAGGGAGGCGCTCAGCACAACGAACCAGGCAATCGGACTATAATGCTTGAACACTCTCACTTAGCCATAGAACTCTATAATTTTAAATTTCGGTGAAGCCCCTAGTTCGGGGCGCTATCCACGCCTTGGCCGGACAAAGCCGGCTCCTCGCTCGAAGCGGCATAAGTCTTTAGGGACTGGAAAAACCTCTCGAACAACGACTGGTCTCTCGCCTCATCATGACAGTCAGTTTTAGGTTTCTCCACTAAGGTGCTTAACCCAGCTCAACTGGGGCACAATCACAGTGGTTCTCCTAGTGCTACCTTAGCCGATATAGCGGAACGTAAGGCACCAAAACATAGGAGCCGGGCAAACCCAACTATTGACCCAAATCATGATTCGGAGCCGATGCATATAGTGCTATAAGTTTGGGGTGCCGCACTTGTGAAAGTGTACGGGCTTCTCACACCATATTGAGGGGTACTGAAGCCCCTGGCATGTTTGCCGTACCATGGTGTACGGGTGCAACATGTCATTTAATAAACATATATATGAAAGGAGGATAATGCAAAAAATAGACAAAAAGCTATGCATTGTTTATAGAAAGGCTGCTATCAAAGCAGAACGATACAAGTAGTGCGATAAGCAAAAGATATTGGGCTATTTAACATGTCCTGGCCAGGAGCAGGCCGCGGAATTGTATGCCAAAACAGGTATACTGCTCGTAACAGAGACCACCTGGGAGTTCCATAATGCGGCATGGCTTGTCTGCTTCCCTGGATCTTGCATCATTTGTGCGGCAGTTGAATTGCCGAACAGGTCGTCCGAAGTATGGAGTCCTGAAAGTAAGAGAAAAAAATTCGGCAGCCCCTAGTACGTTTTAAGCCGTATTTTGGGTTTGCCGTTATTGTGCCCCTTCCCTTGTGCCCATGGTATTTCAAGAGCGTAGTTATGTACGCGAGGCACTGGTTTCGCTATGTCGTGAGGGCTGGGGTTGGGGCCGCATTGCTACGCCTGCTCAGAACATGCCAGGCGGTCTTGTTGTAGGTTACTCCGGGCGCGCTTGGCAGTGTCTGGCTTTTTAACGGCTGGACTGGAGAATTGCCTAAGAAGGCTGCTTTGTACTTCCGTTGCGAGGGCCTCCGTGTGCTCCTCCGTATGGAGGGAGCGTTCGGTATTTCCGTTGACCGTGATTACTCCTCGAGGGCATGGCATCTTGAGCTTGAGATATGCGTAGTGCGGCACCGCATTGAACTTTGCAAATGCGGTTCGCCCGAGCAGGGCGTGATAGCCACTGCGAAACGGGACTATATCGAAGATTAACTCTTCGCTTCGGAAATTTTCCAGAGATCCGAAGACCACTTCAAGTGTTACTGAGCCTGTACAGTTGGCCTCTACACCTGGTATAACGCCTTTAAAGGTCGTTTTTGTGGGCTTAATCTTCGAGGGATCTATGCCCATTTTCCGCGCTGTATCCTGGTAAAGCAGGTTCAGGCTACTTCCGCCGTCCATGAGGACTCTTGTGAGATGAAATCCATCAATAATTGGGTCGAGAACCAATGCGGCAAAGCCGCCGTGATGAATGCTAGTGGGGTGGTCCCTTCGATCAAAAGTGATCGGGCAGGAGGACCATGGGTTGAACTTTGGGGCGACTGGCTCCATCGCGTATACATCCTGTAGCGCACGCTTCCGCTCCCTCTTGGGAATGTGGGTTGCGTATATCATGTTCACCGTCCGCACTTGTGGGGGAAAAACCTTCTGTCCACTATTGTTCGGCGGCCTGGGCTCCTCCTCGTCATCGCTATGCAGCCCCTTGTCTTTTTTATTTTCGGCTCTTAGCTTGCCTGCCTGCTTGAACACCCAACAATCCCTGTTGGTGTGATTGGCTGGCCTTTCGGGGGTGCCATGTATCTGGCACAAGCGGTCGAGTATTCGGTCCAAACTGGACGGGCCCTGAGTATTCTTTTTGAATGTCTTTTTCCGCTGACTGGATTTATAGCCTCTGAATCCGGCATTAACTGCCGTGTCTCCGTTGTTGTCGCTGCTAACGCGGCGCTTTTGCTTATTCCAACGTGTCCTGCCACTTTTGTCCTTGGTATCTGAATTACCAGGGTTCTTTGCTAAGTTGTTACTGCAAGCTAGCCAGCTGTCTTCTCCCATGCAAAAGCGGGTCATGAGTGTCGTGAGGGCTGCCATGGACTTCGGCTTTTCCTGTCCCAGGTGCCGGGCAAGTCACTCGTCGCGGATATTATGCTTGAAGGCTGCTAGGGCCTCTGTGTCCGGACAGTCGACTATCTGGTTTTTCTTTGTTAGGAACCGTGTCCAGAATTGCCTGGCTGATTCCTCTGGCTACTGAATTATGTGGCTTAAGTCATCGGCATCCGGTGGTCGCACATAAGTGCCCTGGAAGTTGTCGAGGAATGCGGCTTCCAGGTCCTCCCAAGAACCGATTGAGTTTGCTGGCAAGCTGTTAAGCCAATGCCGGGCCGGTCCCTTAAGTTTGAGCGGGAGGTATTTGATGGCGTGTAGATCATCGCCGCGGACCATGTGGATATGGAGGAGATAATCCTCAATCCATACCGCAGGATCTGTTGTTCCATCATATGATTCGATGTTTACGGGTTTGAAACCCTTTGGGATTTTATGATCCATTACTTCGTCTGTGAAGCATAATGGGTGTGCGGCGCCTCTATACTGGGCTATATCATGACGCAGCTCGAAGGAGCTATGTCTGTTGTGTTCGGCCCGGCCGGATTTGTTGTATCCGGAATGAAGATCATCGTCACGTGCCGCGGGGCGCCTGCGCGATCCGTAGATCGATCTTGTTTGTCTTGCCTTGTCCTCCAGTACGTCTCGCAGGTCTGGCGCATTTTCCCGTGCCTTGGTTGAACGGCGCCGGGGCATGGCTTGGGTGGAGGGCCGAGAGGCCTCTCTGTCGCAGCTGCGAGGTGGCCGGTCGGCCATGTCGTGCGCTGGTGATGTAGGTGCTTCCTCCTCTGATCGGGGTAGAGGCCTGCACTTTGGGTAACTCTTGGAGGGGCGTTTGAGTTCAAACTCTTCGGCTGCAAGGGCTTCGGTCCATCTGTCAGCTAGCAAATCTTGATCAGCTCTAAGCTGATGCTGCTTTTTCTTGAGGCTGCTTGCCGTGGCTAAAAGCCTGCGTTTGAAATGCTCTTGTTCGGCGGGGTCCGACGGTACGATGAATTCGTCGTCGTCGAGGCTTGCCTCGTCTTCGGAGGGAGGCATATAGTTATCATCCTCAACCTCTCGGTCCGCCGCTCTCTCATGAGGGCTGGCTTCTCCATCTTCCTGTGCCAAATCTTGCTGTAGGGAGTGTTCTTCGGCGCTATTCGGGGTAGTATTATCTCCTGTGCCGGAATCACCATTTTTGCTTTGGCGGGATTTAGAGCGGCGCCGCTGACGCCGGCGCTTTGGCTATTTCTTGGAGGTGTCATCCTCCGCTGTTCCATCGCCATCTCCATCTTTTGGAGTATCCACCATGAATATATCATATGACGAGGTGGCCTTCCAGCGCCCTACAGGTGCTGGTTCCTGTTCGTCTCCTGCATCGTCGTCCATACCGTCGATGTCTTCGGAGTCGAAGTCAAGCATGTCGGTTAAATCGTCGACAGTGGCTACAAAGTGGGTGGTGGGTGGGCTTCGAATTTCTTCGTTGTCCGCATCCCATCCTTGCTGACCGTAGTCCGGCCATGCCTCTCCTGATAAAGAGAGAGACTTTAGTGAGTTACGGATGTCGTCGAAGGGCGAGTGCTGAAAGATGTCCGCTGCGGTGAACTCCATTATCGGCGCCTAATCGGATTCGATCGGTAGGGGCGCGGGGGGTTCGGAGTCTGGAGAGGAATCCGGATCCTGGGAGCCACGGGTCACGCAGAACGCGGGGCTGACGTTCGGCTCGATCGCCTTTGATATCATAGCCCCTGAGGTGACGTCCAGCCGCTCATCCTCGATTGGCGCAATAGGCTCCGGATTAAGGGTAGGAACCGGTGCGCGTGCGGCCTCCAGGGCACTATTCGGCGGCAGAGCAAGATCATGCCTCTCAAAACAGTGCGGCGCGCTTGGCTGTGGCTCGAATCCGTCGAAGATCAAATCCCCGTGGATGTCTGTCGTGTAGTTTAAGCTTCCAAACCTGATCTGATGGCCAGGGGCGTAGCTTTCGATCTGCTCCAGGTGGCCAAGCGAGTTAGCCCGCAGTGCGAAGCCGCCGAAGACGAAGATCTGTCCGGGGAGAAAAGTCTCAGCCTGGACCGCATCGTCGTTGATGATCAAAGGAGCCATCGGGCGTAAAAGTGACGACACAGAGGAACTCTCAATGAAAGCACCAATGTCAGCGTCAAAACCGATAGATCTCGGGTAGGGGGTTCCGAACTGTGCGTCTAGGCGGATGGTAACAGGAGACAAGGGACACGATGTTTTTACCCAGGTTCGGGCCCTCTCGATGGAGGTAAAACCCTACTCCTGCTTGATTAATATTGATGATATGGGTAGTATAAGAGTAGATCTACCACGAGATCAAGGAGGCTAAACCCTAGAAGCTAGCCTATGGTATGATTGTTGTATGATGAAGTTGTCCTATGGACTAGAACCCTCCGGTTTATATAGGCACCGGATAGGGTTAGGGTGACACAGAGTCAGTTACAATGGTAGGAGATCTTGAATATCTGCATCGCCAAGCTTGCCTTCCACGCCAAGGAAAGTCCCATCCGGACACGGGACGAAGTGTTCAATCTTGTATCTTCATAGTCCTGGAGTCTGGCTGCAGGTATAGTCCGGCTACCCGAACACCCCCTAATCCAGGACTCCATCAATGGCAAAAGGTGCAAAGGTACTCAAATATCCCTCCTCTGAATCAAGTGAGGATGAATCTAATGAAAATCTCAAGCCTAGTTATTCTAAACTTGCTAAAATTGCTGTGAAACAACAAAAGGCTCGCTAGACAAAAGCGATGATATGTTGGGTGATGAAATGGATCGCACTAAAACTTTGACTGAAAATCTTCAGAGACTTCAGACAAAGTTTGATAACCTTTAGAGTCATCATAACACTCTCTTATCTGATCATGAGAAGCTATCTTATGTTTTTTTCAAAGAAAGCAAGATCTTGAACAATTAAGAGTGAGTTATGAAGATCTTCAGAAGGAGCGCGATTCATTACTTGCTCAACAAATCAACGCTACTCAAGAAGAATTTGTTCCTCCATGTTTGCAATGCATTGAACATGAAACTACTAATTCTTCACCTGAATGTTCAAATGCTTCTATTTCTGCAAATTCTTCAACTGTCTCTGCTATCACTAATTCCTCATCTGAGGATGCTGTTAATGTCACTGACCATGCAGGGCTGAAGGAATTGTATGTGACATGCATGTACAAAAGCCTCAAAGGGTAGCAGGCTCTTTGTGATGTGCTTAAGAAGCAGATCCTCAACAGGAACCCTAGGAAAAAGGGTATTGCCTTTGAGAGGAGACTCAATGCTGATGAGACCTACTGGAAACCTGAGCAGTATCCCAAAACCTCATGGGTTGCTGCAAAGGGACCTTCAATGGATCCATCTACTTTATCTAGCTTTACATGTGAATCTTCATATTCTTCCGATGAGTCATTTGACACCAACTATAAACTGTTCAAACATCAGAATGGTGAAGTATTTGCTAGATATGTTGGCACTAACTGCAGGAATAGTTCCCCTATGAAGAAAATTTGGGTTCCCAAAGGTGCCTTGAAAATCTTCAGGTGAATATCATCATGACACCACCTGTGAAGAATAGGAACCCCAGATCAAATTCTTCATATGGATCAAATTCCTCAAAAGGATCAAAGTCCTCACATGAACATCATCATGCTAATTGAGGGAGTCCAGGACTAAGGGGTCCTCAGGCGTCCGACCTATTATCCATTGGCCGGACTGATGGGCTGTGAAGACATGAAGGCCGACGACTGTACCTGTGTCGGGATTGGACTCTCCTTGGCGTGGAAGGCAAGATTGGCAACCGATTATGAATATTCCTTCTCATGTAACCGACTCTATGTAAACCCTAGATCCCCCCGGTGTCTATATAAACCAGAGGGGTTAGTCCAGAAAGGACATATTCATTACCATAGTCATACAAGTGAGACTTCTAGGGTTTAGCCATTATGATCTCGTGGTAGATCAACTCTTGTAACACTCATATTCATCAAGATCAATCAAGCAGGACGTAGGGTATTACCTCCATAGAGAGGGCCCGAACCCGGGTAAACATTGTATCCCCTGTCTCCTGTTACCAACGATCCTAGACGCATAGTTCAGGACCCCCTACCCGAGATCCGCCGGTTTTGACACCGACATTGGTGCTTTCATTGAGAGTTCCACTGTGCCGTCGACGAAAGGATCGATGGCCCCTTCAATCATCTATAGCGACGCTGTCCAAGGAGAAACCTTCCTCCCCGGATAGATTTTCGTGTTCGGCAGCTTCATACTGCAGGCCAACTTGCTTGGCCATCTGGAGCAGATCGATAGCTATGCCCCTAGCCACCAGGTCAGATTTGGAAGATTGAACTATGTCGCGGATATCCGTGGAGACTTGATCTTCAATGTATTTGAGACCGCAGCGATTGCTCCCCCTCGCCCCGATGAACATGACTTAAATCTGTCATCGGATCACATCCAGGAGATGGTCTCTGTTGCTGCAACGGCCTTAGAACTAGAGCAGATCGTTCCATCCAAGGCCATAGAGTCCGCGGCGTTGGAGCCGCACACGGACTTGGCACCCCGCAATATTTGCGTCAATGGAACTCCGGATTTGTCTCCGGCTATAAGTTCCGGACTGGGTACGCCTGTGGACACCGAGCTGGATCGGTTATCGATTTTGAAATTAAGCGCCGCAGACATCTTCCAGCACTCACCTTTGGGTGATGTACTAAACTCTTTAAAGAACTTGTCCTTGGATAAGGACTCACAGCCGAACTATGTCTGGCTCGAACTAGGGGATGACGACGGAGAATTTTGCTTCCCATCCGCCACCCACTTCATAGCCACTGCCGATGACTTAATCGACGTGCTGGATTATGACTCCGAAGACATCGACGGTATAGACGACGATGCTGATAAGGAGCAAGGCCAAGACCCGCAACTCATGGGAAGTTGGACAGCCACCTCTTCACATGAAGTGTACATGATCGATACACTTAAAAAGCCTTGCGACAAAGACAAGGGAGATCTAGTTAAAACTCCTGAGTCACAGTCTAAGTCTCGGTGCCCCAAATGCCGCCCTAAGTCACGCCGCAGCAACAATGGCACTGGAGAAAATAGTACTCCGGACGGTGCCGAAAGCAAGGAAGACCCTGTGGGAGCAACATCCGAGCAGGAAGAACAGGAAAACAGGCAAGCCAGCCCCGACAAACAGGCCCTGCCCAACGACGGTTCGGAGGATGACAACTACCTCCCGCTCTCCGAAGATGAGGTAAGCCTCGGCGACGAAGACTTCATCGTACCCGAAGAGCCCCTCGAACAGGAGCGCTTCAAGCGCAGGCTGATAGCTACGGCAAGGAGCCTGAAAAAGAAGCAGCATCAGCTTCAAGCTGACCAAGACCTACTCAACGACAGATGGACCAAAGTCCTGGTCGCCGAAGAATACGACCTTAGTAGCCTAGCCAAAGGCTACCCAAAGCACAGATTGCTATACCAGTCCGATGAAGGGGCGTTGGAGCCCATACTATTGTCACACAATGCGACAAGTCGCCAGCAACTCTGTCCGGATAAAGAGGCAACTCAAGCCGAACACCAGACAGCCCCACCTCACCGTAAAGGAAGGAACAACGCAGGTCACAATTACCCAAACAACCTGCAGAGAGACTTGGACAATAAAGTAGGACACGCAAGACCGATCCACGGATCGCGAAAGCATGCTTCGACACGCGACGACGGCTACCTATTCGGACGTGTCAAACCTCGCCACGCCCGAGCCGAAAACCGCAAAGGGACTCCTTCGGAGTTACGTCATAGTGTGGCCCAGCATAGAGGCGCCGCACACCCGCTTTGCTTCACTGATGAAGTAATGGATCATGAATTCCCCGAAGGATTCAAACCAGTCAATATTGAATCATACGACGGGGCAACCGATCTTGTGGTGTGGAAAGAAGATTTCATCCTCCACCTCCACCTCCACGCCATTAAATACCTCCCACTAAAACTAAAAGGGCCAGCTCGGTACTGGTTAAACAGCCTGCCGAAAAATTCCATAGGCAGCTGGCAGGACTTGGAAGAAGCCTTCCTCGATAACTTCCGAGGAACATATGTCCGTCCACCGGATGCCGGTGACCTAAGTCAAATTTTCCAATAGCCCGGAGAAACAGCCAGGGAGCTCTGGACTTGGTTCTTAGTCAAAAAGAACCAAATCGTCGACTTTCTGGACGCGGAAGCCCTTGCGGCTTTTAGACACGGTGTCCGGGACGAATGGCTTGCACGCCACCTCGGCCAAGAAGGACCTAAATCCATGACAACCCTCACTACTCTGATGACCCGCTTTTGCACGGGAGAAGACATCTGGCTTGCTCGTAGAAGCAATAGTGCCAGCAACCAGGGCACCTCGAAATCCGAGACGGGAACGACAAGCCATGAGGAAGCAAAAACAACAGTCGCAATGACAATGAAAGACACCCCAAGACTAACGCTCCAGACGGCTCCCATGTTTTTCGTTGTTGTCATGTGTTTCGTTTGTTTGTTGCTTGCATCATGTCATCATTTGCTTTGCATCATGTCATCATGCCATTTTTTTCTCAAAACTAACTAAAACTCACTTGAATAAATCGTATGGATCTTTGGCCCATTTAAATCGAGGGAATTCACATGGTGATTTCTCTTTATAACATATCCTCCTAATAATTATGGAGCTATTATAAATATTATATTTGTTTGGAATTAATTGGAACACACTTGCAAAATTATCCCAATGCCTTTGTTATCTCAAGTATTGGTCTCCAACCTTGCCATATATTTCTTTCGTCATTTTCTGGAGCTCCATAAAAAAGCCGAACATTTTTGGACCTTCCCAACCCTCAATTCCTATTCAAACCATTTGAATGAAATCCAAATGTGTTTGAATTTAATTCCTGCGATCTTGCCACTTCTATTTTTCTATGATCATGCTTATTTTTATGAGTCCAGGAAAATTATCCTCCTCCTCAAATTCTTTTCCCTTACCCCCCTTCTTTTTCCTTTCTCTCTAATTCTTTTTGGTTAAAGAAGAAAGAGAGGAGAGAGGAGCCCAACAGCCCAGCAGGCCTCCTGACCTTTTTCCTCTCCCCACCTAATTGGCCCAAGGCCAAGCCGCCGGCCTCCCTAGTCCTCTAGGCCCAGCCGGGCTCCCGAACCCTAGACTAATCACTCTCATTCCCCTCCTCCTTGTCTCCTTGCTCGTGCCGCCAGGAAGGAGCGCCCGCGCCCGATGCCATCTCCCTCGGTCCCATCTTTCCTCCCTCCCTCGATCCCCTCCTTCTTCCTTGCATCGCCAGGGAGAGGAGCAAGAGCTCGCGCTACGATCCCGCACCCTCTAGGTTCCTTCCGTGGTGCCCCCATCCCTCTTCACCTCCTCACCTCCCGTCGCATGGCCCGGCGCCAACGCCGCTGCTGCTTCGTCGTCCGTGCCGCCATGGTCCTCCTCGCGCCTCCCGACCTGGTGCTCCCCTGCATCTGCGCCCGAGGCCGCGGCTTCCTCGTCCCGGTCCATGGGCGACTCGCCGGAGTCCAGCCGCCGGACCAGCAGCTCCCGCGCCATGCCTCTGCTCCGCCCTCCGCCTTGCTGCCCTGACGTGCGTCGTCCTCGTCGCCTTGCCGCACCACGCCCGTCGCCGGACCACGCGTCGCCGGCAAGTCAAGAGGCCCGATCTCCTGCTTCTTTCTTCCATGGCGCCGCTGCTTCGTCGCGCCATACCCTCTGACCTGCACCCTTCCGGCCAGGCCCGCCACCCTAGAGACCTGCGCCCTGCCGGACCTCCCCTACTACTCCCTGCATGAGGCCTAGGGCCGACCCTCCCATCCGTGAACACTTCCGGCTACTGCTGTTGTCGCAACGTCCCCGAACATGAGCACAACCACGGATGGCTACCTCCATATGGATTTCGTCAAGTTTCACTTCAACAAGTGTACCCCTAAGTGTTGGATTCGCCAAGTACCGCACCGGAATGCCAAGTACATGGATATGCCAAGTTCCCCTCCGAACATGTACGAATATGCCCTGTGATGCGACAAGTACCCCGACAACATGTACATCTACTCCGTCAAGTCCGGACCGACAAGTACCCCAACGTCGTGTGTACAACTACCGTCGACGTGTACGACTACTTCGTGAACGTGTACCCGACGACCCCGGAGACCTATGTTGCGCCAAGCACCTCCATGATGACCCTGAACATCTACGAAAACATTGTACAACTACTACCATGGCCGAAGACCTATGTACAACCACCATTGCCGAAGGCCGTCGAGTGAACGTCTACCCACATCGTGTATTTGACTAAGTTCGATGACGACCTCCGAAGAACTCGGATTCACCAAGTTCTACTACCGTCGCCCCCCGGAAACCTTGGATTTGTCAAGTACCTCTCCGAAAACGAACATGTACTACTACTTCTACTACCGTCGCGAGAACGACTACTTTCTCTACGAACCCGAACCGCTCCGAGAATGCACCCTTGGAAGGTATAACCGCTGGAATGACGCCCGTGGATGAATGCATGTGATGTATGAAATGCTCGCGTTTGCACCATGCCCGACGTGTTTCTTGCATGTTCCCCGTTGCCATGCCATCGTCTCGTGGGAACCCGGTAACCGGGATCACTCCTCGTCACTCTTGCATGTTCCGCACACTTGTTCTTTTCCACTCGCATCTCAATCGAGTTACCGGAACCGGAACGTTGCCGTGGCACCGTTTTCGTTATCGTCGTCGTGGCACCCTTTCTTTCCACCACGGTGACAAATGCTTCATAATGCTCTTATCAACATTTTCATAAAAATTGCTTAAACCTTGCATATATCATCCGCATCATGTTAACACCATTTAGAATGTTTAAATTGTTGTTGCATTAAATTGCTAATGCACATGAGGATTTACCGGAATTGTTGTTTGATGTTTTCAGCCTCATTATAAATGCCTAACTGTGTATTTTACTCATGCTTCACCTCTTGCCATGTTATCCAACATTTAATATTGTTGAGTACCTAACCAGGAGTGAACTAAATAATTGATGTGGTGTTCTATCAATATGCAACTCGTTGCATATTGAGCTCCATTTAATGTGTAGTTCTGTCTATTGCACTTTGCCATGCCATGCATATTTAAACCGGACATGCATCATACTTGGTTGTGCATCATGCCATGTTTATGTGATGGTTGTTTACTATGTTGCTTACTTCTTTCCGGGTTGCTTCTCTCGTTAGCTTCGGTTTCATTCCGGAGTTGTGAGGAACTGTTCGACTACGACCGTTCATCTACTTCTAGGACTCGTTCTTCTTCCTTGCGGGATTTCAGGCAAGATGACCATACCCTCGAAATCACTTTTATCTTTGCTTTCTAGTTGTTTGCTCTATTGCTACGCTGTGCTACCTACCACTTGCTATATCATGCCTCCCATATTGCCATGTCCAGCCTCTAACCCACCTTTCCTAGCAAACTGTTGTTTGGCTATGTTACCGCTTTTGCTCAGCCCCTCTTATAGCGTTGCTAGTTGCAGGTGAAGATGAAGCTTGTTCCATGTTGGAACATGGATATTGTTGGGATATCATTACTATATCTTATTTACTTTAATGCACCTATATACTTGGTAAAGGGTGGAAGGCTCGGCCTTATGCCTGGTGTTTTGTTCCAATCTTGCTGCCCTAGTTTCTGTCATACCGGTGTTATGTTCCTTGATTTTGCGTTCCTTACGCTGTTGGGTGTTATGGGAACCCCTTGACAGTTCGCCTCCTCCAGCAAGGCCCAACCTTGGTTTTAACATTTGCCACCTAAGCCTTTTTCCCTTGGGTTCTGCAGACTCAAGGGTCATCTTTATTTTAAACCCCGGGGCCAGTGCTCCTCCGAGTGTTGGTCAAACTGGGCGATGTCCGGCGCCCCCTGGGCAACCAGGGTTTATGCCAACCCGACGTCTTGCCCATCTGGTGTGCCCTGAGAACGAGATACGTGTGACTCCTATCGGGATTTGTCGGCACATCGGGCGGCTTTGCTGGTCTTGTTTTACCATTGTCAAAATGTCTTGTAACCAGGATTCGAGACTGATTGGGTCTTCCTGGGAGAAGGAATATCCTTCATTGACCGTGAGAGCTTGTGATGGGCTAAGTTGGGACACCCCTGCAAGGTATAAACTTTCGAGAGCCATGCCCGTGGTTATGTGGCAGATGGGAATTTGTTAATATCCGGTTGTAGAGAACTTGACACTTAACTTAATTAAAATGAATCAACCGCGTGTGTAGCCGTGATGGTCTCTTTCCGGCGGAGTCCGGGAAGTGAACACGGTTCTTGTGTTATGGTTGTGCGTAAGTAGTTTCAGGATCACTTCTTGATCACTTCTAGCTTCACGACCATTGCGTTGTTTCTCTTCTCGCTCTTATTTGTGTATGTTAGCCTTTTGCTTAGTGCTTGCTGCAGCTCCACCTCATTACCCTATCCTACCCATAAGCTTAAATTGTCTTGATCTCGCGGGTGTGAGATTGCTGAGTCCTCGTGACTCACAGATACTTCCCAACAGTTGCAGGTGCCAATGATACTAGTGCAAGTGACGCAACCGAGCTCAAGTGGGAGCTCGATGAAGATCTTGATCCTTGTGTTGTGTCTTTTTTGGTTGATCAGTAGTGGAGCCCAATTGGGACGATCGGGGATCTAGCATTTGGGGTTTTCTTCTTTCATTTTGGTTCCGTAGTCGGACCTTGATTGTATTCTGGATGATGTATGTTTAACTTGTATTTGTGTGAAGTGGCGATTGTAAGCCAACTCTTTATCCCTTTCTTATTCAGTACATGGGATTGTGTGAAGATTACCCCTCTTGCGACAAACCTACTATGCGGCTATGCCTCTAAGTCGTGCCCCGACACGTGGGAGATATAGCCGCATTGTGGGTGTGACAAGTTGGTAATCAGAGCCATCCCCGACTTAGGAGCCCCCTGCTTGATCGAATCGTTGACGTTGTCGAGTCTAGAACAAATTGTTTTGAGTGTTAGCATTATATATATATCGGAGAGTAGGATTCTTTTTACTCCTCAGTCCCTTCGTCGCTCTGGTGAGGCCTCCTGACATAGAGTTTTGACTCTTCTCTCCTCAAATTTCACGATTTTTTTAGGATCACGCGGGTATCTTGGAATCGTTCCGATGGTTTTGTGACGAGAACATTGTTCTTGGTGCCTCCTGACATTTGGGGTTGTGGCAGTGTCCCGGGGAGTTGAGCTCCGTGGTGTTGTCGTCACAATTTTATCGTTGCAGTTCTGGAATACCTGAGTTCGCTGACATCGAAAATCTCTTTTATGCAGTTGTTGGTGAGATAACCTCGACGCCACCCAGTACTGGGGCGGGAGTTCGGGAGTATTCCCATAACTTGTATAACGTATGCTTTTCGAAGGTTGAGGTAAATGATTTTCGAAGGTTTCTTGGTTATGTGTTGAAGGATGGATAGGGCTGGATGTAGGAATTGTTAGTTTGGGTGAGATATTATGCTTCCCCTGTATCCCCAACACCTGATTGCATAACCAGAAAGTTTCAGGAGTTTATAAGTGGGAATTCAAGTAGCTCCTAGAATATCTTTCCAAGAAACACATGATATGATATGGGATCTATCATATGTTTGTTGGAAATATGCCCTAGAGGCAATAATAAATAAGTTATTATTATATTTCTTTGTTCATGATAATAGTCTTTTATTCATGCTATAACTGTATTATCCGGAAATCGTAATACACGTGTGAATACATAGACCACAATATGTCCCTAGTGAGCCTCTAGTTGACTAGCTCGTTGTGATCAACAGATAGTCATGGTTTCCTGGCTATGGACATTGGATGTCGTTGATAACGGGATCACATCATTAGGAGAATGATGTGATGGACAAGACCCAATCCTAAGCCTAGCACAAAAGGTCGTGTAGTTCGTTTGCTAGAGCTTTGCCAATGTCAAGTATCTCTTCCTTTGACCATGAGAGCGTGTAACTCCTGGATACCGTAGGAGTGCTTTGGGTGTATCAAACGTCACAACATAACTGGGTGACTATAAAGGTGCACTACAGGTATCTCCGAAAGTATCTATTGTTTTATGCGGATCGAGACTGGGATTTGTCACTCCGTGTAAACGGAGAGGTATCTCTGGGCCCACTCGGTAGGACATCATCATATGCGCAATGTGACCAAGGAGTTGATCACGGGATGATGTGTTACGGAACGAGTAAAGTGACTTGCCGGTAACGAGATTGAACAAGGTATTGGATACCGACGATCGAATCTCGGGCAAGTAACATACCGATAGACAAAGGGAATTGAATACGGGATTGATAAAGTCCTTGACATCGTGGTTCATCCGATGAGATCATCGTGGAACATGTGGGAGCCATCATGGGTATCCAGATCCCGCTGTTGGTTATTGACCGGAGAACGTCTCGGTCATGTCTGCATGTCTCCCGAACCCGTAGGGTCTACACACTTAAGGTTCGATGACGCTAGGGTTATAAAGGAAGTTTGTATGTGGTTACCGAATGTTGTTCGGAGTCCCGGATGATATCCCGGACGTCACGAGGAGTTCCGGAATGGTCCGGAGGTAAAGATTTATATATAGGAAGTCCTGTTTCGGCCATCGGGACAAGTTTCGGGGTCATCGGTAATGTACCGGGACCACCGGAAGGGTCCCGGGGGCCCACCAGGTGGGGCCACCTGCCCCGGGGGGCCACATGGGCTGTAGGGGGTGCGCCTTGGCCTACATGGGCCAAGGGCACCAGCCCCTAGAGGCCCATGCGCCAAGATATAGGAAAAAGGGGAGAGTCCTAAAGGGGGAAGGCACCTCCGAGGTGCCTTGGGGAGGATGGACTCCTCCCCCCTCTTAGCCGCACCCTTTCCTTGGAGGAAGGGGCAAGGCTGCGCCTCCCCCCTCTCCCCTGCCCCTATATATAGTGGAGGGGAGGGAGGGCATCCATACCTGAGCCCTTGGCGCCTCCCTCCCTCCCGTGACACCTCCTCCTCTCCCGTAGGTGCTTGGCGAAGCTCTGCAGGATTGCCACACTCCTCCATCACCACCACGCCGTTGTGCTGCTGCTGGATGGAGTCTTCCTCAACCTCTCCCTCTCTCCTTGCTGGATCAAGGCGTGGGAGACATCGTCGAGCTGTACGTGTGTTGAACGCGGAGGTGCCGTCCGTTCGGCACTAGGATCATCGGTGATCTGAATCACGACGAGTACGACTCCATCAACCCCGTTCACTTGAACGCTTCCGCTTAGCGATCTACAAGGGTATGTAGATGCACTCTCCTTCTACTCGTAGCTGGTTTCTCCATAGATAGATCTTGGTGACACGTAGGAAAATTTTGAATTTCTGCTACGTTCCCCAACAATGTTTGTTCTGGCTTATTCTGCAAGCCGAATCCTTGTTTTGTTTTGTTGTGGTATTCGAGTTGCTTCGAAGTCAAATGTGGATTCCATACTGTTTCTAAGCGGTGTTCTCATATTTCTTTGGGAATACTAATCCTTCTTGATCATTGAGTTTGTCATCTCAGTTCTTCTCAACCGATGTGCTCTTCTTCAAGTGGATCTGATCATTTTCAACATCCGCAAGATAAATTCTAGTTTTTTTCTCAACGGTGTTTGTTTCGTCCATCCTATGTTGTCTTTGTTTTTCCCGCCCTGACACCCTTTTTCTTGAAGGACTCGGACTTCTTAATCAAGTATCCATCTTATGGGTGTGAAGTTTATTCATTCTTTCCTCAATGTTCTTATCCGGTGATTCTCTTGAAGATACTAAGGAAGCCTCAAGTTCGTCACTCTTCACTCGTTTTCTTCTCCGATGGATTTAATTCAATCTTTGCCGATCATATCTTTTCCTTGTTTCAAATGCTTTCTCTTGCCGGGGAACCCCCCTCTTAATCGTTCATCTCTCTCTCTCTATTCATATCCGAAGTGCTGAAGATATCCCAGAAGATTCAAGTTTCCATTCGTAATCCTTTCAAGCTATTTCGAGGTCTAACCTTATTTAAGCCATTTAATTCAACCGACGCATTCTCTATATTAAATCATTAAACGGTGTTTCTTTTGAGTGGGCCCTAACCCACAAGGCTTTTCCGAGGATCTTACCTGACTCTTCTAATTTTCCCGGAGCTGTTCTAAAATTCATTTCAAAGTTTGACGTAAGAATGATTTGTCATCAGTCAAATGTCTTTCTCCAAGATCTATCAAATTCTTGTCATTGTTGGTTCAACCTTTCTAATTTTCATTCTGGGGTATCTCAACAATTCAGGGTGGTGCTTCTCATCGTCTTTCTCAACATTTGAAGACCGAAGAAGAGTTTTCCCTCCAAATCTTATCCGTTCTCTCAAAGATGTGTACTTCAAGCTTGAGGCCATCCTCTCATAATTGTTTTTGATTGTGAGAATTCTTTTCACCCATCCGGAGCATTTCAGGAGTCTTTTTAGTTTGTTTCTCCGAAGGCCATCATTTCGGGTTTATTCATTCTAGCTTTCAGCTCTCGTTCTTCAAATCTTACCGGTGCATCGCTCAAACATCCTCTAATCAGTTCATGATCTCTTTGTTCACTTGTATCTAAATCCTAGCAACTATCTTCATTCATTTTTTCAATTCTTCCCGGTGAATTGTGCTTTTGCTACTTTCTTGTTCAATTCTTACGGTGGTTCGTTCAAGAGTTTCTCTTCCTTCGTTATCATACAGATTCATTCGTTCTTTCCAATCCTACCGGTGGTTTGTTGAAGACCTTTCTCAAGTTTGCGCTATCTCTCTCTTAATCCTTTCTATGAGAATAAGTAGTATGCCAAATCCGTTGCTTGTCATCAATTTAATTGATGAAGGATAAGCATAATGTAATTCTTATTCTTGTTTCATCCAAGTGATTAATTCTTTATTCTAGAGGTTCATCAAAGTTCTCGGTTCTAAGTTGTTCATCTTTTCTTTTCGGACTTCCAAGCTCTCTCAATTATCTCTTCACGAAGCTCCATCTAAATCATTGCAAGGCTTCACCTGGTGTTTTCAACTTCTCTTCCTTTCTATCATCCTTAATTACCGGAGTTCTTCACGGAGGTTACATGGTGGTTCATCAAGGATTCCTTTCATTCTTCAATTGTTCGTCAAGTTTTCTCTCGAAGCGATGATCCGCCAAGCTATACTTCAAGTATTCTTCATCTTGCATTCTGAAGTGCAATTCTTTCTATCTTATCTTTTTCAGGTGGTGTTATGTCGTTTTGACAGCTTCCTTCATGTTTCATGATTCACAAGTTGGCCGAAATGACATATTTTAAACCCATCATTTTCAATTCGTTCATGAGATCCCTTGCAACCCATCAATCTCTTCATTGGAGTTATCTTGGATTATATTTCATCTAAAGCTTTCCCTAAGGATTGTTGCTATTATGTTTCTTATAAATGATCCAAGTTCTTCATTTATCCTCACGGCGAAATAAGTTTCTCATCTCCTGGTTGATATCAATCCAATCTATTGTTTCCGTTAGTGGCAGAATTTCACCTCAGTTTTGAGATGTTTTCCATAAGCCCACTCCAAGCTTTTTCTTTTGTTGTTGATTTTCCAACAACTCCGTGTTAACCTTCTTGGAAGGGTGCTTTCCAAGCTCATTTGTGGCAGAAGTTGGTATTTTCTTCTCCATTCTTTCATTCCAATGATCTATCTTCCATTCTCTCTTATGGAGGCATTGTGATGTTGCTCTCTTCACTCATCATCTTGAAGTATGAGGATCGTGTTCTTTTCATGCTTATCTGTTTAACCGGAGTGTTGTGTCCTCTGCTCAAGTTCTTTTCATCTTATCAAGTCTTGCATCTCTTTTCAACCGGAGTGCTGTCTGAATTTGTTCTTCCTTGTTCCTGTTTTCTAACGGAGTGTTTTCAACTTTGTTCATCTTCGTGGTATTCTTTCTTTCAATTTGTTCAACCTCTCAAGGTTCTTTGGCTTCACTCCTTTGTCAAAGAAGCAACTTAGTTTTACCTCTTCTCTTCCTCTTCCACTTCTCTCTGGTGCCATCCTAGATCTCGGACGAGATACTCTCGTAGTGGTCGAGTGTTCTGACGTCCCAAGACCGACGCTCCAGACGGCTTCCATGTTTTTCGTTGTTGTCATGTGTTTTGTTTGTTTGTTGCTTGCATCATGTCATCATGCCATCTTTTTCTCAAAACCAACTAAAACTCACTTGAATAAATCGTATGGATCTTTGGTCCATTTAAATCGAGGGAATTCACATGGTGATTTCTCTTTATAACATATCCTCCTAATAATTATGGAGCTATTATAAATATTCCATTTGTTTGGAATTAACCGGAACATACTTGCAAAATTATCCCAATGACTTTGTTATCTCAAGTCTTGGTCTCCAACCTTGCCATATATTTCTTTCGTCATTTTTCGGAGCTCCATAAAAAATCCGAACATTTTTGGACCTTCCCAACCCTCAATTCCTATTCAAACCATTTGAATTAAATCCAAATGCGTTTGAATTTAATTCCTGCAATCTTGCCACTTCTATTTTTTTGTGATCATGCTTATTTTTATGAGTCTAGGAAAATTGTCCTCCTGCTCAAATTCCTTGCCCTAACCCCCTTTCTTTTTCCTTTCTCTCTAATTCTTTTCGGTTAAAGAAAAAAGAGAGGAGAGAGGAGCCCAACAGCCGAGCAGGCCTCCTGGCCTTTTCCTCTCCCCACCTAATTGGCCCTAGGCCCAGCCGTCGGCCTCCCTAGTCCTCTAGGCCCAGCCGGGCTCCCGAACCCTAGACTAATCACTCTCGTTCCCCTCCTCCTTGTCTCCTTGCTTGTGCTACCCGGAAGGAGCGCATGCGCCCGATGACATCTTCCTCGATCCCATCTTCCCTCCCTCGCAGCACCCCTCTCCCTCGATCCCCTCCTTCTTCCTTGCATCGCCAGGGAGAGGAGCAAGAGCTCGCGCTGCGATCCCGCAGCCCTCTAGGTTCCTTCCGTGGCGCCCCCATCCCTCTTCACCTCCTCGCCTCCCATTGCATGGCCCAACGCCAACGCCGCTGCTGCTTCATTGTCCGTGCCGTCATGGTCCTCCTCGCGCCTCCCGACCCAGTGCTCCCCTACATCTGCGCCTGAGGCCGCGACTTCCTCGTCCCAGTCCATGGGCGACTCGCCGGAGTCCAGCCGCCGGACCAACAGCTCTCGTGCCACACCTCTGCTCCGCCCTCTGCCTTGTTGCCCCGACGTGCCTCGTCCTCGTCGCCTTGCCGCACCACGCCCGTCACCGGACCTCGCGTCGCTGGCAAGTCAAGAGGCCCGAGCTCCTGCTTCTTTCTTCCATTGCGCCGCTGCTTCGTCGCGCCATACCCTCTGACCTGCACCCTTCTGGCCAGGCCCGCCGCCCTAGAGACTCGCGCCCTGCCGGACCTCCCCTACTGCTCCCTGCATGAGGCCTAGGGCTGAACCTCCTGAGGGAGTCCTGGATTAGGGGGTGTTCGGGTAGCCGGACTATACCTTCAGCTGGATTCCAGGACTATGAAGATACAAGATTGAAGACTTCGTCCCGTGTCCGGATGGGACTTTCCTTGGAGTGGAAGGCAAGCTTGGCGATGCGGATATTCAAGATCTCCTACCATTGTAACCAACTCTGTGTAACCCTAACCCTATCCGGTGTCTATATAAATCGGAGGGTTCTAGTCCGTAGGACAACTTCATCATACAACAATCATACCATAGGCTAACTTCTAGGGTTTAGCCTCCTTGATCTCGTGGTAGATCTACTCTTGTACTACCCATATCATCAATATTAATCAAGCAGGAGTAGGGTTTTACCTCCATCGAGAGGGCCCGAACCTGGGTAAAAACATCGTGTCCCTTGTCTCCTATTACCATCCGCCTAGACGCACAGTTCGGGACCCCCTACCCGAGATCCGCCGGTTTTGACACCGACATTGGTGCTTTCATTGAGAGTTCCTCTGTGTCGTCACTTTTGGGCTCGATGGCTCCTTTGATCATCAATGACGATGCGGTCCAGGGTGAGACTTTTCTCCCCGGACAGATCTTCGTCTTCGGCGGCTTCGCGCTGCGGGCCAATTCGCTTGGTCACCTGGAGCAGATCGAAAGCTACGCCCCTGGCCATCAGGTCAGGTTTGGAAGCTTAAACTACACGGCAGACACCCGTGGGGATTCGATCTTCGACGGATTCAAGCCACAGCTGAGCGCGCCGCACTGTGTTGAGAGGCATGATCTAGCTCTGCCGCCAATTTGTGCCCTGGAGGCCGCACAAGCACCGGTTCCGACCCTTTATTCGGAGCCTATTGCGCCAATCGAGGATGAGCGGTTGGACGTCACCTCGGGGGCTATGATCTCAAAGGCGATCGAGCCGAATGTCAGCCCCGCGTTCCGCACGGCCCATGACTCCAAGGAGCCGGATTCCTCTCCGAACTCCCCCGCGCCCCTGCCAATCGAATCCAATTGGGCGCCGATAATGGAGTTCACCGTCGTGGACATCTTTCAGCACTCGCCTTTTGGCGACATCCTAAATTCTCTAAAGTCTCCCTCTATCAGGAGAGCCATGGCCGGACTACGGTCAGCGAGGATGGGATATGGACGATGAAGAAATTCAAAGCCCACCCACCACCCACTTGGTAGCCACTGTCGACAATTTAAACGACGTGCTCAACTTCGACTCCACAGACATCGACAGCATGGACGACGATGCAGGAGATACAGATGAGCCAACGCCCATAGGGCATTGGACAGCCACCCCATCTCATGATGTGTACATGGTGGATACCCCTAAAGGAAACGACAACGAGGAAAAAGGGGATGGAACGGGGGACCGATCCCTCGAAAAGCAATCAAAGCATCGGCGTAAACGCCGACCCAAGCCCCGCCTCGATACAGACCCAGCCACAGAGCAGGATGAGCCGGTAGACGACGAGCAGGCCTTAGAGCAACCGTCCGAACAGGGCAACACAGATAGAGAAACCGAACATCCCTCCCCCGGCAAAACGGCACTCCGGACGACCTTACTCCAGATAAACCAACGAAGCAGAAGAATCTCCACAAGAGGCTCGTTGCAACAGCATGCAGCCTGAAAAAGCAAAAGCGGAAGCTAAAAATGGGAAGATGCACTCAGGATCCGATGGAGCAAAGTAATCAATACCGCAGATAAATACGGCGACAGTCGCCGCACTAAAAGCTATCCGAAGAGAAAGCCACTACCCGAATTCGACAAAGAGGCCCTAGAGCCCTCGCATTCAAAAAATAAGAAAGCCACATGGTCAGATAGATGACCCCATGGCCAGCATAAAGCAGCAAGCGGCGCCGCACTTAAAGCGGCATGCGACCCACTTAAGGATTCGCATCAGGGCCCAGTCAGGTCCATTTATGGGCCAAGAAAGCAAGCTCTCGTAAGCAATGCAATAAAGCCATCATCAGAATCCGGCACACCCAAATACAGGGGCGCCACACACCCCCTATGTTTCATCGATGAGGTCCTAGACTATGAATTTCCAGAGGGATTCAAACCCGTAAACATAGAGGCATATGATGGAACAACGGACCCTTGAGTCTGGATCGAGGATTATATCCTCCACATACATATGGCTAGAGGAGATGACCTCCATGCCATAAAATACTTACCCCTTAAGCTTAAAGGGCCAGCCCGGCATTGGCTTAAAAGCCTTCCTGAAAACACAATCGGAAGTTGGGAAGAACTCGAGGACGCTTTCCGAGCAAATTTTCAAGGGACCTATGTCCGCCCTCCGGATGCAGACGATCTTAGTCACATAACTCAACAGCCCGGAGAATCAGCTCGGCAATTCTGGAATAGATTCCTCACTAAAAAGAATCAGATAGTCGACTGTCCGGACGCCGAAGCCTTAGCAGCTTTCAGGCATAACGTCCGAGACGAATGGCTCGCCATACACCTCGGCCAAGAAAAGCCAAGAACAATGGCCGCACTAACAAGCCTCATGACCCGCTTTTGTGCAGGAGAGGACAGCTGGTTGGCAAGATGCAGCCCCAGCGACCCAAGTACATCCGAAACTAGGGATGGAAATGGAAAACCGCGACGCAACAAGGACCGTCGCCGGACTAAGGAAAAAAGTCCGAAGAGCACGGCAGTCAACGCCGGATTCAAAAGCTCACGACAGAATCAGACAAAGCCACCCCTCCAGGATAACAGGGATGATCCATCCAACTTAAACAAAATCCTGGACAGGATATGTCAAATACACAGTACTCCCGGTAAGCCTGCTAACCATACCCACAGAGATTGTTGGGTTTTCAAACAATCCGGCAGACTCAACGCCGAACACAAGGGGCTCGACACACCAAGCGAAGACGAGGACGAACCCCAAAAGCAGAGCACCAGGAAACAAAAGAACTTCCCACAAGAAGTAAAAACAGTAAACTTACTTCACATAACAAAACGTGCGGCGCCCATAAAGGTACGCACCACACGACCTATCCCAAAGGGGTCCCGCCATTGGTTGTCAAAACCAATCATCTTCGATCAGCTGGATTATTCTAGAAGTATCAGGAACGCAGGCTGGACTGCCTTGGTACTCGATCCAATAATTGGCGGACTCCAGTTTTCAAATGTCCTTATGGACGGCGGCAGTGGACTAAACCTGATATATCAGGACACAATCCGCCACATGGGGATAGACCCAGCAAGAATCCGCCGCAGCAAAACCGCCTTTCAAGGGGTCACGCCTGGTCCGGACACCCATTGCATGGGTTTTCTCCGGCTCGAAGTTATATTCGGCTCTACCGATAACTTCCGCCGCGAAAAGCTGACCTTCCACATCGTCCCATTCTCCAGTCGCTATCAAGCACTACTGGGACGCGAAGCTTTCGCCCGCTTTAACGCAATACCGCATTATGCATCTCTAACGCTTAAGATGCCCGGTCCACGAGGCATCATCTCTTTGAAGGGGAAGCATTGATGTGCCCCTCCCCCAAGCGGAGGACTGTGCGGCCGCTTTGACAGCCCCACAGTAAAATGGCTTCACCGGCCAAAAATTTCGGAATAGGTCATTAAAGACCACGAACGCGGATAGACGAGTTCGGTACAAAATCATCATTGATGCAGGCTTAGTGGCCATATACCCCCGCACTAGGGGCTCCGTACATATACAATAAGAGACAATAAAGCTCAGTTCTATATATTTTACTTTATACTTTGCTTATTTTAAACTTTTGTTCGGCACGACCCATTTTCAGCTCAGTTCCTCTCTTTCGCAGATGAACGTCGTGCGGCGCCCGTCCAGGATACGGCACAACGGAGACACAGGCGCAGACGTGCAGTAGGGACCCGTCCTAAGGATTCTTTTTAGATTAAGACCCTGCGTAAACCTTTTTTACTGTCTCTTGTTGCTACATATCCCCTGGTTTTCTCTGATATAACCAAGGAGGAGGCTGGCGTCTTGGCATGTGGCCACGTCAGAATTTTTGCGCATACCTGGACACTAGGGGCTTTTTAATAAAGAGTGTTGTTTTGCCCGCACTCATAAAGACCGAACACCTTAGGGAGTGTTCGGCGTCGCGGGTTTTGGCATTATATGCATCAGCTCCGAATCATGTCTTTGGTCAAATGTTGGGTTGCCCGGCTCCTGAGTTCGGCTACCTTACGTTCCACTCTATCGGCTAAGGTAGCACCAGGAGAACTACTGTGATTGTTCTCCGGTTAGGCCGGGCGAGCGCCTTAGTAGAGAAAGCCGAAAACTGACTATCATGATGTAGCGTGAGACTGGTCAGCCACCCGATGACCTATCGGAATCTATAGGATTCCTCCGTTTTAACGAAGGGCCGTTTCCCGGCCAGGCACATACGCGCCCCGAACTCGGGCGAGCGCAGTCGCCACCAAGGGGCTACCTAAATAGTCCCACTGTCAAGCTCCTATGGCTAAGTGAAAGTGTTAAAGCATTATAGTCCGGTTGCCTGGCCCGCTGCGCTATCACCTCCTTTGTAGGACCAAGACGTTGGGTTAAGTGTGAAAATGCGTCTTCTACGAGCACCCCCGCACTATGTGCGTGGGGGCTGAAGCCAACGACTGCCATCTTTCAGATTTTATATATATATCTTAAAACGGCCGCACAGGAGGTGTTCCCAATACTTGAAGGCACAAGTATAAAAGGCCACTACAATTTATCAAAATATTGCTTCATAATTACATATGCTATCATAACATAGCATCCTTCGAGCACTGTGTCTCTATTACACAAGCGCCTTCAAGGACTTCCTGAAAATAGTGCTTGGAGGGTACTCGGCTTTTGTCCAAATCTCGGGACGCAACAACGGTGGTCTCCATCTCTGCCCAGTATGTCTTGACACGGGCAAGAGCCATCCGTGCGCCCTCTATGCATGCTGACCTCTTCATCGCATTGATACGCGGCACCGCGTCAAGGAATTGCTGCACCAAGCTGAAATAACTCTTCGGCTTCGATCTCCCAGGCCACAAATGACCCATGACGTACTTCATGGCGAGTCCGGACAATCTATTAAGTTCGGCCCATTGAGCCAGGCGATCGTCCACTGCCAGTGGATGCTCTGGATTGTGGAACTGTGACCAGAAACGCTTTTCCACTTCGCGATCTTTTAGATCTCGAAAGTGTTCGGTCGCATCAGCAGCACTTGCTGCCAAATCCAGATAGGTGTCCTCCACACTCCACATCCGGTACAACGGAGCAAACTTCGGATCGCAAAACTTCCTCCGCAGCATAAAGGGCTTTCCAGCCGCAATCTGTTCGGCCTGACGCAGCTCCTCCTTCGCAGCTCTCATCGCAGAGCGAGCGTCCTTGGCATCGGCAACGGCCTTCTCTAAGTCCGTCTGTCTCGCCCGGTCTTCTTTCTCAAGAAGTTTGCAATGGTCTGCAGCGCTCTTTAACTTCTCGGCCGTCTTGGCCATCCCTTCTTTGCTTCGACAGTGAGCAGCCTGTTCGGCTCTCAGCTCTTCAAGGGCCTTCTCGGCAGCCGCATCGCTTTTTCTGGCTTGCTCCTTAGCTCGGGCAAGTTCTGCCCTAAGATTCTCCACGGCGGCCGTACCATCTGCGTCAAGCACACACATTGTAAGACACTGGCATGAAGCTCCTCTTACCTGATGCCGCTCGAGGAATTACATACCTTGAGCCTCATCAACCCGCTTGTTGACAAGCGCGATGTTGGCATCTGCCACGTCCAGTTGCCGCTTTAGTTCGGCCAAATCATCAGTTCGGCTTGATTCCGGACACCTCGCCACCTACATTCAAAGGCGACATCTTAGACCTGGGATTATGATCCTCTGCGTGCCGTCATTTCTTGACAACGCGCAGAGTCTCAGGGGCTACTATCTACACAGGGCGCATCTTACTTATGCGCAACTGACAAAGTGTACATTATCTAACGTACCTCAAAACCCGTCAGTAAACTTTTGACGGCCTCATGCAATCCGCTTTCTGCGGATGAAATCCTTTCAATCACCATGCCCATCAATGCACGGTGCTCCTCTGAGATAGAAGCTCGCCCCAGCAGAATCTTTAGCTCCTCCGGCCGAGCACCAGACGGTGTCGAACTTGTCCTATGGCCTCTTTCGAAGGCCGGACGCGGAGAACCTTGGGGGGCCACATAGCTATCTTCCGCCCCTGCCGGATTCAGAGAAACCCTCCGCGACGACACCTCAGGGTCGCCCGCCTCGCTAGGCGGTACGGCAGGGGGAGGCGTCCCGCTCTCCATCATCTCCGGAAGAAGATCCCCCGAAGACGAGCTCTGCTGAGAAGGGCTGAGGTCCGAGCTACAAGGTAAAATTTCGGTTAATCTTCTCAGATATAAATCAAGGATTTCTCTCATCCCTCAAAAGGAAAACCTCTCTCTACTTACGGCTCGCTGGAGGGCTGATCCCTTTGAGGGCGTAGTTCGGCCGAGGAACTCCCCGGCGTCGGACCCTCTGACGAGGATTTTCTCCCCCGCTTCGAGGCCATGGTCTCCGGGTCGTCAGAGGCGGCCCTCTTCTTCCCCTTAGGAGAGGAATTGTCGGTTCCTCCCTTCGGAGCAGCCTCCTTCGAGGAGGCCATAGTTCCCTTGTCCTTCCACTTACTTCCCTCCAAAGGCATTATCTTCAACATCCTGACAAGCACGGGATCCGGCCTGGTTTCGGGAAGGGGAGCCGGACACCTGATCAGCTTTGCCTTCGCTATCCACTCCTGTTTAAAAGGACAGCTCTTTTAGGGGCAAGTTTATGACGATTATATGGATAGTAGGTCCGGGCACAAGGTTCCTTACTTGGGTATCCGGGCGATTGCAGCTTAGGCCTGCGTCCTCGGTCAAATCCGGACACATCATTTGTGATCCGAAGAACAGTTTATACATCTCCACGGGCGTTGCACCCATAAAATGCTGGAGAGCTCGTGGTCCCTCTGGATTAAACTCCCACAGGCGAAGGGAGCGACGTTTGCCGGGCAGTGTTCGGCGAATCAGCATGACCTGCGTCACCTTGACCAGGTTGAGGTCTCTTTCTAAGAGATCCCTGATGCGGCCCTGCAACAAGGGCACGTCTTTGGATAACCCCCAATCTAATCCTTTGTTGACCCATGACGCTAGCCGTGATGGGGGACCCGAGCGAAAGGCAGGAGGCGCCACCCACTTGGCGCTCCTGGGAGCGGTGATATAGAACCACTCTCGTTGCCACAAGCCGAGCTCCTCTTGAAAGGAGCCCTCGGGCCATGGAGCATCAGCATTCTTACTTATGACAGCGCCTCCGCACTCTGCGTGCCGTCCCTCGATCATCTTCGGCTCCACTCCAAAAGTCTTGAGCCATAATCCGAAGTGAGGAGTAACACGGAGGAACGCTTCGCACACAACGATGAATGAGGAAATGTGGAGGATGGACTCCGGAGCTAAGTCATGAAATTCCAGCCCGTAATAAAACAGCAGCCCCCTCACGAAGGGATCCATCGGGAAGCCTAACCCCCGAAGGAAGTGAGACATGAACACTACGCTCTCACCGGGCTGGGGACTAGGAATAGCCTGCCTTTGAGCAGGCAACCTATGCGAAATTTCGGCGGTCAAGAACTTAGCCTCTCTCAACTTTAGCACGTCCTCCTCCGTGACGGAGGAGGGCATCCATCGGCCTTGAAGGTCGGAACCGGACATTGTCGAAGGTCCGAAGCGCCTGGAACCTGGAGCCTAGGGTATTGGAACTCGAGGCAACGGGCAAACTCGTTTGAGATTGGAAAAGGAGTAAGGCCTTGGTCTCTTTATAAGAGGTTGAATACCAGGAGCCCTCCCGTAACCGTTTGGGACTCGCCTTTAATCGAGGAAACGTGCTAACAGGCACGATTGGGTTACCCACGTCCGTATTGATGAGAATCCCGTAAAAGGGGGGACACGATCTCTGCTTTGACAAGACGTGCCAAGGAAACCGCCTCGCTAAACATGCTGAGGTGGAAAAGTAAAGACGATTCGAGTAAAGGACTTGGCCGTAGTGTGATGTCACGCTGCGGAATACGTCAGCAGATTAGATTTGTGTTGATATTATTCTCTCTATGGCAATATCTGGAAACTTATTTTGCAGAGCCGGACACTATCCTTGGTGTTTAAAATCTTCTTGAAGAACTTGGAGGAGGAACCCGCCTTGCAATGCCGAAGACAATCTGCGCGCCGGACTCGTCGTCATTGAAGCTTGGTTCAGGGGCTACTGAGGGAGTCCTGGATTAGGGGGTGTTCGGGTAGCCGGACTATATCTTCAGCCGGACTCCAGGACTATGAAGATACAAGATTGAAGACTTCGTCCCGTGTCCGGATGGGACTTTCCTTGGCGTGGAAGGCAAGCTTGGCGATGCGGATATTCAAGATCTCCTACCATTGTAACCGACTCTGTGTAACCCTAACCCTATCTGGTGTCTATATAAACCGGAGGGTTCTAGTCCGTAGGACAACTTCATCATACAACAATCATACCATAGGCTAGCTTCTAGGGTTTAGCCTCCTTGATCTCGTGGTAGATCTACTCTTGTACTACCCATATCATCAATATTAATCAAGCAGGAGTAGGGTTTTACCTCCATCGAGAGGGCCCGAACCTGGGTAAAAACATCGTGTCCCTTGTCTCCTGTTACCATCCGCCTAGACGCACAGTTCGGGACCCCCTACCCGAGATCCGCTGGTTTTGACACCGACACCTCCCATCCGCGAGCACTTTCGGCTGCTGTTGTTGTCGCAACGTCCCCAAACATGAGCATGACCATGGACGGCTACCTCCATATGGATTTCGTCAAGTTTCGCTTCAACAAGTGTACCCCTACGTGTTGGATTCGCCAAGTACCGCACCGGAACGCCAAGTACATGGATATGCCAAGTTGCCCTTCGAACATGTGCGAATATGCCCGGTGATGCGACAAGTACCCCAACAACATGTACATCTACTCCATCAAGACCAGACCGACAAGTACCCCAACGTCGTGTGTACAACTACCGTCGACGTGTACGACTACTTCGTGAACGTGTACCCGACGACCCCGGAGACCTATGTTGCGCCAAGCACCTCCACGATGACCCCGAACATCTACGAAAATGTTGTACAACTACTACCGTGGCCGAAGACCTGTGTACAACTACCGCTGCCGAAGGCCGTCGAGTGAACACCCACATCGTGTATTTAACCAAGTTCGATGACGACCTCTGAAGAACTCGGATTCGCCAAGTTGTACTACCGTCGCCCCCGGAAACCTTGGATTCGTCAAGTACCTCTCCGAAAACGAGCGTCTACCACTACTTCTACTACTGTCGCGAGAACGACTATTTCCTCTACGAACCCGAACCGCTCCGAGAATGCACCCTTGGAAGGTATAACCGCTGGAATGACGCCCGTGGATGAATGCATGTGATGTATGAAATGCTCGCGTTTGCACCATGCCTGACGTGTTTCTTGCATGTTCCCCGTTGCCATGCCATCGTCTCGTGGGAACCCGGTAACCGGGATCACTCCTCGTCACTCTTGCATGTTCCGCACACTTGTTCTTTTCCACTCGCATCTCAATCGAGTTACCGGAACCGGAACGTTGCCGTGGCACCGTTTTCGTTATCGTTGTCGTGGCACCCTTTCTTTCCACCACGGTGACAAATGCTTCATAATGCTCTTATCAACATTTTCATAAAAAAAATCTTAAAACTTGCATATATCATCCGCATCATGTTAACAACATTTAGAATGTTTAAATTGTTGTTGCATTAAATTGCTAATGCACATGAGGATTTACCGAAATTGTTGCTCGATGTTTCCGGCCTCATTTAAAATGCCTAACTGTGTATTTTACTCATGCTTCACCTCTTGCCATGTTATCCAACATTTAATATTGTTGAGTACCTAACCGGGAGTGAACTAAATAATTGATGTGGTGTTCCGTCAATATGGAACTCGTTGCATATTGAGCTCCACTTAATGTGTAGTTTTGTTTGTTGCACTTTGCCATGCCATGCATATTTAAACCGGACATGCATCATACTTGGTTGTGCATCATGCCATGTTTATGTGATGGTTGTTTACTATGTTGCTTGCTTCTTTTCGGGTTGCTTCTCTCGTTAGCTTTGGTTTCGTTCCGGAGTTGTGAGGATCCGTTCGACTACGTCTGTTCATCTACTTCTTGGACTCGTTCTTCTTCCTTGCGGGATTTCAGGCAAGATGACCATACCCTCGAAATCACTTCTATCTTTGCTTGCTAGTTGTTTGCTCTATTGCTATCCCGCGCTACCTATCACTTGCTATATCATGCCTCCCATATTGCCATGTCAAGCCTCTGACCCACCTTTCCTAGCAAACCGGTGTTTGACTATGTTACCGCTTTTGCTTAGCCCCTCTTATCGCGTTGCTAGTTGCAGGTGAAGATGAAGCTTGTTCCATGTTGGAACATGGATATTGTTGGGATATCATTACTATATCTTATTTACTTTAATGCACCTATATACTTGGTAAAGGGTGGAAGGCTCGGCCTTATGCCTGGTGTTTTGTTCCAATCTTGCTGCCCTAGTTTCTGTCATACCGGTGTTATGTTCCTTGATTTTGCGTTCCTTACGCGGTTGGGTGTTATGGGAACCCCTTGACAGTTCACCTCCTCCAGCAAGGCCCAACCTTGGTTTTAACATTTGCCACGTAAGCCTTTTTCCCTTGGGTTCTGCAGACTCAAGGGTCATCTTTATTTTAAACCCCCGGGCCAGTGCTCCTCTGAGTGTTGGTCCAAATGAAGGAAATATGCCCTAGAGGCAATAATAAAGTTATTATTTATTTCCTTATTTCATGATAAATGTTTATTATTCATGCTAGAATTGTATTAAACGGAAACATAATACATGTGTGAATACATAGACAAGCAGAGTGTCACTAGTATGCCTCTACTTGACTAGCTCGTTGATCAAAGATGGTTATGTTTCCTAACCATAGACATGAGTTGTCATTTGATAAACGGGATCACATCATTAGGAGAATGATAGGATTGACTTGACCCATTCTGTTAGCTTAGCACTTGATCGTTTAGTTTGTTGCTATTGCTTTCTTCATGACTTATACATGTTCCTATGACTATGAGATTATGCAACTCCCGTTTACCGGAGGAACACTTTGTGTGCTACCAAACATCACAACGTAACTGGGTGATTATAAAGGTGCTTTATAGGTGTCTCCGAAAGTACTTGTTGGGTTGGCGTATTTCGAGATTAGGATTTGTCACTCCGATTGTCAGAGAGGTATCTCTAGGCCCACTCGGTAATACACATCACTTAAGCCTTGCAAGCATTGCAACTAATGAGTTAGTTGCGTGATGATGTGTTACGGAATGAGTAAAGAGACTTGCCGGTAACAAGATTGAACTAGGTATTGAGATACCGACGATCGAATCTCGGGCAAGTAACATACCGATGACAAAAGGAATAACGTATGTTGTTATGCGGTTTGACCGATAAAGATCTTCATAGAATATGTAGGAGCCAATATGAGCATCCAGGTTCCGCTATTGGTTATTGACCGGAGATGTGTCTCGGTCATGTCTACATAGTTCTCGAACCCATAGGGTCTGCACGCTTAAAGTTCGATGACGGTTATATTATGAGTTTATGCGTTTTGATGTACCAAAGGTAGTTCGGAGTCCCAGATGAGATCAGGGACATGACGAGGAGTCTCAAAATGGTCGAGACGTAAAGATCGATATATTGGACGACTATATTCAGACATCGGAAAGGTTCCGAGTGGTTCGGTTATTTTTTGGAGTACCGGGGAGTTACGGGAATACGGGAGAAGAAGTATATGGGCCTTATTGGGCTTTAGGGGAGAGAGAGGCAGGCCACACACCCCCAAATGACTAGTCCGAATTGGACTAGGGGGAGGAGCGGCGCCCCCTCCTTCCTTCTATTCCCTCTTCCCCTTCCTTGTCTCCTACTCCTACTACTTGGAAAGGGGAGGAATCCTACTCCCGGTGTGGGAGTAGGACTCCTCCAGGGCGCGCCATAGGGGCCGGCCCTCTCCCTCTCCTCCTCCCTTTATATACGGAGGGGAGGGGCACCCCATAGACACAAAAATTGATCTCTTGGATCTTTTAGCTGTGTGCGGTGCCCCTCTCCACCACAGTCCAACTCGATAATATCGTAGCGGTGCTTAGGCGAAGCCCTGCGACGGTAGAACATCAACGTCGTCTCCACGCCGTCGTGCTGACGGAACTCTCCCTCAAAGCTCGTCTGGATCGGAGTTCGAGGGACGTCATCGAGTTGAACGTGTGCAGAACTCGGAGGTGCCGTGCATTTGGTACTTGATCGGTCAGATCATGAAGACGTACGACTACATCCACCACGTTGTGCTAATGCTTCCGCTTTCGGTCTACGAGGGTACGTGGACACACTCTCCCCTCTTGTTGCAATGCATCACCATGATCTTGTGTGTGCGTAGGATTTTTTTTTTGAAATTACTACGTTCCCCAACAGTGGCATCCGAGCCAGGTTTTATGCGTAGATGTTATATGCACGAGTATAACACAAGTGAGTTGTGGGCTATACAAGTCATACTACTTACCAGCATGTCATGCTTTGGTTCGGCGGTATTGTTCGATGAAGCGGCCCGGACCAACATTACGCACATGCTTACGTGAGACTGGTTCTACCAACGTGCTTTGCACACAGGTGGCTGGCGGGTGTCAGTTTCTCCAACTTTAGTTGAACCGAGTGTGGCTACGCCCGGTCCTTGAGAAGGTTAAAACAACACTAACTTGACGAACTATCGTTGTGGTTTTGATGCGTAGGTAAGAACGATTCTTGCTCAACCCGTAGCAGCCACGTAAAACTTGCAACAACAAAGTAGAGGACGTCTAACTTGTTGTTGCAGGGTATGTTGTGATGTGATATTGTCAAGACATGATGCTATATTTTATTGTATGAGATGATCATGTTTTGTAACCGGGTTATCGGCAACTGGCAGGAGCCATATGGTTGTCGCGTTATTGTATGCAATGCAATCGACCTATAATTGCTTTACTTTATCTCTAAGCGGTAGTGATAGTCATAGAAGCAATAGTTGGCAAGACGACAACGATTCTACGATGGAGATCATGGTGTCATGCCGGTGACGATATAGATCATGATAGTACTTTGGAGGTAGAGATCAAAGGCGCAAGATGATGATGGCCATATCATGTCACATATTTTGATTGCATGTGATGTTTATCTTTTATGCATCTTATCTTGCTTTGATTGACAGTAGCATTATAAGATGATCTCTCACTAAATTTCAAGATAAAAGTGTTTTCCCTGAGTATGAACCATTGCCAAAGTTCGTCGTGCCCAGACACCACGTGATGATCGGGTGTGATAAGCTCTACGTCCATCTACAACGGGTGCAAGCCAGTTTTCCACACGCAGAATACTCAGGTTAAACTTGACGAGCCTAGCATATGCAGATATGGCCTCGGAACACTGAGACCGAAAGGTCGAGCGTGAATCATATAGTATATATGATCAACATAGCGATGTTCACCATTGAAAACTACTCCATTTCACGTGATGATCGGTTATGGTTTAGTTGATTTGGATCACGTGATGATCGGTTATGGTTTAGATGATTAGAGGGATGTCTATCTAAGTGGGAGTTCTTAAGTAATATGATTAATTGTACGTAAATTTATCATCAACTTAGTACCTGATAGTATTTAGCATATCTATGTTGTAGATCAATAGCTCGCGTTTAGCTCCCTTGTTTTATTTTTGATATGTTCCTAGAGAAAAGTAAGTTGAAAGATGTTAGTAGCAAAGATGCGGACTAGCTCCATGATCTGAGGATTATCCTCATTGCTGCACAGAAGTATTATGTCCTTGATGCACTGCTAGGTGACAGACCTATTGCAGGAGCAGATGCAGACGTTATGAACGTTTGGCTAGCTCAATATGATGACTACTTGATAGTTTACTGCACCATGCTTAACAGCTTAGAATCGGGACTTCAAAGACGTTTTGAACGTCATGGATCATATGAGATGTTCCAGGAGTTGAAGTTAATATTTCAAGCAAATACCCGAGTTAAGAGATATGAAGTCTCCAACAAGTTCTATAGCTAAAAGTTGGAGGAGAATAGCTCAAGCAGTGAGCATGTGCTTAGATTGTCTGGGTACTACAATCACTTGAATCAAGTGGGAGTTAATCTTCCAGATAAAAAAGTGATTGACAGAATTCTCTAGTCACCATCACCAAGTTAGTAGAACTTCGTGATGAACTATAGTATGCAAGGGATGACGAAAACGATTCCTGAGTTTTTCATGATGATGAAATCGATGAAGGTAGAAATCAAGAAAGGGCATCAAGTGTTGATGATTATCAAGACGACTAGTTTCAAGTAAAGGGCAAAGGGAACGAAAGGGGACTTCAAGAAGAATGGCAAGCAAGTTGCTGCTCAAGTGAAGAAGCCCAAGTCTGGACCTAAGCCTGAGACTAAGTGCTTCTACTGCAAAGGGACTGGTCACTGGAAGCGGAACTGCCCCAAGTATTTGGTGGATAAGAAGGATGGTAAAGTGAACAATGCTATATTTTATATACATGTTATTGATGTGTACTTTACTAGTGTTTATAGCAACCCCTCGGTATTTGATATTGGTTCAGTTGCTAAGAGTAGTAACTCGAAACGGAAGTTGCAGAATGAACAGAGACTAGTTAAGGGTGAAGTGACAATGTGTGTTGGAAGTGGTTCCAAGATCGATATGATCATCATCGCACACTCCCTATACTTTCGGGATTAGTGTTAAACCTAAATAAATGTTATTTGGTGTTTGCGTTGAGCATGAATATGATTTGATCATGTTTATTGCAATACAGTTATTCATTTAAGTTAGAGAATAATTGTTGTTCTGTTTACATGAATAAAACCTTCTATGGTCATACACCCAATGAAAATGGTTCATTGGATCTCGATCGTAGTGATACACATATTCATAATAATGAAGCCAAAAGATGCAAAGTTAATAATGATAGTGCAACTTATTTGTAGCACTACCATTTAGGTCATATTGGTGTAAAGCGCATGAAGAAACTCCATGCTGATGGGCTTTTGGAATCACTTGATTATGAATCATTTTGATGCTTGCGAACCATGCCTCATGGGCAAGATGACTAAGACTCCGTTCTCCGAAATAATGGAGCGAGCCACTGACTTATTGGAAATAATACATACCGATGTATGCGGTCCAATGAGTGTTGAGACTCATGGCGGGTATCATTATTTTCTCACCTTCACAGATGATTTGAGCAGATATGTGTATATCTACATGATGAAACATAAGTCTGAAACATTTGAAAAGTTCATATAATTTTAGAGTGAAGTGGAATATCATCGTAACAAGAAAATAAAGTTTCTACGATCTGATCGTGGAGGAGAATATTTGAGTTACGAGTTTGGTCTTCATTTGAAACAATGTGAAATAGTTTCGCAACTCACGCCACCTGGAACACCACAGCGTAATGGTGTGTCCGAACATCATAATCGTACTTTATTAGATATTGTACAATCTATGATGTCTCTTACTGATTTACCGCTATCGTTTTGGGGTTATGCATTCGAGACAGCTGCATTCACATTAAAAAGGGCACCATCTAAATCCGTTGAGACGACACCGTATGAACTGTGGTTTAGCAAGAAACCTAAGCTGTCGTTTCTTAAAGTTTGGGGTTACAATGCTTATGTGAAAAAGTTTCATCTTGATAAGCTCAAATCCAAGTCGGAGAAATGCGTCTTCATAGGATACCCAAAAGTAACTGTTGGGTACACCTTCTATCACAGATCCAAAGGCAAGATGTTTGTTGCTGAGAATGGATCCTTTCTAGAGAAGGAGTTTCTCTCGAAAAAGTGAGTGGGAGGAAACTAGAACTTGATGAGGTAGCTGTACCTGCTCCCTTATTGGAAAGTAGTTCATCACAGAAATATATTTCTGTGACTCCTACACCAATTAGTGAGGAAGCTAATGATGATGATCATGTAACTTCAGACCAAGTTACTATCGAACCTCGTAGGTCAACCAGAGTGAGATCCGCACCAGAGTGGTACGGTAATCCTATTCTGGAGGTCATGTTAATTGACCATGATGAACCTATGAACTATGAGGAAGCGATGATGAGCCCAGATTCCGCCAAATGGCTTGAGGCCATGAAATCTGAGATGGGATCCATGTATGAGAACAAAGTGTGGACTTTGGTTGACTTGCCCGATGATCGGCAAGCCATAGAAAATAAATGGATCTTGAAGAGGAAGACGTATGCTGATAGTAGTGTTACTATCTACAAAGCTAGACTTGTCGAAAAAGGTTTTGACAAAGTTCAAGGTGTTGACTACGATGAGATTTTCTCACTCGTAGTGATGCTTAAGTCTGTCCGAATCATGTTAGCAAATTGCCACATTTTATGAAATCTGGCAAATGGATGTCAAAACTACATTCCTTAATGGATTTCTTAAAGAAGAGTTGTATATGATGCAACCAGAAGGTTTTGTCGATCCTAAAGGTGCTAACAAAATGTGCAAGCTCCAGCGATCCATCTATGGACTGGTGCAAGCATCTCAGAGTTGGAATATACGCTTTGATGAGTTGATCAAAGCATATAGTTTTATACAGACTTGTGGTGAAGCCTGTATTTACAAGAAAGTGAGTGGGAGCACTACAACATTTCTGATAAATATATGTGAATGACATATTGTTGATCAGAAATAATGTAGAATTTTCTGGAAAGCATAAAGGAGTATTTGAAAGGAGTTTTTCAAATAAAGACCTCGGTGAAGCTACTTACATATTGAGCATCAAGATCTATAGAGATAGATCAAGATGCTTGATAAGTTTTTTCAATGAGTACATACCTTGACAAGATTTTGAAGGAGTTCAAAATGGAACAGTCAAAGAAAGAGTTCTTACCTGTGTTACAAGGTGTGAAATTGAGTAAGACTCAAAGCCCGACCACGGCAGAAGATAGAAAGAGAATGAAAGTCATTCCCTATGCCTCAGCCATAGTTTCTATAAAGTATGCCATGCTGTGTACCAGATCTATTGTATACCCTACACTGAGTTTAGCAAGGGAGTACAATAGTGATCTAGGAGTAGAGCACTCGACATCGGTCAAAATTATCCTTAGTGGAATAAGGATATGTTTCTCGATTATGGAGGTGACAAAAGGTTCGTCGTAAAGGGTTACGTCGATGCAAATTTTGACACTGATCCAGATGACTCTAAGTCTCAATCTGGATACATTTTTAAAGTGGGAGCAATTAGCTAGAGTAGCTCCGTGCAGAGCATCGTTGACATAGAAATTTGCAAAATACATACGGATCTGAATGTGACAGACCCGTGGACTAAACTTCTCTCACAAGCAAAACATGATCACACCTTAGTACTCTTTGGGTGTTAATCACATAGCGACGTGAACTAGATTGTTGACTCTAGTAAACCCTTTGGGTGTTGGTCACATGATGATGTGAACTATGGTTGTTAATCACATGGTGATGTGAACTATTGGTGTTAAATCACATGGCGATGTGAACTAGATTATTGACTCTAGTGCAAGTGGGAGACTGAAGGAAATATGCCCTAGAGGCAATAATAAAGTTATTATGTATTTCCTTATTTCATGATAAATGTTTATTATTCATGCTAGAATTGTACTAACCGGAAACATAATACATGTGTGAAAACATAGACAAACAGAATGTCACTAGTATGCCTCTACTTGACTAGCTCGTTGATCAAAGATGGTTATGTTTCCTAACCATAGACATGAGTTGTCATTTGATAAACAGGATCACATCATTAGGAGAATGATATGATTGACTTGACCCATTCCGTTAGCTTAGCACTTGATCGTTTAGTTTGTTGCTATTGCTTTCTTCATGACTTATACATGTTCCTATGACTATGAGATTATGCAACTCCCGTTTACCGGGGGAACACTTTGTGTGCTACCAAACGTCACAACGTAACTGGGTGATTATAAAGGTGCTCTATAGGTGTCTCCGAAGGTACTTGTTGGGTTGGCGTATTTCGAGATTAGGATTTGTCACTCCGATTGCCAGAGAGGTATCTTTGGGCCCACTCGGTAATATACACATCACTTAAGCCTTGCAAGCATTGCAACTAATGAGTTAGTTGCGGGATGATGTGTTACGGAACGAGTAAAGAGACTTGCCGGTAACGAGATTGAAATAGGTATTGAGATACCGATGATCGAATCTCGGGCAAGTAACATACCGATGACAAAAGGAACAACGTATGTTGTTATGCGGTTTGACCGATAAAGATCTTCATAGAATATGTAGGAGCCAATATGAGCATCCAAGTTACGCTATTGGTTATTGATCGGAGACGTGTCTCGGTCATGTCTACATAGTTCTCGAACCTGTAGGGTCCGCACGCTTAAAGTTCGATGACGGTTATATTATGAGTTTATGTGTTTTGATGTACCGAAGGTAGTACAGAGTCCCGGATGAGATCAGGGACATGACGAGGAGTCTCGAAATGGTTGAGACATAAAGATCGATATATTGGACGACTATATTCGGACATCGAAAAGGTTCCGAGTGGTTCGGGTATTTTTTGGAGTACCGGGGAGTTACATGAATACAAGGGAAGAAGTATATGGGCCTTATTGGGCTTTAGGAGAGAGAGAGAGAGGCAGGCCGCACGCCCCCAATGACTAGTCCGAATTGGACTAGGGGGAGGGTCGGTGCCCCCTCCTTCCTTCTCTTCCCTCTTCCCCTTCCTTGTCTCCTACTCCTACTACTTGGAAAGGGGAGGAATCCTACTCCCGGTGGGAGTAGGACTCCTCCAGGGCGCGCCATAGGGGCCGACCCTCTCCCTCTCCTCCCCCCTTTATATACGGAGGAGAGGGGCACCCCATAGACACAACAATTGATCTCTTGGATCTTTTAGCCGTGTGCGGTGCCCCTCTCCACCATAGTCCACCTCGATAATATTGTAGCAGTGCTTAGGCGAAGCCTTGCGATGGTAGAACATCAACATCGTCACCATGCCGTCGTGCTGATGGAACTCTCCCTCAAAGCTCGGCTGGATCAGAGTTCGAGGGACGTCATCGAGTTGAACGTGTGGAGAACTCGGAGGTGCCGTGTGTTCGATACCTGATCGGTCGGATCGTGAAGACGTACGACTACATCAACCGCGTTGTGCTAATGCTTCTGCTTTCAATCTACGAGGGTACGTGGACACACTCTCCCCTCTCATTGCTATGCATCATCGCGTAGGATTTTTTTGAAATTACTACGTTCCCCAACACCAAACTGGGCGATCTCTGGCGCCCCCTGGGCAACCAGGGTTTATGCCAACCCGACGTCTTGCCCATCCGGTGTGCCCTGAGAACGAGATACGTGCGACTCCTATCGGGATTTGTCGGTGCATCGGGCGGCTTTGCTGGTCTTCTTTTACCATTGTCGAAATGTCTTGTAACCGGGATTCTGAGACTGACCGGGTCTTCCTGGGAGAAGGAATATCCTTCTTTGACCGTGAGAGCTTGTGATGGGCTAAGTTGGGACACCCCTGCAAGGTATAAACTTTCGAGAGTCGTGCCCGCAGTTATGTGGCAGATGGGAATTTGTTAATATCCGGTTGTAGAGAACTTGACACTTAACTTAATTAAAATGAATCAACCGCATGTGTAGCCATGATGGTCTCTTTCCGGTGGAGTCCGAGAAGTGAACACGGTTCTTGTGTTATGGTTGTGCGTAAGTAGTTTCAGGATCACTTCTAGCTTCACGACCGTTGCGTTACTTCTCCTCTCGCTCTTATTTGCGTATGTTAGCCTTTTGCTTAGTGCTTGCTACAGCTCCACCTCATTACCCTATCCTACCCATAAGCTTAAATAGTCTTGATCTCGCGGGTGTGAGATTGCTGAGTCCTCGTGACTCACAGATACTTCCCAACAGTTGCAGGTGCCGATGATACCAGTGTAGGTGACGCAACTGAGCTCAAGTGGGAGCTCGATGAAGATCTTGATCGTTGTGTTGTGTCTTTTCCGGTTGATCAGTAGTGGAGCCCAGTTGGGACGATCGGGGATCTAGCATTTGGGGTTTTCTTCTTTTATTTTGGTTCCGTAGTCGGACCTTGATTGTATTCTCGATGATGTATGTTTAACTTGTATTTGTGTGAAGTGGCGATTGTAAGCCAAATCTTTATCCCTTTCTTATTTAGTACATGGGATTGTGTGAAGATTACCCCTCTTGCGACAAACCTACCGTGCCGCTATGCCTCTAAGTCATGCCCCGACACATGGGAGATATAGCCACATTGTGGGTGTGACATCAGGCGACACGGCGGTCAACACCGGATTCAGCAACCCCAAGCCCGGTCAGCAGAAGAAGCCATTCAAGGCGAATCGAGACGAACCATCCAACTTGGACAGGATATTGGGCCGACCATGCCAGATTCATGGCCACCCTGATAAACCAGCTAATCATACCAACAGAAACTACTGGGTCTTCAAACAGGCCGACAAGCTCAACGCCGAACACAGGGGGAGGAGGCCGCCAAGCGACAGGGATGACAGAAAGGTTCACCAACGAAACACCGAGGGTCAGAGGCAATCTCCACCCGAGGATCATCTACTCCTAGAACGGAAATAGAAACTCGGCTTCCGCCGCCCACTCCACACACCTACAAAATTTGTACCGCACATACATCATCACACACTCAAGATACCATGGGCATTGGCGGAAGCACAATACGGACAAGCCTGCAAGCACTCCAGTAACTTTCTTTTATTACTTATTTTTTATTCTCTTCCTTCGCTATCCTTCACAAACAGGTGATGATCAGGATAAAGATCTGAAACTGGCTCTATCGTAGTCCGGATCTGTACAGTCACCCAAGGGGCTACTTCCACCAAGGATTCCCCTCACCGAGGACTGGCGGCGTAGAGGTGCGATAGGAGGTCCAAAATAACTTTTTGTAGACCGCACTCCCTATTTCTTGAGCCTGTACTATGCCTATTCCTCTGCCTCCAACCCCGAGCATGTCAAATAGCCAGGCGGATGGCTTATATATCATAAGTAATCATTGGCATATTGCTTAGTTACCAGTAAACAATATCCGAACTAATCATCCGTATTGTTTTCCCGACAAATATGGCTCCTACGGTTATTTCATAGAAATACCTTGGCATAACCTGCCAGCTCGGTGTGGGAACAAATGAGTTGCCAGTAAAAGTATGAACAACTCTATAGCATACTTTGGCGTCGCAAGTTTGGCCTTATATGCATCAGCTCCGAATCATTGTCTTGGGTCAATAGTTGGGTTGCCCGGCTCCTGTGTTTGCTACCCTACGTTCCGCTCTCTCGGCTAGGGTAGTAAAGGGAGAACTACTGCAATTGTGCCCTGGTCTAAACCGGACAAGGACCTCAGTAGAGAAAGCCGAAAACTGACTGTCATGATGCGGCATGAGCTGGTCAACCACTTGACGACTTATTGGAATCTTTAGCGATTCTCCGTGTCACACGAGGGATCTTTTTCAGATGAAATATGTAAGGCACCATACGCCACATACATACTGGGGGCTATGTCGTAGCCCCACAAATATAACTCCTATGGCTAAGTGAAAGTGTTAACGCCTTATAGTCTGATTGCCTGGTTCGCCGCATTATCACCTCCTTCATGTACCAAGACGTTGAATAAAGAGTGATTAAATGCTTTTCCGAATACCCCCGTACTTCCTACGAGGGGGCTGAAGCCGACGACTGGAAAACTTTCAGATTATATGAAAATGGCCACACAGGAGGAATTCAAGCTTTCAAGCAAAACATAAATAGATTAACTATAAAATTGTCTTTTACAATTTTCATATACCTCACTCGAACATTATGTCTTTTGAGCACTGACCCTCTATAAAGCGGGTGGCCTCTAGGACGTCTTCAAAATAATGCTCCAGTTCCGGACGGTCCTTGCCTTCGGGTGGACCCTTCGTCGCAACATCGATGGCCTTCATCTTCCCCCAGAACGTCTTGACTCAGGAAAAAGTCATCTGTGCACCCTCAATGCACGTTGACCGCTTCACAACGTCGATACACGACACCGCGTCAACAAGCCTTTGCACCAAACCGAAATAGCTATTCGGAATAGGATCGGTTGGCCACAACTGGATTATGACGTCCTTCATGGCAGCGCCGGATATCCTATGAACTTCGGCCCATTGGGACATTTGTTCATTGAGCAACAAAGGGCGCTTTGATGCGCCAAACTACGACCAAAAAATATTCTCCTTTGCGTATCCATCTCGCGCTTGGTAATATTGCGCCGCATCGGCAGAACTCTTCGGCAAGTCCAAGAACTCATCCGGAGAACTCCATACTTGGTTAAGCTGGGCATAGTTTGGATCACCGAACTTAGTTTGCAGCAGAAAGGGATTTCCAGCTGCAATCTCCCTCGCCTGTCGAACCTCCTCACGGGCTGCTCTGCATTCCAACCGCGCTTCCCTTGCCTCTTGTAAGGCCTTGTCCAGATCAGCCGTTAAGGCTTTACTCTCCTCCAGAAATTCGCAGCGGCCGGTAGCATTCTCCAGTTCGAGCGTCATTGTGGATATCTTCCCCTCATCTTGGCGCCGTGCAGCTTGTTTGGCTTTTAATTCAGCCGATGCCTTTTCGGCAGTAGCATTGCTATGCCAGGCCTGCTCCTTGGCCCGGGCCAGCTCCGCTCGAAGAACTTCAATGGCGGCAGCACCATCTGCAGCCAAACCTCAGCATCATGCTTATACCACAAAAATGTATGAGGATTGTCCCGAATACATACCTTGCGACTTGTCCAGACGCATATTAATTAAAGCAAGATCATCCCCTACCACATCAAGCTTACGCTACAAATCGGCAATTTCCATAGTCCGGGAAGCGGCCAAGGGGGAAGCAACATGTGTTCCAAGTTGATCCGGTTAGTCCTCAAATGATCCTTTTCGACCCTCCGTTTCGCTTCCCACTGGAAGCCAACCCGAGTATCAGGGGCTACTACCTATACACAGGCACATCTTTGCAAATGAACCATAGCCGAAAACATTATGTCACAAACCTCGAAGCCCTTCAGTAGGCTCACAAAGGCTTCATTTAATCTGCTCTTCGCGGACGAAATCTTCTCAATCACTGTACCCATCAAGGTATGCTATTCCCCTGAGACAGATGCTTTCCTCAACATGTCTCGCAATATATCCGGAGTCTCCAGGTTTCCAGAAGCTGCTCTAGGAGCACAATCATCCTTTGAAGGAATCTGTTCACCCGCCTCCAGAATCACTGTCGGTTGCGAACCAGTGAGTCCGGGGCCTTTGTTATCATCAACCCCGGAATCCCGGATGGTCGAAGCTCCACCTTCGGGTACTGCCTCTTTTGTCCCCTGCGTAACTTGCTGGTCAAAAGGGACCCTCCGTGATGACACTTCAGAGTCATCCGCCTTGTTGGGCGAGGATGTTGAAGGAGGGGTCTCGCTCTCCATCATCTCTGGGAGGAGACTCCCCAAAGAAGAGGATCGCCCAGAAAAAGTCTATGTCGACCTATAGAAATACATGAATGCGTTACATATATCATCGGTAACAGCAACGGAGCGGGACTTATCAAAGTGCTCTAGATTCTCTTACGGTTTGGCCGAGGGCTTGTCCCCTTGTTGGACCTATTTAACGGCATCGCTTTCCAAATCTAGGCCACTCGACGGTGGCATCTTGCCCTTCTTGGGAGACCGCCCCTCCCAATTTTGGAGGTGGCACTTTTCCTCCTGTTTGGAGAAGGGATATTGGGTCCTTTTCCGCCTCCGTCTTCGGGCGAGGAGAGGTCGATTTATCCAGACTTAGTGTCTGACTTACCCCTGGAACCAAGGTCATCTTGGGTCTTCTTGCCCTCCCCTGGTGGAGCCTAGTATGGCGTCGAGGCCAGTATCCTTGTTAACACGGGAGTTGCTGAGTCTTCGGGGAGGGGAGCCAGACACCTAATCAGTTCCACCTTCTTTATCTAGCCCTGAAAAAGGATGATACTGTTGGTATATTGCCACTGGGTATCTTATTATAGGGTATTCGGTAAACGGGTACTTGCCGGGGTATCTGGACGGTTACAGTCTAGGCCGACATCTTCGCTGGTATCCGGCCATTGCCTTCGTTTCCCGAAGAATAACTTCCATGTTCCTTCGTGCGTTGTGCCGAAGAAGTGCTGAAGAGTCCGCAGCCCTTCTGGATTAAACTCCCATAGGAGGAGTGGCCGTCGCTGACCTGGCAGGGTACGAACTAGCATTACTTGAACGATATTGGCTATGTCGATGTCCCTCTCAATGAGGCTTCGGATGCGACTTTGCAGAGTTCGCACATCATTCGTTGATCCCCAATCCAGCCCCTTGTTAGTCCACGATGCAAGATGAATTGGGGGGCTAGATCAGAAGGCGCGCGCAGTTGCCCACTTGGAGCTGCGGGGCTCGGTGATATAGAACCACCCCTGCTGCCACATATTAGAAGATTTGGCTAAGGATCCTTTCAGCCAAACGGCGCTAGCAAGCTTGCTCACTGCAGCGCCGCCGCACTCAGCTTGCTCCCCCTCTACCACTAATTGCGGCTTCACATCGAAGGTCTTGAGCCACAAGCCGAAGTGCGGAGTAGTTCGGAGGAAGGCTTCGCACGTGACAATAAACACCGAGATAAGAAGAATAGAGTCCGGGGCCAGATCGTGAAAATCTAGCCTGTAGTAGAACACGAGCCCTCGGACGAAGGGGTTAAGTGCAAACCCTAACCCACAGAGGAAGTGGGACACGAACACGACCCTCTCACCGGATCTGGGGGTGGGAATAACCTGCCCCTCGGCAGGAAGCCGGTGACGGATTTCTACAGTCAAGTATCTCGCCGCCCGAAGCTTTGCGATATCTTCCTCGATGACAGAAGAAGCTACCCACCGGCATTGACGGCTGGATCCGGACATGATTAGGGCTTGTGGCGACCGAAACTCGGGTGTTGGAGCTCGGGGTTGCAGGGGTCGAGGAAGAGGCAAGCGTAGAAGAAAAAGATGGGTCTTTGCCCCTATATAAAGGCTGCAATTATGAAACGTCTCTTCTTGGGCCTAAAAACATGCTTGTTTCCAAGGAGTTGTACCCCAGCGACGGTTGGGTTACCCACGTCCGGGTTGACAGGAATCCCTTAAAAAAGGGAGGCACGATCTCCGCTTGGATAAGACGCGCCAATAAAGCCATGTCTTGGGACGTGGGGAGACGGGCCGGCTAAAACGATTCACAAGTAGTGGCCGGGCAGGCGTGGTGTCATATTACCAAAAAATGGTTGATGAGGTGAACTCGTTCAAAGCACAAGTGCTCCCTAGGTGGTTTTGATAATTGATGACAACATATCTCTTGTTGGACTAACATTTCGATCTAGCATGTTTCAGATAAGTTCAACAATGGAGTGGCATGGACTAAAGGTTGTGGGAACTCCTTCAAGATGCTAAGGACAAAGGATTGGCTAAAGCTTCAAGCTCAAGACTCCTCATTTTACATTTTAGTGATCCAAGATCACATTGAGTCTTTAGGAAAAGCCAATACTATCAAGGAGGGATGAGGTGTTGCTTAATGAGCCTCTTGCTTCATGTGCTTAGTGATATGCTCCAAAGCCCTCAGCTACTTTCCCACTTCCACATATGACCTAAACCCTAAGCCAAACTCGGTCCTACCGATTCTTCCTATCCGGCACCACCGAGTTTCACTTGTCATAAGCCACTGCCAAACCCTAATCAGTTCGGTCTCACCGATGGGATCTGGTCTCACCGAGATGGGCTTGCAAACTCTTTGTTACCCATTGCAATATTCTCGGTCCCACCGAGATATGCAATCGGTTCCACCGACTTTGCTTGGCCAAATCTCAGTTTCACTTATTACCCAAATCGGTCCCACCGAGTTTGAGTAATCGGTCAAACCGAGTTTTGGATTTACCCTAACCCTAGCACATCGGTCCCACCGAGTTGATCCAGTCGGTCCCACCGAAATCTCTAACGGTCACTAGGTTTACCTTTTCAGTCCGACCGAGTTTGTTGATTCGGTCCCACCGAGATTGGAAAACTGTGTGTAATGGTTGGATTTTGTGTGGAGGCTATATATACCCCTCCACCTCCTCATGAGAGAGCCATCAGAACGCATACACCATTCCAACTCATATGTTCTGAGAGAGAACCACCTACTCATGTGTTGAGACCAAGATATTCCATTCCTACCATATGAATCTTGATCTCTAGCCTTCCCAAGTTGCTTTCCACTCAAATCTTCTTTCCACCAAATCCAAATCCTATGAGAGAGAGTTGAGTGTTGGGGAGACTATCATTTGAAGCACAAGAGCAAGGAGTTCATTACCTACACACCATTTGTTACTTCTTGGAGAGTGGTGTCTCCTAGATTGGCTAGGTGTCACTTGGGAGCCTCCGACAAGATTGTGGAGTTGAACCAAGGAGTTTGTAAGGGCAAGGAGATCGCCTACTTCGTGAAGATCTACCGCTAGTGAGGCAAGTCCTGTGTGGGCGATGGCCATGGTGGGATAGACAAGGTTGCTTCTTCGTGGACCCTTTGTGGGTGGTTGCTTCTTCATGGACCCTTCGTGGGTGGAGCCATGTGTGGACTCGCGCAACCGTTACCCTTTGTGGGTGGAGCCCTCCGTGGACTCTCGCAACCGTTACCCTTTGTGGGTTGAAGTCTCCATCAACGTGGATGTAGGATAGCACCACCTATCCGAACCATGGGAAAAACATCCGTGTCTCCAATTGCGTTTGATTTCTCCAAACCCTTCCCTTTACATTCTTGGAAGTTGCATGCTTTACATTCCGCTGCTCATATACTCTTTGCATGCTAGCTTGATATGTATTGTGTGTGTTGAAATTGTGCCTAAACTCCACTTAAACCAAAAAAGCTGAAAAATGCAACTTTAGCATTAAGTGTCTAATCACCCCCCTCTAGACACATCTACTTCTAGATCCTACAAGTGGTATCAGAGCTTTGGTCTCCATTGCCTTGGTTTAATCACCATTGGAGGAAGATGGATGTGTCTACATTAGGGAGTCTTAGACATAGAGTGCCTATTCTTGATGGAGAGTATTTTCATGAGTGGAAAAATGAGATGCTTGTAATCTTCAATCAATATCATTTGAACAAGTATATTGCTAGCCCTTGTGCACCTCATATTGATCCTTTGCATCCTACCCTAGATGAAGATATTGACATGATTCGCAATCTTAGAACTATTGAGTTCATCATTAGAGGATTGCCCAAAAATTTGATTGCTAGTTTGCCTACTCAAAATTGTGCCTATACTATATGGAAATTTCTTGAGGAACGATTTCCCGATCATTCCTTGAAAACTTTGGATGAAATTCTCCATAAATCTATTGCCTTGAGTAAGATGAACTCTAGTGATCCTAGTTTTGGTAAATGTCTATTTGAACTTACCAATCTTAATCATGCTAAAGGAGATGTTGGAATCATTAATGATATCATATTCAAAGCTATAAGAATTCATAAAAGTGACCACTTTGATGATCATTTATCTAATGAATTACCCTCTCTAGGAAATGATGAGTCACAAGATCATGATGAACATGAATATTATGATGATGATGATAGTGACTTCGATCTTGATGATGCAATGAGACATTTTGGTCTTATGGCAAATCTTCGGGGATATGAATCAGGAGGAAAGGAATGGGTTCTTGATAGTGGATGTACTGATCATATGACCGGAGATGAAGAGATGTTTCGTGAGCTTGCTGAAAATGACGGCCCTCAAAAATATGTCACCTTTGGTGATAATTCAAAGGGTAAAGTGGTTGGCCTTGGTAAGGTGGCCATCTCACATGATAGTTCCATTCAAAATGTCATGCTCGTTGAATCTCTTGGCTACAACTTACTTTCAGTATCTAGACTTGCTGATTTCGGTTTGAATGTCCTATTTACTGAGGTAGATTGCCAAGTATTTCGTCGAGACAATCATAAAATGGTCTTTACGGGTATGCGTAGAGGTGATCTTTACATTGTCGATTTCTCTAAAAAGGCACAACCTAAAACTTGCTTTGTTGCTAAATCCTCAAAAGGTTGGTTGTGGCATAGACGACTAGGTCACGTTGGCATGAGAAACCTTGACAAGCTTATTAAAGGAAATCATATCCTTGGAGTCAACGATGTCATATTTGATAAGGATAGACTTTGCAGTGCTTGTCAAGCAGGTAAACAGGTTGGAGGAAGACATCCCGTGAAGAACATCATGACCACAAGGAGGCCACTCGAGCTACTTCACATGGATCTTTTTGGTCCCAACGCCTACAAGAGTCTCGGTGGAAATTCTTTTGGTCTAGTTATAGTTGATGATTTTTCAAGATTTACGTGGGTGTTCTTTCTTAATGACAAGTCGCAGGTCCAGAAGATCTTCAGAAACTTCGCTAGGAAGGCCCAAAATCAGTTTGATGTGAAGATCAAGAAGGTTCAGAGTGACAATGGAACGGAGTTCAAGAACGCAAATGTGGACACCTTTCTTGACGAAGAAGGGATTTCACACGAGTTCTCGGCTACGTACACACCTCAACAAAATGGAGTTGTTGAGAGGAAGAACCGGACGCTCATCAAAATGGCAAGAACGATGCTTGATGAATACAAGACGCCAAAGCACTTTTGGGCAGAAGCGGTTGAGACAGCTTGTCACGCAACAAATCGCTTATATCTTCACAAGCTACTCGGCAAGACGGCATACGAGCTTCTCACCGGTAACAAACCCCAAGTTGGATACTTTCGAGTATTTGGCTAAAAGTGCTACATTATTGATAAGCATCATTGTTCAAAGTTTGCTCCTAAATCTCATGAAGGTTTTCTACTTGGTTATGGCTCAAACTCTCACACTTACCGTGTCTACAACAATTTCACCCGAAAGGTTGAAGAGACGGTAGATGTGAAGTTTGATGAATCTAATGGCTCGCAAGTAGAGCAATTGCCAATTGATGTAGGAGACAAAGACCCTTCAGAAGCAATTCAAGACTTGTCCATTGGCAAAATTCGTCCAACGGAGGTGAAGGAGAGTACTTCATCCGTCCAAGTGGAAGCTTCTACTTCACGACAAGGTGAACCAAGAATCGACACGGAAGCATCCACAAGTGGGACACACCAAGATGAAGAAAACGAGGAAATACGTCAAGACGAACATCAACAACCTCCTTCTCCACCACGACAAGAGAACGACGACGTCAACAATGAAGAAGGCCAAGAAGAAGAACAAGATGAAGAAGATGTTCAACGAAGACCCAAGCAAAAGCTCTCACGAGTTCGAGCAAGAATTGCCAAAGATCATCCCGTCGAGCAAATCCTCAATGATATACAAACCGGGAGAATCACTCGCTCAAAAACTCGTTTAGCTAACTTTTGTGAAAACTATTCATTCATCTCTAGCATTGAACCTATGAAGGTTGAAGAAGCATTGGAAGATCCGGATTGGATAAACGCTATGCATGAAGAGCTACATAATTTTGAGAGAAACCAAGTTTGGACATTGGTCGAGAAGCCCGACAACAACCACAACATCATTGGTACCAAATGGGTGTTTCGCAACAAGCAAGATGAAGATGGACAAGTGGTTCGCAACAAAGCACGTCTCGTCGCCCAAGGGTACACACAAGTCGAAGGTATGGACTATGGTGAGACGTATGCTCCCGTTGCTAGACTTGAGTCCATTCGCATCTTACTTGCCTATGCTAATCACCATAATATCACCTTGTACCAAATGGACATTAAAAGTGCTTTTCTAAATGGTGAAATAGAGGAGGAAGTTTATGTCAAACAACCTCCCGGCTTTATCAATCCTAAGAAACCAAATCATGTTTACAAACTTCACAAAGCTCTTTATGGTCTTAAACAAGCTCCTAGAGCATGGTATAAATGCTTGACCAAGTTCCTTACTACAAGTGGTTTTGAAATTGGTAAAATTGATTCTACTCTTTTTACTAAAAGGGTTAATGGAGAACTATTTGTATGCCAAATTTATGTTGATGATATCATATTTGGTTCAACTAACCCTCTCTTTAGTGAAAAGTTTGGAAAGCTAATGTCAGAGAAGTTTGAGATGTCTATGATGAGTGAACTCAAATTCTTTCTCGGGTTGCAAATCAAGCAAACTAAGGAAGGTACATTTGTCTCTCAAACAAAGTACACCAAGGACTTATTCAAGAAGTTCAATATGCAAGAATGCAAAGGTATGTCTACACCCATGCCTACTAGTGGACATAATGATTTAACCAAAGATGGTGAACCGGTTGATCAAAAGGTTTATCGCTCTATGATTGGTTCATTGTTATACCTATGTGCTTCACGTCCCGATATTATGCTAAGTGTGTGCATGTGTGCACGATATCAAGCTGCTCCTAAAGATTGTCATCTTAAGGCTGTGAAAAGGATAGTGAGATATTTAATCCATACACCAAATTTTGGCATTTGGTATCCTAAGAGGTCTTCTTTTGATCTTGTTGGCTATTCTGACTCGGATTATGCCGGAGACAAGGTTGATAGAAAGTCCACTTCGGGTACTTGTCAATTTCTTGGTAGATCTCTTGTGTCTTGGTCTTCCAAGAAACAAAACTCGGTATCCTTATCCACCGCCGAAGCGGAATACATTGCCGCTGGTTCATGTTGTGCTCAATTACTTTGGATGACCCAAACTCTTAAAGATTATGGGATTTATGTGAAACATGTTCCACTGCTTTGTGACAATGAAAGTGCTATCAAAATTGGTCATAATCCTGTACAACATTCTCGAACTAAGCATATTGAAGTTCGTCATCATTTCATTCGAGATCATGTTGCTAAGGGTGACATCAATCTTAAGCATGTTCGCACCGATAAGCAATTAGCGGATATATTCACTAAACCACTTGATGAGAAAGTGTTTTGCAGGTTGAGAGGAGAATTGAACATCATTGATGCTTCGAACTTGGAGTAGAAACTCCATTGGATACATGCAAGACATGAGCTTATGACTAATCCATGATATATCTCTTATGATAACTATCTTATGTCTTGGATATATTTGCACCTTGCATGTTGTCTAACCCATGTAGGTGCTTGGTTGAATCTAATTCCATGAGATTGCGACTCACTCACATCTTGAGCAATCTCTACAAGACCAAGACTCTACACAATAGTGGTTGAAGACAAGGAAGCACAAAACCATTCAAACATATCCTTTGACAAATTCTATGTTAAGCCTCATGATTGTCATTTTTGGATACACAAGTGCTCTTCCTTGCAAGAACTAACCCATGTAGGTAGATGAACTCAAACTCCAAGTGGTGCTCCCAACTCTTGATGAGCTACATCAACCTTGAGCACCCACAAAAGTTCAACTACATGAGCAAGAACCACACCACCACCCAAGGTATGTTATTCCATCTTAGAGAAGCTTTACTCCAAGACATGAGTCAAAGCAACTCAACAAGATATGAATACATCAAGATGCTTAAACGAAAAATGGTAACCCCATTTTGAGCTTAAACGATGAGTATGACCTATGATCAAGTGTTCTCACTTGACTCCTAAGTCAATATACTCTAACATAGGTGACTATGTCACCGCCCAACTCTAGATGAAGCTCTCTTGTGTTCTTTCTTTGTGTTATTGCATTTGTCTCATGCATGTTTATTTTCTCTCTCCTTTTTCAAAAACAAAAAAAACTTCATCTAGATCTTTCAGTTTCTTCTCTTTTCTCTTTGTTTTTGTTCTGCATTTTCTGCACTTAATTCCTTGCAAATCCTTCAGGAAATTCATTGCAAATCTTTGTGAGATCCTACATGTCTAGTGAGCTGAGGTGACAAGTGTTTTTCTCTGTGTAAACTCGGTTTCACCGACTTGCAATTTTCGGTCCAACCGAATCTTTTCGGTACCACCGAAATGTGCCACTCGGTGCCACCGACTTTGCAATCAGAAAAACAAGATTGCCACTTGTTCTACATTTCTTCTGATCTAGCTCCACTCAATGAATCTTGTCCTCTACAAGCATCACAATTTTATCCTCTGCTTTGTGCTGAATCTCAAGGACCAAACCTAGTCGACGGATTCCAGGAAAAACCTTCTTGGAAATTGATGTCAAAGGGGGAGAAAGAGATCACATCAAAGCTCAAGGGGGAGAGAAAGTCTCAAGGATCCCAGATATTATTAAGAGGGAGAGAGAAATCTCCAGGGGGAGAGAATACTCAAGGATCCCAGATGCTTGATGTTCAAGAGGAGAGATACCACATGTCCTTTTGGGGGAAAGACATGTTCATATGTACTCATTTGAATTAAGTTCCATTTGTATCTTTCAGCTCTGATTTTCTGTTCCCTATCTTCTCCCAATATCCCATGTAAGATTCAGGGGGAGCAAGACACCTAAGGGAAAGAAATCAGTCAAATTCATTGCATATCTTTATTCTTGGGGACATGTTGAATTCAATGTGGTACCTTGTACTCACTCTCTACATGTCATCCCAGTCTTGGTATTCTTGTGGTTTCTTTTGTTTGCTCTGGCTAGTGGATGTACCTGTGTTATCTAACCTTGTTTGTGCAGGTTCATTCCATCCTAAGCCAACTCAAGACCACAAGGTAAGTATATGCATCAAAATCATGAGTATGAGGAGTTCTTGCTTATGTACATACTGTTTGCAAGAAGGACTCATGAGCATGAAGGTATTTTCCTTGATAATCTTTTGCTCTGATGCATATGGCCAAGATGCATGTAACACATTGCCTACTCTGTCATGGTTATGCTCTCACATGCCTCTATATTTCATATTTACATGAGTGCATACATGTAGGGGGAGCCTATGCTTGTTACATGTCCTTCCAAAGCTTTACTTGTTGTTCTTTATATCTTTATCTAAAGCTTTGATGTATGTTGCCATCAATTACCAAAAAGGGGGAGATTGAAAGCACAAGTGCTCCCTAGGTGGTTTTGATAATTGATGACAACATATCTCTTGTTGGACTAACATTTCGATCTAGCATGTTTCAGATAAGTTCAACAATGGAGTGGCATGGACTAAAGGTTGTGGGAACTCCTTCAAGATGCTAAGGACAAAGGATTGGCTAAAGCTTCAAGCTCAAGACTCCTCATTTTACATTTTAGTGATCCAAGATCACATTGAGTCTTTAGGAAAAGCCAATACTATCAAGGAGGGATGAGGTGTTGCTTAATGAGCCTCTTGCTTCATGTGCTTAGTGATATGCTCCAAAACCCTCAGCTACTTTCCCACTTCCACATATGACCTAAACCCTAAGCCAAACTCGGTCCTACCGATTCTTCCTATCCGGCGCCACCGAGTTTCACTTGTCATAAGCCACTGCCAAACCCTAATCAGTTCGGTCTCACCGATGGGATCTCGGTCTCACCGAGATGGGCTTGCAAACTCTCTGTTACCCATTGCAATATTCTCGGTCCCACCGAGATATGCAATCGGTTCCACCGAGTTTGCTTGGCCAAATCTCAGTTTCACTTATTACCCAAATCGGTCCCACCGAGTTTGAGTAATCGGTCAAACCGAGTTTTGGATTTACCCTAACCCTAGCACATCGGTCCCACCGAGTTGATCCAGTCGGTCCCACCGAAATCTCTAACGGTCACTAGGTTTACCTTTTCGGTCCGACCGAGTTTGTTGATTCGGTCCCACCGAGATTGGAAAACTGTGTGTAACGGTTGGATTTTGTGTGGAGGCTATATATACCCCTCCACCTCCTCTTCATTCCATGAGAGAGCCATCAGAACGCATACACCATTCCAACTCATATGTTCTGAGAGAGAACCACCTACTCATGTGTTGAGACCAAGATATTCCATTCCTACCATATGAATCTTGATCTCTAGCCTTCCCCAAGTTGCTTTCCACTCAAATCTTCTTTCCACAAAATCCAAATCCTATGAGAGAGAGTTGAGTGTTGGGGAGACTATCATTTGAAGCACAAGAGCAAGGAGTTCATTACCTACACACCATTTGTTACTTCTTGGAGAGTGGTGTCTCCTAGATTGGCTAGGTGTCACTTGGGAGCCTCCGACAAGATTGTGGAGTTGAACCAAGGAGTTTGTAAGGGCAAGGAGATCGCCTACTTCGTGAAGATCTACCGCTAGTGAGGCAAGTCCTGTGTGGGCGATGGCCATGGTGGATAGACAAGGTTGCTTCTTCGTGGACCCTTTGTGGGTGGTTGCTTCTTCGTGGACCCTTCGTGGGTGGAGCCCTGTGTGGACTCGCGCAACCGTTACCCTTTGTGGGTGGAGCCCTCCGTGGACTCTCGCAACCGTTACCCTTTGTGGGTTGAAGTCTCCATCACGTGGATGTAGGATAGCACCACCTATCCGAACCACGGGAAAAACATCCGTGTCTCCAATTGCGTTTGATTTCTCCAAACCCTTCCCTTTACATTCTTGCAAGTTGCATGCTTTACATTCCGCTGCTCATATACTCTTTGCATGCTTGCTTGATATGTATTGTGTGTGTTGAAATTGTTCCTAAACTCCACTTAAAGCGAAAAAGCTTAAAAATTGCAACTTTAGCATTAAGTGTCTAATCACCCCCCTCTAGACACATCTACTTCTATATCCTACACTCGTAAAATATTATGTCCTCTGCTGTTGTGTATACAAGTCCGGATACAATCATCACATCTGAAGATCAACTGGGAGTTCGGAAGGGGGAACCCGCCTTGCAATGCCGAAGACAATCTGCGGGCCGGACTCCTCGTCATTGAAGCCAGGTTCAGGGGCTACTAAGGGAGTCCAGGACAAAGGGGTCCTCGGGTGTCCGGCCTATTATCCATGGGCAGACTGAGGGGCCGTGAAGACATGAAGGCCGAATAATGTACCTGTGTCCAGATTGGACTCTCCTTGGCGTGGAAGGCAAGCTTGGCAACCGATTATGAAGATTCCTTCTTATGTGACCGACTCTATGTAAAGCCTAGATCCCCCGGTGTCTATATAAACCGGAGGGGTTAGTCCGAAAAGGACATATTCATTACCATAGTCATACAGGTTAGACTTTTAGGGTTTAGCCATTATGATCTCGTGGTAGATCAACTCTTGGAACACTCATATTCATCAAGATCAATCAAGCAGTATGTAGGGTATTACCACCATAGAGAGGGCCCGAACCTGGGTAAACATTGTGTACCCGTGATCCGCCGGTTTTGACACCGACACTAACACCTCTGTTTCGCAGGGAAAGGCTAAGGATTATGGATATGTGCATTATTCTTCAAATCATTATGTTCATAAATCCTCGAAGAATTTCTCTGCTTACTCTTATGCTTCCCCTAACCCCTCTTATGTGAAACGAAGTGGAACGACTTCAATGCCACTATTCTCTTATGGAGATCGCAGAATGATGAACTCTTTGCCACCCCTTCAAATGTGGGTGGTGAAGAAAAAGAACTAATCTCTTATGCAGGGTCAGGTCTCCAGACAAACTTAAACATCTGAAGAATTTGTTGGAGACCTGAATATGCTTGAAAGGATGCAAGCTAATCTGTAGCGACCAGACCTCAAACGGTCCAATCTCTGTGCTCCGGTGTCATCCCTGGATCAGTAATGCTGACACCACACAGTACTTGAAGGATTTATAACAGAGTAGCAATCACACACTTATTACATCGAGTGTCTCAATAGAGAACTTATTACAATAAATATGGCTTAAGGCTATCTAATAACGATAACATCGGAAGGCTTGGAACATAAGTGAGTCCATCAACTCCAACGGCATCACTGAGTATAGAACCACGACCTAAAAACTCCTTAATCATCGTCTGAAAAGTCTGCAACATTAACGTTGCAGCCCGAAATGGGCCAGCACATGGAATATGCTGGCAATGTAACACATAGAGAGTAATGGAATGGAACAGCTATTCTATATGCATATTTGGCTGGTGGTAAGCTCTATGGTTACAGTTTTGCGTAAAGCTAGTTTTCCCTACTAAAAAGGAATAAATTTATTTAACTATCATGGTGGTTGTTAAACATTGAGAATGGTTGACAGCATTCTCAATCCCAATTAAACATCATTAAACAAACCCATCAAACTTAATTTTATAGTAACATGTTGAGATTCACATGATAATCCAAGTACTAGATACTCAAGATGTCCATGACGGGGACACGGCTAACCATGATTAGTTTATACACTCTGCAGAGGTTTGCGCACTTTTTCCCACAAGACTCGATCTCCTCCGTTGGATATCTCGCACTACATGGTGTTTGAGAAACGGATGACCGAGACATAGTCTTTCAGAAGCGCTAGCACCTTACGATCGGGTAGACCATACCACCTACATCCCCTACATCTGCTAGTCTACCACTGTAAGAGTTCGCATGACTTACTCAACTATGCTAGAGCTCATAATAGCTTGTGGCTGCACACGGAAGTTTCTAGCATGAATAATCTCATGATCCCTTTGAGCCTGTGTGGCGGTCCAAAAGAAAACAGGCAATCCTGGAATACCCAGGTACCTCAATCCACCCAGATGTGTATTTAAGTTGCCACCTTAGATAAACCATTGATTTAAAGAAATCTCACATCTGTCATGGAAATCACTCACCCAATTCACGTCTACTAGCATAGCATAACAATAGTAAGAAAACGTAGAAGTAACTCCCAAAGGTTTGATAATAAACAGGTAATAGGTACTACCTCAACTACTTCCCAAACCCACAATTTAATTAGATCCTAATCATGCAATGTGTGAGGATTGATCTAATGCAATAAAACTGGGTAGTAGGAGGTATGATCAAAGTGTTACTTGCCTTGCTGATGATCTGGGAAACCTAGTGATTCGAAGTAACAAGCGGCGCACTCCGGGTACTCTATCGCAAACAAACAAACATACAATAAGTACTCAACTAATGCACATGTAAAACTCAAATAAGAGATCTAACCAGAAAGTTCAACTTAAGAACTCCGGTTGGCAAAAGAATCAAATCGAACGAAGCAACGAAAGACAAACGGCAAAAGAAAATAGGCTTCGATTACTATTCTGGATCTAGGGCAATTTTTACAGAAACAAAAACTTGTTCCAGTTGGTTAAACGTAAAGAGGGTTTCGAGACGAAACTCCAGGTGCTTGAATCGCCCGATTCCGATAAACGAGCGAAAAGTTATACTAAAACGAAAATCAGATCAGAAATCGCGATCAGAAAAATCGCGGATTTAATCCGAGAAAAAGAAAACAACGAACAATTTAACGAACAAACGTTCGTTAAATGGATCTAAACGACGAACACATTCGTTAAAACGAATGAACGAGCGAACACTCACTAAATAGACTAAACCGAAAAAACCAATTTAATAAAAAAACGGAAACTAAAAAAACCGATGAAAAACCGATGGAAAAACCAAACAGTTTTTCTAAAAAATGGCGGTGGGGTCAACCTTGGGGTGCGGTCGGTGGCGGTGGCAGCGGCTCCGGCGGCGGCGGCGGCGATGGCGACGGCGCGGGCGGCGGGGCAGCGGCGTCGGCGGCGGCTAGGGTTAGGGCGCGGGGAGGGCTGCGGCGGCTGATGGGCTTCGGTGGCTCGGGTCGGGCGGCTTATAAAGGCCCCCCTGGCGGAGTCCTGCTCGGGTACGGTCCGAAGTTGGTTCACATTTTTTTTAAAATTAATTCCTCGCAGGAAAACAAATAAAAAAAATACTAAACGGACTCCAAAAATCCCGAAATAAATTTTCCCCGGCTTCTAAAATCAAGCCACACTGGATGAACATTTATTTGGGGCCTAAATGCAATTTTGGAAAACGCGCATTTTTCCTAAATTCAAATAAAATAGCAAATAAAACCAAATAAAATCTTATTTGATTTTTTTATTAAATCCTCAATATTTCTTTATTTTGGGAAAGTCATTTTATTCCCTTTCTCATATTTTTATAATAGCAATTATTGAAGATAAAATAAATAAAATCAAATGATCCTATTTTCAAAATTCGAGACAACTCAAATATGAAAACTAACGAAATCCCCAACTCTCTCCGAGGGTCCTTGAGTTGTGAAAAATTTCTAGGATCAACCAAAATGCAATAAATATGATATGCAATGATGATCTAGTGTATAACATTCCAAATTGAAAATTTGGGATGTTACAAACCTACCCCCCTTAAGATGAATCTCGCCCTCGAGATTCGGGTTGGCTAGAAAATAGGTGAGGGTGGTCCTTCAGTAAATCTTCCTCTCGTTCCCAAGTGGCTTCATCCTACGTGTGGTGGCTCCACTGAACTTTGCAAAACTTGATAACCTTGCTGTGGGTGACTCGACTGGCATACTCTAGAATCTTAACTGGTTTCTCCTCATAGGTGAAATCACTGTCCAACTGAATTGCTTCCAGTGGTACCGTATCCCTCAGCGGTATGTCAGCCATCTCCGCGTGGCACTTCTTCAACTGGGATACATGAAACACGTCGTGAACTCCTGACAGTCCTTCGGGTAATTCCAACTTGTAGGCTACTTCTCCCATACGTTCCAACACTTTGTATGGGCCTACAAAACGTGGCGCTAGTTTTCCCTTAACTCCAAAGTGCTTAACTCCTCGAAGTGGTGATACTCGAAGATAAACTCGGTCTCCGACTTCGTAACCTGTCTCCTTGCGTTTAGAGTCTGCATAACTCTTCTGCCTAGATTGAGCTACCTTTAGTATGTCGCGAATTAATTTCACTTTCTGTTCAGATTCCTTTATCAGATCTGGTCCAAACAACTGGCGATCTCCAACTTCATCCCAGGATAATGGGGTCCTGCACCTCCTTCCGTACAAGGCTTCGTAAGGGGCCATCTTCAAACTGGATTGGTAGCTGTTGTTGTAAGAGAACTCTGCATATGGCAAATTCTCATCCCAACTAGATCCATAATCTAGCGCACAAGCTCTTAGCATATCCTCCAAGATCTGGTTGACTCTGTCAGTCTGTCCATCTGTCTGTGGGTGGAAAGCTATGCTAAACTCTAGTATGGTTCCCAAAGTCTCATGCAACTGATTCCAGAACTTTGAAGTAAACTGGGTTCCTCTATCTGATACAATGCTCATTGGAACTCCATGCAGACAAACGATCCTGGTCATGTATATCTTTGCCAACTTTGCACTAGTACAGGTAGTCTTCACTAGAATGAAATGAGCTACCTTTGTCAAACGATCGACTACAACCCATATTGAGTCGTAGCCTGAACGTGTTCTGGGCAATCCTATAATAAAATCCATGCCTAGCTTATCCCACTTCCATTCGGGTATCGGCAATGGTTGTAGCAATCCTGCTGGCTTCTGATGCTCTGCCTTCACTCTTTGACATACATCACAAACTTCTACGTACTCCGCAATATCCTTCTTCGTTCCGGTCCACCAGAAAATATCCTTCAAATCCAAATACATCTTGGTATTTCCTGGGTGAATCGAATATGGTGAATCATGGGCCTCTTGCAGAATTAGCTTTCTAATCTCCGGATCATTTGGTACATAGACACGGTCTTCAAACCATAAGGTATCGTGCTCGTCCTCACGAAATCCCTTAGCTTTTCCTTTGCTAATTTTCTCCTTAATAGAAGCAATCTCCTTGTCAGTCCTTTGGGCTTCTCTGATTTTATCCATCAATGTAAACTGAATCTCCAATGCTGCTACATAGCCTCTCCGGACTATTTCTAAACATAACTCTCGAAGATTTTCGGCTAACTCCCTTGCTAATTCTCCCGTCATTAGGGTGTTGACATGACTCTTACGGCTTAATGCGTCAGCTACTACATTAGCCTTTCCGGGGTGATAATGCAATTTCATATCATAATCCTTAATGAGCTACAACCATCTCCTTTGTCTGATATTCAACTCCTTCTGTGTGAAAATATACTTCAAACTCTTATGATCCGTATACACCTCGCAATGGTTTCCAATCAGAAAATGTCTCCAAGTCTTCAGTGCATGCACTACGGCTGCTAACTCCAAATCATGCATAGCATAATTCAACTCATGAGGCTTAAGTTGTCGTGAGGCATATGAAACAACTCTCCCTTCCTGCATAAGCACTGCTCCAAGTCCTTGACATGAAGCGTCGCAATACACCTAATAATCCTTGGTCTAGTCTGGCAAAATCAACACTGGTGAAGTAACCAAACGTTTCTTCAACTCCTAAAAACTAGTCTCACATTCCTCCGTCCATATGAACTTGCTATCCTTCTTCAACAACTCCGTCATAGGCTTCGCAATCTTTGATAAATTCTCAATAAACCTCCGGTAGTATCCTGCGAGTCCAAGAAAACTCCGGATCTCTCCGATGGTGGTTGGTGCTTCCCACTTGGTCACGGAATCAACTTTTGTGGGATCTACTACTATACCTTCTCTGGATATAACGTGTCCGAGAAATCCAACTTCCTTCAACCAAAACTCACATTTGCTAAATTTGGCATATAATTGGTGTTCTCTGAGCTTTCCAAGAACCAAACGCAAATGTTCCTTATGCTCCTCTTCATTCTTCGAGTAAACCAGGATATCATCAATGAACACTACGACGAACTTATCCAAGAACTCCATAAACAACTTGTTCATCATGTTCATAAAATATGCAAGTGCGTTAGTCAGACCAAATGACATAATGGTACACTCATACAGCCCATACCTGGTGGTAAAAGCCGTCTTGGGTATATCCCGTTCCCGAATCTTCAACTGGTGGTATCCTGATCGCAGATCGATCTTGGAAAATACCTTAGCTCCTTGCAATCAATCAAACAGATCATTGATCATCGGTAGTGGGTACTTGTTCTTGATGGTTACTTCATTCAATCCTCGGTAATCGACAACCATCCTTAACGATCCATCCTTCTTCTCCACTAGACGTACTGGCGATCCCCAAGGTGAAGAACTTGGGCGAATATATCCTTTATCTAGTAACTCCTTAATTTGCTTCTTAATTTCCACCAAATCCTTTGCAGGCATCCTATATGGTCTCTTTGATATTGGCCCTGTGCCTGGCAATAGCTCAATTAAAAACTCAATATCTCTATCCGGTGGCATGCCTGGCAACTCTTCTAGAAATACTTTGGGAAAATCCTTTACTACTGGTACTTCCTCCTGCACAACTCCTGTTAAGCAATTTACTTGTGTCCTATTTGGCACATGTCGAGATACATACTTGATCCTTCTCCCTTCTGGGGTGGTAAGCAAAATTGACTTACTAGCACATTCAATATCCCCTTCATACTTTGATAACCAATCCATGCCTAATATCACATCCAATCCTTGGGATTCCAATACTATTAGGTCCGAGGGAAAAACATAGTTACCAATCCTTAATGGTAACCGATCACACCATAGACTAGCCATATATTCTGCTCCAGGCGAGGTTACTAACATGGGTGATCTAAGGGCTTGGGTTGGCAGTTTATACTTATCAACAAATCCCCTGGATATGTATGAATGCGATGCACCAGTATCGAAAAGAACGAGTGTAGTAAATGACTTAACCAAAAACTTACCGATTACTACATCCGGCTGTTCTTGAACCTCCTCCACACTAACGTGGTTCACCTGTCCCCTATTGAAAGGGTTCAGCTTCTTCCCAGAGCTTTCATTGCTATTTCCATTTTGTAATTCAGGACATTCATTGGCATAATGTCCGGTCTTCTGGCACTTAAAGCAAGTGACTTGGCTTAGGTCTTTCTTGGCTGGGGTTGATGGGTTGCTGCGGTTCTGGCCGTTGCTTCCTCCATTACTGTTACCATTCCTGGGGCCATTGTGATTGTGTGAGCTACCTCCTCCATGGGTATGCTGAAAATGTCCTCCTAGTCTAGGGGTAAATCGTGGCTTCTGCTGAGCTCCGGAATTGTACTTTCCTTGTGCATACTTCCTCTTGTGATTTTCAATTTGCTGCTGCTTCCCTTCAATCATAAGAGCACGATCTACCAACTCCTGGTAGTTGTTGAAGGTTGCTACCATCAACTGCATGCTCAACTCATCATTCAGTCCTTCCAGAAACTTCTCTTGCTTAGCTGCATCCGTGACAACGTCATCTGGGGCATAACGTGCTAATTTACTAAAGTCCTCCACATACTGGCAAACTATCTGTCCTCCTTGGCGCAAGTTGCGAAACTCTCGCTTCTTCAAGGCCATAGCTCCAGCTGAAACATGGGCAGTTCGAAAAGCCTGCTGAAACTGGTCCCATGTGACAGTGTCGAGAGGTGAGGGAGTCCTGGATTAGGGGGTGTTCGGGTAGCCAGACTATACCTTCAGCCGGACTCCAGGACTATGGAGATACAAGATTGAAGACTTTGTCCCATGTCCAGATGGGACTTTCCTTGGCGTGGAAGGCAAGCTTGGCGATGCGGATATTCAAGATCTCCTGCCATTGTAACTGACTCTGTGTAACACTAACCCTATCCGGTGTCTATATAAACCGGAGGGTCCTAGTCCGTAGGACAACTTCATCATACAACAATCATACCATAGGCTTGTTAGAAATATGCCCTAGAGGCAATAATAAATTAGTTATTATTATATTTCCTTGTTCATGATAATCGTTTATTATCCATGCTAGAATTGTATTGATAGGAAACTCAGATACATGTGTGGATACATAGACAGCACCATGTCCCTAGTAAGCCTCTAGTTGACTAGCTCGTTGATCAATAGATGGTTACGGTTTCCTGACCATGGACATTGGATGTCATTGATAACAGGATCACATCATTAGAAGAATGATGTGATGGACAAGACCCAATCCTAAGCATAGCACAAGATCGTGTAGATCGCATGCTAAAGCTTTTCTAATGTCAAGTATCATTTCCTTAGACCATGAGATTGTGCAACTCCCGGATACCGTAGGAATACTTTGGGTGTGCAAACGTCACAACGTAACTGGGTGGCTATAAAGGTGCACTACGGGTATCTCCGAAAGTGTCTGTTGGGTTGGCACGAATCGAGACTGGGATTTGTCACTCCGTGTGACGGAGAGGTATCTCTGGGCCCACTCAGTAGGACATCATCATAATGTGCACAATGTGATCAAGGAGTTGATCACGGGATGATGTGTTACGGAATGAGTAAAGAGACTTGCCGGTAACGAGATTGAACAAGGTATCGGGATACCGACGATCGAATCTCGGGCAAGTACAATACCGCTAGACAAAGGGAATTGTATACGGGATTGATCGAATCCTCGACATCGTGGTTCATCCGATGAGATCATCGTGGAACATGTGGGAACCAACATGGGTATCTAGATCCCGCTGTTGGTTGTTGACCGGGGAACGTCTCGGTCATGTCTGCATGGTTCCCGAACCCGTAGGGTCTACACACTTAAGGTTCGATGACGCTAAGGTTATAAAGGAAGTTTGTATGTGGTTACCAAATGTTGTTCGGAGTCCCAGATGAGATCCTGGATGTCACGAGGAGTTCCGGAATGGTCCGGAGGTAAAGATTTATATATGGGAAGTCCTGTTTTGGTCACCGGAAAAGTTTCGGGTTTTATCGGTAACGTACCCGGACCACTGGGAGGGTCCCGGGGGTCCACCAAGTGGGGCCACCGGCCCCGGAGGGCAGCATGGGCCAAGTGTGGGAGGGGACCATCCCCAGGTGGGCTGGTGCGCCCCCCCCCCCACAAGGGCCCAAGGCGCCTAGGGTTTGGGGAGGGGGCGCCCCACCTAGCTTGGGGGGCAAGTTTCCCCTCTTCCCCCCTTGGCCGCCCCACCAGATGGGATCTGGGCTGGCCGCCGCCCCTAGAGTGGAACCCTAGGTGGGGGTGCAGCCCCCCCTCTTCCCCTATATATAGTGGAGGCAAAGGAGCAGCCCACACATGAAGTTTCTTCTCTTGTTGGCACAGCCCTACCTCTCTTTCTCCTCATATCTCGCGGTGCTTGGCGAAGCCCTGCTGGATCACCACGCTCCTCCACCACCACCACGCCGTTGTGCTGCTGCTGGATGGAGTCTTCCTCAACCTCTCCCTCTCTCCTTACTGGATCAAGGCATGGGAGACGTCACCGGGCTGTACGTGTGTTGAACGCGGAGGTGCCGTCCGTTCGGCACTAGGATCTCTGGTGATTTGGCTCACGACGAGTACGACTCCTTCAACCCCGTTCTCTTGAACGCTTCCGCTTAGCGATCTACAAGGGTATGTAGATGCAATCTTCTTCTCCTCGTTGCTGGTTTCTCCATAGATAGATCTTGGTGACACGTAGGAAAATTTTGAATTTTTGCTATGTTCGCCAACAGTGGCATCATGAGCTAGGTCTATTGCGTAGATTCTATGCATGAGTAGAACACAAAGTAGTTGTGGGCGTTGATTTTGTTCAATATGCTTACCGTTACTAGTCCAATCTTGTTTCGACGGTATTGTGGGATGAAGCGGCCTGGACCTACCTTACACGTACTCTTACGTGAGACAGGTTCCACCGACTGACATGCACTAGTTGCATAAGGTGGCTAGCGGGTGCCAGTCTCTCCCACTTTAGTCAGAACGGATTCGATGAAAAGGGTCCTTATGAAGGGTAAATAGCAATTGGCATATCATGTTGTGGTTTTGCGTAGGTAAGAAACGTTCTTGCTAGAAACCCATAGCAGCCACGTAAAACATGCAAACAACAATTAGAGGACGTCTAACTTGTTTTTGTAGGGTATGCCATGTGATGTGATATGGCTAAAAAGGATGTGATGAATGATATATGTGATGTATGAGATTGATCATGTTCTTGTAATAGGAATCACGACTTGCATGTCGATGAGTATGACAACCCGCAGGAGCCATAGGAGTTGTCTTAATTTATTTATGACCTGCGTGTCAACATAAACGTCATGTAATTACTTTACTTTATTTCTAACCATTAGCTGTAGTAGTAGAAGTAATAGTTGGCGAGACAACTTCGTGAAGACACGATGATAGAGATCATGATGATGGAGATCATGGTGTCATGCCGGTGATGATGATGATCATGGAGCCCCAAAGATGGAGATCAAAAGGAGCAAAGTAATGATGGCCATATCATGTCACTATTTGATTGCATGTGATGTTTATCATGTTTTTGCATCTTATTTGCTTAGAACGACGGTAGTAAATAAGATGATCCCTCATTAAAATTTCAAGAAAGTGTTCTCCCTAACTGTGCACCGTTGCGAAAGTTCGTCGTTTCGAAGCACCACGTGATGATTGGGTGTGATAGATTCTAACGTTCACATACAACGGGTGTAAGACAGATTTACACAAGCGAAACACTTAGGTTGACTTGACGAGCCTAGCATGTACAAACATGGCCTCGGAACACAAGAGACCGAAAGGTCGAGCATGAGTCGTATGGTAGATACGAGCAACATGAAGATGTTCACCGATGATGACTAGTCCGTCTCACGTGATGATCGGACACGGCCTAGTTGACTCAGATCATGTAATCACTTAGATGACTAGAGGGATGTCTATCTGAGTGGGAGTTCATAATATGAACTTAATTATCCTGAACATAGTCAAAAGATCTTTGCAAATTATGTCGTAAGCTCGCGCTTTAGTTCCACTGTTTAGATATGTTCCTAGAGAAAATATAGTTGAAAGTTGGCAGTAGCGATTATGCGGGCAGTAGAAAGCTTATGTCCTTAATGCACCGCTCAGTGTGCTGAACCCCAAACGTCGTTTGTGGATGTTGCGAACATCGGACATACACGTTTAGATAACTACGTGATAGTTCAGTTAAACGGTTTAGAGTTGAGGCACCAAAGACGTTTTCGAAACATCACGGAACATATGAGATGTTTCGAGGGCTGAAATTGGGATTTCAGGCTCGTGCCCACGTCAGGAAGGATGAGACCTCCGACGATTTTCTTAGCTTGCAAACTAAGGGAGAAAAGCTCAATCGTTGAGCTTGTGCTCAGATTGTCTGAGTGCGACAATCACTCGAATCGAGTGGGAGTTGATCTTCCAGAGATAGTGATGTTTCTCCAAAGTCATTGCCACCAAGCTGCTAGAGCTTCGTGATGAACTATAACATATCAGGGATAGATATGATGATCCTTGAGGTATTGCGTTTGACTCGTGAAAGTAGAAATCAAGAAGGAGCATCAATTGTTGATGATTGGTGAAACCACTAGTTTCAAGAAGGGCAAGGGCAAGAAGGGACACTTCATGAAATGGCAAATCAGTTGCTGCTCCAGTGAAGAAACCCAAGGTTGAACCTAAACCCGAGACTGAGTGCTTCTGTAATAAGGGGAACAGCCACTGGAGCAGAATTACCCTAGATACTTGGTAGATGAGAAGGCTGGCAAGGTCGATAGAAGTATATTGGATATACATTATGTTAATGTGTACTTTACTAGTACTCCTAGTAGCACCAGGGTATTAGATACCAGTTCGGTTGCTAAGTGTTAGTAACTCGAAATAAAAGGCTACGGAATAAACGGAGACTAGCTAAAGGTGAGCTGACGATATGTGTTGGAAGTGTTTCCAATTTGATGTGATCAAGCATCGCACGCTCCCTCTACCATCGAGATTAGTGTTAAACCTAAATAATTGTTATTTGGTGTTTGCGTTGAGCATAGACATGATTGGATTATGTCTATCGCAATACGGTTATTCATTTAAGAGAATAATGGTTACTCTGTTTATTTGAATAATACCTTCAGTGGTCTTGCACCTAAAGAATGGTTTATTGAATCTCGATCGTAGTGATACACATTTTCCATGCCAAAAGGTATAGATAGTAATGATAGTACCACTTACTTGGTGGCACTGCTATGTAAGTCATATTGGTATGAAATGCATGAAGAAGCTCCATGTTGATGGATCTTTGGACTCACTCGTTTTTGAAAAGTTTGAGACATGCAAACCATGTCTATTGGTGTATACGCATGAAGAAACTCCATGCAAATGGATCGTTTGGACTCACTTGATTGTGAATCACTTGAGATATGCAAATCTTACCACATGGGCAAGATGACTGAAGAGCCTCGTTTCAGTAAGATGGAACAAGATAGCAACTTGTTGGAAGTAACACATTTTGATGTGTGCAGTCCAATGAGTGCTGAGGCATGCAGTGAATATCATTATGTTCTTACTTCACAGTTGATTCGAGTAGATGTTGAGTATATTTACTTGATGAAACACAAGTCTGAATTATTGAATGGTTCAAATAATTTCAGAGTGAAGTTGAAGATCATTGTGACAAGAGGATAAAATGTCTATGATATGATCATAGAGATGAGTATCTGAGTTACGAGTTTTGGCATACAATTAAGACATTGTGGAAATTGTTTCGCAATTAATACCGCCTGGAACACCATAGTGTGATAGTGTGTCCGAACATCATAGTTGCACCCTATTGGATATGGTGCGTACCATGATGTCTCTTATCGAATTACCACTATTGTTCATGGGTTAGGCATCAGAGACAACCACATTCACTTTAAATAGGGCACCACGTAATTCCGTTGAGATGACACCGTATGAATTATGGTTTAGAGAAACCTAAGTTGTCGTTTCTTAAAGGTTTGGGGCTGCGACGCTTATGTGAAAAAGTTTCAGGCTGATAAGCTCGAACCCAAAGCGGATAAATGCATCTTCATAGGACACCCAAAACAGTTGGGTATACCTCCTGTCTCAGATCCAAAAGCAATAAGGGATTGTTTCTAGAATCGGGTCCTTTCTCGAGGAAAAGTTTCTCTCGAAAGAATTGAGTGGGAGGATGGTGGAGACTTGATATGGTTATTGAACCATCACTTCAACCAGTGTGTATCAGGGCATAGGAAGTTGTTCCTGTGGCACCTACACCAATTGAAGTGGAAGCTTATGATAGTGATCATGAAGCTTCGGATCAAGTCACTACCAACTTCGTAGGACGACAAGGATGCGTACTGCTTCAGAGTGGTACGGTGATCCTGTCTTGAAGGTCATGTTGCTAGACAACAATGAACCTACGAGCTATGGAGAAGCGATGGTGGGCCCAAATTCCGACAAATGGTTAGAGCCATGAAATCCGAGATAGGATCCATGTATCAGAACAAAGCATGGACTTTGGTGGACTTGCCCAATGATCGGCAAGCCATTGAGATAAATGGATCTTTAAGAAGAAGACGGACGTAGACGGTAATGTCACCGTCTATGAAGCTCGACTTGTGGCGAAGAGTTTTTCACAAGTTCAAGGAGTTGACTACGATGAGATCTTATCATCCGTAGCAATGCTTAAGTCCGTCGGAATCATGTTAGCATTAGCTGCATTTATGTAATCTGGCAGATGGATGTCAAAACGAGTTTCCTTACCAGTTTTCGTAGGAAAGGTTGTATGCGATACAATCAGAAAGGTTTTGTCGATCCTAAGGATGCTAAAAGGTATGCTAACTCCAGCGATCCTTCTAAGGACTGGAGTAAGCGTCTCGGAGTTGGAATGTATGCTTTGATGAGATGATCAAAGATTTTGGGTTTATACAAAGTTTATGAGAAACTTGTATTTCCAAAGAAGTGAGTGGGAGCACTATAGAATTTCTGATGAGTATATGTTGTTGACATATTATGGATCAGAAATGATGTAGAATTTCTGGAAAGCATATAGGGTTATTTGAAAAGTGTTTTTCAATGGAAAACCTGGATTAAGCTACTTGAACATTGAGCATCAAGATCTATAAGGATAGATCAAAAACGCTAATGGTACTTTCAAATGAGCACATACCTTGACATGATCTTGAAGGTGTTCAAGATGGATCAGTCAAAGAAGGAGTTCTTGCCTGAGTTGTAAGTATGAAGTTAAGACTTAAAGCTCGACCACGGCAAAATAGAGAGAAAGGACGAAGGTCGTCCCCTATGCTTAAGACATAGGCTCTACAGTATGCCATGCTGAGTACCGCACCTGAAGTGTGCCTTGCCATGAGTCAGTCAAGGGGTACAAGAGTGATCCAAGAATGGATCACAGGACAGCGGTCAAAGTTATCCTTAGTAACTAGTGGACTAAGGAATTTTCTCGATTATGGAGGTGGTAAAAGAGTTCGTCGTAAAGGGTTACGTCGATGCAAGCTTGACACCTATCCAGATAGCTCTGAGTAGAGATACCGGATACGTATAATGGAGCAACAATTTAGAATAGCTCCAAGTAGAACAGTTATTTGGAATAGCTCCAAATAGAGCGTGGTAGCTGCATCTAGGAGATGACATAGAGATTTGTAAAGCACACACAGATCTGAAAGGTTCAGACCCGTTGACTATAACCTCTCTCACAAGCATAACATGATCAAACCCAGAAACTCTTGGGTGTTAGTAACACTAGTAAACTCTTGGATGTTGGTCACATGGCGATGTGACCTGTGAGTGTTAATCACATGGCGATGTGAACTAGATTATTGACTCTAGTGCAAGTGGGAGACTGTTGGAAATATGCCCTAGAGGCAATAATAAATTAGTTATTATTATATTTCCTTGTTCATGATAATCGTTTATTATCCATGCTAGAATTGTATTGATAGGAAACTCAGATACATGTGTGGATACATAGACAACACCATGTCCCTAGTAAGCCTCTAGTTGACTAGCTCGTTGATCAATAGATGGTTACGGTTTCCTAACCATGGACATTGGATGTCATTGATAACGGGATCACATCATTAGAAGAATGATGTGATGGACAAGACCCAATCCTAAGCATAGCACAAGATCGTGTAGTTCACATGCTAAAGCTTTTCTAATGTCAAGTATCATTTCCTTAGACCATGAGATTGTGCAACTCCCGGATACCGTAGGAATACTTTGGGTGTGCCAAACGTCACAACGTAACTGGGTGGCTATAAAGGTGCACTATGGGTATCTCCGAAAGTGTCTGTTGGGTTGGCACGAATCGAGACTGGGATTTGTCACTCCGTGTGATGGAGAGCTATCTCTGGGCGCACTCGGTAGGACATCATCATAATGTGCACAATGTGATCAAGGAGTTGATCACGGGATGATGTGTTACGGAACGAGTAAAGAGACTTGCCGGTAACGAGATTGAACAAGGTATCGGGATACCGACGATCGAATCTCGGGCAAGTACAATACCGCTAGACAAAGGGAATTGTATACGGGATTGATGAATCCTCGACATCGTGGTTCATCCGATGAGATCATCATGGAACATGTGGGAACCAACATGGGTATCCAGATCCCGCTGTTGGTTATTGACCGGAGAACGTCTCGGTCATGTCTGCATGGTTCCCGAACCCGTAGGGTCTACACACTTAAGGTTCGATGATGCTAGGGTTATAAAGGAAGTTTGTATGTGGTTACCGAATGTTGTTCGCGAGTCCCGGATGCAGATCCCGGGAACGTCACGAGGAGTTCCGGAATGGTCCGGTAGGTACAAGATTTATATATAGGAAGTCCGGTTTTGGTCATCGGAAAGTTTCGGGTTTTATCGGTAACGTACACGGGAACACACCGGGCAGGGATCCCCGAGGCGGTCCAACCAAGTGGGGCCACCGGCGCCCACGAGAGGGCAGGCATGGGCCAAGTGTGGCGAGGGTACCCATCCCCAGGTGCGGCTGGTTGCGCCCCCCCACAAGCGCCCAAGGCACCTAGGGTTTGGGAGAGCGGGCGCCCCACCTAGCTTGGGGTGGCAAGTTTTCCCCTCTTCCCCCCCTTAGCCGCCCCACCAGATGGGATCTGGGCTGGCCGCTGTCCCATAGGGGGGAACCCTAAGGGGGGCGCAGCCCCCCCCCCCCTCTTCCACCATATATATAGTGGAGGCAAAGGAGCAGCCCAACAATGAAGTTTTCTTCTCATTGTTGGCGCAAGCCCTTACCATCTCTTTCTCCTCATATCTCGCGGTGCTTGGCAAAGCCCTGCTGGATCACCACGCTCCTCCACCACCACCACGTCGTTGTGCTGCTGCTGGATGGAGTCTTCCTCAACCTCTCCCTCTCTCCTTGCTGGATCAAGGCATGGGAGACGTCACCGGGCTGTACGTGTGTTGAACACGGAGGTGCCGTCCGTTTGGCACTAGGATCTCCGGTGATTTGGATCACGACGAGTACGACTCCTTCAACCCCGTTCTCTTGAACGCTTCCGCTTAGCAATCTACAAGGGTATGTAGATGCACTCTTCTTCCCCTCGTTGCTGGTTTCTCCATAGATAGATCTTGGTGACACGTAGGAAAATTTTGAATTTCTGCTACGTTCCCCAACAAGGCTAGCTTCTAGGGTTTAGCCTCCTTGATCTCGTGGTAGATCTACTCTTGTACTACCCATATCATCAATATTAATCAAGCAGGAGTAGGGTTTTACCTCCATCGAGAGGGCCCGAACCTGGGTAAAAACATCGTGTCCCTTGTCTCCTGTTACCATCCGCCTAGACGCATAGTTCGGGACCCCCTACCCGAGATCCGCCGGTTTTGACACCGACATTGGTGCTTTCATTGAGAGTTCCTCTGTGTCGTCACTTTTAGGCCCGATGGCTCCTTTGATCATCAACGACGATGCAGTCCAGGCTGAGACTTTTCTCCCCGGACAGATCTTCGTCTTCGCCGGCTTCGCACTGCGGGCCAACTCGCTTGGCCACCTGGAGCAGATCGAAAGCTACGCCCCTGGCCATCAGGTCAAGTTTGGAAGCTTAAACTACACGGCAGACATCCGCGGGGATTTGATCTTCGACGGATTCGAGCCACAGCCAAGCGCGCCGCACAGTGTCGAGAGGCATGATCTAGCTCTGCCGCCGAACAGTGCCCTGGAGGCCAATCGAGGATGAGCGGTTGGACGTCACCTCGGAGGCTACGATCTCAAAGGCAATCGAGCCGAACGTCAGCCCCGCGTTCCGCACGGCCCATGACTCCAAGGAGCCGGATTCCTCTTCGAACTCCGAACCCCCCGCGCCCCTGCCGATCGAATCCAATTGGGAGCCGATAATGGAGTTCACCGCCACGGACATCTTTCAGCACTTGCCTTTTGGCGACATCCTGAATTCTCTAAAGTCTCTCTCTTTATCAGGAGAGCCCTGGCCGGACTACGGTCAGCAAGGATGGGATATGGACGATGAAGAAATTCAAAGCCCACCCACCACCCACTTGGTAGCCACTGTCGACAATTTAAACGACCTGCTCAACTTCGACTCCGCCGACATCGACAACATGGACGACAATGCAGGAGATACAGATGAGCCAACGCCCATAGGGCATTGGACAGCCACCCCATCTAACGATGTGTACATGGTGGATACCCCTAAAGGAAACGACAACGAGGAAAAAGGGGATGGAACGGGGGACCGATCCCTCGAAAAGCAATCAAAGCGTCGGCGTAAACACCGACCCAAGCCCCGCCTCGATAAAGACCCAGCCATAGAGCAGGATGAGCCGATAGACGACGAGCAGGCCTTAGAGCAACCGTCCGAACAGGGCAACACGGATAGAGAAACCGAACATCCCTCCCCCGGCGAAAACGGCACTCCGGACGACCTTATGCCAGATAAAAAGCAGAAGAATCTCCACAAGAGGCTCGTTGCAACAGCACGCAGCCTGAAAAAGTAGAAGCGGAAGCTAAAAACGGCGGAAGATGCACTCAGGATTCGATGGAGCAAAGTAATCAATACCGCAGATAAATACGGTGATAGTCGCCGCACTAAAAGCTATCCGAAGAGAAAGCTACTCCCGAATTCGACAAAGAGGCCCTAGAGCCCTCGCATTCAAAAAATAAGAAAGCCACACGGTCGGATAGACGACCCCATGGCCAGTATAAAGCGGCAAGCGGCACCACACTTAAATCAGCATGCGACCCACTTAAGGATTCGCATCAGGGCCCAGTCACGTTCATTTACGGGCCAAGAAAGCAAGCTCTCATAAGCAATGCAATAAAGCCATCATCAGAATCCGGCACACCCAAATACAGGGGCGCCGCACACCCCCTACGTTTCATCGATGAGGTCCTGGACTATGAATTTCCAGAGGGATTCAAACCCGTAAACATAGAGGCATATGATGGAACAACAGACCCTGGAGTCTGGATTGAGGATTATATCCTCCACATACATATGGCTAGAGGAGATGACCTCCACGCCATAAAATACTTACCCCTTAAGCTTAAAGGGCCAACCTGGCATTGGCTTAAAAGCCTTCCTGAAAACACAATCGGAAGTTAGGAAGAACTTGAGGACGCTTTCCGAGCAAATTTTCAAGGGACCTATGTCTGCCCTCCGGATGCAGACGATCTTAGTCACATAACTCAACAGCCCAGAGAATCAGCTCGGCAATTCTGGAATAGATTCCTCACTAAAAAGAATCAGATAGTCGACTGTCCGGATGCCGAAGCCTTAGCAGCTTTCAGGCATAACGTTCGAGACGAATGGCTCGCCAGACACCTCGGCCAAGAAAAGCCAAGAACAATGGCCGCACTAACAAGCCTCATGACCCGCTTTTGTGCAGGAGAGGACAGCTGGTTGGCAAGATGCAGCCCCAGCGACCCAAGTACATCCGAAACTAGGGATGGAAATGGAAAACCGCGACGCAACAAGGACCGTCGCCGGACTAAGGAAAAAAGTCCAAAGAGCACGGCAGTCAACGCCGGATTTAAAAGCTCACGACAGAATCAGACAAAGCCACCCCTCCAGGATAACAGGGATGATCCATCCAACTTAAACAAAATCCTGGACAGGATATGTCAAATACACAGTACTCCCGGTAAGCCTGCTAACCAGACCCACAGAAATTGTTGGGTTTTCAAACAATCCGGCAGACTCAACGCCAAACACAAGGGGCTCGACACACCAAGCGAAGACGAGGACGAACCCCAAAAGCAGAGCACCAGGAAACAAAAGAACTTCCCACAAGAAGTAAAAACAGTAAACTTACTTCACATAACAAAACATGCGGCGCCCATAAAGGTACGCACCTCACGACCTATCCTAAAGGGGTCCCGCCATTGGTTGTCAAAACCAATCATCTTCGATCAGTTGGATTATTCTAGAACTATCAGGAACGCAGGTTGGACTGCCTTGGTACTCGATCCAATAATTGGCGGACTCCAGTTTTCAAATGTCCTTATGGACGGCGGCAGTGGACTAAACCTGATATATCAGGACACAATCCGCCACATGGGGATAGACCCAGCAAGAATCCGCCACAGCAAAACCGCCTTTCAAGGGGTCATGCCTGGTCCGGACACCCATTGCATGGGTTTTCTCTGGCTCGAAGTTATATTCGGCTCTACCGATAACTTCCGCCGCGAAAAGCTAACCTTCCACATCGTCCCATTCTCCAGTCGCTATCAAGCGCTACTGGGACGCGAAGCTTTCACCCGCTTTAACGCAATACCGCATTATGCATCTCTAACGCTTAAGATGCCCAGTCCACGAGTCATCATCTCTTTGAAGGGGAAGCATTGATGTGCCCCTCCCCCAAGCGGAGGACTGTGCGGCCGCTTTGATAGCCCCACAGTAAAATGGCTTCACCGGCCAAAAGTTTCGAAATAGGTCATTAAAGACCACGAACACGGATAAACGAGTTCGGTACAAAATCATCATTGATGCAGGCTTAGTGGCCATATACCCCCGCACTAGGGGCTCCATACATATACAATAAGAGACAATAAATCTTAGTTCTATATATTTTGCTTTATACTTTGCTTATTTTAAACTTTTGTTCGGCACGACCCATTTTCAGCTTAGTTCCTCTCTTTCGCAGATGAACGTCGTGCGGCGCCCGTCCAGGATACGGCACAATGGAGACACAGGCGCAGATGTGCAGTAGGGACCCATCCTAAGGATTCTTTGTAGATTAAGACCCTGCGTAAACCTTTTTTACTGTCTCTTGTTGCTACATATCCCCTGGTTTTCTTTGATATAACCATGGAGGAGGCTGGCGTCTTGGCATGTGGCCACATCAGAATTTTTGCGCGTACCTGGACACTAGGGGCTTTTTAATAAAGAGTGTTGTTTTGCCCGCACTCATAAAGACCGAACACCTTAGGGAGTGTTCGGCGTCGCGGGTTTTGGCATTATATGCATCAGCTCCGAATCATGTCTTTGGTCAAATGCTGGGTTGCCCGGCTCCTGAGTTCGGCTACCTTACGTTCCGCTCTATCGGCTAAGGTAGCACCAGGAGAACTACTGCGATTGTGCCCCGGTTAGGCCGGGCGAGCGCCTCAGTAGAGAAAGCCGAAAACTGACTGTCATGATGTAGCGTGAGACTGGTCAGCCACCCGATGACCTATCGGAATCTATAGGATTCCTCCATTTTAACGAAGGGCCGTTTCCTGTCCAGGCACATACGCGCCCCGAACTCGGGCGTGCGCAGTCGCCACCAAGGGGCTACCTAAATAGTCCCACTGTCAAGCTCCTATGGCTAAGTAAAAGTGTTAAAGCATTATAGTCCGGTTGCCTGGCCCGCTACGCTATCACCTCCTTTGTAGGACCAAGACGTTGGGTTAAGTGTGAAAATGCGTCTTCTGCGAGCACCCCCGCACTATGTGCGTGGGGGCTGAAGCCAACGATTGCCATCTTTCATATTATATATATATATATATATATATATATATATATATATATATATATATATATATCTTAAAACGGCCGCACAAGAGGTGTTCCCAATACTTGAAGGCACAAGTATAAAAGGCCACTACAATTTATCAAAATATTGCTTTATAATTACATATGCTATCATAACATAGCAGCCTTCGAGCACTGCATCTCTATTACACGAGCGCCTTCAAGGACTTCCTGAAAATAGTGCTCGGAGGGTACTCGGCTTTTGTCCGAATCTCGGGACGCAACAACGGTGGTCTCCATCTCTTCCCAGTATGTCTTGACACGGGCAAGAGCCATCCGTGCGCCCTCTATGCATGCTGACCTCTTCATCGCATTGATACGCGGCACCGCATCAAGGAATTGCTGCACCAAGCTGAAATAACTCTTCGGCTCCGATCTCCCAGGCCACAGATGACCCATGACGTACTTCATGGCGAGTCCGGACAATCTATTCAGTTTGGCCCATTGAGCCAGGCGATCGTCCACTGCCAGTGGATGTCCTAGATTGTGGAACAGTGACCAGAAAATCTTTTCCACTTCGCGATCTTTTAGATCTCGAAAGTGTTCGGTCGCATCAGCAGCACTTGCTGCGAAATCCAGATAGGTGTCCTCCACACTCCACATCTGGTCCAACGGAGCAAACCTCGGATCGCAAAACTTCCTCCACAGCATAAAGGGCTTTCCAGCCGCAATCTGTTCGGCCTGACGCAGCTCCTCCTTCGCAGCTCTCATCGCAGAGCGAGCGCCCTTGGCATCGGCAATGGCCTTCTCTAAGTCTGTCTGTCTCGCCCGGTCTTCTTTCTCAAGAAGTTTGCAACGGTCTGCAGCGTTCTTTAACTTCTCGGCCATCTCGGCCATATCTTCTTTGCTTCGGCAGTGAGCAGCCTGTTCGGCTCTCAGCTCTTCAAGGGCCTTCTCGGCGGCCGCATCGCTTTTTCTGGCTTGCTCCTTAGCTCGGGGAAGTTCTGCCCTAAGATTCTCCACGGCGGCCGTACCATCTGCGTCAAGCACACACATTGTAAGACACTGGCATGAAGCTCCTCTTACCTGATGCCACCCGAGGAATTACATACCTTGAGCCTCATCAAGCCGCTTGTTAACAAGCGTGATGTCGGCATCTGCCAGGTCCAGTTGCCGCTTTAGTTCGGCCAAATGATCAGTTTGGCTTGATTCCGGACACCTCGCCACCTACATTCAAAGGCGACAGGGGGAGGCGTCCCGCTATCCATCATCTCCGGAAGAAGATCGCCCAAAGACGAGCTCTGCTGAGAAGGGCTGAGGTCCGAGCTACAAGGTAAAGTTTCGGTTAATCTTCTCAGATATAAATCAAGGATTTCTCTCATCCCTCAAAAGGAAAACCTCTCTCTACTTACGACTCACTAGAGGGCTGATCCCTTTGAGGGCGTAGTTCGGCCGAGGAACTCCCCGGCGTCGGACCCTCTGACAAGGATTTTCTCCCCCGCTTCGAGGCCATGGTCTCCGGGTCGTCAGAGGTGTCCCTCTTCTTCCCCTTAGGAGAGGAATTGTCGATTCCTCCCTTCGGAGCAGCCTCCTTCGAGGAGGCCATAGTTCCCTTGTCCTTCCACTTACTTCCCTCCAAAGGCATTATCTTCAACATCCTGACAAGCACGGGATCCGGCCTGGTTTCGGGAAGGAGAGCCGGACACCTGATCAGCTTTGCCTTCGCTATCCACTCCTATTTAAAAGGACAGCTCTTTTAGGGGCAAGTTTATGATGATTATATGGATAGTAGGTCCGGGCACAAGGTTACTTACTTGGGTATCCAGGCGATTGCAGCTTAGGCCTGCGTCCTCGGTCAAATCCGGACACATCATTTGTGATCCGAAGAATAGTTTATACATCTCCACGGGCGTTGCGCCCATGAAATTCTGGAGAGTGCGTGGCCCCTCTGTATTAAACTCCCACAGGCGAAGGGAGCGACCTTTGGCGGGCAGTATCCGGCGAATCAACATGACTTGCGTCACCTTGACCAGGCTGAGGTCTCCTTCTAAGAGATCCCTAATGCGGCCCTGCAACAAGGGCACATCTTTGGGTAACTCCCAATCTAATCCTTTGTTGACCCATGATGCTAGCCGTGATGGGGGACCCGAGTGAAAGGCAGGAGGCGCCACCCACTTGGCGCTCCTGGGAGCGGTGATATAGAACCACTCTCGTTGCCACAAGCCGAGCTCCTCTTGAAAGGAGCCCTCGGGCCATGGAGCATCAGCATTCTTACTTATGACAGCGCCTCCGCACTCTGCGTGCCGTCCCTCGATCATCTTCGGCTCCACTCCAAAAGTCTTGAGCCATAATCCGAAGTGAGGAGTAACATGGAGGAATGCTTCACACACAACGATGAATGAGGAAATGTGGAGGATGGACTCCGGAGCTAAGTCATGAAATTCCAGCCCATAATAAAACAGCAGCCCCCTCACGAAGGGATCCATCGGGAAGCCTAACCCCCGAAGGAAGTGAGACATGAACACTATGCTCTCACCGGGCTGGGGACTGGAAATAGCCTGCCTTTGAGCAGGCAACCTATGCGAAATTTCGGCGGTCAAGAACTTAGCCTCTCTCAACTTTAGCACGTCCTCCTCCATGACGGAGGAGGGCATCCATCGGCCTTGAAGGTCGGAACCGGACATTGTCGAAGGTCCGAAGCGCCTAGAATCTGGAGCCTAGGGTGTTGGAACTCGAGGCGACGGGCAAACTCATTTGAGATTGGAAAAAGGAGTAAGGCCTTGGTCTCTTTATAAGAGGTTGAATACCAAGAGCCCCTCCCGTAACCGTTTGGGACTCGCCTTTAATCGAGGAATCGTGCTAACGGGCACGATCGGGTTACCCATGCCCGTATTGATGAGAATCCCGTAAAAGGGGGGACACGATCTCTGCTTTGACAAGACGTGCCAAGGAAACTGCCTCGCGAAACGTGCTGAGGTGGAAAAGTAAAAACGATTCGAGTAAAGGACTTGGCCGTAGTGTGATGTCACGCTGCGGAATACGTCAGCAGATTAGATTTGTGTTAATATTATTCTCTCTATGGCAATATGTGGATTGCAGAGCCGGACACTATCCTTGGTGTTTAAAATCTTCTTGAAGAACTTGGAGGAGGAACCCGCCTTGCAATGCCGAAGACAATCTGCGCGCCGGACTCGTCGTCATTCAAGCCTGGTTCAGGGGCTACTGAGGGAGTCCTGGATTAGGGGGTGTTCGGGTAGCCGGACTATACCTTCAACCGGACTCCAGGACTATGGAGATACAAGATTGAAGACTTCGTCCCGTGTCCGGATGGGACTTTCCTTGGCGTGGAATGCAAGCTTGGCGATGCGGATATTCAAGATCTCCTACCATTGTAACCGACTCTGTGTAACCCTAACCATATCTTGTGTCTATATAAACCGGAGGGTCCTAGTCCGTAGGACAACTTCATCATACAACAATCATACCATAGGCTAGCTTCTAGGGTTTAGCCTCCTTGATCTTGTGGTATCTACTCTTGTACTACCCATATCATCAATATTAATCAAGCAGGAGTAGGGTTTTACCTCCATCGAGAGGGCCCGAACCTGGGTAAAAACATCGTGTCCCTTGTCTCCTGTTACCATCCGCCTAGACGCACAGTTCGGGACCCCCTACCCGAGATCCGCCGGTTTTGACACCGACAACAGGGAAAGTGGCTGTGAAATTCTCCCACCATGATGCTGCGGGTCCTTCAAGCTGATGTGCGAAAAACTTCACCTTCTCCGCATCTGTGCATCCTGTTGTGGTCAACTCTCTAGCTGTCTTGCGGAGCCAATCATCTGCTACTATCGGCACGGTGCTACTGGAAAACACCGGCGGATTCAGCCTAAGAAAACGGGCTAAGTGATCAACAGGTGATGTTGGGTTGTTGTTGTTGTTGTTGTTCCCTTGATTCCGATTCTGGACTAGCAACTGCATCAATGTGTTCTGGTGCTGGATCAACTGGGTGAGCTCCGGTGGAAAGGTAAATCCGGGGTCACATCTCGGAGGCATCTGAGGGTTTAGAAAAGATGAGATTTAAGAATAGAGGGGGTCTAAAGAGAAAACACTACCCATATGCACATGAGGAAAAAGCAAACAATTCACTTCATTCATTCAAACAAGGGCATACAATCGATCTAACTATCGCAAAAGTGCTCGGACTACTGTATTTACATGGTGGACTACTACTACTAATGAGGTGGTCTGCTAGAAATATTCTTCGGTTGCAGACTCCATGATATCTGCTCCAGCTTCATCAACATAGTCATCATCGCTATCATCTGGATCCGAGTCGGTGTCGTCGATGATGATGTAGTCTTTCGGGCTAATCTCCTTGGGTTCTTTGTCTTCATCTACTGGTGTAGGGCCTCCCATAAATATCCCGATCTTCATTGTTAGGTCGGCATTCTTATCCACTAATACTTCAATTTCTTCTTCATAATCTTCATGTGTAGCCTTGAGTTCTTCCTCCAGTTCCTTGATTCTTGTCCTTGCCTTCTTCAGGTCTATCATGTCGGCGCACATCTGGTTCTCCTGACGTCGAATGTGCTGGTTTAACTCCTGGATAAAAGCTGCAATTTATCTATCCTTTCTGGTGCTGATCATCTCCCAGTGCTCATCTCGGCGTCCACAAATCTAGTAGATAGTATCCTTGAGATCATTACGGTAGACTTCTCCAATGCGCCCATGGCGATGTGAGCTGCCATGCTCTTTACTAGACTCCAAGTTGGTGCATCAAAAGAAAACTCTATGGGCTCTGTGACTGGCATGAACGTCCTTCCTGGAACTTGAACTTGAATCATCCAGCGCTCTTCTTCAGGTAAAGTGATGTTGTAGGTTCTGGTGAAGCTTGGTACTCCTATGTTCAGGTATCTAGTGACTTCCTTCAAGTGACGTCCAAAGGGTGTATCTTCATCCGGTTGTGTGAACTTGTTCCTTGCATCCGCCATCCTAAAGAGTAGAAAAGATGAGAGGTCAGAAGAGAAGAGAGTGAATAGTGATCTAGGTCTTTAGCTTAGTGGTCGCGTCCTATAGTCAGTGTGTGCTCTGATACCATCTTGTAGCGACCAGACCTCAAACGGTCCAATCTCTGTGCTCCGGTGTCCAATCTCTGTGCTCCGGTGTCATCCCTGGATCAGTAATGCTGACACCACACAGTACTTGAAGGATTTATAATAGAGTAGCAATCACACACTTATTACATTGAGTGTCTCAATAGAGAACTTATTACAATAAATATGGCTTAAGGCCATCTAATAATGATAACAACGGAAGGCTTGGAAGATAAGTGAGTCCATCAACTCCAACGGCATCACTGAGTATAGAACCACGACCTAAAAACTCCTTAATCGTCGTCTGGAAAGTCTGCAACATTAACATTGCAGCCCGAAATGGGTCAGCACATGGAATATGCTGGCAATGTAACACATAGAGAGTAATGGAATGGAACAGCTATTCTATATGCATATTTGGCTGGTGGTAAGCTCTATGGTTATAGTTTTGCGTAAAGCCAGTTTTTCCCTACTGCAAAGGAATAAATTTATTTAATTATCATGGTGGTTGTTAAACATTGAGAATGGTTGACAGCATTCTCAATCTCAATTAAACATCATTAAACAAACCCATCAAACTTAATTTTATAGTAACATGTTGAGATTCACATGATAATCCAAGTACTAGATACTCAAGATGTCCATGACCGGGGACACGGCTAACCATGATTAGTTTATACACTCTGCAGAGGTTTGCGCACTTTTCCCCACAAGACTCGATCTCCTCCGTTGGATATCTCGCACTACATTGTGTTTGAGAAATGGATGACTGAGACATAGTCTTTCAGAAGCGCTAGCACCTTACGATCGGGTAGACCGTAAGACCTACATCCCCTACATCTGCTAGTCTACCACTGTAAGAGTTCGCAAAATTTATTCAACTATGCTAGAGCCCATAATAGCTTGTGGCTGCACACGGAAGTTTCTAGCATGAATAATCTCATGATCCCTTTGAGCCTGGGTGGCGGTCCAAAAGAAAACAGGCAATCCTGGAATACCCAGGTACCTCAATCCACCTAGATGTGTATTTAAGTTGCCACCTTACATAAACCATTGATTTAAAGAAATCTCACATCTGTCATGGATATCACTCACCCAATCCACGTCTACTAGCATAGCATAGCAATAGTAAGAAAACGTAGAAGTAACTCCCAAAGGTTTGATAATAAACAGGTAATAGGTACTACCTCAACTACTTCCCAAACCTACAATTTAATTAGATCCTAATCATGCAATGTGTGAGGATTGATCTAATGCAATAAAACTGGGTAGTAGGAGGTATGATCAAAGTGTTACTTGCCTTGCTGATGATCCGGGAAACCTAGTGATTCGAAGTAACAAACGGCGCACTCCGGGTACTCTATCGCAAACAAACAAACATACAATAAGTACTCAACTAATGCATAGGTAAAACTCAAATAAGAGATCTAACCAGAAAGTTCAACTTAAGAACTCCGGTTGGCAAAAGAATCAAATCGAACGAAGCAACGAAAGACAAACGACAAAAGAAAATAGGCTTCGATTACTATTCTAGATCTAGGGCAATTTTTACAGAAAAAAACTTGTTTAAGTTGGTTAAACGGAAAGAGGGTTTCATGACGAAACTCCAGGCGCTTGAATTGCCTGATTCCGATAAACAAGCGAAAAGTTATACTAAAACGAAAATCGGATCAGAAATCGCGATCAGAAAAATCACGGATTTAATCCGAGAAAAAGAAAATGACAAACAGTTTAACGAACGAACGTTCGTTAACTGGATCTAAATGATGAACACGTTCATTAAAACGAACGAACGGGCGAACGCTCACTAAATAGACTAAACCGAAAAAACCGATATAATAAAAAAACGGAAACTAAAAAAACCGACGGAAAAACCAAACGGTTTTTCTAAAAAAACGGCGGCAGGGTCAACCTCGGGGTGCGGTCGCTGGCGGTGGCGGCGGCGCGGGTGGCGCGGACGACGGGGCAGCGGCGCGACAGCGGCGGCGGCTAGGGTTAGGGCGCGGGGCGGGCTGTGGGGGCTGATGGGCTTCGGCGGCTCGGGTCGGGCGGCTTTTAAAGGCTCCCTCGGGCGGAGTCCCGCTCGGGTACGGCCCGGAGTCAGTTCGCGTTTTTTTAATTAATTCCGCGCAGAAAAAGAAATAAAAGAAATACTAAACGGACTCCAAAAATCCCGAAATAAATCTTCCCCGGCTTTTAAAATCAAGCCGCACAGGATGAACATTTATTTGGGGCCTAAATGCAATTTTGAAAAATGCGCATTTTCCTAAATTCAAATAAAATAGCAAATAAAACCAAATAAAATCTTATTTGATTTTTTTATTAAATCCTCAATATTTCTTTATTTTGGGAAAGTCATTTTATTCCCTTTCTCGTATTTTTATAATAGCAATTATTGAAGATAAAATAAATAAAATCAAATGATCCTATTTTCAAAATTCGAGACAACTCAAATATGAAAATAACTAAATCCCCAACTCTCTCCGAGGGTCCTTGAGTTGCGAAAAATTTCTAGGATCAACCAAAATGCAATAAATATGATATGCAATGATGATCTAGTGTATAACATTCCAAATTGAAAATTTGGAATGTTACAAAATCATGAAGAAATGAATTTTTATTTCTCACGTCCTCATACTACTCTGCCTGTTCTCTTGCTTGTCGGAATTGATCTGATGAATTTGATGTCTTATTCTTCACTGATGAAGTATATGAGTTCGTAAGCTACACTAATTCATCTGCCGGATGATCAACCCAAAGCCACTGAGTGGGTCCTCGATAGTGGACGTACAAATCCCATGACTGGTGACAAGAGCTTATTGATGGACTCTCCTTTATCTCCATCACATCTGAAGTATATCACCTACGCTAACAAAGGCAAAAGCAAGGTATTGGGTCTAGGTAAGGTTGCAATCTCAAAGGATCGACACATGGACAAAGTCATGCTTGTCGAGTCCTTAGGGTTCAACCTCATGTCTGTCTCAATGCTTTGTGATCTTGATATGGTTGTTGTCTTTGGCAAGTATCGTTGTGTTGTGATCATGGAAGCTGACAATTCCAAAGTCTTCAAAGGATTTAGGAGAGGATATTTGTATATTGTTGATTTCTCTACAGGACCACAACCTGCTACATGTCTACTTGCAAAAGCTTCAGAAGGTTGGCTATGGCATTGATGACTTGGTCATGCTGGGATGAGGAACTTGCACACGCCCGCAAAGAAGAAGCATGCCATTGGCATCGAGGGTGTCAAATTCCCCAAGGACCATTTGTGTGGAGCTTGTGAAGCCGGAAAGATGACCAGGGCCAAGCATCCCTCAAAGACCATCATGACTACCACTCGTCCATTTGAATTGCTTCACATGGATCTCTTTGGCCCTACTCACTATGCCACGTTTACTAATGCTGCATCTTTATATGGCTTTGTCATTGTTGATGATTATTCTCGATATACATGGGTGCATATCATCACTTATAAAACTGAAGTGTAGGAAGTCTTCAAACGATTTTCCTCGAGGGCTTCAACCAACTTTGGTGTGAAGATCAAGCACATCAGAAGTGACAATGGAACTGAGTTCAAGAACACTGGTCTTGATGACTACTTGATGAACTTGGTATTACTCATGAGTTATCTGCTCCTTATACTCCTCAGCAGAATGGCGTCGTGGAGTGCAAGAACATGACTTGTTGAGATGGCTTGCATTATGCTTGATGAGTACAAGACGCCTCCTCGCTTCTGGCCTGAGGCAATTGATAATGCATGCCACATCATCAACAAGGTATATCTTCACAAATTCTTCAAGAAGACTGCATATGAACTCCTCATAGACAAGAAACCCAATGTGAGTTATTTCAAAGTCTTCGGTGCAAAATGCTCGATTATAGATCCTCATCACAGTTCCAAATTTGCACCGAAAGCACATGAAGGTTTTATGCTTGGTTATGGTAAGGACTCACACACCTACAGAGTCTTCAACACCTATCACCACAAGGTTGTTGAAACTCTAGATGTGCGGTTCGATGAGACTAATGGCTCGCAAAGAGAGCACCTACCTCCCGTGACAGATGAAATACCTCCTGAGGAATCTATTAAGTTCAAGGCTACTGAGGATGTCATTCCTACCGAAGAATCTACTGAAGAAGTCATTCCAGAACGTGAAGAACGTCATTCTATGCACCTGAGGAAAATGGTGCTGGAGAAAATGTTGATCAACTTCCTCAACGACACCCAGCTCATCCTCACGTTGCTAATGAAGTGCAAATTGAGAAAATCATCAGCGACATCAACGCACCAGGTCCTCTCACACACTCAAAAGCTTCACATTTGTCTAACTTTTATGGGCACTTTGCTTTCGTCTCTATCACAGAGCCACTAAGGTAGATGAAACATTTCTAGAGCCCGAGTGGATTCAAGCTATGCAAGAGGAATTACATCAGTTCAAGCTCAACAACGTCTGGGAACTGGTCAAACGTCTAGACCCTCGCAAGTAAAATATCATTTGCACGAAGTGGATCTACCGCGACAAGCAAGATGAAAATGGCCTTGTGATGAGGAATAAGGCACGACTTGTAGGTCAAGGCTACACACAGGTTGAAGGAATTGATTTCGATCAAACTTTTGCACCTGTTGCTAGACTTGAAGCTATTCGCATATTACTTGCTTATGCTAACCATCATAATATCATCTTATATCAAATGGATGTGAAAAGTGAATTCCTCAATGGTAAGCTTGAGGAAGAAGTATATGTTGCTCAACCCCTAGGTTTTGAGTATCCAAAGCATCCAGACAAAGTCTTCAGACTCAGTAAGGTCCTTTATGGCCTCAAGCAGGCCCCTTGGGCATGATATGATACTTTAAAGGAATTACTCATGAAGAAAGGCTTCACACCTGTCGGCATTCTGGGAACGGGGGTCCCCATACTTGCCTGCCTGCGGCCCCAGAATTTCTGTTTTTTTTTGCCTATTTCGGAGTTTAGCAGAAAAGGAATATCAAACAGAGTCCAAACGGAATGAAACCTCCAGGAACGTGATTTTCGGAGCGAACATGATCCAGGAGACTTGGACCCTACGTCAAGAAATAAAGGAGGAAGCCACGAGGTAGGGGGCGCGCCTACCCCCCCCCCCCAGGCGCGCCCTCCACCCTCGTGGGCCCCCTGTTGCTCCACTGACGTACTCCTTCCTCCTATATATACCTATGTACCCCCAAACGATCAGAAACAGAGCCAAAAACCTAATTCCACTGCCGCAACCTTCTGTATCCATGAGATCCCATCTTGGGGCCTGTTCCGGAGCTCTGCCGGAGGGGGCATCCATCGCGGAGGGCTTCTACATCAACACCATAGCCTCTCCGATGAAGTGTGAGTAGTTTACCTCGGACCTTCGGGTCCATAGTTATTAGCTAGATGGCTTCTTCTCTATTTTTGGATCTCAATACAATGTTCTCCCCCTCTCTTGTGGAGATCTATTCGATGTAATCTTCTTTTTGCGGTGTGTTTGTTGAGACTGATGAATTGTGGGTTTATGATCAAGATTATCTACGAACAATATTTGAATTTTCTCTGAATTCTTTTATGTATGATTGGTTATCTTTGCAAGTCTCTTTGAATTATCAGTTTGGTTTGGCCTACTAGATTGATCTTTCTTGCAATGGGAGAAGTGCTTAGCTTTGGGTTCAATCTTGCGGTGTCCTTTCCTAGTGACAGTAGGGGCATCAAGGCACGTATTGTATTGTTGCCATCGAGGATAACAAGATGGAGTTTTTATCATATTGCATGAATTTATCCCTCTACATCATGTCATCTTGCTTAAGGCGTTACTCTGTTTTCATGAACTTAATACTCTAGATGCATGCTGGATAGCGGTCGATGAGTGTAGTAATAGTAGTAGATGCAGGCACGAGTCGGTCTACTTGTCTCGGACGTGATGCCTATATACATGATCATACCTAGATATTCTCATAACTATGCTCAATTATGTCAATTCCTCAACAGTAATTCGTTCACCCACCGTAAAATACTTATGCTCTTGAGAGAAGCCACTAGTGAAACCTATGGCCCCCGGGTCTATCTTCATCATATTAATCTTCCAATACTTAGTTATTTCGATTGATTTTTACTTTGCTTTTATTTTACTTTGCATCTTTATCACAAAAATACCAAAAAAATTATCCTATCATATCTATCAGATCTCACTCTCGTAAGTGACCGTGAAGGGATTGACAACCCCTTAACGCGTTGGTTGCGACGAGTTATTTGTTTCGTGCAGGTACGAGGGACTCGCGCATAGCCTCCTACTGGATTGATACCTTGGTTCTCAAAAACTGAGGGAAATACTTACGCTACTTGGCTGCATCATCCTTTCCTCTTCAAGGAAATCCAACGCAGTGCTCAAGAGGTAGCAAGAAGATTTCTAGCGCCGTTGCCGGGGAGTCTACGCAAAAGTCAACATACCAAGTACCCATCACAACCCTTATCTCCCGCATTACATTATTTGCCATTTGCCTCTCGTTTTCCTCTCCCCACTTCACCCTTGCCGTTTTATTCTCCCTCCCTCTCTTTCTCTATTTGCCTCTTTTTGCCCGCTTGCTTCTTGTTTGCTTGTGTGTTGGATTGCTTGCTTGTCACGGTGGCTCAAGATAACACTAAATTGTGTGACTTTACCAATACCAACAACAATGATTTTATTAGCACTCCGATTGCTCCTCTTACCGATGCTGAATCTTGTGAAATTAATGCCGCTTTGCTGAATCTTGTCATGGAAGATCCGTTTTCCGGCCTTCCTAGTGAAGATGCCACTACCCATCTAAATAGCTTCATTGATTTGTGTGATATGCAAAAGAAGAAAGATGTGGACAATGATATTGTTAAGTTGAAGCTATTTCCTTTTTTGCTTAGAGATCGTGCTAAAGCTTGGTTTTCGTCTTTGCCTAAAAATAGTATTGATTCTTGGAACAAGTGCAAAGATGATTTTATATCTAAGTATTTTCCTCCCGCTAAGATCATCTCCCTTTGAAACGATATTATGAATTTTAAGCAACTTGATCATGAACATGTTGCACAAGCTTGGGACAGGATGAAATTAATGATACGTAATTGCCCTACTCATGGTTTGAATTTGTGGATGATTATACAAAAATTTTATGCCGGATTGAATTTTACTTCTAGAAATCTTTTAGATTCGGCTACGGGGGGCACTTCTATGGAAATCACTTTAGGAGAAGCTACTAAACTCCTAGATAATATTATGGTTAATTATTCTCAATGGCATACTGAAAGATCTACTAATAAAAAGGTGCATGCGGTAGAAGAAATTAATGTTTTGAGTGGAAAGATGGATGAACTTATGAAATTATTTGCTAGTAAGAGTGTTTCTTCTGATCCTAATGATATGGCCTTGTCTACTTTGATTGAGAACAATAATGAATCTATGGATGTGAATTTTGTTGGTAGGAATAATTTTGGTAACAACGCGTATAGAGGAAACTTTAATCCTAGGCCTTATCCTAGTAATCCCTCTAATAATTATGGAAATTCCTACAACAACTCTTATGGAAATTTCAGTAAGATGCCCTCTGAATTTGAGAATAGTGTTAAGGAATTTATGAATTCGCAAAAGAATTTCAATGCTTTGCTTGAAGAGAATTTGCTTAAAGTTGATGATTTGGCTAGGAACGTTGATAGAATTTATCTTGATGTTGATTCTTTAAAGCTTAGATCTATTCCTCCTAAGCATGATATCAATGAGTCTCTCAAAGCCATGAGAATTTCCATTGATGAGTGCAAAGAAAGAACCGCTAGGATGCGTGCTAAGAAAGATGCCTTTATAAGAGCGTGTTCTTCTAGTTCCTATGAAAATAAAGATGAAGATCTAAAAGTTATTGATGTGTCCCCTATTAAATCTTTGTTTTGAAATATGAATCTTGATAATGATGGGGCTGAATACGATCCACCTTTACCTAGAAGGCGTTCAAATAATTCGGAGTTTTTAGATCTTGATGCTAAATTTGATGAAAGTGGGATTGAAGAAATTAAAACCCTAAATGTTGCTAAACCCACTATTTTGGATTTCAAGGAATTTAATTATGAAAATTGCTCTTTGATTGATTGTATTTCCTTGTTGCAATCCGTGCTAAATTCTCCTCATGCTTATAGTCAAAATAAAGTGTTTACTAAACGTATCGTTGATGCCTTTATGCAATCTTATGAAGAAAAACTTGAGTTGGAAGTTTCTATCCCTAGAAAACTTTATGATGAGTGGGAACAAACTATTAAAATTAAGATTAAAGATCATGAGTTCTATGCTTTATGTGATTTGGGTGCTAGTGTTTCCACGATTCCAAAGACTTTGTGCGATTTGTTAGGTTTCCGTGATTTTGATGATTGCTCTTTAAACTTGCACCTTGTGGATTCCACTATTAAGAAACAAATGGGAAGAATCAATGATGTTCTTATTGTCGCAAATAGGAATTATGTGCCCATAGATTTTATTGTTCTTGACATAGATTGCAATCCTTCATGTCCTATTATCCTTGGTAGACCTTTCCTTAGAACGATTGGTGCAATTATTGATATGAAGGAAGGAAATATTAGATTCCAATTTCCGTTAAGGAAAGGCATGGAACACTTTCCTAGAAAAAAATTAAATTACCTTATGAATCTATTATGAGAGCCACTTATGGATTGCGTACCAAAGATGGCAATACCTAGATCTATCCCTGCTTTTTATACCTAGCTAGGGGCGTTAAATGATAGCGCTTGTTGGGAGGCAACCCAATTATATTTTTATTCCTTGATCCTGTTTAGTAATAAATAATTTACCTAGCGTCTGTTTTTGTTGTGTTTTTGTGTTTAATTAGTGTTTGTGCCAAGTAGAACCGTTGGGAAGACTTGGGGAAAGTTTGGTTATCTTGCTATAAAAAAATAGAAACTTTAGCGCTCACGAGAACTGCTGTCATTTCTATTTGGAAAGTGTGATTTACTTATTTATTTTGCAGATGATTAATAGATAAATTCCTCACATCCAGAAATTTATTTTAGAATTTTTGGATTCCATATCTTGCGCTAGTTACATATTACTACAGACTGTTCTGTTTTTTACAGATTCTGTTTTGTGTGTGTTGTTTGCTTATTTTGATGAATATATGGCTAGTAAAATAGTTTATAAACCATAGAGAAGTTGGAATAAAGTAGGTTTAATACCAATATAAATAAAGAATGAGTTCATTACAGTACCTTGAAGTGGTCTTTTGTTTTCTTTCGCTAACGGAGCTCACGAGATTTTCTACTTTAAGTTTTGTGTTGTGAACTTTTCAAGTTTTGGGTAAAGATTTGATGGATTATGGAACAAGGAGTGGCAAGAGCCTAAGCTTGGGGATGCCCATGGCACCCCCAAAATAATGTAAGGACACCTAAAAGCCAAAGGTTGGGGATGCCCCGGAAGGCATCCCCTCTTTCGTCTACTTCCATCGGTAACTTTACTTGGAGCTATATTTTTATTCACCACATATATGTGTTTTGCTTGGAGCGTCTTGTATGATTTGAGTCTTTGCTTTTTAGTTTACCACAATCATCCTTGCTATGCACACCTTTTGGAGAGAGCCATACATGATTTGTAACTTGTTAGAATACTCTATGTGCTTCACTTATATCTTTTGAGTTATATAGTTTTGCTCTAGTACTTCACTTATATCTTTTAGAGCACGGTGGTGGATTTGTTTTATAGAAACTGTTGATCTCTCACGCTTCACTTAGATTATTTTGAGAGTCTTAAATAGCATGGTAATTTGCTTAAATAATCCTAATATGCTAGGTATTCAAGATTAGTAAAAAAAATCTTATGAGTGTTTTGAATACTACCAGAAGTTTGATGTTTGATGATTGTTTTGAGATATGGAGGTAATAATATCAAAGTCGTGCTAGTTGAGTAGTTGTAAATTTGAGAAATGCTTGTGTTGAAGATTGCAAGTCCCGTGGCATGCACGTATGGTAAACGTTATGTAACAAATTTGAAACATGAGGTGTTCTTTGATTGTCCTCTTTATGAGTGGTGGTCGGGGACGAGCGATGTTATTTTCCTACCAATCTATCCCCCTAGGAGCATGCGCATAGTGCTTGGTTTTTGATGACTTGTAGATTTTTGCAATAAGTATGTGAGTTCTTTATGACTAATGTTGAGTCCATGGATTATACGCACTCTCACCCTTCCATCATTGCTAGCCTCTTTGGTACCGCGCATTGCCCTTTCTCACATTGAGAGTTGGTGCATACTTTGCCGGTGCATCCAAACCCCATGATATGATACGCTCTTTCACACATAAACCTCCTTATATCTTCCTCAAAACAGCCACCATACCTACCTAGTATGGCATTTCCATAGCCATTCCAAGATATATTGCCATGCAACTTTCCACCATTTCGTTTATCATGACACATTCATCATTGTCATATTGCTTAGCATGATCATGTAGTTGACATAGTATTTGTGGAAAAGCCACCGTTCATAATTCTTTCATACATGTCACTCTTGGTTCATTGCATATCCCGGTACACAGCCGGAGGCATTCATATAGAGTCATCTTTTGTTCTAGCATCGAGAATAATCATTGAGTTGTAAATAAATAGAAGTGTGATGATCATCATTTTCTAGAGCATTGTCCCAAGTGAATCTTAAAAAAAGGGGGAGAGAAAGGCCATAAAAAAAGAGAAGGCCCCCCAAAAAGGGAGAGAAGGGACAATGCTACTATCCTTTGCCACACTTATGCTTCAAAGTAGCACCATAATCTTCATGATAGAGAGTCTTTTGTTTTGTCACTTTCATATACTAGTGGGAATTTTTCATTATAGAACTTGGCTTGTATATTCCAACAATGGGCCTCCTCAAGTGCCCTAGGTCTTCGTGAGCAAGCAAGTTGGATGCACACCCACTTAGTTTCTTTTGTTGAGCTTTCATACATTTATAGATCTAGTGCATCCGTTGCATGGCAATCCCTACTCCTTTCATTAACATCAATCGATGGGCATCTCCATAGCCCATTGATTAGCCTCGTTGATGTGAGACTTTCTCCTTTTTTGTCTTCTCCACATAACCTCCATCATCATATTCTATTCCACCCATAGTGCTATGTCCATGGCTCGCGCTCATATATTGCGTGAAAGTTTATAGGTTTGAGATTACTAAAGTATGAAACAATTGCTTGGCTTGTCATTGGGGTTGTGCATGATGAGATCATTCTTGTGTGACGAAAATGGAGCATGGCTAAACTATATGATTTTGTAGGGATGAACTTTCTTTGGCCATGTTATTTTGAGAAGACATAATTGCTTAGTTAGTATGCTTGAAGTATTATTACTTTTATGTCAATATGAACTTTTATCTTGAATCTTTCGGATCTGAATATTCATACCACAATTAAGAAGAATTACTTGAAATTATGCCAAGTAGCACTCCGCGTCAAAATTATCTTTTTTATCATTTACGTACTCGAGGACGAGCAGGAATTAAGCTTGGGGATGCTTGATACGTCTCTAACGTATCTATAATTTTTGATTGCTCCATGCTATATTATCTACTGTTTTGGACATTATTGGGCTTTATTATCCACTTTTATATTATTTTTGGGACTAACCTATTAACCGGAGGCCCAACCCAGAATTGTTGTTTTTTGCCTATTTCGGAGTTTCGCAGAAAAGGAATATCAAACGGAGTCCAAACGGAATGAAACCTTCGGGAACGTGATTTTCAGGAACGAACATGATCCAGGAGACTTGGACCCTACGTCAAGAAATAAAGGAGGAAGCCACGAGGTAGGGGGCGCGCCTACCCCCCCCTAGGCGCACCCTCCACCCTCGTGGGCCCCCTATTGCTCCACCGACGTACTCCTTCCTCCTATATATACATACGTACCCCTAAACGATCAGAAATGGGGCCAAAAACCTAATTCCACCGCCGCAACCTTCTGTATCCATGAGATCCCATCTTGGGGCCGGTTCCGAAGCTCCGCCAAAGGGGGCATCCATCACGGAGGGCTTCTACATCAACACCATAGCCTCTCCAATGAAGTGTGAGTAGTTTACCTCAGACCTTTGGGTGCATAGTTATTAGCTAGATGGCTTCTTCTCTCTTTTTGGATCTCAATACAATGTTCTCCCCCTCTCTTGTGGAGATATATTCGATGTAATCTTCTTTTTGCGGTGTGTTTGTTGAGATCGATGAATTGTGGGTTTATGATCAAGATTATCTATGAACAATATTTGAATCTTCTCTGAATTATTTTATGTATGATTGGTTATCTTTGCAAGTCTCTTCGGATTATCAGTTTGGTTTGGCCTACTAGATTGATCTTTCTTGCAATGGGAGAAGTGCTTAGCTTTGGGTTCAATCTTGCGGTGTCCTTTCCTAGTGACAGTAGGGGCAGCAAGGCACGTATTGTATTGTTGCCATCGAGGATAACAAGATGGGGTTTTTAATCATATTGCATGAATTTATCCCTCTACGTCATGTCATCTTTCTTAAGGCATTGTCTGTTTTCATGAACTTAATACTCTAGATGCATGTTGGATAGCGGTCGATGAGTTGAGTAATAGTAGTAAATGCAGGCAGGAGTCGGTCTACTTGTCTCGGACGTGATGCCAATATACATGATCATACCTAGATATTCTCATAACTATGCTCAGTTATGTCAATTGCTCAACGGTAATTCATTCACCCACCGTAAAATACTTGTGCTCTTGAGAGAAGCCACTTGTAACGCCCTCGATGCGGCTATATCTCCTACGTGTAGAGGCACGACTTAGAGGCATAACCGCATTGAAAGCAATGTCGCAAGTTAGGCAATCTTCACAACATCCCATGTAATACATAATAAGGGGAAAAGGTAACATAGTTGGCTTACACTCGCCACGTCACACAAGTACATAAATAGCATTACATCATCCAAACACTCATGGCCCGACTACGGTGCCAAAATAAAAGATCAACCCAACATGCGACACGGTCCCGATCGCCCTGACTGGGCACCACTACTGATCAACTAGAACGAAACAACACAAAGGGAAAGATCTTCATCGAGCTCTTCCTTGAGCTTGGTTGCGTCATATGCACGGTTCAACAGCACCTGCAAACTGGATTTGGAAGTATCTGTGAGCCACAGGGACTCAGCAATCTCGCACCCTCGTGATCAAGACTATTTAAGCTTATGGGTAAGGTAAAGGTATGAGGTGGAGCTGCAGCAAGCGACTAGCATATATGGTGGCTAACATATGCAAACGAGAGCGAGAAGAGAAGGCGAAGCACGGTCAATAAAAGTATGATCAAGAAGTGATCCTAGAACAACCTACGTCAAACATAACTCCAACACCGTGTTCACTTCCCGGACTCCGCCAGAAAGAGACCATCACGGTTACACACGCGGTTGATGTATTTTAATTAAGGTCAACTTCAGGTTTTCTACAACTGGATGTTAACAAATTCCCATCTGCCCATAACCACGGGCACGACTTTCGAAAGTTCAAATCCCTGCAGGGGTGTCCCAACTTAGCCCATGACAAGCTCTCACGGTCAACGAAGGATATACCTTCTCCCGAGACATTCCGATCAGACTCGGTATCCCGGTTCTACAAGACAACTTCGACAAGTTAAAACAAATCCAGCAACACCGCCCGAATGTGCCGACAAATCCCGATAGGAGCTGGACATATCTCGTTCTCAGGGAACACTCAGATGAGCGCTCCATACAACTAAAACCAAACCTCGAGTTTCCCCGAGGGGGCACTGCACAGGACTCTAGTTTGGACCAACACTCAGAGGAGCACTGGCCCAGGGGGGTAAAATAATGATGACCCTCAGGAGCACGACTCCCAAGAGGAAAGAAAAGGCTAGGTGGCGAATGGTAAAACCAATGTTGGGCATTGTTGGAAGAGTTTTATTCAAGGCGAACTGTCAAGGGGTTCCCATTATTACCCAACCGCGTAAGGAACGCAAAATCTGGGAACATAACACCGATATGACGGAAACTAGGGCGGCAAGAGTGGAACAAAACACCTGGCATAAGGCCGAGCCTTCCACCCTTTACCAAGTATATAGATGCATTAATTAAATAAGAGATATTGTGATATCCCAACAAGTGAACATGTTCCAACAAGGAACAACATCTCCATGTTCCAACAAGGAACAAACTTCAATCTTCACCTGCAACTAACAACGCTATAAGAGGGGCTGAGCAAAGCGGTAACATAGCCAAACAACGGTTTGCTAGGACAAGGTGGGTTGGAGGCTTGGTTCAACAATATGGGAGGCATGATAAGCAAGTGGTAGGTATCATAGCATAGGCATAGCAAAAGAGCAAGCATCTAGCAAGCAAAGATAGAAGTAATTTCGAGGGTATGATCATCTTGCCTGAAATCCCACAAGGAAGAAGAGACGAGTCCATGAAGGAGACAAACGGACGTAGTCGAATGGGTCCTCACAATCACGACGTTATCGGAACCAACCCGAAGAAGAAAACACCGGAAAGAAAGCACACAACATAGTAAACAACCAACACATGAACATGGTATGATATGCGGGATGCGGTATGCGATGCATATGCATGATTTGCAAAGGAATGAATTAACCTGGCCCCAACTTGGAAATCCAAGTGTGCCACTGGAAATGTGAGATGAAATCGCTTGAAAACGGTATAAAGAACGCCGGAATCGGAGTCACGGTTTGGAAATGGCAAGCAATTCAAATATGGCACCGTTTTGCGATATACAGCAAGTAGGCATCTAAAAGCAACAAGATAAACATGCTACAGCACCCAAACAGGGCAACAAAATACATGGAAGGGATCCATTCATGATGCTTAACAAAAGAGGAACACTGAGCTACGGCCAATTCATCCATTAACATGTTCAAACAAGCATGGCAAAAGTGCAATTAGTAAACAGATTTCAGACTTAGTGAAATTAACACTTGTCTGGAATTTCAGATCAGTTAGCACTCTTTGGAGCATGAAAACTATATGCTACAGAACCTGAACATGGCAAAGTAAAGCATGGCATGGAGCTACTCAAAGAGCTTAACAAAAGTCCCTTAGTGACCTTGAGCCAAAAGGGATCAGAAACTACATTTGCAAGCATGTGAACATGGCAAAAACACAAACAGATCACAGACTTAGTGAAAACTGGAGCATGCAAAATCAGATATGAAGTAGGCATGTTTACGAGCTTGATGCACTCACTACAGAGCATGTCATGACAATCTAAGCATAGACCCATCAAGAATACACATTATACAAGCTAGTCATGGCAAGAACAATAACATGGCATGCACGGATCAATTACAACATCATCGGCAAAATCGCTAACAAGTAGACAATCTGCCCAGATTCATGAAATGACAAAAGTAGAGCTCGATTGACTCAAGCTAGGGTGCTCCATAATTGCAAATAAAGACATGGATGGATAGAGAACTACAAGATTAACAAAACATCCGTACTGATCTTCCTCAAAAGAGGCACAGATGACTAGGAAACAACATGAACATATGGCATATTGAGATAAACAGTCCAAGGACTTAGTGGAAATGCTAAGTCCCTGAAATCAGCATTAACAAATACACCATTTTGCAAGCTTGTGCTAGTCACCACACACATCACAAAAATACATGGATTGCACCTCTGGATAGATGGCAAAACATATAACAAAACACATGTAGAGCTCCTGAGCATATCATGCACACAATAATCATGGCAATAATGACAAATATCTAATTGGAGCAGCGGGTCTGACAATTATCTCAAATAGCATTCTTCCAACAGCATTTCGGGCATCAAGATGATCTCAAATGAAAATGATGCAATGAGACGAAATGATGTGCTCTCTGAGACGAACATTTTGATATGCTATATGCCCAAAACGGAGTTATGGATGCGGAGTTATAGCATGATGAAACACGCAAATAAATTAGGGTTAGGGCAAAAGAGGTTAACCGGATCCAGATCTAGATCGGGTGGCACGGAAAATGAGGATGGCCGGGGCTTCGCCGGAACAGTGCTCGGGGTCGCCGGACTTGGCGCTATTGTCGGGTCAAGACGGGAGGAGGAGGCCGGAGAGGCTGGCGATGGCGGCGGCGAGGTTGGTGACGGCGGGGGCGAAGGCGGCGCACGGCGGGCTCCGGCAAGTGGCCACCGGAGATGGCGACGGGGCGGCGATCCGGCGAGCCGGCGCCGGCGCGGCGGGCGAAACGCGGCGGCTCGCACACGCCTAGGGGTGGCGCGAGGAGCGCCTCTGGCGACTCAGGCGGCGGGGCGCGGATGCCTCAGCGGAGCGGGCCCGGAGGGCCAGACCCGGGCCGCGGCGGGCCTGGCGACGGGGAGGGGAGAGAGAGCGCGGCGCAGGATGAGGTGGCGGTCGCCGGTTGGCTGTGGCGGCGGGGAAGGCGGCGTGGAGCAACGCCATTGGGCGGGAGGACATGGCCGGCGGGATGGACATGTCCAGGCGCTGCGCGGAGATGCGTCTGGTGGCGCGAGGTAGAGGACGACTAGGGTTTCGTCCGCGAAAATGGACGGGGAGGACATATTTATAGGTAGAGGGAGCTAGGAGAGTCCAAATGAGGTGCGGTTTTCGGCCACGCGATCATGATCGAACGCTCTAGATGATGGAGAGGGTTTTGGTGGGTTTTGGGCCAAATTGGAGGGGTGTTGGGCTGCAACACACACGAGGCCTTTTCGGTCCCTTGGTTAACCGTTGGAGCATCAAACGAAGTCCAAATGGTACGAAACTTGACAGGCGGTCTACCGGTAGTAAACCAAGGCCGCATGACAACTCTCGGTCCAATCCGGAAATGTTTAACCTCCACACACGAAAGGAAGGTAGAAATGACCACCGGAGGAGATAGGAGCGTCGGAATGCAAAACGAGCAACGGGGAAAATTCTCGGATGCATGAGACGAACATGTATGCAAATGAAATGCACATGATGACATGATATGCAATGCATGACATGCAAGCAATGACAACGCAACAACAGCGAATAACTGGAGGACACCTGGCACATCGGTCTCGGGGCGTTACAACACTCCACCACTACGAGAGGATCTCGTCCCGAGATCTAGAGTGGCACCGGTGGGACAAACGGAAGAGAGAGAGAAGAGGTAAAACTAAGTTGCTTCTTTGACAAACGAGAGAAACCACGATCCTTGAAAAAGGTTAAACCATTACGAGAGAAGCATACAAAGAAGATGACGAAGCTGAAAACACTCCGTTAGAAAAGAGGAAACAAGGGAGAACAACTTCGGGCAGCACTCCAATTGTAAGAAAAGGGATTGAATAAGAACTTGGTCAAAGGGGAACAATACTCCAGTTAAAACAAGATAGGGAAGAAATTAAACTTGACAAGATGAGAGGATACTTGAAAAGAGGACACGACACTCCGGTTAAAAGGATAAGCACTAAAAGAACACGATCCAAGATGATGAGAGAAAAGAGCAACATCACAACGCCTCCGGAAGAGAGAATAGAAGATGAATCATTGAAATAAAGAATGGAGAAGAAAATGCCAACTTCTGCCACCAAAAGAGCTTGAAAAAGGCATCCATGGGAGAAGGGTCTCACGAAGTTGTTGGAAAACCCAACAACAAAAAGAACAAGGTTGTAGTGGACTTGTAGAAAAACATCCCAAGCCCAAGAGGTGAAATACTGCCACTAACAGAAACGATAGATTGGATAGATATTAACAAGGAGAGGAGAAACTATATCACCTGGAGGATAGATTAAAAACTTGGGTCATTTATGAGCACCATAAATAGCAACAATCCTTAGGGAAAGGTTTAGGTGAAATATAACCCAAAATAACTCCAATGAAGAGATTGATGGGTTACAAAGGAATTCATGAACGAATTGAAAATGATGGGTTTAAAAATATGTCATTCCGGACAACTTGTGAACCATGAAACGTGAAGGGAAATTGTCAACAATGACATAGCACCACCTCAAAAGATAAGATTGAAAGAGTAGCACTCCGGATTGCAAGAAGAAGACAACTTGAAGTATATCTTGGCGGATCATAGCTTCGAGAGATATCTTGAAGAACAATTGAAGAATGAAAAGAATCCTTGACAAACCACCATGAGGAACTCCGGTAATAAAAGGATGATCAAACAAAAGGAAAGAGAAGTTGAAAACACAAGGTGAAACCTTGTAATGATTTAGATGGGTCTCCGTGGTGATATAATTGCGAGAGGTTGGAACTCTGAGAAAAAAAAAGAAGATGAAACAAGAGAAACTGAGAATTTTGATGAACCTCCGGAATAAAGAATTGAATTCATTTGGATGAAACAAGAATAAGAAATACATTATGCGTAACCTTCACCAATTTAAATTGATGACAAGCAACGGATTAGGCATACAACTTATTTCCGTAGAAAAGATTAAGAGAGATATAAATCAAACTTGAGAAGGTCTTCAACGGACCACCGGTAGGATTGTGACAACGGATAAATTAATACAATAGCAATGGAAGAGAATTCTTGAACGAACCACATAAGAATTGAAAATGAATGAAGTAAAGGGATGAATCACCGGTAAGAATTAGAGAACGAATGAAGATTCTTGAGAGAATTTAGATGTAAGTGAACGAAGAGATCCCGAGCTGATTAGAGAATACTTGAATGATGCACCGGTAAGATTTAGAGAAAGAGAGCTGAAAGCTGAAATGATTAATTCTTCTGAAATGATGGGCTCCGGGGAAAAGAAAAGAGAAAACAACTCATGAAATGCTCCGGATAGATGAAAAGAATTCTCATAATCAAAACAATTATGAGAGGATGGCAACAAATTAGAACCATGGATCTTTGGAAGAACGGGTAAGGATTTAAGAGGAACTCCTCTTTGGTCTTCAAATCCGAGAATGACGAGAACAACACCACCAAAATCGTTGAGATACTCCGGGATGACGAATAGAAAGGTTGATCCAACAATGAAAAAAGAATTTAACCGATCTTGGAGAAAGACATTTGACTGATGATAAATCATTCTTACGTCAAACTTTAGAAAAGAATTTGAGAATAACTCAGGAAAAATTTAGAAGAGTCAGGTAAGATCCTGGAAAAAAGACCTGTGGGTTAGGGCCCACTCAAAAGATACACCGTTGAAAAGATTACTTGAAAAGGAGAATGCACCGGTTGAATTAAATGACTTGAATGAGATAACAACCTCGAAAGATCTTGAATGAATGTAGAGTGGAAAACATGAATCTTCTGAGATATCTTCAGCACTCCGGAATAATTGAATAGTGAGAGGTGAAAGAATATGAGGATCACCGGCATGAGAGGTTATTGAAACGAGGAGAAAGATATGATCAATAACGCTTGAATTTAAACCACCGGAGAAGAAAAAAATGAGTGAAGGGGGACAAACTAGTAGAACATCTTCTTGAGAACCACCGTGTAGGAACGTGAAGGAAAAGAATGGAGAGACTTCCATCGATAAAATGGATAGTTGGAAAAGCAATCTGGGTCCTCGAAGAAAAAGGGTGGGTGGGCGGGAATACAAAGGCAACTTGGGGACGGATGAAACAAACACCGTTGAGAAGAACTGATAATTGATCTTGCGAATGTTGAAGTGATCGGATCCACTTGAAGAGAGACACACCGGTGAAAAAAGATTGACAAAACAATCTTGATGATCAAGAAGGATTGGTATCCACATAGGAATATGAGAACACCACTTAGGAAAAGGTATGGAATCAACATTTGACTTTGAAGCAACTCGAATACCACAACTCAAAACAAAACAAAGGATTGGCTTGCAGAATAAGCCAGAACAAACATATGATAGAGATTTCGTCCGAAGTTTTCGTGGTGGGGCCTACACGGGCTCGATCGTACAGCACCATCATGGACAAGGCAGTGCACATGACATATGAAGCGTCCCCGAGTTGGCATAGCCAATGACTCTTTAAGACACAACGAGACCACTGTAAAACCAACCGTGAATAGGCGGACCAGTAGACGTCGAACCCCAATTTCATATCATACATCTCACCCAAAACTCCCGAAACAGCTACTTGAATTCCCACTTATGAAACTCCCAAAATTTTCCGGTTATGCAATCAGGTGTTGGGGATACAGGGGAAGCATAATATCTCACCCAAAACTAGCAAATCCCACATCCAGTTGTATCCATCCTTCAACACATAACCAAGAAACTTTCGGAAATCGTCTACCTCAACCTTCGAAAAGCATCCATTATACGAGTTATGGCAATACTCCCGAACTCCCGCCCCAGTACTGGGTGGCGTCGAGGTTATCTCACCAACGAACTGCATAAAAGAGATTTTCGATGTCGGCGTACTAAACTCAGGTATTCCAGAACTGCAACGATAAAATTGTGACGACAACACCTCGGAGCTCAACTCCCTGGGACACTGCCACAACCACTAAAGACAGGAGGCACCAAGAACAATGTTCTCGTCACAAAACCATCGGAACGATTCCAAGATACCCGCGTGATCCTAATTTTTTTTAGTGAAATTTGAGAAGAGAAGAGTCAAAACTCTACGTCATGAAGCCTCACCAGAGTGATGAAGGGACTGGGAAGTAAAAAGAATTCCTAAACTCTCCGATATATATTTCCTAAATGACTCAAAACATTTTTCTAGACTCAACTCGGCCGCTAATAACGATCAAGCAATGGGGCTCCTAAGGTCGTGAAGGCTCTGATTACCAACTTATGGCCCCCGGGTCTATCTTCATCATATTAATGTTCCAATACTTAGTTATTTCCTTTGCTTTTTACTTTGCTTTTATTTTACTTTGCATCTTTATCACAAAAATACCAAAAAAAATTATCCTATCACATATATCAGATCTCACTCTCGTAAGTGACCGTGAAGGGATTGACAACCCCTTATCGCGTTGGTTGCCAGGAGTTATTTGTTTTGTGCAGGTACGAGGGACTCGCGCGTAGCCTCCTACTGGATTGATACCTTGGTTCTCAAAAGCTGAGGGAAATACTTACGCTACTTGGCTGCATCATCCTTTCCTCTTCAAGGAAATCCAACGCAGTGCTCAAGAGGTAGCACCCGCCGATGGGAGCCGACTGAGCGACACGGGCTGCGAGGGCAGCCCAACGCTCAGCACGAGCGCGGCGCGCGTCTGCCATGGAGACGACAGAGCAATGGGGCGCGGGGCGACAGAAGGAAGCTTCAGCGCACCCCTACCTGGCACGCCAAATATTGGATCAGGGGTTCCGGTGAAACCCTCGAGGTTCGAACACTGGGGTGCGCGCGAAGGTTTTCTCCCTATCGATCCACGCCCTAGCTCGCTAAGATCTCGCGGATGAACTCCACGAACTTGCAACATAAAGACACAAGCTTTATACTGGTTCGGGCCACCGTTGTGGTGTAGTACCCTACTCCAGTGTGGTGGTGGTGGATTGCCTCTTGGGCTGATGATGAACAGTACATGGGGAAGAACAGCCTCCTGAGGTTGAGGTGTTCTTGTGCTTGGCGAACTTGTGGGGGTGAGATGCCTCTGAATGAGTTCTCCCATTTTCCTCCCTCCGTATTGTGGTGGCTAGTTCTACTTATATAGGCCCTGGTCCTCTCCCCAAATATTGAGCGGGAAGGGAGCCAACGACGGCCAATTTGAAAGGGGACAACTAGTACAACTTATCCTGACAAAAGTAGTCTTTGCCTGCAAAAGGCTCTAGTGGTGACGCCGTCTTGGGCTCCATGGTGACCTCCATCTTGCCGTCCTGCTGGTCTTGGTCTCGTTGCACCGATATGGAAACCTTTGCTTGATGCCTCGATACTCCGCGCCTGCTCTTGCCCCCTTGGCATCAAATAGGAAGCAAGGACACTGTGCGCACTGGTGCCCTCCTGGCGCCTGCCTGGTCTCGATCGTCATGGCTCACGTCACGTGGATCTCACGAAGTTTGCCTTGCCTTGATCTCTCCGCCCCTTGTGAGCCTGCCTGGCGAGGCCGCTACTGAGGAGGTCTTGCGTCGTCCGCCTCGCGAGGCTTGGCCCCTCGTGAGGGTCTTGAATACCTCGTCGATGAAGACGGGCCATACAGACCTGCTAGCTGAGCCACGCTGTGGGCCGCAGGTAGGCAAGTCTGGGGACCCCCGTTCCCAGAACGCCGACAATGGTTGTTCAATTTATATGAATAAAATCTTTTATGGTCATGCACCCTTGATGAGTGGTCTGTTTTTACTAAATCTTGATAGTAGTGATACACATATTCATAGTATTGAAGCCAAAAGATATAAGTTTAATAATGATAGTGCAACTTATTTGTGGCACTGCCGTTTAGGTCATATTGGTGTAAAGCGCATGAAGAAACTCCATGCTGATGGGCTTTTGGAATCACTTGATTATGAATCACTTGATGCTTGCAAACCATGCCTCATGGGCAAGATGATTAAGACTCCGTTCTCTGGAACAATGGACCGAGAAACAGACTTATTGGAAATAATACATACTGATGTACGCGGTTAGATGAGTGTTGATGCTCACGGCGGGTATCGTTATTTTCTTACCTTCACAGATGATTTGAGCAGATATGGATATATCTACATGATGAAACATAAGTCCGAAACATTTGAAAAGTTCAAAGAATTTCAGAGTGAAGTGGAAAATCATCGTAACAAGAAAATTGAGTTTCTATAATCTGATCATGGAGGAGAATATTTGAGTTACGAGTTTGGTCTTCATTTGAAACAATGTGGAATAGTTTCGCAACTCGCGCCACCTAGAACATCACAGCATAATGGTGTGTTAGAATGTCATAACCGCACTTTATTAGATATGGTGCGATCTATGATGTCTCTCACTGATATACCGCTGTCATTTTGGGGTTATGCTTTAGAGACTGTTGCATTCACGTTAAATAGGGCACCATCTAAATCTGTTGAGATGACACCTTATGAACTATGGTTTGGCAACAAACCCAAGTTTTCGTTTCTTAAAGTTTGGGGCTGCGATGCTTATGTGAAAAAACTTCAACCTGATAAGCTCAAACCCAAATCGGAGAAATGTGCCTTCATAGGATACCCGAAGGAAAATGTTGGGTACACCTTCTATCACAGATCCAAAGGCAAGATATTTGTTGCTAAGAATGGATCCTTTCTAGAGAAGGAATTTCTCTCGAAAGAAGTGAGTGGGAGGAAAGTAGAACTTGATGAGGTAACAGTACCTGCTCCCTTATTGGAAATTAGTTCATCACAGAAATCAGTTCCAGTGATTCCTACACTAGTAAGTGAGGAAGATAATGATGATGATCATGAAACTTCTGATCAATTTACTACTGAACCTCGTAGGTCAACCAGAGTAAGATCCGCACTAGAGTGGTACGGTAATCCTATTCTGGAGGTCATGTTACTTGACCATGCTGAACCTACGAACTATGAGGAAGCGATGATGAGCCCAGATTCCGCAAAATGGCTTGAGGCCATGAAATCTGAGATGGGATCCATGTATGAGAACAAAGTGTGGACTTTGGTTGACTTGCCCGATGATCGGCAAGCAATAGAGAATAAATGGATATTCAAGAAGAAGTCTGACGCTTACAGTAATGTTATTGTCTACAAAGCTCGAGGAGTTGACTATGATGAGACCTTGTCACCTGCAGCAATGCTTAAGTCCGTCTGAATCACGTTAGCAATTGCCGCATTTCTTATGAAATTTGGCAAATGGATGTCAAAACTGCATTCCTTAATGGATATCTCAAAGAAGAGTTGTATATGATGCAACTAGAAGATTTTGTCGATGCAAAAGGTGCTAACAAAGTGTGCAAGCTCCAGCGATCCATTTATGGACTAGTGCAAGCCTCTTAGAGTTGGAATATATGCTTTGATAGTGTGATCAAAGCATATGGTTTTTTACAGACTTTTGGAGAAGCATGTATTTACAAGAAAGTGAGTGGGAGCTCTATAGCATTTCTGATATTATATGTGTATGACGTATTGCTGATCGGAAACGATACTGAATTTCTGAATAGCATAAAAAGATACTTGAATAAGAAATTTTCAATGAAAGACGTCGGTGAAGCTGCTTATATATTGGGCATCAAGATCTATAGAGATAGATCAAGACACTTAATTGGACTTTCACAAAGTACATACCTTGATAAAGTTTCGAAGAAGTTCAAAATGGATCAAGCAAGGAAAGGGTTCTTGCCTGTATTACAAGGTGTGAAATTAAGTCAGGCTCAATGCCCGGCCACTGCAGAAGATAGAGAGAAAATGAAAGTCATTCGCTATGCTTCGGCCATAGGCTCTATCATGTATGCAATGTTCTGTACCAGACCTAATGTGTGCCTTACTATAAGTCTTGCAGGGAGGTACCAAAGTAATCCAGGAGTGGATCACTAGACAGCGGTCAAGAACATCCTGAATTACCTGAAAAAGGAGTAAGGATATGTTTCTCGTTTATGGAGGTAACAAAGAGCTCGTCGCAAATAGTTACATCGATGCAAGCTTTGACACTGATCCAGATGACTCTAAGTGACAAACCGGATACGTATTTTTATCGAATGGTGGAGCTCTCAGTTGGTGCAATTCCAAGCAGAGCGTCATGGCGGGATCTACATGTGAAATGGAGTACATAGCTTCTTCAGAAGCAGCAAATGAAGGAGTCCGGATGAAAGAGTTCATATCGGATCTAGGTGTCATCCCTAGTGCATCGGGTCCAATGAAAATCTTTTGTGACAATACTGGTGCAATTGCCTTGGCAAAGGAATCCAGATTTCACAAGAGAACCAAGCACATCAAGAGATGCTTGAATTCCATCCGTGATCAAGTCAAGGAGGGATACATAGAGATTTGCAAGATACATATGGATCTGAATGTTGCAGACCCGTTGACTAAGCCTCTCTCACGAGCAAAACATGATCAACACCAAGACTCTAGTGCAAGTGGGAGACTAAAGGAAATATGCCCTAGAGGCAATAATAAAGTTGTTATTTATATTTCCTTATATCATGATAAATGTTTATCATTCATGCTAGAATTGTATTAACCGCAAACTTAGTACATGTGTGAATACATAGACAAACAGAGTGTCACTAGTATGCCTCTACTTGACTAGCTCATTGATCAAAGATGGTTAAGTTTCCTAGACATGGACAAAGAGTTTTCATTTGATAAATGGGATCACATCATTAGAGAATGATGTGATTGACTTGACCCATCCGTTAGCTTAGCACGATGATCATTTAGATTCTTGCTATTGCTTTCTCCATAACTTATACATGTTCCTATGACTATGAGATTATGCAACTCCTGAATACCGAAGGAACACTTAGTGTGCTATCAAACGTCACAACGTAACTGGGTGACTATAAAGATGCTCTACAGGTATCTCCGATGGTGTTTGTCGAGTTGGCATAGATCAAGATTAGGATTTGTCACTCCGTGTATAGGAGAGGTATCTCTGGGCCCTCTCGGTAATGCACATCACTATAAGCCTTGCAAGCAATGCAACTAATGAGTTTGTTATGGGATGTAGCATTATGTAATGAGTAAAGATACTTGCAGGTAATGATATTGAACTAGGTATTGAGATAACGACGATCGAATCTCGGGCAAGTAACATATTGATGACAAAGGGAACAACGTATGTTGTTATGTGGTTTGACTGATAAAGATCTTCGTAGAATATGTAGGAACCAATATGAGTATCCAGGTTCCGCTATTGGTTATTGACCGGAGACGTGTCTCAGTCATGTCTACATAGTTCTCGAACCCGTAGGGTCCACACGCTTAACATTCGGTGACGATCGGTATTATGAGTTTATGTGTTTTGATGTACCGAAGGTTCTTCAGCGTCCCGGATATGATCACGGACATGACGAGGAGTCTCTAAATGGTCGAGACATAAATATTGATATATTGGACGGCTATATTCAGACACCTGAAGTGTTCTGGGTGATTTCGGAGAAATCCGGAGTGCTGGAGGGTTACGGGAGCGCCCCCCCCCCAGGGAACTAGTTGCCTAGATGGGCCTTATTGGAGAGAGAGAGAGGGGGGGGGCTGCCCAGGCAGGCCGCACGCCCCCTCCCCCTTGAGTCCTAATTGGACTAGCAGGGGGTGGCATGCCCCCTTTCCTTCCCCTCTCCCACTCCTTCCTTCCCCCTCCTAGTAGGACTAGGAAAGGAGGAATCTTACTCCTACTAGGAGGAGGATTCCTCCTCTCCTTGGCGCGCCCTATGGCCGGCCGGCCTCCCCCTTGCTCCTTTATATACGGGGGTAGGGGGCACCCTAGAACACACAACAGACAACTGTCTTAGCCGTCTGCGGTGCCCCCTCCACCATAATCCACCTCGGTCATATCATCGTAGTGCTTAGGCGAAGCCCTGCGCTGGTAACTTCATCATTACCGTCATCACGCCATCGTGCTGACGAAGCTCTCCGTCGACACTCAGTTGGATCGAGAGTTTGTGGGACGTCACCGAGCCGAACGTGTGCAGATCGCGAAGGTGCCGTACTTTCGGTACTTGGATCGGTCGGATCATGAAGACGTATGACTACATCAACCGCGGTGTCATGACACTTACTCTTACGGTCTACGAGGGTACGTGTTCTACACTCTCCCCTCTCGTTGCTATGCATCACCATGATAGATCTTGCGTGTGCGTAGGATTTTTTTGAAATTACTGTGTTCCCCAATAGTGGTATTAGAGCTAGGTTTATGCATAGATGTTATATGCACGAGTAGACCACAAAGGAGTTGTGGGCATGGGTATATACATATTGCTTGCCGTCACTAGTTGATTCTTGCTTCAGCGTTATTGTTGGATGAAGCGGCTCAGACCGACATTACGCGTACGCCTACGCGAGACTGGTTCTACTGACGTGCTTCGCACACTGGTGGCTAGTGGGTGTCAATTTCTCCAACTTTAGTTGAATCGGATTCAATGAACAGGGTTCTTTCTGAAGATCATAAAGCAATGACCATACCGCGTTGTGGTTTTTGATGTGTAGGTAAGAACAGTTCTTGCTCAGCCTGTAGCAGCCACGTAAAACTTGCAACAACAAAGTAGAGGACGTCTAACTTGTTTTTGCAGGGCATGTTGTGATGTGATATGGTCAAGACATGATGCTAAATTTTATCGTATGAGATGATCATGTTTTGTAATAGAGTTATTGGCAACTGGCAGGAGCCATATGGTTGTCGCTTTATTGTATGAAATGCAATCGCCATGTAATTGTTTTATGTTACGGCATATCTCTCTCAAGGTAGTTTTGGTGATTGATGACAACATGGTTGCGGACTAATCTTGTGCTTTGAATAATTCACAGATTCTCCCCTGGCACGAGACGCTTTCTTCCCCTCGGAGTGTATTTCAAGACGGTGTAGCTCTTTCATTTCTTTCTCGGTGGACTAGTTGCGTAGAGGGCACCGTACTATCAAGAGGGGGTCCGCTGGGGTTTTGCATGGGTGGAATCATCACGTACACATCAGCTTCTCACCCTCTAAGCTTTCCTTTCCATTGAAGAGATCTCTCCTTTCTCTTCCTTGTCCTGTCTAGGTCAAAGCGGTAGTACCGCGCACCCAGCGGTAGTACCGCTGAGAAGCCACAAGTGGCAGTACCGCTCCGCAGCGGTAGTACCGCCTGTGGCTCCTCAACAGTAGTACCGCTAGGGGCCTGGCACCTCCGCCTTTTCCTCGGCTCCTTTGAGAGATTTCTTCTCTCTCTCACGCGCCCCAGCGGTAGTACCGCACTGCTTGCAGTACTACGGCCGAAGGGTCACAAGCGGCAGTACCACTCCATAGCGGTACTACCGCCCTTGACCTCTCTGCCGTAGTACCACTAGGTAGTCTAGTTCCTACCACCTCGATTCAAGAGGTCTTTTTCTCGTGTCGGGTTTTGCGGCACTAGTCACGGTTGTAGTGGCGGTAGTAGCGTTCCAGGAGCGGTAGTACCGCCCTACCACCGCGGTAGTACCGCATTTGGGTCCGTTCCCTACTAGTCTTCTTAGCGCGGAAGTACCGCTTGGGGGCACGGCAGTACCGTTGTCCGGATGGTAGTACCGCCCCCTCTCGCCGGTAGTACCGCCCTGTGTGGGGCTGGTTGGTGGAGGGCAACGGGATTGTTGCCCCCACTATAAAAGGGAGTCCCCTTCTTCCTTCCCACCTACCTCTTACTCCCCAAAGCTTCATTTATTGCTCAAGCTCCATTAAATACTCCAAGCTTCACTTTCGCCCGATCTATCTCTCTAGCCAATCAGCTCGGGAGTGGTTGAGAAGGCTCCGATCTACACTTCCACCTAGGGATTTTCGATTCCCCCACTCATCCCTAGCGGATCTTGTTACTCTTGGGTGTTTGAGCACCCTAGACGGTTGAGGTCACCTCGGAGCCATATTCCATTGTGGTGAAGCTTCGTGGTCTTGTTGGGATCCTCCGATTTAGTTGTGGAGATTGCCCCAACCTTGTTTGTAAAGGTTCGGTCGCCTCCTTCAAGGGCACCAATACTGGAATCACGGCATCTCGCATTGTGTGAGGGCGTGAGGAGAATACGGTGGCCCTAGTGGCTTCTTGGGGAGCATTGTGCCTCCACACCGCTCCAATGGAGACGTACTTCCCCTCAAAAGGAAGGAACTTCGGTAACACATCCTCGTATCCACCGGATCCACTCTTGGTTATCTCTTGCCTTTACTTGTGCAAGCTCTCTAGTGTGTCTACCCTTGCTTGTTTGTATGCTTGTTGTTATTGCATCATATAGTTGCTCACCTAGTTGCACATCTAGACAACCTATATTGATGCAAAGTTTAATTTGGTAAAGAAAAGCTAAAATTGGTAGTTGCCTATTCACCGCCCCCCTCTAGTCAACCATATCGATCCTTTCAATTGGTATTAGAACCTCGCCTCTATATTAAGGACTTTACCATCCAAAGAGTATGGTTGATACCGTATACGGTGTGGAGGAACACTCCGGTGTGAATCCGATCTCGTCTATGGGAGATGGGGGAACTTTGGTCTCTCGTGAGGAGTTCAATGTGGCCTTGGAGACATTGAAAACCTCCATGACAACCGGAGTTGAAAGCATGTTTACTAAATTTCTTGAGGGGCTTAAACTATCCACTGCACCGTTGAAAGTGGGTGATCCCGCCAACAAGGTGTCGGATGCTATCCCCGACAAGGGGGAAGCTAGTAGTGAAAAGGCTCCTTCTAGTGGCAAGAATGGCACCGACATCTTTGCCCATGTGGAACCACCACTTGTTTATGGTGGACCGGTTCCTTCCACTCATTTGAATCATGCCGGTCCTCCCCCTAAGATTGTGAAAAATGAGGATTTTGATTCTTGGGTTTACCGCTTTAAACATCATTTAAATCATGTGAACACTAACATTTGGAGAATCATTGAAGAAGGTTTTTATCCACATGATCCAAGCAACTTCACTCCTTGAGAAGCCGCGGACAATCAATTCAATGAGAATGCTCTCTTCATCATTCAAGATGCAATTCCACCCGAAGACCTACCTCATCTTCGTCCCTTCGCCTTGGCCAAAGATGCATGGCATTGTGTCGTTTCTCTCTACCGGGGAAGCGCAAGCATTCAACGCTCCAACTATGAAGTGGTACAAGAGTAGTGAAAAGGCTCCTTCTAGTGGCAAGAATGGCACCGGCATCTTTGCCCATGTGGAACCACCACTTGTTTATGGTGGACCGGTTCCTTACACTCATTTGAATCATGCCGGTCCTCCCCCTAAGATTGTGAAAAATGAGGATTTTGATTCTTGGGTTTACCGCTTTAAACGTCATTTAAATCATGTGAACACTAACCTTTGGAGAATCATTGAAGAAGGTTTCTATCCACATGATCCAAGCAACTTCACTCCTTGAGAAGCCGCGGACAATCAATTCAATGAGAATGCTCTCTTCATCATTCAAGATGCAATTCCACCCGAAGACCTACCTCATCTTCGTCCCTTCGCCTTGGCCAAAGATGCATGGCATTGTGTCGTTTCTCTCTACCAGGGAAGCGCAAGCATTCAACGCTCCAACTATGAAGTGGTACAAGATGAGGCCAATGAGTTTGCAATGAAGGAAGATGAAGAACCTCGTGAGCTTTATCGGAGAGTAACCAAACTCGTAGTCCCACTACGAGATCACAGGAGCAAGGATACGGATGACAATTGGATCAAGCGCAAATTCCTCAAGGCAATGATGCCCTACCACAAGGCCATGTCCTCCGTCATTCGTCAAAGACCGGACTTCCACACTTTGACCTCAAGGAAGTGTTGGATGAGTTTGTGGCCATGAACATTTTGGACAAGACCGCCGACAATGCGGTGCTTCGTTCTCAACGGGCAAAGAAGCCTAACCTTGCATTGAAGGCCAAGCTCACCGTGGAAGAAGAAGAAGAGGAAGAAGAGGAGAACAACCCCGAAGATACGAAGTATGCATATCATGAACACATGGCACTTGCTTCAAGGCAATTTTGGAGCAAGAAAAACTCGAGGCCCAACTTTAGCAAAAACAACTCGAGTGGCATAAGGGGCAAGCAACGTGTAAGAACTTGCTACAATTGCGGCAACGTGAGTCATTTCGTTGCGGAATGCCCGTATGAGAAGAGGGAAGACAATGGTGGCAAACTCATCCGAAAGGACAAGGCCAAGTCGTTCCCCAACAAGAACAACTTCACCAAGAAGACTCCTCCCAAGGCGTTGGTTGTGCAAGAAGAGTACAATGAGGATGATGACGATGATGAAGATGATGAGTCGGTTGCCATGGCCTCCGTTGCCATTGCAACAACATCACGGGTGTCTCTCTTCGACTCACCCAACGAGAGCATCACCGCCAAGTGCCTCATGGCTAAAGCCACCAACAAGGTAACCTCCAACATCAAAACTACCATCATTAATCATCCTTCCCCAATGGATAGCATTAATGAACTTGAGGGAGCTGATGTGGAGGCTAACGAGTTTGAGGCCTTTATGGGCAAACTCAAGGGAAAATCCAAGAAGCACTTTGTTGCTCTCCTGGAACAACTTGGTGAGGCCAATGACATGATCGAGGCTCACGAAGACATCATCTCTAAGATGGAAGGGCATAGTCGTGACTATGCTGATGAGATTTCGGATCTTTCCAATGCTTTTGAGGAAGAGCGTGGTCTTCGTTTGGCTCTTGAGGAGTCACACAATGTTGATCATGCTAAGTTAAAGAAAGATTATGATCATGCCCTCATTGTTTCTCATGTGCTATATTCCGAGAAGGCCAAACTCGGGGTTGATCTTGCTAGACTCAAAGAGGAGTTTGATATACTTGACAAGGCCCACAAGGCCTTGAAGGGTATTCACGCTAGTCTCAAGGAGTCTCATGATCAACTCCAAGTGAAGCTAACTAAGGAGAAATCAACTTTTCCTCATATGGTTTTAATTAATAATGCAAATGCTACTAACCCGTGTTGTGAGCATATACACCTTGTTGAGGAAAATGCTAAGTTGACAAGGCTCACAAGGTATTGAAGGGTGCTCATGCTAGCCTCAAAGAGTCTCATGATCAACTTCAAGTAAAGCTAACCAAGGAAAAATCCACTTTCCCTCGTATGATGTTAATTCATAATGCAAATGCTACTAACCCGTGTTGTGAGCATGTGCATCTCGTTGAGGAGAACGCTAAGCTAAAGGGGCAACTTGAGAGAGGTCTTGCGACTTGCATACAAGGCAAGAAGAACCTCAACGATCTCTTGATCAACAAAAAGGGAGGTGTGACCAAGGAAGGGGTTGGGTACGTGCCCGACTCCAAGAACAAGAAGAAGAATGACAAGACCAAACGACCTCCTCCCCTCATGCAAACCTTTGTGAAGGAGGGAGAGAGTTCCCCCAAGGAGAAGAAGAAGAACAATGTCAAGAAGGGGAATATCACCCCTTCCAACAAAGCCGGCGATTTTAATCCTTCTTATGTGTTATGTCGTGCTAGTGATGGGCATGTTTATGCCAAATTTGTTGGTTCTCTTCATGAGTACATTGAATGGTCTATTTGGGTTCCTAAGACCCTTGTTACTAACATAAAAGGACCCATTACAAAATGGGTACCTAAAATCAAGCATTGATCTCTTGTAGGTGTTTGCTTCCGGTGGTGGATCATCGTTGCTCGATAGCGGAGCTACAAATCATATGACCGGAAGCAAGGACTTGGTGGTGGACGTGCACAAAGTTCCATCTATGCCCACCAATGTCGAGTGGGGTGACGCCTCATCCTCTAAGGTATTGGGACTTGGCAAGGTGGTCATCTCTCATGATCTCACGATCGAGAAGGTCATGCTTGTTGAGTCCCTTGCATACAATTTACTTTCCGTTCGTGAACTTGCAATCATGGGCTTTGCCACGTTCTTTGATATTGATACCGTGGCCCTCTTGTGGAGCAAGACTCTTAAAGTAGCTTTTGTTGGGCATGTCGAGAACGGTCTATATGTGATTAACTTTTCAGAGCGACCCACTAAGACCGTGACATGCCTAATGGCTAAAGTTGATGTGGGATGGCTTTGGCATCGCCGTTTAGCCCATGTCAATATGAGATCTTTGCAAAGTCTCCTCAAGGGGGACCATGTCCGTGGACTAACGAATGTTAGTTTTGTTAAAGATCATGCTTGCAGTGCCTGTATCGAAGGAAAGCTACATGAGAAGGCTCACCCTCCCACGACTATCATTTATTCAAAGAGGCCCTTGGAGCTACTTCATATGGATCTTTTTGGGCCCCCATCCTTCGATAGTCTTGGAGGTAGGAAGTATTGCTTGGTGATTGTGGATGACTACTCAAGGTACACGTGGGTGTATTTTTTCAAGAGGAAGAGCGAGACCCAACAAACCGTCATTGACTTTGCAAATGAAGCACAACGTCAACATAATGCAAAGATCTTGACAATAAGAAGTGACAACGGCACCGAGTTCAAGAACTACACCTTGGATGAATTTCTTAGTGATGAGGGAATCAAGCATCAATATTCCGCATCATACACCCCTCAACAAAACGGTGTTGCGGAGAGGAAAAACCGGACGTTGATGGATGCGGCAAGGACCATGATGGCGGAGTTCAAGTCTCCGTACAACTTTTGGGCCGAAGCCATCAACACCGCGTGTCATGCATCCAATCGGCTCTACCTCCGCAAGGGCTTGAACAAGACTCCATATGAGATACTCACCAGCAACAAGCCCAACCTCAAGTACTTCCGGGTATTCGGGTGTAAGTGTTTCATTCTCAAGAAAGGTGTTCGGTTGTCTAAATTTGAGGCTAGAGCTTATGAGGGCATATTTGTTGGTTATGCTACAAACTCTCATGCTTACCGTGTCCTCAATAAATCCACGGGACTTATTGAGGAGACGTGTAACGTGGAGTTTGATGAGAATAACGGCTCCCAAGTGGAGCAAAGTGGCACTTGTGATGTAGGTGATGAAATTCCTCCTCAAGCCATAAGAAGAATGGGTGTTGGTTTCATCCTACCCATTGAGGAACCCCTTGTGGCCGAAGCAGAAGGACAATGCTCCACTCAAGTGGAGCCATCACCAACCCAAGGCCCACACGCTTTCGAAGAACAAAGTGAAGGCCCTCAACCTCATGAACAAGACCAAGGGCAAGATCATACTCAAGACAGTGTTGACACACCAAGTGATGCCCAAGGTCATGTTCTCTCCCCCGAGCAAGTTCAAGATCAAGAACAAGTTCATGACGGCGCTCAAGATGATCAAGTAATCGCTCCTCAACTCTCCACCGAGGAGGAATTAGAGCGTCGTGCCGCCAAGGTTGCTTCCAAGCTCTCCACCAAGGATCATCTCATGACGAATGTGCTTGGAAGTTTAAGAAAGGGGGTAAGCACTCGTAGACAATTAGCAAATTATTGTGAGCATCACGCGTTTGTCTCTTGTGTGGAACCCCACAAGGTCTATGAGGCGCTAGAAGATCCGGATTGGCTCAATGCCATGCACGAAGAACTCAACAACTTCGAGCGCAACAAAGTGTGGAGATTGGTGCCAAGGCCAATGGGGAACCAAAATGTCATTGGAACCAAGTGGATATTCAAGAACAAGCAAGATGCACATGGGATTATCATTCGCAACAAGGCTCGTTTGGTAGCACAAGGCTACTCCAAAGTCGAGGGTATCGACTACGGTGAAACCTTTGCTCCCGTTGCTCGTCTTGAATCCATTCGCATGTTGATTGCATATGCTTCTCATCATAACTTTAAGTTACAACAAATGGATGTGAAGAGTGCTTTTCTTAACGGTCCCATTAATGAATTGGTTTACGTCAAGCGACCCCCCGGGTTTGAGGATCCCTACTTTCCCGATCATGTGTATCAACTCGATAAGGCACTCTATGGCCTTAAACAAGCCCCACGTGCGTGGTATGACCACCTTACCGAGTTGTTATAAGACCGTGGTTTTGACGTTGGGCTAATCGACCCCACTCTTTTTAATAAGAAGGTCAAAGGGGAGTTGTTTGTGTGCCAATTATATGTTGATGATATTATCTTTGGTTCTCCTGACAAAGCTTTCAATGAGGAATTTGCCGCTCTCATGACATCAAAGTTCGAGATGTCCTCCATGGGAGAGTTGAAGTTCTTTCTAGGGTTCGAAGTGAAGCAAAGAAGAGAAGGAACCTTCATCAATCAATCCAAATACACTCAAGACATGCTCAAGAGATTCAAGCTAAATGATGTCAAGCCGGCCTCCACTCCAATGCCCACCAAGTGCCAACTTGACTTAGATCCCAATGGTAAAGTGGTGGATCAAAAGGTATATCGTTCCATGATTGGATCCTTGCTTTACCTTTGTGCATCTAGACCGGACATCATGTTGAGTGTGGGAATTTGTGCACGGTTTCAAGCAGCACCTAAGGAAAGTCACTTTGTGGCGGTCAAAAGAATCTTTCAATATTTGGCTCATACCCCAAACTTTGGCTTATGGTACCCAAGAGGATCAAACTTCAAGCTTGTAGGGTACTCGGATTCCGATTGGGCGGGAGACAAAGTGGATAGGAAGTCCACTTCCGGAGGGTGCCAATTTCTTGGTTGCTCTTTGGTAAGTTGGTCTTCCAAAAAGCAAAGTTGTGTGTCTCTCTCGTCCACTGAGGCGGAGTATGTTGCCGCCGGTAGTTGTTGTGCACAACTTCTATGGATGAGGCAAACTTTAAAGGATTACGGTGTCACTTGTGACAAAGTGCCTCTTTGGTGTGACAATGAAAGTGCCATCAAGATTTCTCTCAACCCAGTGCAACACTTCAAGACGAAGCATATTGAGATTCGGTATCACTTCATCCGGGATCACATTAGGCGAGGAGAGATCGAGCTCAACTATGTCAACACTCATGACAACCTTGCAGATATTTTCACGAAGCCCTTGGATGAAGCAAGATTTCGCGAGTTAAGGCATGAGCTAAGTATCATTGATTCGAGCAATGTGGCTTGAACCCATGCACACCCTACCACCCTCAATGTGTTGTCTAGTTTAGGTGTAGGCATGGACATAGGGGGAGTGTTGTTCTCTCAATGACCTCTCCCACCCCCTATTATGCACAAATTAATCAAGTCTTTCACTTTAGCCATTGTTGATGGCACTTGTGCTTCAAAGACGAGTTTTGGTTATGGGCCCAAGGTTAAAATCTTCGCGGTGCCATACCTTTTGACTCAAACATAGGCGGCCTCGGCCACCGCCCTCTTTTGAAGAGGTGTGTCTTGGTCGTTTGCTAGTGTGTTTTTCTCTTGCCGTTTTTGTCGTTTCGTCGAGCTAAAGCTGTGCCTGTCTAGTTGCCGTGGCATGCTGGGCGGTACTACCGCTGGTGGTGCATGATACTACCGCTCCTAAGCGGTACTACCGCCCCCTAGAACGGTACTACCGCTGGGGGGACGAGAAAAGGGGGTTAAGTCGGGACAGGGCGAGGTTTCTTCTTCCCCATACCCATTCACTTCGCCCCCTCTTTTCTCTTCCTCTCTCCAGCCTCCTCTCGCCGCGGGAGGGCTCCGGCGGATCTCCGTCTCCGGGGCGTCCCTCTCCATTTCCTTTGGTGGAGTCGATCCCCACCTCGTCCTGTTGTCATGGATGCCGGTACTGCCCCCGTTCCTTCCTTCGTTTTGTCTCTTTTTCAGTTCTTGTTTCTTAGGGGCAATGGTGGTTGCATCTCTAGATTTTTGGCTAAATCTAGGCTTGAGTTGGATGGAGAAGGCAACTAGACTATCTCGATTAGAGTTTGGTAGGATTATTTTTGAATTTGGTAGGCCGATAGTGTCGGATCTGATCACGGTAGTAGGAACCCGTTGTTTCCCCGCCTCGTGCTATAAGAAACTGATGTTTCTCCGCCTCAAGCAGTACTACCGCTCTCTTTGGAGCGGTACTACCGCTTGACCTAGAGCGGTACTACCGCTCCCTTTGGGGCGGTACTACCGCTTGGGGCGGTACTACCGCGGGCAGGTCACAGTACTACCGTTGAATGCCAATTTCCATCATTTTCCTACCTTACCTTGATCTTTTTGTTGAGTTTGTTGGCTTATGCTCGTTCTTTCTGGTTGTTTTGAGTGTTCTTGTGTTTGGCTCCAGGTGATGACCTTTCCGAGCAGCAAGGTCGCTGTATCAACCCCGGGCATGGCACATCAAAACGCTACCGCACATCAGAGCCTGCCGGTGGTTCCTCGAGCACCCAACCGCCTCCAGCAAGTGCATCTGCAAGTGTTCCTCCACCTCCTCAGCAATCGAAGCGAGCCGCCAACAAGCCAAAAGGGAAGACTGTGACTGAGATGACCAACAAGGAGTTTTGGATGAAGCGTCACCGCAACCCCTATGCGGTGGACCAAGAACCCACTTTGGTCAACCGCCCGTTCTGGAACCGTTTTCAGTTTGCCATCTACTTTGATGTGATCAAGGCCAAGAGGAATCTTTTTGTTGATGTTCACTCCATTGACACTGATGCTATGGAGAAGGACCCGGAGTACTTTGGCGAAGCTCTTTAGATGTGCACTCAGCTGAACATTCTCAGGATCATGCAATTCAACAAGGATTTCGATGCGGATTTGGTGGCTCAATTCTATGCCACCGTCCATCTTGGGACGGATGTCGACAGGACTCTGACATGGATGACCAATGGCAAGCTGCTCTCTGTCAAGTGGAAGGCATTCATGGAGTTACTTGATGTGGTGGATACCGGGCTTGAGACTCCTGTCGGTTTCCGCCCTCACCGCAATGCTACGTCCACCCACAAGCAAGCCCTTTGGCCCTACTGCACTGTGAAAGTTCACCCAGTAACCAAGAAGAAGACCTATGAGCTGTCTCCGTATCTGGACATTCTTCATCGCATATTCCGTGAGACTCTCTTCCCTCGGATCGGGAATCTGGATATGGTTCACTCTTACCTCGTGGACATGCTCCTTTTCTGTCAGCATGAGAAGGAAGCAGGCACTGGAGAGAGCCTGGATATCTCCCATGTCATGTGGTCTGAACTTCTATCTGCCGTGTCTGAGCGCAAGTGTCCTATCTCTGGTCCATTCATCATGAGGCTCATTGAGAGGGCCTGGGCACAGACTTATCCCAGAGTGCTGCTAGAGACTGGAGACTTGGTTTCTCATGAGATCAAGCGTCTGAGGAAGAAGGACAACTGGACAGCGCCTCACACAGGGGGTCCATCTACTACTGCTGCCACAGGGGGTCCGTCTGCTGCTGCTGCTGCTGCCATGGGGACCGAGGATGAGGCTGCTACTGATGCTCATGAGGAGGACTTTGGCCCCTCTAGTGCAGAACCGTCATGGGCATAGAAGCTCAAGCGAAAGATGAAGAAGCTTTTCTGCATGGAGTCTCATGGTCAGTACATGACTCATGTGGCAGAGAAGAATGCCAGGACGCGCCACAAGGAGATCATGGGTCAGATGGGAGCAAGAGTTGCCAGTGGGTCTGAGGGTCAGATCACTGAAGAGGAGGACTAGATTCACCAGAATTGCCACTGGACCAACTCCGATGCCGACCACAATGAAGATGCAGAGATGTGATGTTCGAGATCTTCCTCCTCCCATCACCTAGAGTCGTAGTGTCACTCTATGCCCTTTTTGGTGTCTCGCTGCCAAAGGGGGAGAGAGTGTAGGGATTTGCTTCTTGTGTCGTGCTTTGAGTCTTGTGGTTTCTTGAGTGTTCTCTCGGTGTCCTTCTTTGTTTTGGTTTGGTATGAGACCTAAGTTCTAGACATATGGTGTGAGACATATGCTCCCTATTGCTACCTTATTACTTATGTCATTTCAGAGTACTATAGTTTAGTGTGAGATGCATGCTTGTCTTGCTTATTCACTTCTCTCATATATCTTGTGCTTAGTAGTGTTGGACTATAAAATATAGGGGGAGTGTTGATCCAAATGTGTGTGTCGTGCCATCTCTTGGTGCACACATTCTGGGGGAGCCCGTCTATATTTTGTAGTTCTTAGCCTTCTTTGTCTTATTTCTTTTCCTTGCGCAAATCCCTAGTTGTCATCAATCCACCAAAAAGGGGGAGATTGTTACGGCATATCTCTCTCAAGGTAGTTTTGGTGATTGATGACAACATGGTTGCGGACTAATCTTGTGCTTTGAATAATTCACAGATTCTCCCCTGGCACGAGACGCTTTCTTCCCCTCGGAGTGTATTTCAAGACGGTGTAGCTCTTTCGTTTCTTTCTCGGTGGACTAGTTGCGTAGAGGGCACCGTACTATCAAGAGGGGGTCCGCTGGGGTTTTGCATGGGTGGAATCATCACGTACACATCAGCTTCTCACCCTCTGAGCTTTCCTTTCCATTGAAGAGATCTCTCCTTTCTCTAACTTGTCCTGTCTAGGTCAAAGCGGTAGTACCGCACACCCAGCGGTAGTACCGCTGAGAAGCCACAAGCGGCAGTACCGCTCCGCAGCGGTAGTACCGCCTGTGGCTCCTCAGCAGTAGTACCGCTGGGGGCCTGGCACCTCCGCCTTTTCCTCAGCTCCTTTGAGAGATTTCTTCTCTCTCTCACGCGCCCCAGCGGTAGTACCGCACTGCCTGCAGTACTACGGCCAAAGGGGCACAAGCGGCAGTACCGCTCCATAGCGGTACTACCGCCCTTGACCTCTCTGCCGTAGTACCGCTGGGCAGTCTGGTTCCTACCGCCTCGATTCGAGAGGTATTTTTCTCGTGTCGGGTTTTGCGGCACTAGTCACGGTTGTAGTGGCGGTAGTACCGTTCCAGGAGCGGTAGTACCGCCCTACCACCGCGGTAGTACCGCATTTGGGTCCGTTCCCTACTAGTCTCCTCAGCGCGGCAGTACCGCTTGGGGGCGCGGCAGTACCATTGTCCGGACGGTAGTACCGCCCCCTCTTGGCGGTAGTACCGCCCTGTGCGGGGCTGGTTGGTGGAGGGCAACGGGATTGTTGCCCCCACTATAAAAGGGAGTCCCCTTCTTCCTTCCCACCTACCTCTTACTCCCCAAAGCTTCATTTATTGCTCAAGCTCCATTAAATACTCCAAGCTTCATTTTCTCCTGATCTATCTCTCTAGCCAATCAAATTTGTTGATTTGCTCGGGAGTGGTTGAGAAGGCTCTGATCTACACTTCCATCTAGGGATTTTCGATTCCCCCACTCATCCCTAGCGGATCTTGTTACTCTTGGGTGTTTGAGCACCCTAGACGGTTGAGGTCACCTCAGAGCCATATTCCATTGTGGTGAAGCTTTGTGGTCTTATTGGGAGCCTCCGATTTAGTTGTGGAGATTGCCCCAACCTTGTTTGTAAAGGTTCGGTCGTCGCCTTCAAGGGCACCAATAGTGGAATCACGGCATCTCGCATTGTGTGAGGGCGTGAGGAGAATACGGTGGCCCTAGTGGCTTCTTGGGGAGCATTGTGCCTCCACACCGCTCCAACGGAGACGTACTTCCCCTCAAAAGGAAGGAACTTCAGTAACACATCCTCGTCTCCACCGGATCCACTCTTGGTTATCTCTTACCTTTACTTGTGCAAGCTCTCTAGTGTGTCTACCCTTGCTTGTTTGTATGCTTGTTGTTATTGCATCATATAGTTGCTCACCTAGTTGCACATCTAGACAACCTATATTGATGCAAAGCTTAATTTGGTAAAGAAAAGCTAAAAATTGGTAGTTGCCTATTCACCCCCCCCCCTCTAGTCAACCATATCGATCCTTTCACTTTACTTTATCACTAAGTGGTACCGATAGTCGTAGAAGTAATAGTTGGCGAGACGACAACGATGCTTCAATGGATATCAAGGTGTCAAGCCGGTGACGATGGTGATCATGACGGTGCTTTGGAGATGGAGATCAAAGGCACAAGATGATGCTGGCCATATCATATCACTTATATTGATTGCATGTGATGTTTATCCTTTATGCATCTTATTTTGCTTAGTTCGGCGGTAGCATTATAAGATGATCTCTCACTAAATTTCAAGGTACAAGTGTTCTCCCTGAGTATGCACAGTTGCTTCAGTTCGTCGTGCCGAGACACCACGTGATGATCATGTGTGATAAGCTCTACGTTCACATACAACGGGTGCAAGCCAGTTTTGCACATGCGGAATACTCGGTTTAAACTTGACGATCCTAGCATATGCAGATATGGCCTCGGAACACTGAGACCGAAAGGTCGAGCGTGAATCATATAGTACATATGATCAACATAGTGATGTTCACCATTGAAAACTACTCCATCTCATGTGAGGATCGGACATGGTTTAGTTGATATGGATAACGTGATCACTTAGATGATTAGAGGGATGTCTATCTAAGTGGGAGTTCTTAAGTAATTTGATTAATTGAACTTTAATTTATCATGAACTTAGTACCTGATAGTATTTTGCTTGTCTATGTTATTGTAGATAGATGGCCCATGCTGTTGTTCCGTTGAATTTTAATGCGTTCCTAGAGAAAGCTAAGTTGAAAGATGATGGTAGCAACTACACGGACTGGGTCCGTAACTTGAGGATTATCCTCATTGCTGCACAGAAGAATTACATCCTGGAAGCACCGCTAGGTGACAAACCCTCTGCTGGAGCAACGCCAGATGTTGTGAACACCTGGCAGAGCAAAGCTGATGACTACTCGATAGTTCAGCGTGCCATACTTTACGGCTTAGAACTGGGACTTCAACGACATTTTGAACATCATGGAGCATATGAGATGTTCCAGGAGTTGAAGTTAATATTTCAAGAAAATGCCCGGATTGAGAGATATGAAGTCTCTAATAAGTTCTACAGCTGCAAAATGGAGGAGAATAGTTCTATCAGTGAACATATACTCAGAATGTCTGGGTACCACAACCACTTAACTTAGCTAGGAGATAATCTTCCTAATGATAGTATCATTGACAGAGTTCTTCAATCACTGCCACCAACCTACAAGAGCTTCGTGATGAACTATAATATGCAAGGGATGGATAAGACGATTCCCGAGCTCTTTGCAATGCTAAAAGCTGCGGAGGTAGAAATCAAGAAGGAGCATCAAGTGTTGATGGTCAACAAGACCACCAGTTTCAAGAAAAAGGGTAAAGGGAAGAAGGGGAACTTCAAGAAGAACAGAAAACAAGTTGCTGCTCAAGTGAAGAAGCCCAAGTATGGACCTAAGCTTGTGACTGAGTGCTTCTACTGCAAAGGGACTGGTCACTGGAAGCGAAACTGCCCCAAGTATTTGGCGGAGAAGAAGGATGACAAAGTGAAAGGTATATTTGATATACATGTTATTGATATCTACCTTACTAATGCTCACAGTAGCGCCTGGGTATTTGATACTGGTTCTGTTGCTAATATTTGCAACTCGAAACATGGGCTACGGATTAAGCGAAGATTGGCTAAGGAAAAGGTGATGATGCGTGTGGGAAATGGTTCCAAAGTCGATGTGATCACCGTCGGCATGCTACCTCTACATCTACCTTCGGGATTAGTTTTAGACCTAAATGATTGTTATTTGGTGCCAACGTTGAGCATGAACATTATATCTGGATCTTGTTTGATGCAAGACGGTTATTCATTTAAATAAGAGAATAATGGTTGTCGGATCAGGGGTTCCGGTGAAACCCTCGAGATAATAGTTGTTCTATTTATATGAATAAAATATTTTATGATCATGCACCCTTGATGAGTGGTCAGTTTTTACTAAATCATGATAGTAGTGATACACATATTCATAGTATTGAAGCCAAAAGATATAAGTTTAATAATGATAGTTGTTGGGGATATGACTACCAGATATGACCCGCCCAGGAGGGGCCAGGTCAACCACAATGGCAGTTTACCTAAGTGAAGCCCAAGAGCATACAAGATGACGGTTCACAGTTAGGCTTATAATAGGCCCAAGCCCAGAGGAGGCTTAAGGCCCGTAGGTATAAACCGCCATGTATGAATAAGACTTGTAATGTAAGGCATGTAAGACACGTCACCGAGCCGGACACGTTGTATAAGCCGGCCGGGACTCTGTAGGCCACAGGGCGTCAACCCGTGTATATAAGGGGACAACCCGACGACGGATTAGGACAAGAGACAACAGATCGAGAGCCAGGTTAAGCATATTCGCTCCTTGGTCATCAAAACCTAGCAATACCATATCAACTAGACTAGGCCTTTACCTTCACTGCAAGGGGCCGAACCAGTATAAACCTCTCGTGTCCTTTGTCCTGTTTAACCCCTTTAAGCTTCCTAGTTGCGATGGATCCATGATTAAGTCCTTTCACTAGGACATCTGCCGTGACAATTCTACGACAGTTGGCGCCCACCATGGACCCTGCGCACGGTGGATTTGAGTTCTTGAAGGGCAGCTTCGAAGGGCTCAAGGCATATGCCGTGGGCCGGATGACCAAGAGTCGTCGCGGCAAGCTCTACATTGATGATGCAGCCTGGGGCCCCGACGCAGGCTCAATTAAGTATGGGTACCGGGTCCCCTTCGGTGGGATCCACGTCTTCATCAGCCAGATTGGCGAGCCGGGTCCTGAGCCAGACATCTGCACCGACATCATAGAGACGGCTCGGCGTGCGAGACCTGCCCGGGCTCAGCCGGCTGTGAAGCGTGCCTTTGTGGGATGCATCCATGGAGGGGAATTTTCGGAAGGATCTATGTCTGGTGGTGAGACGGCCGTCCAATATGATGGCGAGTCATCCACGGGTGAGACAGATTCGTTGTATCAACTGCAAGATGGTGGCCTTGGGGGCTGTTCCGATGGCAGTAGTATTCCGGACCCCTGTGAGCCGTTGAGCAGAGCGGGGATCTTCATGACTGGCATGCAGCCCATTCAAAATTCTATGGTTGCGACAGCGATAACCACCGGGTCAGCAGTGGCCGGGGCAGGAGGCCCCATGCGCCCGCCGGCTTAGGTGCTGATGGATCTCATGGATAGGATGACAGCCCTGTTGACTGCCGTGGTTAACCCGGCGGATTAGGCTCAGCACGATGCAGAAGTGGCACGGTTACATGAGGAGGTAGTACAAGCCAAAGAAAACCTAGCAGCGGAGGACGTCAGGATGGCTACAGAGCGGGCGACTTCGGATGCTCGAGCTCAGCAGCTTCAATCAGAGGCTTTTCAGCTCACGATGGATCTAAATGCGTCAAACGAGGTCATGAGGAGAAGAAACCAGAAGACTCAGTCACGTCTGCCTCTGACTTATGATACTAGAAATATCTTCCGCACACTTGGTGCAGGCCCCAGTAACCCGCCAGAGGTGAATCGGGTCGCAACTGGGGCGCCGGTTCAACCACGGGTGATGGAACCCCCTCGTGTGAATACTGCTACACCTCATTATGTACCAACACCACCTGGTCATTATTCTAAGCCTTTGGAGAACATGATCGCTGCGGCGGTGCGATTGGAGGCTCTACCGACGGAGGGTGACTCTCCAACGGCGATTGAAACCCGAAGGGTCAGAGAACCTCTTTAGACGGCTCTGGCGCAGCAGGAGGCGTATTCTTATAGTCGAGACATGATTCATTCGACCCCTCGTCCAAGCCGGAGCCCGAGTTATAGCAGGCACATAGATTTAGCAGCCATTTCAAGCAACGCCCGGTGTCGTGACCAGCCGCGCGGGCATGACCCAGTGCGTGATGGAGCTCTTAACTTGGTTGACCAGGATAGGATCCGCCAAGAGGCTGAGCGGGCGGTTCAATGGGCAGCTGAGCAGGCGGCTCACCAGGCTTTTCCGGTTTATCCGACGACCTCTGTTGAGGCAGGCGTGGCCACAAGGACAGAGGTGTCCCTTGCTTGGTGCCGGCTCTGTGTAATGAGTGTTTGCCAAAGGATTTCAAGGGGCCTCAGAAGGTGCCCAATTACACGGCCGATTTACAGCCACGAGCATGGATTGAAAGCTATGAGATGGTCATGGAGCTATTGGAGGTCAGTGACGCGGCAATGGCCAAGTACTTCACTATGATGTTAGATGGAACGACTCACACTTGGTTGAAGGGGCTGCCACCCAATTCCATCGGCTCATGGGCAGAATTAAAAGCCCGGTTTCTTCAGAATTTTGAAGACACTTGCAAGCAGTCGATGTCAATTGTGGATTTAACTAACTGTAAAAAAGAGAAAGGAGAGTCCACGACCCATTGGGTGCACCGGGTCAAAGCCATAATACATTCATCTGATAAGATGGATGCCGGCTCTGCAGTCTTAATGTTGGAGAAAAATTGTCGTTTTACGCCTCTAAAACAGAAGCTGGGGCGGCTCAAACGCGATTGTAATGACATGGGCTAGCTGATGGCGGCTCTAGTCAAGTATGCCGACTCTGATAGTACCAAGGATCCCGAGTCTGACAAGGAAAAGACAAGGAAGGGGAAGAAGAACGACAAGGGTCATCAGCATAACCCGGCAAACCAGGGAGGCAATAATAAACGTAAGGCTGGCGGTAGTTTGGAGTCTGTGGCTAACAGCAACGCACAGGGCAACAATCAGCGACGTAAGGGGAGGCCACCTCCTTGGTCCGGCGGGTCAGGTCCCACTCTTGAGCAGCTGTTAAGTGAGCCTTGTCCAAGGCACGGTACTCAGCAGAAACCAGCCACTCACCTGTGGAAGGACTGTACAATCATGAAGGCTTTCAAGAACTCCAACATGTTCAATAGCAATCATGGGCCGGGTGGTGGCTCAGGTAGCAGCGGTTTTCATGGACCGGGAGGCGGTTCAAATTCCAATTTTCAAGGCTCTTACGGAAATCAAGGTGTGTACAACCAGCAATCTGGCCAAGGAGGTCAGCAGCAGCAACAACAATCTGGATACCAGAGCAATCCAAAGCAGTTAAACAGTGGGCAGTATCATGTGTTCACCACAAGTTTCTGCAGACGGGACCAGAAACTTCATAAGAGGGTTGTGAATGCTGTTGAGCCGGCAGTCCCTCGTTATTTGAGATGGTCTGAGCAGTCTATTCTATGGAGCAGGGAGGATCACCTTCCCCGGGTTGACAATCCGGGTCACCTGGCCTTGGTGGTGGCACCTCAGGTTGGTGGATATGAATTCACTAAAGTACTCATGGACGGAGGCAGCAGTATCAACATCCTCTATTATGAGACTTTCCGTCGCATGGGGTTGACTGACAAAAGTCTTAAGACATCCAACACTGTTTTTCATGGAGTAGTGCCTGGTAATTAATTTGGCATACCCAGTGGGTAAGATTGAGCTGGAGGTAGCTTTTGGAGATGAGCATGATTCTAGAGCCAAGAAATTAACTTTTGAGGTCGTCAAAATCAAGAGCCCATATCACGCCCTGTTTGGACGACCGGCTTATGCCAAGTTCATGGCACAACCGTGTTATGTTTATTTGTAGCTCAAAATGTCGGGTTATAAGGGCACTATCACAGTACATGGGAGTCGGAAGATAGCCTTGGAATGTGAGGAAGGTGATGCTGCTTATGCCGAATCTGCTTGTGCAATAGAGGAGTTGAAATTCTACAAGGATAATGTTGACCCGGCGGACATGACATCTTTTAAAAAACCAACTACAGGGCACGAGCCTTTGCTGAAGTTTAAGTCGGCCGATGACACTACGCTCGTTGATTTTGTTCCAGGTGACTCATATAAACAGTTTAGTATCAGCGCTAATCTGGATCCCAAATAGGAAGGCGCGCTCATCGAGTTCATCCGTGAGAACCGAGACATCTTTGCATGGAAACCTTCTGACATGCTAGGTGTACTGAGAGAACTCGCTGAGCACACTCTCAACATTGATCCAAAATTTAAGCCTGTCAAGCAGTTTCTTTGGCGGTTCAATGAGGAAAGGCACAAGGCCATTGGTGAAGAGGTGGCCTGGCTCTCGGCGGCCGGGTTCATTACTGAAGTTTTTCATCCAGAGTGGTTGGCTAACCCCATGCTCGTGCTTAAAAAGAATGGCACCTGGCGTATGTGTGTGGATTACACGGACTTAAACAAGGCTTGTCCGGCTGATACTCTTGCTCTCCCTCGTATTGATCAAATCATTGATGCTACGGCGGGTTGTGAGCGTTTGAGCTTTTTGGATGCTTATTCTGGTTATCATCATATCAAGATGGCAGTTAAGGACCAGGAGAAGACAGCTTTTATTACTCCATTTGGAGCCTTCTACTGTGTGTCTATGCATTTTGGGCTTAAGAGTGCCCAGGCGACTTATCAGCGATGTGTGTAGAACTGTCTTCGCAATAAGATTGGGTGCAATGTTCATGCTTATGTGGATGATATAGTGGTGAAGTCCAGAGAGAAGGAGACCTTGATTGAGGATCTGAAGGAAACCTTTGATAACCTCCGGGTCTACAAGATGATGCTTAACCCGGCCAAGTGCTTTTTTGGAGTACCGGCGGGCAAGATTTTGGGTTTTTTGGTTTCTAACAGAGGCATCGAGGCTAACCCGGAGAAAATCAAAGCGATTACATCTTTGGCTAAACCGGCGTGTATCAATGACATTCAGCGGTTGGCAAGTCGTGTTGCAGCTTTAAGCCGGTTCATAAGCCGGTTAGGTGAGAAGGCTATACCGCTGTAGCAAATGATGAAGAAGACAGATGATTTTGTCTGGAGTGATGCTGCTAACTCTGCCTTTGAAGATCTGAAAAGACAGCTCGCTGAGCCGCCGGTTCTTGCTCCTCCCATTGATAAGGAGCCATTATTGTTATATGTGGCTGCTAACACACATGCTGTCAGTGTGGCCATTGTCGTAGAGCGCAAAGAGGCTGGCAAGGAATATCCGGTTCAACGGCCGGTTTACTACGTCAGTGAGGTGCTCATTGAGTCCAAACAGAGATATCCACATTGGTAGAAACTTGTTTATGGGGTGTTCATGGCGAGCCGGAAGCTTAAGCATTATTTCCAGGGTCATCCTATCACCGTGGTTAGCTCTGCTCCTTTAGGAGATATTATTCAAAATAGAGAAGCCACAGGACGAGTTGCCAAGTGGGCCATTGAGCTTGGTCCTCATGGTTTAAAGTACGTGCCACGTACTGCCATCAAATCTCAGGCACTAGTGGACTTCATCAATGATTGGACGGAGCTACAGATGCGTGAAGAGAAGCCGGACAACATATATTGGACTATTCATTTTGATGGGTCCAGGAAATTAGAGGGCTCGGGGGCTGGAATTGTTTTAGCTTCCCCTCAAGGTGACAAATTTTGTTATGTACTATGGTTGATGTTTCCCTGTACTAACAACGCAGCTGAGTATGAGGCTTTGCTCCATGGTCTTCGGATGGCTAAAGAGATGAGCTTGAGCCGTGTAAGGTGCTTTGGCGACTCGGATTTGGTGGCTCAACAAGTATCAGACAAGTGGGATTCTAAGGATCCTCTCATGGCGGCTTATCGCCGCGAAGTTGATGCCATTGCTGGACACTTCAAGGGTTACCAAGTGGAACACATTGATCGCTGAAAGAATGAAGCGGCTGATGCTTTAAGCCGGCTGGGGTCTCAGCGTAAGCCGGTGCCACCTAACACTTTCTTAGATGTTCTGCATAGCCCTTCTGTCAAGTTTCCTACAGAGGAAGACTTGGCTGTTCCAGACCCGGAAGCACAATTGGTGGCGGCTCTTCACGTCATCCCGGATTGGACAGTGCCATATTTGTGGCATTGCTTTTTAGGTCATATTGGTGTAAAGCGCTTGAAGAAACTCCATGCTGATGGGCTTTTCGAATCACTTGATTATGAGAAGGTAAGAGGGGGGCGCCGCCCCCTCCCTAGTCCAATTCGGACCAGCCCATGGGGGAGCGCGTGTCCTCCCCTTGTGGCCCTTCTCTCCTTTCCACTAAGGCCCATGAAGGCCCAATACTTCCCCCGGCAAATTCGCGTAACTCTCTGGTATTTGTGGCATTCGAGACAGTTGCACTATCATTATCAACTTTTCATCTTTTGGCATCAATATTATGAATATGTGTATCACTATGATCGAGATTCAATAAACCATTTATATTAAGTGTATGACCATAGAAGGTTTTAGTCATGTAAACATAACAACAATTATTATTTGACTTAAATGAATAATTGTATTGCAATAAACATGATCCAATGATATTCATGCTCAATACAAACACCAAATAACATTGATTTTAGGTTCAACACTAATCCCGAAGGTAAAAGGAGTGTGGCGATGGTGATCTTATCAACCTTGGAATCATTTCCAACACACATCATCGCCTTGCCCTTAACTAGTCTCTGTTCATTTTGCAACTCCTGTTTTGAGTTACTAGTCTTAGCAACTGAACCGGTATCAAATACCCTGGGGTTACTATGAACACTAGTAAAGCACATATCAAATACATGTATATCAAATATACTTTTTTCACTTTGCCATCCTTCTTATCCGCCAAGTATTTGGGGTAGTTCTGCTTCTAGTGACCATTCCCTTTGCAGTCGAAGCACTCAGTTTCAGGCTAAGGTCTTGCTTTGGGCTTCTTCACGGGAGTGGCAACTTGCTTGCCATTCTTCTTGAAGTTCCCTTTCTTTCCCTTGCCCTTTTACTTGAAACTAGTGGTCTTGTCAACCATCAACACTTGATACTTTTTCCTTATTTCTACCTTCACCAATTTTCAGTATCGCGAAGAGCTTGGGAATCATTTCCATTATCCCTTGCATATTATAGTTCATCACGAAGTTCTAGTAACTTGGTGATAGTGACTAGAGAACTCTGTCAATCACTATATTATCTGGAAGATTAAATCCCACTTGATTCAAGTGATTGTAGTACTCAGACATTCTGAGCACATGCTCACTAGTTGAGCTATTCTCCTCCATCTTGTAGGCAAAGTACTTGTCAAAGGTCTCGTATCTCTTAACACGGGCATGAGTCTGAAATACCAATTTCAGCTCTCGGAACATCTCATATGCTCCGTGGCATTCAAAACGTTTTTGAAGTCCCGGTTCTAAGCCGTAAAGTATGTCGCACTAAACTATCAAGTAGTCATCATACCGAGCTTGTCAAACATTCATAACATCTGCATCTGCTCCTGCAAAAGGTCCATCACCTAGCAGTGCATCAAGGACATAATTCTTCTGTGCGGCAATGAGGATAATCCTCATATCACGGAGCTAGTACGCATCATTCCTACTAACATCTTTCAACATAGTTTTCTCTAGGAACATATCATAAATAAAACGGGGAAGCTATACGCGGGCAATTGATCTACAACATAGATATGCAAATACTATCAGGACTAAGTTCATGATAAATTTAAGTTCAATTAATCATATTACTTAAGAACTCCCACTTCGATAGACATCCCTCTAGTCATCTAAATGATCACGTGATCCATATCAACTAAACCATGTCCGATCATCACGTGAGATGGAGAAGTTTTCAATGGTGGACATCACTATGTTGATCATATCTACTATATGATTCGCGCTCGACCTTTTGGTCTCAGTGTTCCGAGGCCATATCTGCATATGCTAGGCTCTTCAAGTTTAACCTGAGTATTCTGCTTGGGAAAAACTGGCTTGCACCCGTTGTATGTGAACGTAGAGCTTATCACACCGATCATCACGTGGTGTCTCAGCACGAAGAACTGTTGCAACGGCGCATACTCAGGGAGAACACTTATACCTTGAAATTTTAGTAAGGGATCATCTCATAATGCTACCATCGTACTAAGAAAAATAAGATGCATAAAAGATAAACATCACGTGCAATCAAAATATGTGACATGATATGGCCATCATCATCTTGTGCCTTTGATTTCCATCTCCAAAGTACCGTCATGATCTCCATTGTCACCGGCATGACACCATGATCTCCATCATCTTGATCTCTATCAACGTGTCATCACATGGTCGTCTCGCCAACTATTGCTTTAGCAACTATTGCTATCGCATAGCGATAAAGTAAAGAAATTACATAGCGCTTGCATCTTATGCAATAAAGAGACAACCATAAGGCTCCTGCCAGTTTCCGATAACTTTAACAAATCATGATCGTCTCATACAACAATTTATATCTCATCACGTCTTGACCATATCACATCACAACATGCCCTGCAAAAACAAGTTAGACGTCCTCTACTTTGTTGTTGCAAGTTTTACGTGGCTGCTACGGGCTTCTTGCAAGAACCGTTCTTACCTACGGCATAAAAACCACAATGTGGTATGGTGATTTCTTTTTTATATTCAGAAAGAACCTTGTTCATTGAATCCGTGTAACATCCCAATTTTCAATTTGGGTGTTATACATATGTCATCATATGCATATCATATTTTATTTGCATTTTGGTTGAGATCCTAGAAATCTTAAGCAATTCAAGGACCCAAGGAGAGAGTTGGGGATTTCACAAATTTTCATATTTGAATTTTCTCAAATTTGAAAAGAGGATCAAATTGATTTTAATATTTTCTCTCTAATTATTTCCAATAATAAAAATAAATGAGAGAGGATAAAATGACTTCTTCAAAAGAGAAGAATATTGGAGGAGAAATTTAAAAATCAAATTAATATTTTATTTGCTATTTTATTTGAAATTAGAAAAATATGCATTCTTAAAAATTGCATTTTTAGGCCAGAAAAATGTTCACTTTGTCCTAAATATTAGGTTTGGACGGCGAAAATTATTTCTGGTATTTTTGCAATAAAAATCAATTTATTAGAATTTTTCCTTTCAGGTGAAATTTTTATTAAAAAAACCCGTCGCCCGACCGGGCCGAAGGCCCAGCCGCTGTCACCTTCCTCCGCGGGAGGAGTCCTGCTGCCCGAGTCCGAGGCGGACTCCGGGTCTCCGCCGCCCCCTTCTCCAAGGAAGCCCCCTCGGCCCCTTTATAAAGCCGCCCCGGCCACCCTCCTCTCCTCACCCCATGCTGCCCCACCATCGTTGCCGCAGCTGCAGCCGAGCCACGCCGCTGCTTACTACGCCGCCGCCGCTGCTGCCTACACCGCCGCCGTTGCTGCTGCGCAACGTTGCCCACTGCCACTGTCGCGCGCCACCGCCGTCGCCCACTGCCGTTGCCGCCGCCGCTCGCCAACCTCCGACGCGCCGGAGTTCGCCGCCGCTGCCGGACTCGCTACCCGCCGCCGTCGGTTTTCAACGGAAAACCATCCCGAACCGGTACAAAACCGTCCAGGTTTTCTTTTGGTTTTTCCGGTTTCCTCGATCTGTTTATTATGCGAGCGTTCGTGAGATTAGCTTCTTTAGCGAACGGTTTTCGTCGGTTTAGTTCTGTTAGCGAACGTTCGTTCGTTAGATTTTTCTTTTTATTTTTTATTTTCGGCCAGGGACCTATCCGCGATTACTTTTATCACAGATTAGTCCCTAATCTTCAAACCTTCGTTACTTTTAGCTCGTTCGTCCAAATCCAGTGAAACCAATGCCATAATCTTTGTCTTGTTCCCCTCTTTCCAGATAATCAACTTGAACATGGTTTTCACAATTTAAAATTTGGTTTCAAGCAGTTTTGAATTTGAATTTTTTTTATCGTAGTTTGAGTTTCGTAGCTCCGATTTGATTGATTCTTTTTGCAAATCGAAGCTCTTTAGTTGAACTTTCAGTGTGGATATTTTATCTTGAGTTTTACCCTTCCATCTTATGCTTGAGTGCCTATGTATGCTATTGTTTGTTTACGATAGAGTTTCCGAAGTGCGAAACGTGCTACTACGAGTCACTAGGGTTTTCAGATCGCCAACAAGGCAAGTAACACTTTGATCATACCCCTTTATTACCTAGTTTTTATGCATTAGTTTCAATCCTCAAACACTGCATGGTTAGGACTTGTTTAACATGTGGGTATTGGGAAGTAGTTGATGAGGTAGGAACCTATTGTCTTTGTTTCAAACCCCGGGAGTTACTTCTACGTTATGCTTATGCTGCTATGCTATGCTTGTAGACATGGTTTGGTTTGAGTGATCCATGACAGATGTGAGAGTTTTAATTAATGGTTAACTTAAGGTGTCTATTTTAATACACATTTGGGTGGATTGGTTGAGGTACCCTGGAGCACTCAGTGATTGTGTGGGCAACTGGAGTAATCCAGTGTTGTCCTGGGATATCCCCGAGTACCTGTGTGATCATCCTATGGTTTGCCACCCAAGCTCAAAGGGATCATAAGATTATTCATGCTAGAAACTTCCGTGTGCAGCCACAAGACATTATGGGCTCTAGCATAGTTGAGTAAGTTGTGGGAATCCTTTCCATGATGGGCTAGCAGATGTAGGGGATTATAGGTGTACTGGCTTATCTATCGGTTAAGGGGACCTCTTTGGAAAGACTGTGTCTCGGTCATCCGTTTTCAAACACGATGTAGTGCGACAAATCCAATGAAGGAGATTGAGTCTTGTGGGGAAAAGTGTGCAAACCTCTGCAGAGTGTACAAACTAATCATGGTTAGCCGTGTCCCCGGTTATGGACATCTTGAGTATCTGGTACTTGAATCATTGATTTGATCTCATCACTTTACTTAATTAAATTGTTGGGTTGATAATTATTATTCTGGGATTGAGTTGGAGGAACCTTCTCAATGTTTTCAACAAACTTTGTAGTTAAATAAAACATATTCCTTTGTTGTAGGGAAAAACTAGCTTTATGCAAATGATAACCATAGATCCTCCACCAGCCATATATGCATATAGTTATAGCTCTTATTTATTCATTGCTCTATAGTGTTATCTTGCCAGCATATTACATGTGCTGACCTACACAGGTTGCAATGTATTATGTTTCTAAGTTTTTAGACGAAGATTAAGGTGTGCTAGGTCGTTGTCGTGCTCTCAGTTATGTCGTTGGAGTTGATGGACTCTTTTACCCTCGAAGCTTCCGCGATTATCTTTTTTAGATCGCCTTCAGCCATATTATTGTAATAAGTACTCTCTTTGAGTTATACGATGTCATAAGTGTGTGATTGCACTCTGTTATAAATCCTTGAGTATTGTGTGTGTGTGTCAACATTACCGATCCAGGGATGACACTTATGCATAGGGATTTAGCCGTTTGAGGTCGGATCGCTACAAGACGGTATCAGAGCACACGCTGACTGTAGGACGCAGCCACTAAGATGAGCCATAGGATACTCTTCTCTACTCTTTTCTGACTCTTCTCCACTCTCCACTCTATAGATGGCGGACCCAAGGAACAAGTTTGCTCAACCGGATGAAGACACCCCTTTTGGACGACACTTGAAGGAGGCCACTAAGTACCTGAGCATCGGAATACCAAGCTTCATGGGGACCTACACCGCCACTCTACCTGAAGAAGAGCATTGGACAATTCAAGTACATGTTCCAGGAAGGACATTCACACCAGTTACTGAGCCCATAGAGTTTTCCTTCCATGCACCAACCTGGAGTCTAGGAAAGAGCATGGCAACTCACATCGCCATGGGACGCATCGGCGAAGTTTGCCACAAGGATCTTAAGGACACAATCTACCAGATATGTGGACGCCGAGATGAGCAATGGGAGATGATTTGCACCAGGAAGGACTAGTCCATTGTAGCCTGCATCCAGGAGTTGAACCAACACATTCATCGTCAGGAGAACCAGATGTGCGCCAGCATGATGGACATGAAGAAGGTGATGACCCAGAACATAGAGCTAGAAGAGGAACTCAAGTCTACACGTGATGGATATGAAGAGGAAATTGTAGTACTACTGGAGAAGAATGAAGACCTGAAGAAGAAGCTAGGAATATTCATGGGAGATCCCGCACCTGGAGAGGACAACCACCCCGAGGACTACATCATCATCGACGACACCGACTCCGACCCCGACAGTGATGATGATTATGAAGACGAAGCTGGAGAAGATATCATGGAGTCTTCCTCCGATCAAAATTTCTAGTCGACCACCATATTATCAGTAGTATTCCCCCATGTATATAGTAGTAGTCCGAGTATTTCGTAACGGTAGATTAGATCGATTGTATGCCCTTGTTTGAATTGAGTGGTCTGAATGAATGTGTTTGTCTCATGTGCATATGGGTAGTGATTTCCCTCTAGACCTCACTCTATTCTATTTCTCACCCCTCTAAACCTATTAGATGCCTCTGAGACGTGACCCCGGATTTGTCTTCCCACCGGAGCTCACTCAGTTCATCCAACAGAAGAATACCTTGATGCAGCTACTAGTCCAGAACCAAGGCAACAACAACAACAACACCACCACCACCACCACCACCAACAACAACAACAACCCACCGCCACCACCTCGAGTGGACAACTTAGCCCGTTTTCTGAGGTTGAATCCGCTGGTGTTTTCCAGTAGCACCGAGCCGATTGTTGCTGATGACTGGCTCCGCAGGATTGGAAGGGAGCTGACCACCATAGGTTGCACAGATGCTGAGAAGGTGCGCTTTGCCGCACATCAATTGGATGGACCCATAGCCTCATGGTGGGAGAATTACACAGCCACTTTTCCCATAGCCAATGTCACATGGGATCAGTTTAATCAAGCTTTCCGTACAACCCATGTCTCAACTGGAGCTATGAGTATGAAGAAGCATGAGTTTCGCAACTTACGCCAGGGAAATCATACTGTGGGGCAGTACGTGGATGAGTTTAGTAAGTTAGCTCGCTACGCCCCAGATGATGTGGCCATATATGCCACAAAGAAGGAGAAGCTTATGGAAGGGCTGAATGATGAGTCGAGTATGCAGTTGATGGTGGCAACATTCACTAACTACCAGGAGTTGGTAGACAGGGCCCTCATGATTGAAGGCAAGCCGCAGCAGATAGAGAGCCGCAAAAGGATGTATGGACAGGGGAAGTATAATTCTGGAGCTCAGCAGAAGCCTCGTTTTACCCCAAACTCGGGAGGACATACCCATCATAACCATGGAGGCCATGGCCACAATGGAGGAAGCTCACATAACCAAGTGGCTCTAAAAATGGTAATGGGAATGGAGGAAACAACGGTCAGAATCGTTACAACCCCACTACACCCACCAAGAAGGATCTAAGTCACATTACTTGTTTTAAGTGCGGGAAGACTGGACACTACACCGGCGAGTGTCCTGAAGCAAAGAATGGAAATGGCAATGGAAGCTCTAGGAAGAAGCCCAACCCTTTCACCAGAGGACAGGTGAACCACGTTAATGTGGAGGAAGTTGAAAAGCAGCCAGATGCAGTTATCGGTAAGTTTTTGATTAAGTCATGTACTTCTACTTTTCTTTTTGATACTGGTGCATCGCATTCATAAATATCGAGGGGATTTGTGGATAAGTATAAGTTTCCCACCAAAGTTCTGAAGACACGTATGTTAGTAAGCTCGCCAAGAGAGGAGTATATGGCAAGCAGAGGATGTTTTCAGATGCCATTGACCATAGGTAGGCATGTTTTCCCCTCACACCTAATAATTTTAGAGTCACATGGATTGGATGTGATACTAGGCATGGATTGGCTATCGATATATGGAGGAAATATCGATTGTGCTAGTAAGTCAATTCTACTAACCACCCCGGAGGGAAAGAGGATTAAGTATGTATCCAGGCATGCGCCAAAGAGGACCCTAGTAAATTCCCTCTCGGGAGTTGTTCAGGAAGAAGTTCCAGTTGTGAAGGATTACCCGGATGTATTTCCGGAGGAAGTGCCAGGCATGCTGATAACCCACAAGTATAGGGGATCGCAACAGTTTTTGAGGGTAGAGTACTCAACCCAAATTTATTGATTCGAAACAAGGGGAACCAAAGAATATTCTCAAGTATTAGCAGCTGAGTTGTCAATTCAACCACACCTGGATAACTTAATATCTGCAGCAAGGTATTTAGTAGCAAAGTAATATGATAGTAGTGGTAACGGTGGTAAAAGGTAATGGTAGCAAAAGTAATATTTTTGGTATTTTGTAGTGATGATAACAATAGCAACGGAAAAGTAAATAAGCGAAGAACAATATGTGAAAAGCTCGTATGCATTGGATCGGTGATGGAGAATTATGCCGGATGTGGTTCATCATGTAACAGTCATAACATAGGGTGACACATAACTAGCTCCAATTCATCAATGTAATGTAGGCATGTATTCCGAATATAGTCATACGTGCTTATGGAAAAGAACTTGCATGACATCTTTTGTCCTACCCTCCCGTGGCAGCGGGGTCCTAATGGAAACTAAGGGATATTAAGGCCTCCTTTTAATAGAGTACCGGACCAAAGCATTAACACATAATGAATACATGAACTCCTCAAACTACGGTCATCACCGGGAGTGGTCCCGACTATTGTCACTTCGGGGTTGCCGGATCATAACACATAGTAGGTGACTATAAACTTGCAAGATAGGATCAAGAACTCACATATATTCATGAAAACATAATAGGTTCAGATCTGAAATCATGGCACTCGGGCCCTAGTGACAAGCATTAAGCATAGCAAAGTCATAGCAACATCAATCTCACAACATAGTGGATACTAGGGATCAAACCCTAACAAAACTAACTCGATTACATGATAAATCTCATCCAACCCATCACCGTACAGCAAGCCTATGATGGAATTACTCACGCACGGCGGTGAGGATCATGAAATTGTTGATGGAGGATGGTTGATGATGACGACGGCGACGGATTCCCCTCTCTGGAGTCCCGAATGGACTCCAGATCAGCCCTCCCGAGAGAGTTTAGGGCTTGGCAGCGGCTCCATATCGTACAACGTGATGAATCCTTCTCCCTGATTTTTTTTCTCCCTGAACACGAATATATGGAGTTGGAGTTGAGGTCGGTGGAGCTCCAGGGGGCCCACGAGGCAGGGGGCATGCCTAGGGGGCAGGCGCGCCAACACCCTCGTGGCTAGGGTGTGGGCCCCCTGGCCTTGATTCTTTGCCAGTATTTTTTATTATTTCCAAAAATAATCTCCGTGGAGTTTCAGGTCATTCCGAGAACTTTTGTTTCTGCACATAAATAACACCATGGCAATTCTGCTGAAAACAGCGTCTGTCCGGGTTAGTTCCATTCAAATCATGCAAGTTGGAGTCCAAAACAAGGGCAAAAGTGTTTGGAAAAGTAGATACGATGGAGACGTGATACGTCTCCATCGTATCTATAATTTTTGATTGTTCCATGCCAATATTATTCAACTTTCATATACTTTTGGCAACTTTTTATACTATTTTTGGGACTAACATATTGATCTAGTGACCAGTGCGAGTTCCTGTTTGTTGCATGTTTTTTGTTTCGCAGAATATCCATATCAAATGGAGTCCAAACGGGATAAAAACTGACAGAGATTTTTTTTGGAATATATATGATTTTGGGGAAGAAAAATCTACACGAGACGGTGCCCGAGGTGGCCATGAGGCATGGGGTGCGCCTGCCACCCTGGGGGGGCGCCTGCCACCCTGGGGGGGCGCCTGCCCCCCTGGGGGCGCCCCTGACCCTCGTGGGCCACCCGTAAGGCAGTTGATGCCCTTCTTTCGCCGCAAGAAAGCTAATATCCGGATAGAGATCGTGTTAGAATTTCAGCCCAATCGGAGTTATGGATCTCCGGGAATATAAGAAACGGTGAAAGGGAAGAATCTGAGAACGCAGAAACAGAGAGAGACAGAGAGACAGATCCAATCTCGGAGGGGCTCTCGCCCCTCCCGTGCCATGGAGGCCATGGACCAGAGGGGAAACCCGTCTCCCATCTAGGGAGGAGGTCAAGGAAGAAGAAGAAGGAGGGGGGCTCTCTCCCCCTTGCTTCCGGTGGCACCGGAGTGCCACCAGGGGCCATCATCATCACCGCGATCTACACCAACACCTCTGCCATCTTCACCAACATCTCCATCACCTTCCCCCCTCTATCTATAGCGGTCCACTCTCTCGCAACCGTTGTACCCTCTACTTGAACATGGTGCCCTATGATGTGTTGCCATCCTATGATGTCTGACTAGATTTTCATTGTCCTATCGGCGGTTGATTAATTGCTATGATTGATTTAATTTGCTTGTGGTTATGTTGTTGTCCTTTGGTGCCCATCATATGATTGTGTGCGTGGATCACACCCTAGGGTTAGTTGTATGTTGATAGGACTATGTATTGGAGGGCAAGAGTGACAGAAGCTTCAACCTAGCATAGAAATTGATGCATACGGGATTGAAGGGGGACCAATATACCTTAATGCTATGGTTGGGTTTTACCTTAATGAACATTAGTAGTTGTGGATGCTTTCTAATAGTTCCAATCATAAGTGCATAGAATTCCAAGTCAGGGATGACATGCTAGCAGTGGCCTCTCCCACATAATACTTGCTATCGGTCTAGTAAAGTAGTCAATTTCTTAGGGGCAATTTCGCAACTCCTACCACCACTTTTCCACGCTCGCTATATTTACTTTATTGTGTCTTTACTTAAACATCCCCTACTTTTAATTTACATAATCTTTATTATCTTGCAAACCTATCCAACAACACCTACAAAGTACTTCTAGTTTCATACTTGTTCTAGGTAAAGCGAACGTCAAGCGTGCGTAGAGTTGTATCGGTGGTCGATAGAACTTGAGGGAATATTTGTTCTGCCTTTAGCTCCTCGTTGGGTTCGACACTCTTACTTATCGAAAACGGTTGCGATCCCCTATACTTGTGGGTTATCAAGACCTTTTTCTGGCGCCATTGCCGGGGAGCAATAGCGTGGGGTGAATATTTTCGTGTGTGCTTGTTTGCTTCATCACTAAGTAAATTTTTATTTGTTGTTCTTAGTTGTTCTCTATCTTTAGTTATGGACATGGAACACGAAATACCAAAAAAATTAGGTGTACTTGCTACTCATGGAGATGGGGAACCTCCTAAAACCCTCGATGAAAAATATTATGTACTACTTTAATAATCCTGAGAAAACCCCATTCAATTATGTAATGGGACTAACGTTGGATCAACGTGAATACTTTAGGGATTACCGCTTGACACAAAAATGGAAACTATTATGGGATCAAATTCATATATTAAATTGTTATGCTAGGCAACTATGCTTGAGATATGATTATACTTGTTGCTCTAAGGTGAAGGCTCCACAGCTTCCTTTTCATGTGAATTTAATGATAATGAAACCTTAGCTTCTTATGCTAATGGTATATATGATCACTATGATGTGGAACAAATAGAAGAATTTGTTGCTTTTAAGGGTGCTTATGAAATTGAATCTTTGTTTGAAAAGCATGAAGCTTATGATGATGATGTTTATAGGCCTGAAAATTTAGCTATCTTAAAATATAGCTATGATAATTATGAATATAATTCCTATATTAATGCGCTTATTGAGAAAGCCTCCGCTGTCCAAGAAGAGACTAATATTTTGCAGGAGTCTATGGAAGAAGAAATTGATGAAACTGTGAGCTCATTGGATGAAAAAGATGAGGAGAGCGAAGAACAAAAGGAGGAAGAGAGGATTAGCTACCCATGCCCACCTTCTAATGAGAGTAACTCTTCAACTCATACATTGTTTAATTTCCCTCCGTGTTTACCGGACGATGATTGCTATGATGATTGTTATGATCCCGTTGATTCTTTTGAAATACCCCTTTTTGATGATGCTTGCTATGCTTGTGGCCAAGATGCCAATGAATTATTCTTATGGAGATGAACTTGCTATAGTTCCTTATGTTAAACATGAAATTGTTGCTATTGCACCCACGCATGATAGTCCTATTATCTTTTTGAATTCTCCTGACTACACTATTTCGGAGAAGTTTGCCCTTATTAAGGATTATATTGATGGGTTGCCTTTTACCGTTACACATGATGATTTTGATGAATATAATATGCATGTGCTTGCTGCTCCTACTTGCAATTATTATGAGAGAAGAACTATATCTCCACCTCTCTACGTTTCCAATATGATAAAATTGCAAGAAACTGTTTATACTATGCATTGGCCTTTACTTTGTGTGCATGAATTGTTCTTTTATGACATGCTGATGCATATGAAGAGAGTTAGACTTCGTCATTACATGATATATGTTACCTTGTGCTCACCACTAAATTACAAAATCATTGTTAATTAAAATTGGCTTTGATATACCTTGGGATCCGGGTGGATCCATTACTTGAGCACTATATGCCTAGCTTAATGGCTTTAAAGAAAGCGCTGCCAGGGAGACAACCCAGAAGTTTTAGAGAGTCATTTATTTATGTTGAGTGCTTTTATATAGTTTAAAAACAACAAAAATAAATATGGGAACCCAAAACTCTTTCAAAAAGGAAAGTGGAAGTGAGAAAGACAAGCATTGTTGAAGTGGGAGCTAGCCTTGAACTTTGTTCATGCTCACAGAAACTTTGTGAATCTTGATTACATAAACTTTTCAATAAAAATAATTATCCCCTTGGACAATTCCTTGTATTATAAAAATAATGTGCCAAGGTTTGCCTTTAGGATGTTTACATTTGCTTGATGGTTTGTACGGTGCAGGACAGAAACTTTAGCTGTAGTGCGCGATTTTAAATTTTTTGCTGGAATGTCAAATGGTTCTGATTCTTTTTGCACTGTATTACTATACAAATTTTTTATTTTTCATAATTTGGGTAGAATTTTTAAAGTATCAGAAGTATTGTGAATGTTCAGATTATTACAGACTGTTCTGTTTTAGACAGATTCTGTTTTTGATGCATAGTTTGCTTGTTTTGATGATACTATCAATTTATATTAGTAGATTAAGCCATGGAAAAGTTATATTACAGTAGACACAATGCAAAAACAAAATAAGAATTGGTTTGCAACAGTACTTAGAGTAGTGATTTGCTTTATTATACTAACGGATCTTACCGAGTTTTCTGTTGAAGTTTTGTGTGGATGAAGTGTTCGATGATCGAGAAGGTCTCGATGTGAGAAGAAGGAAGAGAGGCAAGAGCTCAAGCTTGGGGATGCCCGAGGCACCCCAATTAAATATTCAAGGAGACTCAAGCGTCTAAGCTTGGGGATGCCCCGTAAGGCATCCCCTCTTTCTTCAACAAGTATCGGTATGTTTTCGGATTCATTTCGTTCATGCGATATGTGCAATCTCGGAGCGTCTTTTGCATTTAGTTTTCATTTTTCTTTTATGCACCATGCTGGTATGAGATAGTCCTTGGTTTATTTATAGAATGCTCTATGCACTTCACTTATATCTTTTGAGTATGGCTTTATAGGATGCTTCGTGTGCTTCACTTATATCATTTGAAGCTTGGATTGCCTGTTTCTCTTTACATAGACAACCGCCATTTGTAGAATGCTCTTTTGCTGCACTTATATTTGTTAGAGCATGGGCATATCTTTTGTAGAAAGAATTGAACTCTCTTGCTTCACTTATATCTATTTAGAGAGATGACAGGAATTAGTCATTCACATGGTTAGTCATAAAATCCTACATAAAACTTATAGATCACTGAATATGATATGTTTGATTCCTTGCAATAGTTTTGTGGTATGAAGATGGTGATATTAGAGTCATGCTAGTGGGTAGTTGTGGATTAGTAGAAATACTTGTGTTGAGGTTTGTGATTCCCGTAGCATGCACGTATGGTGAACCGTTATGTAACGAAGTTGGAGCATGAGGTATTTATTGATTGTCTTCCTTATGAGTGGTGGTCGGGGATGAGCGATGGTCTTTTCCTACCCATCTATCCCCCTAGGGGCATGCGTAGTAGTACTTTGATTCGAGGGCTAATAAACTTTTGCAATAAGTATGTGAGTTCTTTATGACTAATGTTGAGTCCATGGATTATACGCACTCTCACCCTTCCACCATTGCTAGCTTCTCTAGTATCGCGCAACTTTCGCCGGTACCATAAACCCACCATATACCTTCCTCAAAACAGCCACCATACCTACCTATTATGGCATTTCCATAGACATTCCGAGTATATTGCCATGCAACTTTCATCATCATCATATACATGACTTGAGCATTCATTGTCATATTGCTTTGCATGATCGTAAGATAGCTAGCATGATGTTTTCATGGCTTGTCCGTTTTTTGATGTCATTGCTACGCTAGATCATTGCACATCCCGGTACACCGCCGGAGGCATTCATATAGAGTCATATCTTTGTTCTAGATATCGAGTTGTAATATTGAGTTGTAAGTAAATAAAAGTGTGATGATCATCATTATTAGAACATTGTCCCATGTGAGGTTATCAAAATAAAAGTGGCCAAAGAAGCCCCCCCAAAAAGAGAGAGAGACGCCAAAGAAGCCTACAAAAAAAGAAGAAAAAAAAGAAAAAAATGAGAGAAAAAGAGAGAATGGGCAATGTTACTATCCTTTTACCACACTTGTGCTTCAAAGTAGCACCATGTTCTTTATATAGAGAGTCTCTTGAGTTATCACTTTCATATAATAGTGGGAATTTTCATTATAGAACTTGGCTTGTATATTCCAACGATGGGCTTCCTCAAATGCCCTAGGTCTTCATGAGCAAGCAAGTTGGATGCACACCCACTTAGTTTCAGTTTGAGCTTTCATATACTTATAGCTCTAGTGCATCCGTTGCATGGCAATCCCTACTCACTCACATTGATATCTATTGATGGGCATCTCCATAGACCGTTGATACGCCTAGTTGATGTGAGACTATCTTCTCCTTTTTGTCTTCTCCACAACCACCATTCTATTCCACCTATAGTGCTATGTCCATGTCTCACGCTCATGTATTGTGTGAAGGTTGAAAATGCTGAAGCTCGTTAAAAAGTATGAACCAATTGCTCGGCTTGTCATCGGGGTTGTGCATGATGTGAGTATTTTGTGTGGTGAAGATGGAGCATAGCCAGACAATATGATTTTGTAGGGATAACTTTCTTTGGCCTTGTTATTTTGAAAAGACATGATTGCTTTATTAGTAGGCTTGAAGTATTATTGTTTTTATGTCAAATGATAGACTATTGCTTTGAATCACTCGTATCTTAATATTCATGCCATGATTAGATTACATGATCAAGATTATGCTAGGTAGCATTCCACATCAAAAATTATCTTTTTTTTATCATTTACCTACTCGAGGACGAGCAGGAATTAAGCTTGGGGATGCTGATACGTCTCCATCGTATCTATAATTTTTTATTATTCCATGCCAATATTATTCAACTTTCATATACTTTTGGCAACTTTTTATACTATTTTTGGGACTAACATATTGATCTAGTGCCCAGTGCCAGTTCCTATTTGTTGCATGTTTTTTGTTTCGCAGAATATCCATATCAAACGGAGTCCAAACGGGATAAAAACTGACGGAGATTTTTTTGGAATATATATGATTTTTGGGAAGAAAAATCCACGCGAGACGGTGCCCGAGGAGGCCACGAGGCAGGGGGCGCGCCCCTGACCCTCATGGGCCACCAGTAAGGTGGTTGATGCCCTTCTTTCGCTGCAAGAAAGCTAATATACGGATAGAGATCGTGTCAAAATTTCAGCCCAATCGGAGTTACGGATCTCTGGGAATATAGGAAACGGTGAAAGGGAAGAATCTGTGAACGCAGAAACAGAGAGAGATAGAGAGAGAGATCCAATCTCGGAGGGGCTCTCGCCCCTCCCATGCCATGGAGGCCATGGACCAGAGGGGAAACCCTTATCCCATCTAGGGAGGAGGTCAAGGAAGAAGAAGAAGGAGGGGGGCTCTCTCCCCCTTGCTTCCGGTGGCACCAGAGTGCCACCGGGGGCCATCATCATCACCGCGATCTACACCAACACCTCCGCCATCTTCACCAACATATCCATCACCTTCCCCCCTCTATCTACCGCGGTCCACTCTCCCGCAACCCGTTGTACCCTCTACTTGAACATGGTGCTTTATGCTTCATATTATTATCCAATGATGTGTTGCCATCCTATGATGTCTGAGTAGATTTTCGTTGTCCTATCGGTGGTTGATGAATTGCTATGATTGATTCAATTTGCTTGTGGTTATGTTGCTGTCCTTTGGTGCCCATCATATGATTGCACGCATGGATCACACCCTAGGGTTAGTTGTATGTTGATAGGACTATGTATTGGAGGGCAAGAGTGACAGAAGCTTCAACCTAGCATAGAAATTGATGCATACGGGATTGAAGGGGGACCAATATACCTTAATGCTATGGTTGGGTTTTACCTTAATGAACATTAGTAGTTGCGGATGCTTGCTAATAGTTCCAATCATAAGTGCATAGAATTCCAAGTCAGGGATGACATGCTAGCAGTGGCCTCTCCCACATAATACTTGCTATCGGTCTAGTAAAGTAGTCAATTGCTTAGGGGAAATTTCGCAAATCCTACCGCCACTTTTCCACACTCGCTATATTTACTTTATTGTGTGTTTACTTAAACAGCCCCTACTTTTTATTTACATAATCTTTATTATCTTGCAAACCTATCCAACAACACCTACAAAGTACTTCTAGTTTCATACTTGTTCTAGGTAAAGCGAACGTCAAGCGTGCGTAGAGTTGTATCGGTGGTCGATGGAACTTGAGGGAATATTTGTTCTACCTTTAGCTCCTCGTTGGATTCGACACTCTTACTTATTGAAAACTGTTGCGATCCCCTATACTTGTGGGTTATCAAGATGTATCAACTCCCCCAAGCTTATACCTTTGCTTGTCCTCAAGCAATTCAGTTGACAAACTGAAAGTGATAAAGAAAAAAATTTACAAACTCTGTTTGCTCTTGTTGTTGTAAATATGTAAAGCCAGCATTCAAGTTTTCAGCAAAGATTATGAACTAACCATATTCACAATAACATTTAGCTCTTATGTTTACTCATATCAATGGCATAATCAACTAGCGAGCAATAATAATAAATCTCGGATGATAACACTTTCTCAAAACAATCATGATATGATATAACAAGATGGTATCTCGCTAGCCCTTTCTGAGACCGCAAAACATAAATGCAGAGCACCTTTAAAGATCAAGGACTGACTAGACATTGTAATTCATGGTAAAAGAGATCCAGTCAAGTCATACTCAATGTAAACTAACAGTAATGAATGCAAATGACAGCGGTGCTCTCCAACTGGTGCTTTTTAATAAGAGGATGATGACTCAACATAAAAGTAAATAGATAGGCCCTTCGTAGAGGGAAGCAGGGATTTGTAGAGGTGCCAGAGCTCGGTTTTGAAATAGATATGAATAATATTTTGAGCGGTATACTTTCATTGTCAACATAACAACCGAGAGATGGCGATATCTTCCATGCTACACACATTATAGGCGGTCCCCAAACAGAATGGTAAAGTTTATACTCCCCCTCCACCAACAAGCATCAATCCATGGCTTGCTCGAAACAACGAGTGCCTCCAACTAACAACAGTCCCGAGGGAGTTTTGTTTGCAATTATTTTGATTTGATTTGCATAAAGCATGGGACTGGGCATCCCGGTGACCAGCCATTTTCTCGTGAATGAGGAGCGGAGTCCACTCCTCTTGAGAATAACCCACCTAACATGGAAGATACAGACAGCCCTAGTTGATACATGAGCTATTCGAGCATACAAAATAGAATGTTTATTTGAAGGTTTAGAGTTTGGCACATACAAATTTACTTGGAATGGCAGGTAGATACCGTATATAGGTAGGTATGGTGGACTCATATGGAATAACTTTGGGGTTTATGGGATTGGATGCACAAGCAGTATTCCCGCTTAGTACAGGTGAAGGCTAGAAAAAGACTGGGAAGCGACCATCTAGAGAGCGACAACAGTCATGAACATGCATTAAAATTAATCAACACCGAATGCAAGCATGAGTAGGATATAATGCACCATGAACATAAATATCGTAGAGGCTATGTTGATTTTTTTCCGACTACATGCGTGAACATGTGCCAAGTCAAGCCACTTGAATCGTTCAAAAGAGGATACCACCCTATCATACCACATCACAACCATCTTAATAGCATGTTGGCACGCAAGGTAAACCATTATAAGCTCCTAGCTAATTAAGCATGGTGTGAGCAACTATAATCTCTAATTGTCATTGCAAACATGTTTATTCATAATAGGCTGAATCAGGAACAATGAGCTAATCATATTTACAAAAAGAAGAGAGGTCGAGTTCATACCAGCTTCTCCCATCTCAATCAGTCCATCATGGATTGTCATAATTTCCTTTCACTTGCACGACCGAATGATGTGAATAATAAGAACAGTGCACGTGCATTGGACTAAGCTGGAATCTACAAGCATTCAATTCAAGAGAGAAGACAAGGTAATATGGGCTCTTTGTCAGATCAACAATAATGCATATAAGAGCCACTCCAACATTTTCATTATGATCTTCTCCTATCGACCCCCAAAGGTAATAAAACTATTTACACGGGAAAGCTCCCAACAAGCAAGAGAAGAACGAGAAATATTTTTGAGTTTTCTTTTTAATTACTATTACAAGCATGGAAATTAAAACTAGCTAAAAGCTACAACTATTTTTTTGGTTTTTCTTAAGGTTTATTTCAAACACACAAGAAGAAAGCATAAAAAGAGAAAATAAACTAACATGGATACTACAGTGAAAGAGTATGAGCACCAACATCTAGCAATGAGTATGTGAACATGAATGTAATGTCGGTGAGAAATACGTACTCCCCCAAGCTTAGGCTTTTGGCCTAAGTTGGTCCAATGCCACGGATGGCCTGGCGGATATCCAAAGTTGTAGTTGGGGTCATACTGAGATGCAGCAGTCATTGCATCATGGGCTGCAGCTTGGAGGCGAGCTATCTCAGCCCTCCTCTTATACTCTTCCGCCTCCTTTCTAGTTATAAAATATCTCCCTTTTGCTTGAAAGTCAAAGAAAGTAGAAGCAGGGAGAGCGACGTGATAGGTGCATCGTCTGTCAAAGATTAGTCGGTACTGGAGGAACTGATCGTTCCTCTCAACAAAATGATGATGAACCATAGCCTCATAATCCAAATAAGCAGGAGGCAACTCAATATCATCCCCACGTATGGTTATACCAAGAAAATTAGCTATACGGGTTGCATAAATTCCACCAAAGAAATCTCCATTAAATCTATTATGATGCAACCTACGTGCAACAATGGCTCCCAAATTATAATGTTTATCTCCTATCACAGCACTCCTAAGAATACTGAGGTCAGGGACACACATATGACATGCTTCGTCTTTACCATTTATGCACCTACCTATGAAGAGAGCAAAATAATGTATAGCAGGAAAATGAATGCTCCCTATGGTAGCTTGTGCTATATCTTTAGATTCCCCCACAGTTATACTAGCAAGAAAATCTCTAAACTCGGATTTGCGAGGTTCACTAGTACTACCCCATTGTGGAAGTTTGCAAGCAGTGGTAAAATCCTCTAAGTCCATAGTATAAGAATTTTCATAGAGATCAAACGGGACAGTTTGAGAATTGCATGAAGATGAAAATTCAAACCTCCTCACAAAGGAAAAAAGTGAGATAGTGGTACTGACGGCACTTTTCTGCCTCGAAGCTCACAAGATCAGCATTACACAAATATGCGTTAAATTCTTCCTTAATTCCTGCTCGATCCATGAAGTCCTCTGAAGGCCATTCACAAGGCCGCGTCCCTTGGTGGTTCATCATCAGCATCATGCATTGCAAGCCTGGGTCCTTGCTTCCTTGAAGGACCACCTTGGTACATTTTCCTAAACATATTTCTTCTTCTGAAAAATTTCTGAAATTTTTAGTAACTTCAAATAAAAGTGAACCAATCTCAACAAAATTGATAGCAACTACTCCTACAAGTGCCTAGGACCTATATCATGCATTAGAACTACTTGGAACCATATAAATTTGACATGCAAGCTCAAGAACATGGTCACCTAGGCAGCACAAATTTGCAATGAATAAAGCACTAGAACAAAAACTAATTGGACCACTGGAGGAGTTACATACCAAGGAACAAGCCCCCAAAGAAGTTTTGTGAGAGGTCCTTTGAGCAAGGAGATCGAAAATCGCAGGAAAAAGAGCTAGAACTTGTGCTTGAGCTGGATGGTGTTTTTTTGGGAGGAAGAAGAAGTGTGTGGGTGCAGGAATAAGTGGAGGGGATCCACCGTGGGCCCATGAGGTAGGAGGCGCGCCCAGGGGGTGGGCGCGCCCTGGACCCTCGTGGCCAGGTGCTTGCTCCCCCTACTGTCTTCTCGGTGCCAGGTATTCTCAAATATTCTAGAAAAAATCATATTAAATTGGCAGGGCATTTGGAGAACTTCTATTTTCGGGGTATTTTTATATTGCATGAATAATCAGAAAATAGACAGAAATTACTATTTTTACTTTATTTTAACTAAATAACAGAAAGTAAAAAGAGGGTACAAAGAGTTGTGTTTTCTAAATTCATCCATCTCATGCTCATCAAAAGGAATCCACTAACAAGGTTGATCAGGTCTTGTTAACAAACTCATTCTGAATAACATGGAACCAGATAATTTTCGAATAACAGTAGGTTACCTCAACGGGAATATGCACATCCCCAACAATAAGAACATCATATTTCTTCTTGATAGTAGGAAGAGGAAAGTCAAAACCTCCAAAAATAATCGATGGAATTTTTCCAATAGAATTTATACTGTGGACTTGAGGTTGTTTCCTCGGAAAGTGTACCGTATGCTCATTACCATTAACATGAAAAGTGACACTGCCTTTGGTGCAATCAATAACAACCCCTGCAGTATTCAAAAAGGGTCTTCCAAGAATAATAGACATACTATCGTCCTCGGGAATATCAAGAATAACAAAGTCTGTTAAAATAGTAGCGTTTGCAACCACAGCAGGCACATCCTCACAAATACCGACAGGTATAGCAGTTGATATATCAGCTATTTGCAAAGATATTTCAGTAGGTTTCAACTTATTAAAATCAAGTCTACGATATAAAGAGAGAGGAATAATACTAACACCGGCTCCAGGATCACATAAAGCAGTTTTAACATCGTTTCTTTTAATGGAGCATGGTATAGTTGGTACTCCGGGATCTCCAATTTTCTTTGGTATTCCTCCCTTAAAAGTATAATTAGCAAGCATGGTGGAAATTTCAGCTTCCGGTATCTTTCTTTTATTAGTAACAATATCTTTCATGTACTTAGCATAAGGATTCATTTTAAGCATATTAGTCAAACGCATACGCAAAAAGATAGGTCTAATCATTTCAGCAAAGCGCTCAAAATCTTCATCATCCTTTTTCTTGGATGGCTTAGGAGGAAAAGGCACGGGTTTCTGAACCCAAGGCTCTCTTTCCTTACCGTGTTTCCTAGCAACAAAGTCTCTTTTATCATAATGTTGATTCTTTGATTGTGGGTTATCAAGATCAACAGCAGGTTCAGCTTCTACATCATTGTCATTGCTAGGTTGAGCATCAACATGAACATTATCATTAACATTATCACTAGTTTCATGTTCATTACCAGATTGTGTTTCAGCATCAGAAATAGAGATATCATTGGGATTCTCAGGTGTGTCAATAACAGTTTCACTAGAAGCATGCAAAGTCCTATCATTTTTCCTTTTCTTCCTCTTAGAAGGACTAGGTGCATCAATATCATTTCTCTGAGAATCTTGCTCAATTCTCTTAGGATGGCCCTTAGGATACAAAGGTTCCTGGGTCATTTTACCACCTCTAGTCATAACTCTAACAACATTATCATTTTTCTTACTATTTAATTCATTGAGCAAATCATTCTGAGATTTAAGTACTTGTTCTACTTGAGTGGTAACCATAGAAGCATGTTTACTAATGAGTTTAAGTTCACCTTTAACTCTAGACATATAATCACCCAAATGTTCAATCATATAAGCATTTTGTTTCAATTTTCTACCAAAATAAGCATTGAAGTCTTCTTGCTTAACCATAAAGTTATCAAACTCATCCAAACATTGGCTAGCAAACTTAGTAGGAGGGATTTCAGCTTTATCATATCTATAGAGAGAATTTACCTTTACTACCTGTATCGGGCTATCAAGACCATGTGTTTCTTCAATAGGTGATGGATTAAAACCATATATTTCTTCAACATGCGGTAAATTAAGACCATGTATTTCTTCAATAGGATGTAAATTCTTAACATCTTCAGCTTTAATACCCTTTTCTTTCATGGATTTCTTTGCCTCTTGCATATCTTCAGGACTGAGAAATAGAACACCCCTTTTCTTCGGAGTTGGTTTAGGAATAGGCTCAGGAGTTGGCTCAGGAGCTGGCTCAGGAAGTGTCCAATTATTTTCACTTGTCAACATATTATTCAATAGAATTTCAGCTTCATCCGGTGTTCTTTCTCTGAAAACAGAACCAGCACAACTATCCAGGTGGTCGCTGGAAGTATCGGTTAGTCCATCATAAAAGATATCAAGTATTTCATTTTTCTTAAGAGGATGATCAGGCAAAGCATTAAGTAATTGGAGAAGCCTCCCCCAAGCTTGTGGGAGACTCTCTTCTTCAATTTGCACAAAATTATATATCCCTTAAGGTAGCTTGTTTCTTATGAGCAGGGAAATATTTAGCAGAGAAGTAATAAATCATATCCTGGGGACTACGCACACAACCAGGATCAAGAGAATTAAACCATATCTTAGCATCACCCTTTAATGAGAACAGAAATATTTTAAGGATATAAAAGTAGCGAGTTCTCTCATCATTAGTGAGCAGGGTGGCTATATCATTTAATTTAGTAAGATGTGCCACAACAGTTTTAAATTCACAGCCATAAAAAGGATCAGATTCATCCAAAGTAATTATATCAGGATCAATAGAGAATTCATAATCCTTATCAGTAACAAAGATAGGTAAAGTAGCATAAGTAGGATCATATTTCATTGTAGCATTCAGAGTTTTTTGTTTAAGCTTAGCTAATAATTTCTTAAGATCACTTCTATCATTGCATGCAAGAAAGTCTCTTTTAGTTTCTTCATCCATAACATAGCCCTTAGGCACAACAGGAAATTCATATTTATTAGGAGAGCCTTCATCATCACTTTCATCAATATTATCAGTTTCAATAATTTCATTCTCTCTGGCCCTAGCAAGTTGTTCATCAAAAATTCATCAAGTGGCACAATAGTATCAAGCATAGAAGTAGTTTCATCATAAGTATCATGCATAGCAGAAGTGGCATCATCAATAATATGCGACATATCATAATTAATAGTAGAAGCAGGTTTAGGTGTCGCAAGCTTACTCAAAACATAAGGTGAATCAAGTGCAGAGCTAGATGGCAGTTCCTTACCTCCCCTCGTAGTTGAGGGATAATTTTTTTCGCGTCTTTCAAGTTCTTCATAGTGACTAGCAGATATAAATCCCAAGTGACTCAAAGAATAGAGCTATGCTCCCCGGCAACGGCGCCAGAAAATAGTCTTGATAACCCACAAGTATAGGGGATCACAATAGTTTTTGAGGGTAGAGTATTCAACCCAAATTTATTGATTCGACATAAGGGGAGCCAAAGAATATTCTCAAGTATTCGCAGCTGAGTTGTCAATTCAACCACACATGGATAACTTAATATCTGCAGCAAGGTATTTGGTAGCAAAGTAATATGATAGTAGTGCTAACGGTGGTAAAAGGTAATGGTAGCAAAAGTAATATTTTTGGTATTTTGTAGTGATGATAACAATAGCAACGGAAAAGTAAATAAGCGAAGAACAATATGTGAAAAGCTCATAGGCATTGGATCGGTGATGGAGAATTATGCCGGATGTGGTTCATCATGTAACAGTCATAACATAGGGTGACACAGAACTAGCTCCAGTTCATCAATGTAATGTAGGCATGTATTCCGAATATAGTCATACGTGCTTATGGAAAAGAACTTGCATGACATCTTTTGTCCTACCCTCCCGTGGCAGCGGGGTCCTAATGGAAAGTAAGGGATATTAAGGCCTCCTTTTAATAGAGTACCGGACCAAAGCATTAACACATAGTGAATACATGAACTCCTCAAACTACGGTCATCACTGGGAGTGGTCCCGACTATTGTCACTTCGGGGTTGCCGGATCACAACACATAGTAGGTGACTATAGACTTGCAAGATAGGATCAAGAACTCACATATATTCATGAAAACATAATAGGTTCAGATTTGAAATCATGGCACTCGGGCCCTAGTGACAAGCATTAAGCATTGCAAAGTCATAGCAACATCAATCTCAGAACATAGTGGATACTAGGGATCAAACCCTAACAAAACTAACTCGATTACATGATAAATCTCATCCAACCCATCACCGTCCAGCAAGCCTACGATGGAATTACTCACGCACGGCGGTGAGCATCATGAAATTGGTGATGGAGGATGGTTGATGATGACAACGGCGACGGATTCCCCTCTCCGGAGGCCCGAACGGACTCCAGATCAGCCCTCCCGAGAGAGTTTAGGGCTTGGCGGCGGCTCCGTATCGTAAAATGCGGTGAATCCTTCTCCCTGATTTTTTTCTCCCCAAACACGAATATATGGAGTTGGAGTTGAGGTCCGTGGAGCTCCAGGGGGGCCATGAGGCAGGGGCGCGCCCCCCACCCTCGTGGCTAGCGTGTGGGCCCCTAGCATTGATTCTTTGCCAGTATTTTTTATTATTTCCAAAAATAATCTCCGTGGAGTTTCAGGTCATTCCGAGAACTTTTGTTTCTACACATAAATAACACCATGGCAATTCTACTGAAAACAACGTCAGTCTGGGTTAGTTCCATTCAAATCATGCAAGTTAGAGTCCAAAACAAGGGCAAAAGTGTTTGGAAAAGTAGATACGACGGAGACATATCACATGCCGCCAGATCGAAACATAGAATTTTTGATAGAGCTGTCGCCAGGCACCGGACCCATATCGAAGAGACCGTATCGGATGCCCGTAAATGATCTGGAGGAAATTAAGAAGCAGATTAAGGAGTTACTGGAGAAAGGTTATATCCGACCAAGTTCATCACCGTGGGGAGCCCCAGTGCTCTTAGTTGAGAAGAAGGATAGATCTTTGAGAATGGTTGTTGATTATCAGGCATTGAATGAGCTGACGATCAAGAACAAGTACCCACTACCGATGATCAATGATTTGTTTGACCAGCTGTAGGGAGCCAAAGTATTCTCCAAGATTGATCTTCGAACAGGATACCACCAGTTGAAGATCCGAGAACAGGATATACCTAAGACAACTTTTACCACAAGGTATGGGCTATATGAGTACACGGTCATGTCATTTGGATTGACTAACGCCCCTGCGTATTTTATGAGTATGATGAACAAGGTGTTCATGGAGTTCTTGGATAAGTTTGTTGTGGTGTTCATTGATGACATTTTGGTGTACTCAAAGAATGAAGAGGAGCATAAGGAGCATTTGCGCTTAGTTCTCGAGAATCTTAGGGAACATCAGCTATATGCCAAGTTCAACAAATGTGAGTTTTGGTTGAAGGAAGTTGGATTTCTTGGACATGTTATATCAGGAGAAGGTATAGCCGTAGACCCTACCAAGGTTCAGTCCGTCACTGAGTGGTTGGCACCCACCTCAGTAGGAGAGATCCGCAGTTTTCTGGGACTCGCCGGATATTATGGGAGGTTCATTAAGAATTTTTCCAAGATTGCGAAACCCATGACAGAATTGTTGAAGAAGGACACCAAGTTCAAATGGACCGAGGAATGTGAAGCCAGTTTTCAGGAGTTGAAGAAATGTTTGGTCACAGCCCCAGTGTTGATTCTTCCGGATATACGCAAGGATTTCCACGTGTATTGCAATGCTTCTCGCTTGGGACTTGGAGGTGTACTTATGCAGGATAGAATGGTTGTTTCATATGCCTCACGACAGCTTCGACCTCACAAGTTGAATTATGCCACGCATGATTTGGAGTTAGCAGCCGTAGTGCATGCGCTCAAGACCCGGAGACATTTTCTTATTGGAAACCGTTGTGATATGTACATGGATCACAAGAGTTTGAAGTATATCTTCACGCAGAAGGAGTTAAATCTCAGGCAAAGGAGATGGTTGGAGCTCATAAAGGATTATGATATGAAGTTGCATTATCATCCAGGAAAGGCCAATGTCGTAGCAGACGCTTTGAGCTGCAAGAGTTATGTCAATACCCTCGTAAGCATAGGATTACCGCAGGAGTTAGTCGAGGATCTCAAGAAGCTTCGTTTAGAGATAGTTCCAAGAGGTTTTGTTGCAGCAATGGAGGTTCAGTCTACATTATTGGGAAAGATTTGAGAAGCTCAGAAGGATGATAAGGAAGTTGCTGAGATAAAGGAGAAAATGAGCAAAGGAAAAGCAAAGGGTTTTCGTGAGGATGAGCATGAAATGTTATGGTTTGAGGATCATGTATATGTGCCCAATAATGCGGAGATCAGGAAGTTAATACTTCAGGAAGCTCATGACTCGCCATATTTGATTCACCCCGGAAACACCAAGATGTATTTGGATTTGAAGGAATGTTTCTGGTGGACAGGTATGAAGAAGGATATTGTCGAGTATGTAGCAGTATGTGATGTATGTCAAAGAGTGAAGGCGGAACATCAGAAGCCAGCATGATTTCTTCAGCCTATGTCGATACTCGAATGGAAGTGGGATAAACTTGGCATGGACTTTATCACCGGATTACCCAAGACACGATCGAGATATGACTCAATCTGGGTAGTAGTTGATCGCTTGACCAAAGTGGCTCACTTTATCCCCGTGAAAACCACGTATACAAGCGCGAAGTTGGCCAAGATATATATGACTAGGATCGTATGTCTACATGGAGTTCTGAGGACCATCGTATCAGATAGAGGAACACGGTTTACCTCAAAGTTTTGGAATCAGGTACACCAGACTTTGGGTACCAGGCTAGAGTTTAGTACAACCTTTCATCCGTAGACCGATGGACAAACCGAGAGTCAATCGGATTCTGGAGGACATGTTGAGAGCTTGTGCGCTAGATTATGGATCTAGTTGGGATGACAATTTGCCTTACGCAGAGTTCTCATAAAACAACAGTTACCAGGCTAGTTTGAAGATGGCCCCTTTCGAAGCTTTGTATGGAAGAGGTGCAAGACACCTTTGATGTGCGATGAAGCCGGAGACCATCAGTTGTTTGGACCAGATCTGATTAAGGAGTCTAAAGAGAAGGTTAAGTTGATCCGTGATAGACTGAAGGTAGCTCAGTCCAGGCAGAAGAGTTATGCCGATACAAAATGCAAGGAGGTAGTCTATGAGATTGGAGACAGAGCATAGCTTCGTGTATCACCACTCCGAGGAGTTAAACGATTTGGAGTTAAGGGAAAGTTAGCCCTGAGATTTTTACGACTATACCGAGTTTTGGAGCGTATGGGAGAAGTTGCCTACAAGTTGGAGCTACCCGAAGGATTTTCAGGAGTACATGATGTGTTTCACGTTTCCCAGTTGAAGAAGTGCCATGCTGAGATGGCCGATATTCCTCTAAGAGATACATTGCCCCTGGAAGCAATTCAGTTGGAGAGTGATCTAACCTACGAGGAGAAACCCGTATAGATAATTGAGTTTGCCAGCCGAGTTACACGCAGCAAGGTTATCAAGTTTTGTAAAGTTTAGTGGAGCCACAATACCGAGGATGAAGCCACTTGGGAGCGAGAGGAAGACCTACCGTAAGACCATCCACACCTATTCTCTAGCCAACCCGAATCTCGAGGGCGAGATTCATCTTAAGGGGGGTATGTTTGTAACATCCCAATTTTCAATTTTATTTTCATTTTGGTTGAGATCCTAAAAATCTTAAGCAACTCAAGGACCCAAGGAGAGAGTTGGGGATTTCACAAATTTTCATATTTGAATTTTCTCAAATTTGAAAAGAGGATCAAATTGATTTTAATATTTTTCTCTCCAATTATTTCCAATAATAAAAATAAATGAGAGAAGATAAAATGACTTCTTCAAAAGAGAGGAATATTGGAGGAGAAGTTTTGAAATAAAATCAATATTTTATTTGCTATTTTATTCGAAATTATAAAAATATGCATTTTTGAAAATTCCATTTTAAGGCCAGAAAAATGTTCACTTTGTCCTAAATATTAGGTTTGGACGGTGAAAATTATTTCTGGTATTTTTAGAATTTTTTTAATTTATTAGGATTTTCCTTTCGGGTTAAATTTTTATTAAAAAAACACGTCGCCCGACTAGGTCGAAGGCCCAGCCAAACCAGCCCGCAGCCGCCGCCGCTGCCTTCCTCTGCAGGGAGGAATCTCGTCGCCGCCCGCTGCCGGAGTCCGAGTCGGGCTCCGGGTCGCTGCCGTCCCCTCCTCCAAGGAAGCCCCCCGGCCCCTTTATAAAGACGCCCCGGCTCCCCTCCTCTCCTCACCGCGCGCCGCACCACCACCGTCGTTGCAGCCACAGCCGAGCCACGCCGCCGCCCTACCACCACTAATGCCACCGCCGTAGCCCACTGTCGCTGCCGCCGCTGCTCGCCAACATCACCGCCGCCGCCAACCGCCGTCGCGCCGAAGTTCGCCGCTGCCGCCGGACTCGCTAACCACCGCCATCAGTTTTTGACGGAAAAGTGTCCCGAACCGGTACAAAATTGTCCCATTTTCTTTTGGTTTTTCCGGTTTTCCCGATCTATTTATTTTGCGAGCGTTCGTGAGATTGGCTTCTTTAGCGAACGGTTTTCGTCGGTTTAGTTCTGTTAGCGAACTTTCATTCGTTAGGTTTTTATTTTTATTTTTTTGGCCAGGGACCTATCTGTGATTACTTTTATCATAGATTAGTCCCTGATCCAGTGAACCAACGCCAAAATATTTGTCTTGTTCCCCTCTTTCCAGATGATCAACTTGAACATGGTTTTGACAATTTAAAATTTGGTTTCAAGCAGTTTTGAATTTGAACTTCTTTTGATCGTAGTTTGAGTTTCATAGCTCCAATTTGATTGATTCTTTTTGCAAATCGAAGCTCTTCAGTTGAACTTTCAGTGTGGATCTTTTCTCTTGAGTTTTACCCTTGCATATTATGCTTGAGTGCTTATGTATGCTATTGTTTGTTTACGATAGAGTTTCCGGAGTGTGAAGCGTGCTACTACGAGTCACTAGGGTTTTCAGATCGTCAGCAAGGCAAGTAACACTTTGATCATACCCCTTTATTACCCAGTGTTTATGCATTAGTTTCAGTCCTCAAACACTGCATGGTTAGGACTTGTTTAAAATGTGGGTATTCGGAAGTAGTTGATGAGGTAGGAACCTATTGTCTTTATTTCAAACCCCGGGAGTTACTTCTACGTTATGCTTATACTGCTATGTTATGCTTGTAGACGTGGTTTGGTTTGAGTGATCCATGACAGATGTGAGAGTTTTAATTAATGGTTAACTTAAGGTGGCTATTTTAATACACATCTGGGTGGATTGGTTGAGGCACCCTCGAGCACCTAGTGGTTGCCTGGGCACCTGGAGTAATCCAGTGTTGTCCTGGGATATCCCGGAGTACCCGTGTGATCATCCTGTGGTTTGCCACCCAGGCTCAAAGGGATCATAAGATTATTCATGCTAGAAACTTTCGTGTGCGGCCACAAGCCATTATGGGCTCTGGCATAGTTGAGTAAGTTGTGGGAATCCTTTCCATGATGGGCTAGCAGATGTAGGGGATTGTAGGTGTACCGGCCTATCTATCGGTTAAGGGGGCCTATTCAGAAAGACTGTGTCTCAGTCATCCGTTTCTCAAACATCATGTAGTGCGAGAAATCCAACGGAGGAGATCGACTCTTGTGGGGAAAAGTGCGCAAACCTTTGCAGAGTGTACAAACTAATCGTGGTTAGCCGTGTCCCCGGTTATTGACATCTTGAGTGTCTAGTACTTGAATCATTGATTTGATCTCATCGCTTTACTTAATTAAATTGTTGGGTTGATAATTATTATTCTGGGATTGAGTAGGAGGAACCTTCTCAATGTTTTCAACAAACTTTGTAGTTAAATAAAATATATTCCTTTGTTGTAGGGAAAACTAGCTTTATGCAAATGATGACCATAGAGCCTCCACCAGCCATATATGCATATAGTTATAGCTCTTATTTGTTCATTGCTCTATAGTGTTATCTTGCCAGCATATTCCATGTGCTGACCTACACGGGCTGCGATGTATTATGTTGCTAAGTTTTCAGACAAAGAGTAAGGTGCGCTAGGTCGTTTTCGTGCACTCAGCTATGCCGTTGGAGTTGATAGACTATTTTACCCTCGAAGCTTCCACAGTTATCTTTTTTAGATCGCCTTCACCATATTATTGTAATAAGTACTCTCTTTGAGTTATATGATGTAATAAGTGTCTGATTGCACTATGTTATAAACCCTCGAGTACTGTGTGTGTCAGCATTACTGATCTAGGGATGACACTTATGCACAGAGATTTGGCCGTTTGAGGTCGGATCGCTACAATCCAATTCAACTAAAGTTGGAGAAATAGACACCCGCCAGCCACATGTGTGCAAAGCATGTCGGTAGAACCAGTCTCATGAGCGCGGTCGTGTAATGTCGGTTTGGGCCGCTTCATCCAACAATACCGCCGAATCAAGAAACAACTAGTGATGACAAGCAATATGTATATACCCACGCCCACAACTCCTTTGTGTTATACTCATGCATATAACATCTACGCATAGACCTGGCTCGGAGGCCACTGCTGTGGAATGCAATATTTCAAAAAAAAATCCTACGATCACATAAGATCTATCTAGGAGATGCATAGCAACGAGAGGGGAGAGTATGTCTACGTACCCTCGTAGACCGAAAGCGGAAGCGTTATGAAACGCGGTTGATGTAGTCGAACCTCTTCGCGATCCAACCGATCAAGTACCGAATGCACGGTACCTCCGTGATCTGCACACGTTCAGCTCGGTGATGTCCCTCGTACTCTTGATCCAGTTGAGTCCGAGGGAGAGTTTTTTCAGCACGACGGCGTGATGACGGTGATGATGAAGTTACCGATGCAGGGCTTCACCTAAGCACTACAATGATATGACCGAGCTGGGATTCTGTGGAGGGGGGCACTGCACACGGCTAAACAATCAACTTGTGTGTCTATGGGGTGCCCCCTCCCCGTATATAAAGGAGGGGAGGAGGAGGAGGGCCGGCCTCAAGGGGTGCACCCAAAGGGGGGAATTCCAACTCCTAGTAGGAGTAGGTTTCCCCCTTTCCTAGTCCATGTAGGAGAAGAAGGAAGGAGAGGAGAGGGAGAAGGAAAGAGGGGGGCGCCGCCCCCTCCCTAGTCCAATTCGGACCAGCCCATGGGGGGCGTCCGCCCTCCCCTTGTGGCCCTTCTCTCCTTTCCACTAAGGCCCATGAAGGCCCAATACTTCCCCCGACAAATTCCCGTAACTCTCCGGTACTCCGAAAAATACCCGGACCAGTCAAAACCTTTCCGATGTCCGAATATAGCCTTCCAATATGTCGATCTTTACATCTCGACCATTTTGAGACTCCTCGTCATGTCCATGAACTCATCCGAGACTCCGAACAAACTTCGGTACATCAAATCACATAACTCATAATACATATCGTCATTGAACGTTAAGCGTGTGGACCCTACGGGTTCAAAAACTATGTAGACATGACCGAGACACATCTCCGGTCAATAACCAATAGCGGAACCTGGATGCTCATATTGTTTCCTACATATTCTACGAAGATCTTTATCGGTCAAACCGCACAACAACATACGTTGTTCCCTTTGTCATCGGTATGTTACTTGCCCGAGATTCGATCGTCGGTATCATCATACCTAGTTCAATCTCGTTACCGGCAAGTCTCTTTACTCATTCCGTGATGCATCATCCCGTAACTAACTCATTAGTCACATTGCTTGCAAGGCTTATAGTGATGTGCATTATCGAGAGGGCCCAGAGATACCTCTCCGACAATCGGAGTGACAAATCCTAATCTCGATCTATGCCAACTCAACAAACACCATCAGTGACACTTGTAGGGCATCTTTATAATCACCTAGTTACGTTGTGATGTTTTATAGCACACAAGGTGTTCCTCCAGTATTCGGGAGTTGCATAATCTCATAGTCATAGGAACATGTATAAGTCATGAAGAAAGCAATAGCAATAAACTAAACGATTATAATGCTAAGCTAACGGATGGGTCTTGTCCATCACATCATTCTCTAATGATGTGATCCCATTCATCAAATGACCACACATGTCTATGGCTAGGAAACTCAACCATCTTTGATCAATGAGCTAGTCTAGTAGAGGCATACTAGGGACACTCTATTTGTCTATGTATTCACACATCTACCAAGTTTCCGGTTAATACAATTTTAGCATGAATAATAAACATTTATCATGATATAAGGAAATATAAATAAGAACTTTATTATTGCCTCTAGGGAATATTTCCTTCACAAATTACATACCAATCCTTGCATACATAGAGGACCCTAGATCACGAACTTACAATGCAATTTGGTCCAAGCAAAAGACGTCGGCGCCAGCCCAAGGCCACCGCCGCTGGGGATGAACCTACTTGGTGTGATAGACAAGTCATAACACCACCCCGGAAGGTCGCGGGAGGAAGGAGATGTGAACGCCAGACTGAGACTGACTTGCCTCCCATTTCGCACGACTCCTACGAGGAATTGAAGTAGCTAGCAAATAGAAGTGGCGAAGCTCCGAATGGTCATCACACGGCCAGAAGATGTAGCAGCTTGACACGGTCAGCCGACGATGGCCCCCATCACAAGAGCTGCTAAGAGTGAGCCCAAAGTATGACGAAGACAAGCGTCAAAGCTCTGCACGATCACTGTTTGAGCAGAAGATGTTGTTGAGGAACGTGGCATGAAATTTCAAAAATTTCCTACGATCACGCAAGATCTATCTAGAGATGCATAGCAAAGAGAGGAGGAGAGTGTGTCCACGTACCCTCGTAGACCGAAAGCGGAAGCGTTAGTTTAACGCGGTTGATGTAGTCGAGCGTCTTCACGGTCCAACCGATCAAGTATCGAACGTACGACACCTCCGAGTTCAGCATACGTTCAACTCGATGATGTCTCTCGAACTCTTGATCCAGCAAAGTGTCGAGGGAGAGTTTCGTCAGCACGACGGCGCGGTGAGGGTGATGTGATCCGCGCAGGGCTTCGCCTAAGCACTACGAAAATATGATCGGAGGAGTAAATGGTGGAGGGGGGCACCGCACACGGCTAAGAAATAATTGATGTCCTTTGGGGTTCCCCCTGCCCCCGTATATAAAGGAAGAGAGGGGAGGAGGCCAGCCCTAGGGAGCGTGCCAAGTGGGGGGCCACTTGAACTCCTAGTCCTAATCGCCCCACTTCCTTCTTTTGGAGGAGGGCAGGGGGAAGGAGAGGGAGAGGTAGAAGGAAAGGGGGTCCGTGTCCCCTCCCCTTGTCGAATTCGGACTCCCCATGGGGGAGGGGGCGCCACCCCTTGTGGGCTGCCCTCTCTCTCCCCTATGGCTCATGTGGCCCATTACTTTCCCCAGGGGGTTCCGGTAACCCCTCGGTACTCCGATAAATATCTGAGACACTCTGAAACCATCCCGGTGTCCGAATACTATCGTCCAATCTATCAATCTTTACCTCTCGACCATTTTGAGACTCCTCGACATGTCCTGAACTCATCCGGGACTCCGAACAAACTTCGGTACATCAAATCACATAACTCATAATACATATCATCATCGAACGTTAAGCGTGCGGACCCTACGGGTTAGAAAACTATGTAGACATGACCGAGACACATCTCTGGTCAATAACCAACAGCGGAACCTGGATGCTCATATTGTTCCCTACATATTCTATGAAGATCTTTATCGGTCAAACCGCAATGACAACGTACGTCATTCCCTTTGTCATCGGTATGTTACTTCCCTGAGATTCAATTGTTGGTATCCTCATACCTAGTTCAATCTTGTTACCGGCAAGTCTCTTTACTCGTTCCGTAATGTATCATCTCGTACCTAACTCATTAGTCACATTGCTTGCAAGGCTTATCATGATGTGCATTACCGAGAGGGCCCAGAGATACCTCTCCGATACTCGGAGTGACAAATCCTAATCACGATCTATGCCAACCCAACAAACACCTTCGAAGACACTTGTAGAGCATCTTTATAATCACCCAGTTACGTTGTGACATTTGAAAGCACACAAGGTGTTCCTCCGATATTTGGGAGTTGCATAATCTCATAGTCAAAGGAATATGTATAAGTCATGAAGAAAGCAATAGAAATAAAACTGAGCGATCAACATGCTAAGCTAACGGATGGGTCTTGTCCATCACATCATTCTCCTAATGATGTGATCTCGTTCATCAAATGACAACACATGTCTATGGTCAGGAAACTTAACAATCTTTGCTTAATGAGCTAGTCTAGTAGAGGCTTACTAGGGACACTGTGTTTTGTCTATGTATCCACACATGTATCAAGTTTCCGGTTAATACAATTCTAGCATGAATAATAAACATTAATCTTGATATAAGGAAATATAAATAACAACTTTACTATTGCCTCTAGGGCATATTTCCTTCAGATGCAGCGGCTTAATACGGCAATACGTGTTTGGGAACGCAGTAATTTTAAAAAAATCCTATGCACACGCATGATCCATCTAGGTGACGCATAGAAACGAGAGGGGAGAGTGTTGTCCATGTACCCTCGTAGACCGTAAGCAGAAGCATTATGACAACGCGGTTGATGTAGTTGTACGTCTTCATGATCCGACTGATCCTAGCACCGAAGGTACGGCACCTCCGCTATTTGCACACATTCAGCTCGGTGACGTCCCACGAACTCTAGATCCAGCTGAGGTCAAGGGAGAGTTTCATCAGCACGGCGGCGTGATGACAGTGATAATGAAGTTACTGACGCAGGGCTTCGTCTAAGCACTACAACGATATGACCGAGGTGGAAATCTATGGAGGGGGCACCGCACACAGCTAAACAATCAACTTGTGTGTCTATGGGGTGCCCCCTCCCCCGTATATAAAGGAGTGGATGAGGGGGAGGGCCGGCCCTCCCATGGCGCGCCCAAGGGGGGAGTCCTACTCCCGTTGGGAGTAGGATTCCCCCTTCCCTTGTTGGAGTAGGAGAGAAAGGAAGGGGGAGAGAGAGGGAAGGTCTGACGCCCCCGATTTGACCGTACACTAATCATACACGCAAACGTGTACGATCAAGCTCAGGGACTCATGGGAAGATATCACAACACAACTCTACAAATAAAATAAGTCATACAAGCATCATATTACAAGCCAGGGGCCTCGAGGACTCGAATACAAGAGCTTGATCATAGACGAGTCAACGGAAGCAACAATATCTGAGTATAGACATAAGTTAAACAAGTTTTCCTCAAGAAGGCTAGCACAAACTGGGATACAAATCGAAAGAGGCGCAGGCCTCCTGCCTGGGATCTCCTAAACTACTCCTGGTTGTCGACAGCGGGCTGCACATAGTAGTAGGCACCTCCCGAGTAGTAGTAGTCGTCATCAACAGTGGCGTCTGGCTCCTGGGCTCCATCGTCTGGTCGCAGCAATCAATTATAGAAAGGGGGAAAAGGGGGATCAAAGCAACCGTGAGTACTCATCCAAAGTACTCGCAAGCAAGGAGCTACACTACATATGTATGCATTGGTATCAAATGAAAAAGGGGTTATCATATGTGGACTGAACTGCAGAATGCCGGAATAAGAGGGGGATAGCTAGTCCTTTCAAGGACTATGCTTCTGGTAACCTCCATCTTGCAGCAAGTAGAAGAGAGTAGATGGTAAGTTCACCAAGTAGCATCACATAGCATAAACCTAACCGACGATCCTCCCCTCGTCGCCCTGTGAGAGAGCGATCACCGGGTTGTATCTGGCACTTGAAAGGGTGTGACGGTGCCCTGGACTAGGGGGTACTCAACACGTCATCTCCCGATCTAATAGATTGGGCCGAGGACCCCCGCGTATACTCATGGGCTAGTTCGGACAGCTGCCGCATACAAGGAAGATTCCACAAGACTTGGCAATCAAGACAAGGACTTCTCCCCACCGGCATATTCGGCTAGGACTCTTGTTAACCTAGGCCTCTGGTGCATTATATAAACCAGGGCCAGGCTAGTCGATAGACAACATATACAACAATCATACCATAGGCTAGCTTCTAGGGTTTAGCCTCCTTGATCTCGTGGTAGATCTACTCTTGTACTACCTATATCATCAATATTAATCAAGCAGGAGTAGGGTTTTACCTCCATCGAGAGGGCCCGAACCTGGGTAAAAACATCGTGTCCCCTGCCTCCTGTTACCATCGATCCTAGACGCACAGTTCGGGACCCCTACCCGAGATCCGCCGGTTTTGACACTGACATTGGTGCTTTCATTGAGAGTTCCGTTGTGTGATCGACAAAAGGATCAATGGCTTGCCTGCAGATCAACTGCGACTTTGGCATCATCTTCACCAGCTCGACTGGTCACCTTGGTTCGACCAAGAACTGCGCCCCGTGTTCGGATCACCATGTTCGGACGAGGGCCTTCATCAAACATCAACTCTGATCTCTATCAAGATCATGGAGGAATCATCCATGGAGCTTGGAGGCTCAACGTCAACATTGCCCTCAAGCGACTGTGCTGTTTTTCTGGACAGCGAACTCGTATCTGCCGCCACCACCTCCTCGAGTATCGCTTTGACGATCCCTTTGGTGGAATTGTGCGGAATAGAGTCTACAACAACCCTGGACAATTTCGTCGAGTTCGATGGAGGAATCTCTGGCAATCCACGATATACAGGAGCCCTGTCAAATCTGGACGGGAATTTGGATGAGTTTAGGGCGTGGTGTCCAGCTTCTAGCTCGGACGTCCTTTGGAAGACCCAACCGTTGATCGACTGCGGAATTCCTATATCTACCACCTCTCCAAATTTCAGCTCGATCCGACCGTCCAAACTCCGGGAACCTTCCAATTAGTGCATCACTTTTCAGATTTGTTTTCTGCACAAAAACGAATCCGACCCGAGTTCATCTTTTTTATGAATGGGATTTCAGACATCCCTTTTGAAGGAAGTTTTGTATAGGATATTGTGTTTTGTTCCCGAACACATCCCACTAACTTTAAGATCTTTTGAACATGATCTTCAACATCATGCGGGTGTCAAACCAGTCCGGCAATATTACTCCACGGCTGCCGACCTGCGCTAAACACGTCGTCACTTTAGCCGAGCTCAACTTCTTCGGATCATCATCTCGGCAAGCCGAACAAGAGTCCGGCATCGCGAAGGATAAATCATCATCAACATCGCCGCCCCACGGATTACATGGAGCGGGCATACCGGCATCGCCGCACGGTCGCTTCATCAAGCCGGCATCGATCACGTCATGACCTGCATCGACAGGGCCGCACTATTGCTTCTTCAAGCTGGTGTCCATCACGCCGCCCTACTTCGACTCATCGGCTGACGTCGAGGCTTCGACATCTCGGCTGGACCGGGGCTTCGCCATCTCTTCATCAACCTACTCCAGACACTTCGGCGTCACTAGCCGACCAGCTCCGTCACGTTAGCTGGGCCGAGGGCTTTGCCTCGGCGAGTCAACCTTTACCAGCATTGTCATGCCGTCGTTTTATCGCCCATCAGGCAATGGGTGTGCGGAGCGAGTCCCAATTTTGGGAATCACCTTCCTTCGGATTGCTACAACAAATAAACCAGGTGCTGTTAATCCCGGTATTTTTTGCTTGTTTGGGTTCATTTTTCCCAAGGAATTATTACTCTGGTTTGTCCATGATATGTACACAGGTCTATCAAATGGTGACCGCATTAACGAGGTCGCGTGGTGGTTCGATCAGTTTCTGTACATAGTCTGGCGAACGCCGCATCCGAAGCTCGGACTGACCTGTGAATTCAGGCTTTGCCATGCCTTTACTACATCATGCCGACGCCCTGCATCGACATTGACTTCGGCGCCAGGCCATATTTCTTCTATTCCTCACTTTGCATAAATTATTTATTATGCAACATTTTTTTTAATTATCATTATTAATATTATCTCCGGTTTGCACTATTTTTTATGCACAGGAAAATGATCCGGAGACTTCGGTGTCACTCTGCCGGTCTGCATTTACCGTGCTATGTCACCACTTCGGCGTGTCGAGCTGTCCGCTCCGCCACCTCGGGACCAGCTTGGGGGATGGAACCTTGCCCCGCATCAAGCTCGGACCGCGTCATCAATACCGAACACATTAACCAGCTAAGTCGCTTTCATGCTCAAAGCTTTAATTTCTAACTTGTGTTTGGTTCGACCAAGCATTATACTTTTTTGGAAAAAAGTTGCTTGTAAAAAAATTCCTTGTCCAAACTTTGTTTGTGACGCATAAATTCAAATACCATGTTTACTTGGGGGCTTCCTTTATGAAGCTTTTCCTGTTGCATATGATTATACTTGTACGACTTCATTCCTTGTTCGTATATTACGCCACAATATGCACCATATTGACTTAAGCGATTTGCAAGCTGGGTTGCCTCGCTCCTGTGTTTACCCCTACATTCCCGATTGTTTGGCTAGGGAGTAAAGGGAGCACCTCTGCGATTGTCACGATCGGGTCGCCCGAGCCGGACCTCAGACTGGGTGAACCCGAAAGCTAGTGCTCTTATAGTTTTCAATGATGGTCGGCACACAAAGGAACTCATGAGTACAAAAAATCTATTGCACAAGTCTCATAATAACAATGAGCACCGAAGAAAGGTATCGGTGGGGGTACTATTTTCTTCGAAGATGCTTCTTACACTTCGCGGTAATATAACATAAGTTCCCTGAGCGCGCTTTGTCTGTTACAGCCTTATGACCTGATTGCCTGGTTATTGGAAACACTGTCGATACTCTCGACAGATGGAGTATGTCACACCCTAGCTAGTCATGCATTAGAGTGTTGCATCATGTTTACTCTTTCATCAGAAACTTGAAATGGGGATGACAGAACCCCCAGTCCCCTCTGAAACCAACTAGGGTTACTAAAATAATTTTTCAATGAACCTGAAATGCCCTTCTAAAATGCCCATCATTTTTGCCTTGGTTCAGAACCTCTGCCAAAAGTGGTGCACATTTTCCTAGGCCATCCTAGGGTTTTTGAATTAAATCATAAATATTTGGATTTGGGCATTTAAAATAATATAAAAAATTTAAATGCTCAAATATCTCCAAACTAAAATGTTTCATGTTGGAAATAATCCAACTATGGGCCAGGAATAGTTTGGTGATTTTTGAAGTTGCCTAGGTATTTTATTAAATTCAACAAAGTTGCAGATATATTAAATAAAAAACAGAAACAGAAAAAAGGGGAAAACTTACCTGTCGCCCACCAGCCAGCCCACCTGGCCGGCCCAGCCCGGCCACCGCTCCAGCGAGCTGCTTGGCTTGCCAGGCAGGCAGCCAAGGTGCTCGGCGGCGGCACCGCAGCTCGCCACGCAGCTGCTCGCCGCCTCGCCGCCTCCCTCGCCCGGCTAACGCCGTGAACCGGCCTCCCTCTCTCCCCCGAACCCCCCAGACACCCCCTCTCCTCTCCAGCTCCTCCCCCTCGCACGCCCCAGCCATGGCCGACGCCATCGCCGCCACCCCCTCGCCGTAGCCACGCCCTCCGTCCACCCCACGCCGTGCCACCGTGTCCAGGAGCTTCGCCGCCGTCCACTTCATCGAGCTAGCCGAGCCCCGTGTGCTCGAGCGGCCCGAGACCACCGCACCGACCTCGCCCGAGCTCGCCGTCGCCGGAGATCCCTTTCAACGCCGTCGCTGCCTCAGCTCGTCCCCGACCCCGCCGGTGGCCTCTACGGGAGCGCTGTGAGCCTAGCTACTCCTCCGACCCTCTCTCTCTCATTCCCGAGCCGTGTAGCCACCGCACGAGGATCACACGCCCGCACCGTCGCGGACCTCGTCGCCGACGTGCTTCCGGCCACACTCCGGCCACAAGATGGTGTCCATCTTGCTCACCGAGTCCCACAGCACCTAGCTAGCCACTCCACGAGCCTCACCGACCCCTCTAGCGCCAAGTTCATCCTCGACCGAACCCCGGTGGCCGCCAAAGTCGTCGCCGGCGCCAACTCCGGCCACCCCGACCCCAACGGACTCCGCCAAGAGCTGCGGTTTGTCCTCAGCTCCACTCCGGTGGTCTCCGCGGTCCATTTGGTGGCCGAAATGGCCAAAACCACTCCCGCCGCCGCGTCGGGCTCGCCGGCGGCTAAACGCCGGCAGCCGACTTTGACTTTGACCACGGGTGGGCCCTGGTTGACTCCCCTGAGTCAATGACAGGTGGGGCCCAGCCCTGCTAATTATACAGGATTAGTTTTAATTAAATCTTAATTAAAATAATCACCCTGACATGCGGGACCCACTGTCAGGTTTGACCCAGACCTGTTCCGTTGACCTGCTGACGTCACACTGACGTCAGGCTGACGCAGTAATTGATTTTCTGGATTTAAATTAAATCAGGAAATTCCAGAATATTATTTAAACTTCAAAAATTCATAACTTTTATTCTGTAACTCCAAATTGGACAAATTATATATGAAAAATGATCAGAAAAATCCAATCTATCCATCTGTACTATTTTCATGCATGATCAAACAAGTTAAATTGATGTTTTAAGCAGAACAAGGAAAAGCACTTTAAAAGGCCATATTTGAATTTGAAATTTGAATCCTTGATTCAAATTTGTTCAAACCCCTCTGGTTTTAGTTGCATTAGCCCAACACACTCATATTGCCATGTTTCATGCATGCATCATATTGTTGCACATTGTTTGGTGATGCTTGTGTATCGATGTCCTTTGCGACAGGTTCTGCCTCCGAGGAGTACCGTGATTACCCTAACGAAGAACCATATCAGTGCATCGAACCATCAGGCAAGCAACCAACCATTTGATCATATCGATACAATCCCATGTTCTCGCTCCTGCTCTCTTTTACTGCATTAAGACAATGCGTTTCAAACTGCTGTGTGCTACGGTAGTTGAACCCATTTCCTCTGCATGACCTGTCATTGCCACAGTAACTAGATGAAACCCACTAGCATGTGTAGGAGTTGATTGAGCCATATGTATGTGTTGTTCCTACCTTGCTATGCCTGCTATGCTTAGAGTCGTGTCAGGTCTGGTTCATCTGGGTGATGGGCTAGAGTGAAATGATTATGTCGGTAATGAGAGTGGTGTGGTGAACACGATTTGGTAAAGGTATCGATGAGAGGCCATGTAGGAGTACATGGTGGGTTGTTTCATTGAAGCCGACCTTAAGCACTGAGATCTGTATGTGTGATTTAAGAATCAGCTACTACCATGCATTGGGCCCGAAACCAATGGACCCTCTCGACTTCTTATTCACCCTAGTTCTCCGTCCAGGAGTTGCAAGTAGTTTCTGGTGTTTGTAGCCTACTGGAGGCCGTGGACAGCGCTGACCGTAGGGGTGGGCTGTGATGCGGTAGGTACGTGGCACGGTGTACCGAATACCCGTTAGGTATCTCGGGAACCCTGTTCACATCGTTCGGGGCCGTATGGGAAACCTCGGCCGGACTCCCTGCGGATGGAACCTGAATAGGCGATAAACCTGGACTGGAGGCTTAGGTGATTAGGTAGGTCGTGGCCGACACCCACGTTGGGCTTCCGCTTGAAGGTTGCCGAGTACATGTCGTGTAAGCGACGGTAAGTGGTGAGAGCGTGTATGAAGAAGTACACCCCTGCAGGGTTAACATGATCTATTCGAATAGCCGCGTCCGCGGTAAAGGACTACTTGGTTGCCTATACAGTTCATAGACAAGTAAATGGAAACTACTAAAAGCCTCAAGATAAGTGTGAGTGCCGAGGATGGCTCTTCCGTAGGAAGACGGAGGTGGATCCTCGGTAGTGTATTGAAGTGGTGAGTAGTGGACTCGTGTGCGCAAAACCATTTCAGTTGGAGTATCGTAGGATAGTCTAGCCAAGAGTCAAAGCTGGCTTGCTGCAATAACTCCACCAACCCTTCTTGATACTATGCATGTATGTAGGATCTGATGTAAGTCTTGCTGAGTACCTTTGTACTCATGTTGCTATAATCTACATTTTTACAGAAGACGCTGCAACCCCTTCTGATGGGTTCTATGTAGACGTTGACATCAACGAGTAGGCTAAAGACCCAGGTGGTGACCCTGAGCTTGTGAGGACCACGTAGTATAGCTAGGCTTTCCAAGCCTCTTTTATTTTACTAGTTGTCTGTACTCAGACAAGTTACTTCCGCTGCTGGTTTGTATGACTGTATGACTTGTATGTTGGGTCGTGAGACCCGTACCTTTGTGTATGTTATGTATGGCTCCCTGAGCCTTAAATAAAGTACTTGTGTCATAGAGTCATGTTGTGATGCTTCGTTGTATTTGCACATATCGAGCATATTGTGTGTATGATTGAAATGCTTGGTATGTGTGGGATCTGACTATCTAGTTGTTTATCTTTAGTAGCCTCTCTTACCGGGAAATGTCTCCTAGTGTTACCGCTGAGCCATGGTAGCTTGCTACTGCTCTGGAACACTTAGGCTGGCCGGCATGTGTCCTTCTTCGTTCCTGTGTCTGTCCCTTCGGGGAAATGTCACGCTTTGAGTACCGGAGTCCTGTTAGCCCGCTACAGCCCGGTTTACCGGAGTCCTGCTAGCCCAGTGCTACAGCCCGGACCCACTTGCTGATGACCGACACGTTCGAAGCTGGGTCATGGATGCCTGTCCCTGTAAGTCTGTGCCACTTTGGGTTTACGACTAGTCATGTCAGCCCGGGCTCCTTATCATATGGATGCTAGCGACACTATCATATACGTGAGCCAAAAGGCGCAAACGGTCCCGGGAAAAGGTAAGACGACACCCGTGGGGATACCGTGCGTGAGGCCGCAAAGTGATATGAGGTGTTACCGGCTAGATCGATGTGACATCGAGTCGGGGTCCTGACAGCGTTGGCATCAGAGCCGGACTGCCTGTAGGTTCTCCAAGCCAAACTGGTCGATGTTGAGTCTAGAAATTCTTTAGTTATATGTAGGGGAATTGTTTGTGGGTTGGAACGTAAGGCTCTTTTTACTCCTTATACCTTATGACTTTCTGATCTGAGTCAGTCCATTCTTCCACCGGGGGTTAAGGAATTAGGATCTATTCTCTCTATCAGGATCACGTGTTACTAATCAGTAGTACCTTATAAGTTTGATGGATACAAGCCTAGTTCAGATCTACTACCACATTATGTTGTTAGAATGGTTTCAGAACTTTGATGTGATGATGTTGAGTGTGTACGAAATCCTTTGTCAAATGTCTCAAATCCTTCTTGAGCATTTACAGCTGTTATGCTGCCGAAATTTTGCTAGAAATTCTAATGCCTTTGCATTATGATTGTGCTTTCAGATGGCCACTCGCGACCTCAATCAAGTGGTTCGCCTGACTCGATGCCTAGATGTACCCGGCCATACTGCTAAGTTGGTCAGGGTAATGACTGAGGCTGGATACCGCTGGTATCCCGAGTACACGGTCGAAGAGCAATTCCGAGATTTTAATCAAAGCCAGTATCTCTGCACTGTCAGGATATTTCCATCTTATCCTGGATCCACCGAGCCTCTTCACTGTTCCTATGGACTCGGGGTTACTATTGAGATGGCTGTGCAGGACGCCGCCTACTCTATGATGACCATTATGCGAGTCAGATCTGGTTTATTTCGGGACTCTGATTTCCGGTATATGCCAGGATCACTTCCGGGAGCACAAGGGTATCTCCAGGCTATCTATGCTGACCCCACTCAGGAGGATTCACGGACTCGCACCACTGCTGAGATGCTCGAGGATAAGGACCGTGAAAATCGGGCCTTGAGGTTAGAGCTCTTCAATACCCGTGCTGACCACTGGGCCACTTTGACTCGGTTCGCACCGGCGGTGCAAGCTGGATATTCAGATATGCGCGATCTCTATCCTGTGAGATCTGCTCTGCCGGACGTGATGGTTTGGCGTGATGTAGGAGGCATCACCCCACCTCGCGGTCCCCGCAGGCCACCGTTTGTTGGTCCAAGGCCTCATCCTAGCCCCTATGGTCCACAAGCTCCGCGAGACCGTCTGTTTCCGGATGATCATGTTGAACTTCCAGGCTATGGAGGTGACTTCTACGAGGACTACTACGGATCAGTCTGAGTTAGTGGTAGTATCACTAGTTCGCACTAGCTGTGTCGTCTATCGTCCCGCGTGACTCGTGGGATATGACCTAGTTTGTACTCTTCCGGAGGTGTAGAAAAATAATGTATAGGAGCTTGGAATGCCTCCGATGAGATGTAATCCTTTTTCACCGTAATAGTACTTTGTTTGGTCTTGTACTAAACCCTGTATGGTGTGTATGACGATGGAATAAAGAAGCAGTTTCTGTATCTACCATGTCATACGGATGATCATCTTGCATTCCGAATTATTCCTTACATTATGTATCCTATGTCGGAATTTTACCATCCTGACTAAATCATTGTCTTGTTACCTAGGATGGTCAACACGCGCGCTAACCCTGCTTCCCAAGAGCAGGCCGAAGGCAGTGAAGCCAGGGATGCAAATCTGCCTCATCCTCCTTCACTAGCCGAGGTTATGATGGAAGCTGAGAGAAACAAGCGGGAGACCAACCGTTTGTTGGAGCGTATTGAACAGAATACAGCACACCATCAGAGGGCTAACGTGGTGTCACTCAGTGATTTTATCAAATTGCATCCACCCACGTTCCACCACTCCGTCGAGCCTCTCGACGCTGATGACTGGCTTCGCAGTATCTCTCACAAACTGCGTTCCGCGCTGGTAGCGGAGGCTGACAAGGTCACCTTTGCTGCATATCATCTTGAAGGCCCCGCCAGTCTATGGTGGGAGAATTATGGAGCTATGCGCCCAGCGGGCCATGTCACTACTTGGGCTGAGTTCAGCGAGGCTTTCCGTGAACATCACATTCCGGAGGGTCTCATGGACCGTAAACGTGAAGAATTTTGCAGTTTCACCCAAGGCCGACTTTCTGTGGATGCCTATAGCAGGGAGTTTGGTAATCTCGCCCGATATGCAACTGAGGAAGTGTCTACTGACGCCAAGAAGCAAGCAAGGTTCCGTAAGGGCCTTAGTCCTGAGCTTCGCCGCGACCTCCGTCTGCATGAGTGCACATCTTTTCAGAAACTTGTCAACAAAGCCATCAGTGCTGAAACTGGTCAGACTGACTATGACGCAACACGCAAGCATGGCCGTGACATGGGTTCCTCATCCGGTGCTGGTCCTCAGAAGCGCCGCGTGTGGGTGCCCAACACCGCCCTGCCACCCAGGTTCACACCGAGGCCATCTTTCCAGGCGCCTCGCCCCGTTCAACAGTCTGCTCCAACCAAGCCCTATGGGGGTCCAACCAATAATGCTCCTCCACGTACCAGTTCTGTGACTTGTTTCAAATGTGGGGAATCTGGTCACTATATGCGTGAGTGTCCCCAGACCAACCCCAATCAATCTGCTAAAGCTGTTGGCCGTGGCAAGCCGACAGGAAAATATTCCACGCCAAGCCGGTCACCGCTTCACGTGGCCATGTCAACTGTATCTCTGCCGAAGAAGCTCAAGAGGATCCCAACGTCGTTCTCGGTACGCTTCTTGTTAATTGCCACCCGGCATCTGTTCTTTTCGATACAGGAGCCTCTCATTCTTTTATATCTGAAAACTATGCTCGCTTGCATAACGTCGCATTCGGTGATATGCCAACCTCTATGGTAATTCAAACTCCGGGATCCAAATGGCAAACCTCTAGAGTAAGCCATGGAAATGAAATCCAAGTCGACAGACTTGTTTTTCTCGCATCTTTGATAGCCCTTAAATCTTCAGATATTAATATCATTTTGGGTATGGACTGGATGTCAGCTCATCAAGCCAAAATTGATTGCTTCTCTAGGACTGTTCAACTCACCCATCCTTCGGGGAAGATAGTCAATGTCTTGACCCGAATAGCCAAGCGACAATTATATTCTCTTAACGCCAGCCCTTGCCAGACCTTGAGGACGTGCCGGTAGTCTGTGACTTCCCGGATGTCTTTCCAGAGGAATTGCCAGGTGTTCCACCTGACAGGGATGTTGAGTTCGTAATAGACCTCATTCCCGGAACCGTTCCGATTGCTAGAAGACCCTATAAGATGGCACCCCTAGAACTAGCCGAGCTTAAGAAACAACTCGATGAATCCTTGAAAAAGGGTTTCATCCGCCCTAGTTCATCTCCGTGGGCTTGCCCCGTCCTATTCGTCAAGAAGAAGGATGGTACGGACCGGATGGTTGTAGATTACCGACCTGTCAATTTGGTCACAATCAAGAACAAATATCCACTTCCCAGGATCAACGACCTGTATGATCAGCTCGCTGGATCCTCAGTCTTCTCCAAGATGGATTTGAGGTTGGGCTACCATCAAATCAAAATCAGAAACGGGGACATTCCTAAAACGGCCTTTGTTACTCGTTATGGCCAATACGAGTACACCGTCATGTCCTTCGGTTTAACCAACGCTCCAGCCACCTTTTCTCGGTTAATGAACTCAATCTTCATGGAGTATTTGGATAAATTCGTCGTAGTTTATCTCGATGATATACTCATCTACTCCAAGAACGAGGAAGAACATGCCGAACATTTAAGGCTAGTGTTGAAGAAACTTCGAGAGCATCGCCTTTATGCCAAATTTTCTAAATGTGAATTCTGGTTGTCAGAAGTGACCTATCTGGGTCATGTAATATCTGGTAAAGGTATTGCTGTTAACCCTGAGCGAGTTCAAGCCGTCCTTAATTGGACTCCACCTGAATCGGTCAAGCAAGTTCGGAGTTTTCTAGGCTTAGCGAGCTATTGCCGTCGCTTTGTCGAGAACTTTTCCAAAGTTGCTAAACCTCTAACCGAACTCCTCAAGAAAGATAAGAAGTTCGAATGGACTCCACAATGTGAGCACAGCTTTCAGGAACTGAAAAGACGCCTGACCTCTGCTCCCGTGCTGGTACCGCCAGACTTCTCCAAGGACTTCGTTATCTACTGCGACGCCTCGCGACAAGGACTAGGTTGCATTCTCATGCAAGATCGACACGTAATTGCTTACGCTTCACGGCAATTGCACCCACATGAGGAGAATTATCCTACTCATGATCTAGAGCTTGCAGCCGTAGTCTATGCACTTAAGACCTGGCGACATTACCTCCTCGGTAATCGTTGCGAAATATTCACTGATCACCAAAGTCTGAAGTACATTTTCACCCAACCGGATTTGAATCTCAGGCAGAGACGTTGGGTTGAATTGATCACAGACTTCGACTTAGGAATAACCTACACCCCAGGGAAAGCCAACGTCATGGCTGATGCGCTAAGTCGTAAATCTTATTGTAACAACCTGATGTTACAACAAAGTCAACCGCTTCTCCATGAGGAATTTCGGAAACTTAACCTTCACATTGTACCTCAAGGTTTTCTTTCCACCTTGGTGGCAAAACCTACCCTTACGGATCAAATTATCAAAGCACAGAAGGTAGATCCGGGAATCTCCCGCATCAAGAGGAACATTCAGAAAGGAATTGCGGATTGTTTCTCCATTAATGATCAAGGAGTCGTATACTTCGGGAATCGACTAGTGGTTCCCAAAGTGCGCAACCTAAGGCGATTAATCCTTAAGGAAGCTCATGAATCTCCTCTCACCATTCATCCCGGTAGTACTAAAATGTATCAGGACCTACGCCAGAGGTTCTGGTGGACTAGGATGAAGAGAGAAATTGCTCAGTATATTGCAAATTGCGACGTCTGTCGTCGTGTAAAAGCAGAGCATCAACGGCCTGCTGGCACCTCTTCAACCCTTAGCTATTCCTGAATGGAAATGGGATAAAATTAGTATGGATTTCATTACCGGTTTTCCCAGGACCAAGAGAGGGAATAATGCTATTTTCGTCGTGGTCGATCGTCTTTCCAAAGTAGCCCATTTCTTACCTGTTCGTGAGAGTATAACCGCTAGTCAGCTGGCAGATTTGTACATCTCCCGAATAGTGTCTCTCCATGGTGTTCCTTTGGAAATTAACTCGGATCGAGGAAGTCTTTTCACCTCTCGATTTTGGGAAAGTTTCCAAAATGCTATGGGAACCCGTCTCTCCTTTAGCACCGCTTTCCACCCTCAGTCGAGTGGTCAAGTGGAACGCGTCAACCAAATTCTAGAAGACATGCTTCGAGCCTCTGTTATCTCTTTCGGAATGGACTGGGAGAAGTGCCTTCCATTTGCCGAATTCGCCTACAACAACATCTATCAATCTAGCTTGGGTAAAGCCCCTTTTGAAGTTCTCTATGGACGACGATGTCGAACACCCCTTAACTGGTCAGAGACCGGGGAAAGACAATTCTTTGGCCCGGATATGATTCAGGAAGCAGAAGAACAAGTTCGTATCGTTCGTGAAAAGTTGAAAACAGCCCAATCTCGTCAAAAGAGTCAATATGACCGAAAACATAGGGCTATGACTTTCGAAGTTGACGAGAAGGCTTATCTTCGGGTCACCCCTCTGAAGGGAACACATCGTTTCGGTATCAAAGGCAAATTGGCTCCTCGTTACATTGGACCTTTTCGCATTCTCGCCAAACGAGGAGAAGTTGCCTACCAGTTGGAACTACCTCCGCACCTCTCCAGAGTTCACGATGTCTTCCACGTTTCTCAACTTAGGTGTTGCTTCTCGGATCCTATCCGTGGAGTGGACCACGAAAAGCTTGATCTCCAAGATGATCTTACATACCGAGAGTACCCCATTCGTATCCTCGATCAGGCCGAACGTACCACGCGACGTCATAATATCAAGTTTCTCAAGGTTCAATGGTCGCACCATTCTGAGGATGAAGCAACTTGGGAAAGGGAGGATCGTCTTCGACTTGAATATCCCGCCTTCTTCCCGGAGGAACCCAAATCTCGGGACGAGATTCTTTGAGTGGGGGTGAGTTGTCACACCCTAGCTAGTCATGCATTAGAGTGTTGCATCATGTTTACTCTTTCATCAGAAACTTGAAATGGGGATGACAGAACCCCCAGTCCCCTCTGAAACCAACTAGGGTTACTAAAATAATTTTTCAATGAACCTGAAATGCCCTTCTAAAATGCCCATCATTTTTGCCTTGGTTCAGAACCTCTGCCAAAAGTGGTGCACATTTTCCTAGGCCATCCTAGGGTTTTTGAATTAAATCATAAATATTTGGATTTGGGCATTTAAAATAATATAAAAAATTTAAATGCTCAAATATCTCCAAACTAAAATGTTTCATGTTGGAAATAATCCAACTATGGGCCAGGAATAGTTTGGTGATTTTTGAAGTTGCCTAGGTATTTTATTAAATTCAACAAAGTTGCAGATATATTAAATAAAAAACAGAAACAGAAAAAAGGGGGAAACTTACCTGTCGCCCACCAGCCAGCCCACCTGGCCGGCCCAGCCCGGCCACCGCTCCAGCGAGCTGCTTGGCTTGCCAGGCAGGTAGCCAAGGTACTCGGTGGCGGCACCGCAGCTCGCCACGCAGCTGCTCGCCGCCTCGCCGCCTCCCTCGCCCGGCTAACGCCGTGAACCGGCCTCCCTCTCTCCCTCGAACCCCCAAGACACCCCCTCTCCTCTCCAGCTCCTCCCCCTCGCACGCCCCAGCCATGGCCGACGCCATCGCCGCCACCCCCTTGCCGTAGCCACGCCCTCCGTCCACCCCACGCCGTGCCACCGTGTCCAGGAGCTTCGCCGCCGTCCACTTCATCGAGCTAGCCGAGCCCCGTGTGCTCGAGCGGCCCGAGACCACCGCACCGACCTCGCCCGAGCTCGCCGTCGCCGGAGATCCCTTTCAACGCCGTCGCTGCCTCAGCTCGTCCCCGACCCCGCCGGTGGCCTCTACGGGAGCGCTGTGAGCCTAGCTACTCCTCCGACCCTCTCTCTCTCATTCCCGAGCCGTGTAGCCACCGCACGAGGATCACACGCCCGCGCCGTCGCGGACCTCGTCGCCGACGTGCTTCCGGCCACACTCCGGCCACAAGATGGTGTCCATCTTGCTCACCGAGTCCCACAGCACCTAGCTAGCCACTCCACGAGCCTCACCGACCCCTCTAGCGCCAAGTTCATCCTCGACCGAACCCCGGTGGCCGCCAAAGTCGTCGCCGGCGCCAACTCCGGCCACCCCGACCCCAACGGACTCCGCCAAGAGCTGCGGTTTGTCCTCAGCTCCACTCCGGTGGTCTCCGCGGTCCATTTGGTGGCCGAAATGGCCAAAACCACTCCCGCCGCCGCGTCGGGCTCGCCGGCGGCTAAACGCCGGCAGCCGACTTTGACTTTGACCACGGGTGGGCCCTGGTTGACTCCCCTGAGTCAATGACAGGTGGGGCCCAGCCCTGCTAATTATACAGGATTAGTTTTAATTAAATCTTAATTAAAATAATCACCCTGACATGCGGGACCCACTGTCAGGTTTGACCCAGACCTGTTCCGTTGACCTGCTGACGTCACACTGACGTCAGGCTGACGCAGTAATTGATTTTCTGGATTTAAATTAAATCAGGAAATTCCAGAATATTATTTAAACTTCAAAAATTCATAACTTTTATTCTGTAACTCCAAATTGGACAAATTATATATGAAAAATGATCAGAAAAATCCAATCTATCCATCTGTACTATTTTCATGCATGATCAAACAAGTTAAATTGATGTTTTAAGCAGAACAAGGAAAAGCACTTTAAAAGACCATATTTGAATTTGAAATTTGAATCCTTGATTCAAATTTGTTCAAACCCCTCTGGTTTTAGTTGCATTAGCCCAACACACTCATATTGCCATGTTTCATGCATGCATCATATTGTTGCACATTGTTTGGTGATGCTTGTGTATCGATGTCCTTTGCGACAGGTTCTGCCTCCGAGGAGTACCGTGATTACCCTAACGAAGAACCATATCAGTGCATCGAACCATCAGGCAAGCAACCAACCATTTGATCATATCGATACAATCCCACGTTCTCGCTCCTGCTCTCTTTTACTGCATTAAGACAACGCGTTTCAAACTGCTGTGTGCTACGGTAGTTGAACCCATTTCCTCTGCATGACCTGTCATTGCCACAGTAACTAGATGAAACCCACTAGCATGTGTAGGAGTTGATTGAGCCCTATGTATGTGTTGTTCCTACCTTGCTATGCCTGCTATGCTTAGAGTCGTGTCAGGTCTGGTTCATCTGGGTGATGGGCTAGAGTGAAATGATTATGTCGGTAATGAGAGTGGTGTGGTGAACACGATTTGGTAAAGGTATCGATGAGAGGCCATGTAGGAGTACATGGTGGGTTGTTTCATTGAAGCCGACCTTAAGCACTGAGATCTGTATGTGTGATTTAAGAATCAGCTACTACCATGCATTGGGCCCGAAACCAATGGACCCTCTCGACTTCTTATTCACCCTAGTTCTCCGTCCAGGAGTTGCAAGTAGTTTCTGGTGTTTGTAGCCTACTGGAGGCCGTGGACAGCGCTGACCGTAGGGGTGGGCTGTGATGCGGTAGGTACGTGGCACGGTGTACCGAATACCCGTTAGGTATCTCGGGAACCCTGTTCACATCGTTCGGGGCCGTATGGGAAACCTCGGCCGGACTCCCTGCGGATGGAACCCGAATAGGCGATAAACCTGGACTGGAGGCTTAGGTGATTAGGTAGGTCGTGGCCGACACCCACGTTGGGCTTCCGCTTGAAGGTTGCCGAGTACATGTCGTGTAAGCGACGGTAAGTGGTGAGAGCGTGTATGAAGAAGTACACCCCTGCAGGGTTAACATGATCTATTCGAATAGCCGCGTCCGCGGTAAAGGACTACTTGGTTGCCTATACAGTTCATAGACAAGTAAATGGAAACTGCTAAAAGCCTCAAGATAAGTGTGAGTGCCGAGGATGGCTCTTCCGTAGGAAGACGGAGGTGGATCCTCGGTAGTGTATTGAAGTGGTGAGTAGTGGACTCGTGTGCGCAAAACCATTTCAGTTGGAGTATCGTAGGATAGTCTAGCCAAGAGTCAAAGCTGGCTTGCTGCAATAACTCCACCAACCCTTCTTGATACTATGCATGTATGTAGGATCTGATGTAAGTCTTGCTGAGTACCTTTGTACTCATGTTGCTATAATCTACATTTTTACAGAAGACGCTGCAACCCCTTCTGATGGGTTCTATGTAGACGTTGACATCAACGAGTAGGCTAAAGACCCAGGTGGTGACCCTGAGCTTGTGGAGGACCACGTAGTATAGTTAGGCTTTCCAAGCCTCTTTTATTTTACTAGTTGTCTGTACTCAGACAAGTTACTTCCGCTGCTGGTTTGTATGACTGTATGACTTGTATGTGGGGTCGTGAGACCCGTACCTTTGTGTATGTTATGTATGGCTCCCTGAGCCTTAAATAAAATACTTGTGTCATAGAGTCATGTTGTGATGCTTCGTTGTATTTGCACATATCGAGCATATTGTGTGTATGATTGAAATGCTTGGTATGTGTGGGATCTGACTATCTAGTTGTTTATCTTTAGTAGCCTCTCTTACCGGGAAATGTCTCCTAGTGTTACCGCTGAGCCATGGTAGCTTGCTACTGCTCTGGAACACTTAGGCTGGCCGGCATGTGTCCTTCTTCGTTCCTGTGTCTGTCCCTTCGGGGAAATGTCACGCTTTGAGTACCGGAGTCCTGTTAGCCCGCTACAGCCCGGTTTACCGGAGTCCTGCTAGCCCAGTGCTACAGCCCGGACCCACTTGCTGATGACCGACACGTTCGAAGCTGGGTCATGGATGCCTGTCCCTGTAAGTCCGTGCCACTTTGGGTTTACGACTAGTCATGTCAGCCCGGGCTCCTTATCATATGGATGCTAGCGACACTATCATATACGTGAGCCAAAAGGCGCAAACGGTCCCGGGAAAAGGTAAGACGACACCCGTGGGGATACCGTGCGTGAGGCCGCAAAGTGATATGAGGTGTTACCGGCTAGATCGATGTGACATCGAGTCGGGGTCCTGACAGAGTACATAACACTTTTCGGTCCTTGACCGAAGAGGGAGAAGCCGACGGTCGGTTAAGACACATTTAAAGTTCGGTTGAACATAGATATGATATAAGTACTTCGGTACATGCAATCATTCTTCTACCCAAGTCACTTGGGGGCTCTTAAGTTTATTTGAGCCGTTTTATAATAAGTGTTCTTCTTCTTAGTCCTTGCAAAGTTTTATTATTATTATTTATCACTCCTTTTTTCGACGCGAGTGTGCGGTCACTAGCCGGGGAGCCTAATTTCTCTCTCAAAGCCGCTAGAGTTTAGTTTGCTAAACTGGCCTAATGAGAAGTACTCCGCCCTCGAGATAGGAGGTTGAAGCCATACGCTGACCCGCTCGAAGTCTTGAGATAGGATGTATCATGTTAAAGCATGACAGAAGCACTTCCTTTTTTAAGACCAATTTTCAAATTGGCACCGAACACTTGATCTTGTTCGGATGTCATGCTTTTACTGACGTTTCTTGGTTTTCCAAGCTTTTTGGCACTTTTAAACTATTTGTGCTTTTCCAGCATTAGTCTCGCAATGCAACGCCGGGCACCTTTAGGGATTCGGCAAAAAAATTCTCAGATATTGCTATATATGCATCGGTTTCGAATTGTGTCTTCGGTCAATAGTTGGGTTGCCCGGCTCCTGCACTTGCTTCCTACGTTTCGTTTTGTTCGGCTAGGCGTGCAAAGGGAGAACCATTGTGATTGTGCTTCCAGCTCACATGGTTAAGCACCTCAGTGGAGAAAGCCGAAAACTGACTGTCACAATAAGCGTAAACTGGTCAGTGATCCAATGACTATGTTAAAAGATGGGCCGTTCATAACATTGGCCGAAGTGTTTACGGCTTGACCCCGACTATCGCCGAACACTACCAGGGGCTATTAACTGGCCTCCCAAACTAAATCCTCGATATTTTGCTCTTACATTAGAGCTGAGGTTTAATGATCATGCTTAGCATGACAACCCAAAGAAAGGAACCGATAGTAGGACTATTTTCTTTGGAAGACATTTCTTCTGTTAAACAGTAATATAACATATCTCTCTGCGTACCTTTGTTTATAAAACCGTATGGCCAGATTACCTTGTTTGTTGTAAATCTTCGCCCTCATAAAGGCTTTATAAAGTAGGACAAACACTCCTCGGCTACTGGCCGAGGAGGTGGAAGCCGATGGTCGGTCAACAAAGTTTTGTACAATGCGGATCCGAGCATTAATGACGTAAAGTACTTGGATATATAGAATCATTACACATAATTTGTGATTTTACTATGGATATTGATCCTTAATTCGGCCACCCGTGCCCACATTAAGGCTCGGGGGCTACTGGGCTTCGGGCTTATTATTTACAAATATTAAAGGGGCACATCGATCCCCTGATCTGGTGTTGCCACCCGACCAGTGTCTTGGGGGCTACTGCATTGCTTGTCCAATGCAGAAAATTTTATGTGCAATATAGTTTCCGAGGAGATTTTGATCCTCAGGTTGGTCGGCTGCACCCAACCTGAGTCTCGAGGACTGAGCACGCCGCTTTTAGTGTCCCAAAGTATTCTGCCGAGCTAGGACTTGATCCTCAGGTCGATTCTGCAAATCAACATGAGTCTCAGCGGCCACTGGGATCAGCGGTCTTACGTCATCCTTCATGTGCATCTCGGGTTTTAGACCGATACACGCCTTGAGGGTTACTAGCTATATATCTCGGCAGAGAATAAATTGCACCAATAAAAAATATTGACAAAAAATCAGCCCATAGTCGGGGTGGTGCACCACCTCGGAAGCAGTCCGGCATAAAGCTCGGGCGCTAGTGGCTGGCTCCATAGAGGGCATTTCCGGCATTAAGCTCGGCTAAACTCCTTCAACTTTTTTGAACCAAGGTGATATGACACCTCGGATATAGTCCGGTGTTGGAGCTTGGACACAGTCCGGCGTTGGAGCTCGGATACATTCCGGCATTGGAGCTCGGAAAGCAGTCCGGTGTTGGTGCTCGGCTACAAAAGATACCTCTAATGCAGTCCAGCGTTGGAGCTCGGACGCAAGAGGACACTGCCTCCCGGGAACAACTTCAAACCCGAGGTGTGGCATAAAAATAACAAGGCATTGATAAAGGCCGGAAACTTAAAGGGGCTCCTCGGATACCCGACGTGTAAACCCGTCGAATGCATTTCGGCGACCCTCAAGATCGAAGATAAAGAAGATTTGTTGAACCAGTTTTCAAGACCGACGACTGAAGATGAAGAACAGTTCAGAAGAATCGAGGAGCGTCCCTAACTTGAAGACCGGTTCAGGGGGCTACTAACGGTGTCCTGGACTAGGGGGTACTCAACGCGTCATCTCTCGATCTGATAGATTGGGCCGAGGACCCCCGTGGCCGTATACTCATGGGCCAGTTCGTACAGCTGCCGCATACAAGGAAGATTCCACAAGACTTGGCGATCAAGACAAGGACTTCTCCCCACCGGCGTATTCGGCTAGGACTCTTGTTAACCTAGGCCTCTGGTGCATTATATAAACCAGGGCCAGGATAGTCGATAGACAACATATACAACAATCATACCATAGGCTAGCTTCTAGGCTTTAGCCTCCTTGATCTCGTGGTAGATCTACTCTTGTACTACCCATATCATCAATATTAATCAAGCAGGAGTAGGGTTTTACCTCCATCGAGAGAGCCCGAACCTGGGTAAAAACATCATGTCCCTTGTCTCCTGTTACCATCCGCCTAGACACACAGTTCGGGACCCCCTACCCGAGATCCGCCGGTTTTGACACCGACAGGGTGTATTCTATTAAGTATCCGGTTCTAGTTGTCATAAGGTCAAGGTACAACTCCAAGTCGTCCTATTACCGAAGGTCACGGCTATTCGAATAGATTAACTTCCCTGCAGGGGTGCACCACATTTGTCCGGACACACTTTTCTGGGTCATGCCCTGCCTCGGAAGATCAACACGTCGCAGCCCTACCTAGGCACAACAGAGAGGTCAGCACGCTGGTCTAAACCCTATGCGCGCAAGGGTCTGGGCCCATCGCCCATTGCACACCTGCACATTGCGTACGCGGCCGGTGAGCAGACCTAGCAACCTCCATGACAAAGGAAGTTGCGTTATGCGGTCCAAACCGACGCGTGCCGCTCAGTCGCTGACATCACGAAGGCTTCGGCTGATACCACGACGTCGAGTGCCCATAACTGTTCCCACGTAGTTGGTTAGTGTGTATAGGCTAGTAGCTAGACTCAGATCAAATACCAAGATCTCGTTAAGCGTGTTATCTTGAAGTAACCACGAACGCCGACCAGGGCCAGGCCCACCTCTCACCTGGGTGGTCTCAACCTGCCCTGTCGCTCCGCCACAAAGACCCACACAGAGGGCCGTCGATAAAGTATGTCCTTCCATCCCCTAATTCGTGAATCAACCGCGGGTACTCAACGAGCCGACCCAACTTTAGTCAAAACATATATCATGTGTAATAGGTATAGTATATACCCATGATCAACACCCGACGTGATCACGGCCCAATAGTATAGCATGGCAGACAGACAAGAATGTAGGGCCACTGATGATAACTAGCATCCTATACTAAGAATTTAGGATTGCAGGTAAGGTATCAACAGTTGTTGCAGCAATGACAGCCTATGCATCAGAATAGGATTAACGAAAAGCAGTAACATGCTACATTACTCTAATGCAGGCAGTAGAGAGAAGAGTAGGCAATATCTGGTGATCAAGGGGGGAGGGGTTGCCTGGTTGCTCTGGCAAGGAGGGGTCTTCGGTGACGTAATCGTACTCGGTGGCATCAGCGCTGGTCTCGGGGTCTACCGGAGAAGGAGAGGGGAAAGAAACAGTAAATACAGAGCAAACAAAGCATCACAAAATATAACAAGGCAATACATGGTGCCAGGGTGATCTAACGCAGGGATGGGTGATACCGATGAAGGGGGGAAACATCTGGGAAAGTATTCCCGGTGTTTCGCGTTTTCGGACAGATGAATCGGAGGGGGAAAGTTGCATGTTCGCTATGCTAGGGATGTGTGACGGACGAACGGGCTAAGTATCCGGATTCGTCTCGTCGTTCTGAGCAACTTTCATGTACAAAGTTTTTCCATCCGAGCTACGGTTTATTTTATATTGATTTTAAAAGATTTAAATCATTTTCTGAATTTCTGGAATTTACTTAATTCGAATATATATTAAATACTATGTGCTAGGTGTACACAGAGAAGTGTACACAACAATGGCACTACATGCTGATAGGTGGGGTCAGCCTGCTGAGTCAACAGGTCAACCGTTGACTAGTTGACTGGTAAACAGGTCAACAGGAGGCCCACGTGTCATAGACTGGGACAAGCCCAGTCAGCAGGTTGACTAGTCAAACTGACCAGTGGGTCCTGGTTGTCATTGACTAACTAACTGTTTAGTTAGAATAATTAGCAGGTTAATTAGGTTTAATAGTTAGTTAACAGAATTAATTAAGTTAATTAATTTTTAATTAATTAATATTTTCATTAATTTTAATTATTTTTAATTAATTCTCCCTTTTTATAACGTTATGGGGCCGTGGGGCCCCCGTGTCATAGGGCCAAGGGCCTATCAGGTTCGGGTGCTAACAGGCGACGGGTGTGCAGGCGAGGGCTGCCCCGGGCGCAGCTGGCGAGCAACGTCGTGGCCGTGGGAGCACGCCGTGAGCATGGACAAAGGCGGCGTGACCAGGTGATGGTAGGCGGCAGAGCGAGGAGGGTTGCGAGAGGCCGTGCGGGCGTAGGGCAACGCGCAAGCGAGGGCCGCGGGCGACAGCGAGCGGGCGCCGGTAGCTGCGATGTGAGGGCGCGTCCAGCACGTGAACGGCGCGGGGTGTCCGTGGTCGCAGCGGGGCGCGCCGTGGCCGACTGTGGCGGGAATAGGGGAAAGGGGGTTTGACGGAACGGGTCGGGAACCTCACTGGCGTTGCCGGGTAGAGGGGGCGGCGTGGCCTGGGGAGGCCGACGAGGAAGCGAGTCAGGGAGGCGACAGAGAGGGCGGCGGAGAGATCGACGACGGAAGCGGGGTCGCATCATGGCCGACGCCAGCCGCGTAGTTGGAGACGAGGACGAGGACGGAGAGGCGGGCGCTGGCGACGAGGTAGCTCTGGTTGGCGGCGAGCAGCGATGGCGGCCCGAGGTGGCTCTGATGATGGGGTTGGAGGCGCGGTCACGTGGTGACGGTAGGTGAGGCCGATGGCGTGCGGCGAAGGAGCTGTGGGGGCGGGGCAGTCCAGCGACTACGGGGCATGTCGGGTTGGGCGCCAAAGTCAGGCTCGGGGGCGACGGGATCAGGGGGCGTGTGTTGGGGCGCCCCCGATCCAGATCGCGCGGCGGAGGGGAATGGGGATAGTGGGGGTGGATCGGGGGGAGGAGAGAGTGGGTTGGGTTAGGGTTACCATGTAGTGGGGGGTAGATGTAAGCGGGGTGGGCCGGCGTGGTGGAAGGCCTGGTCGGCCAGCTTGGCCATTTGGCCCCGGGGGGCTCTTTCCCTCTTTTTTTGTTAACCTTTTATGTTTCCTATTAGTTCCATTTTATTTTATTTATAGTTTTGTAAAATATGATTCTAGTCCCAAAATTAGTAATAGTAAGTATGCCACTACCACAAATAATTTGGCACTCCAATTAATTAGTTCGCATATTTTTACTAATGAAAAGCATTTGAAAATATGTTTTAGTTGTTGTTTTATTTATTTTTGCACACTTAAACACTTCATAAAAAGATGATTTCTCCACCAACATGTTCTACGGGTTATCTGCCAAAGTCTGAACATTTTAGTTTTCATGTTTGACAAATTTGAATTTTTTACATTAAAACATAATTTGAATTTGGACCGGACTCGAACCAAGGCGAGTTTAGCAACAGTAACCGAGGTGATGTGGCATCATTATCAGAGGTTCACTGTAGCTTAATTATCTGGGAGTCACAATTCTCCTCCACTACAAGAAATCTCGTCCCGAGATTTTAAGAGGTGGAGTAAGGGGAAAGATCTGGTTACGAAATTCTAACGAATGTTGTCAGTTTTGGTTGCTCTTCTTGAAGAGGTCGATCCATTACATTGATGTCTTTATCTCTCTAGTTCAGGTCATCATGGTGAAGTCGTCCTTTTCTTCGGGAACTGCAACGTACTTACGAAAAGGTAAGGGGCATCTCAGCTACGATAGAAAGCTTAGGAGGGAAACAATCTGGGGTTAACCCATGAATGAGCATAAGATTATCTCTCGAGTTGAACATATAAAATACATCAAGAGTAAGGTACAAAGGTACAATAAGAGGTTCCAAGCGGATAGATAGTTGCTCGAAGTCCGAACCAGAGTGAGAAAAGGGGTTCAGAGCAGCGAGAGTAAGTATTGCGTATGATACCAGAATAGAGCACTAGGAAGGTGGCGGGTGAATTAAATACGAAGCCAAACGTGAGGAATAACCATTAGAAACAGGTTTGAACAGGAGAGTCGGGTTTCGATCCTATGGAACTGTGGGTCATGGGCCCACCATGTGGGTTAAAAGTATGAAGGGTGGTGACATCTTGCGTGATCATGTATGCAAGGCATGTCAGAGGATTGCATGCCATTTATGTCGGCAACAACATCGGTACCAAGAGCGAGGGACGAAGAGAACCATTTTCCTGCTCGTTGAAACGAGGCGGACCTAAAGGCAAAGTTCTCGTCCATCGGTGGCTACTGGAATGTCATCAACAATAGTAACAGGGTCTTGCTGATAGAATTGTACACCGAGGTGTTTACATAAGCAGGAGAATATTACTACTTAGATCATATAGATCACAAGAAACATTAAACCAATCGATGGGAAGGAAAATATGATTATCATATTAAATAGAACAATGGAAAGGAAAATGTAGACCATGATATCCTTCCCAAGGACAAGCAGAGCATGATATCGATGACAAGATATAATGTAGAAAACTCTTTAGGTAGGGGAGAGAAATTTCATGACATTACCATACAGCGGTGTTTGGATAATTGAGCAGGAAACATTTAGCATTGGGCTTCAAATGTTCTTATTGATGTTAGAGTACCACAGTCATGCTTCGAGGTAGCGTTGACATGGTCTCCAAGCAAAGGTCAGACTCTGGATACACGAAGGATCCATCAGGAACATCTTGTAGAATAAGTCTTACAATTTCCTCATGGAAGAATGGATAATCTTGTAGAAAAGGAAACTATAACAATAGGTCCTCCGGCCAGGTGTGCTAGGCATGACATCACCTTACCGGGTCATATAATGATCAATGTTATAACCCTTGAAAATATGTTCCAACCATCATATCTGACCGAGATTCAGATCCGATTGGTGTCAGGATACCTCAGACTTAGGATGCCTGAGAAGAAAAGGTGCAACACAAATTTACGAGGTGACATTGTAAGATTCTCAGGAAATGAACTATGGAAGTGAGTTCCAAAACAAGAGTTCATCATTAACCCAAGGATAGGATGAGGAGGTGGTTGAAGGACTCAACGATAATTCATTGAGATTTCCAAAAGATGGATTTCCATGATTATGTGAACAAGGAGATAACATTTGACAGATCAAATGATATAATGATGTCTGCTCAAGAAAACATACACAATTTAAACATTGGTTGAAAAGTGCACCCGAAAATCTGGACTAGGTAGCACGATCAATGTTTGAATGATGATCAGTGAGCAATAGGCTTAGAATGAAGCTATCGACCATTAACGTCAAAGCAATAGGGTTGCTAGAATTTTTGAATTTAACATATCACAGACCATTTGTTGGTCTTCCGTTTAGAAACAACATGAGAAAGAATGGCGATGGTGAGAAGTATCACTATACCAAGAATTCTTAAGAGGTGGTGAAACTCTCACGACATTCTTGACATAAAAGATGGTAATACTCCAAGGTAAAGAACAAGTGCTACATAGCAAGGATCTCAAGGTATAACACGAAACACAAACAAGTTTGTGTTGAACAGAAGGCAATAAAGTGGTCGATCATAACACAAATCATCAAGGGCAAGGATGGTACTTATCATTGTGAATTTGATTGCTATTCTGGAAGGAGTCAAAATATTGATGATGACCACGACAAATTTTGTCAAGAGGATTCACGAAGAAGCAATCGAACAATGATTGCATCAAGCAAAAGGAGTGTTGTAGCAAAATATTATTGGAACCACAGATACGTCTCCAACTCGGAATCAAGCTTGTTGTTCAAGGCGAAATGATATGACGAGGAAAATTGGCGTAAGCTTAGCTCATCTTTGAAAATTGTGCTCCGGGAAGAAGGACCAGGTAGCACAGTAAAATTTAGCACAATAATGTTATAGCCGAGTAGGCTAGGAATGACGCGATCGAGTTCAAACTCGTAAGTAATGAAGGTTACCAAGGTCGTTTAATCGCGGTGCGGACTCAATTCAGTTATTGATGGCTTTGAGTGTTTAATAACTCGGAGCTCATGAAAAATTGGAATCAGTGCGAATGTAGTACTTGATGAAAGAGCTCATAAGAAGATACCAGGGGGTATAAGAAGATACCAGGGGGTAATACTCAATGACAGATCAACGTATAGGTTGTACTGGGGTAGTGCTCCGTGGAAGGCAAGTGCTTAAACTTGCACAAGAAATGGTATTTATAGTAGTACATGGTCGGAACCACGATTGCAAAAGGTAGATTCCAGATATAAGATGAACTTATACGAAGTTTTAATGATCTGATCTACATCATGTCCATGGGCATGAACACAAGGTTCAAGGTCGACTCCCACTTCTTTAATGCATAACCTTTCATTCACTTCTCGTTTACGAAGAAGTTGTATGGTAGAAAAATATCTGGTAAAACACCAGAAGGGTATGACTTGTGAAAACCTTTGGTTCACATAGATTAGGGGAAGGCATAGGTTCAACCCATAGGGGCATCTTTGGAACATATATTACAAACTTCAGGAGTAAATAACACAAGCTCGAAAGTAGAGCATGGTTGACAAGGCAGAGGATGCAATTTACCAAAGGCATTATATACCTGTGGAAAGGCTCACAAGGTTATTGAATATTAAGGACGATGTCGGATGAAATCCAACAATGGATCTGACAATCCACAATGGAGCTGATGTGAGTATTGGTACTCTACCAGAAGAAGAAAGAATGCAAGGGGATCAGATGATATAAACAACTAACCAACTCAAGGCTCAATTGCACAAGAATTATGATTCCAAGTCAAGGGATCAGAAGCAACACTCTAATTAGGGATGGATAAGTTGAATACTCCTAGAGGTACAATCGTCGGCAATTTGTTTGGTCGAGAACCAACTCATGTTTAAAATGACATCTGAGCCAGAAGGATGAATTCTAGGATCCGACTGAGGATTGCAAGCATTCACAACTTATTGAATCAATGGACTCAAAATGATAATGACAAAGGATGCCAACAAGATTACTTATGGGGTTAACCATAATGCAGCAAGCGAGAATTTCAAGAGCAATAAACTGTTGAGGATTTTCGGAAGATCGAATAGTATTTCAAAGACCTTTCTGAAACACATGAACAACTGGGGATGAGCGATACTTGGTAAGTGTGAGGAATTATCCGTAGGGGTATTGAGGTGGCAACGATCTGCAAGGCAGTAGGCACAAGTATTCTCGAAACAATAGAGAGAAATTTGTGGTACCTTGTAATAACAAGATCAACGGGGAATGATTGTATGAATGGCAAGTGTATGTAGTTATCCATAAGGATACGATGGTAGGGAATTGCAAAGACGATAGGTACAAGTGTCTCGGGAGAACTCGGAATCTTCTGGAGCGGTAGATGATCGTCTGTAATAAGGGGCTCTCCGGAAGAAAGTAACTACGAGAACCTAAAGTTAGAGTTAGCAAAATCTTTTAACCCGAATAGAAAAGAGATCGGAGTCCCAGAGTATAGACGAGGAATAAAAGATCCTAATACCACCCAAATTGCGACGTGGGCCCGTAAGGCACACATCCATGTTAGTAAAAGTTTTTGTAATGTCTAGACTCGACTTCGGCCAAGGAGTGTGGAAGGGGGATTCCTACAGGCAGTCGACTCTGATACCAACTTGTGACGCCCCCGATTTGACTGTACACTAATCGTACACGCAAACATGTACGATCAAGATCAGGGACTCACGGGAAGATATCACAGCACAACTCTACAAATAAAATAAGTCATACAAGCATCAAATTACAAGTCAGGAGCCTCGAGGACTCGAATACAAGAGCTCGATCATAGACGAGTCAGCGGAAGCAACAATATCTGAGTACAGACATAAGTTAAACAAGTTTGCCTCAAGAAGACTAGCACAAACTGGGATACAGATTGAAAGAGGCGCAGGCCTCCTGCCTGGGATCCTCTTAAACTACTCCTGGTCGTCGTCAGCAGGCTGCACGTAGTAGTAGGCACCTCCCGAGTAGTAGTAGCCGTCATTGATAGTGGCATCTGGCTCCTGGGCTCCATCGTCTGGTCGCAGCAATCGAGTATAGAAAGGGGGAAAAGGGGGAGCAAAGCAACCATGTAACACCTACGATGCGTCTATATCTCCCACGTGTCGGAGCACGACTTAGAGGCATAACTGTACACATCCCATGTACTGAATAAGATAGAGATAAAGAGTTGGCTTACAATCGCCACTTCACACAATACATAAATATAGCATTACATCATCCAGAATACAATCAAGGTCTGACTACAAAACCAAAATAAAGACAACCCCAAATGCATAAGATCCCCCATCGCCCCAACTGGGCTCCACTACTGATCGTCTGGAAAGTAAACATAGTAACGTCCTGAATCCTCGTCGAACTCCCACTTGAGTTTGGTCGCATCCCCTAGACTGGCATCATCGGCACCTGCATCTGGTTTTGGAAGTAATCTGTGAGTCACAGGGACTCAGCAATCTCACACCCTCACGATCAAGACTATTTAAGCTTAAGGGGTAGGCAAAGGTAGTGAGGTGGAGCAGCAGCAAGCACTAGCATATATGGTGGCTAACTTACTCAAAAGAGAGCGAGAAGAGAAGCAAAGCACGGTCGAGAAGCTATAAAGATCAAGAAGTGATCCTGAAACTACTTACGTTCAAGCATAACACGAGACCGTGTTCTCTTCCCGTACTTCGCCGAAAAGAGACCATCACGGCTACACACGTTGTTGGTTCATTTTAATTAAGTTAAGTGTTAGGTTTTCTATAACCTAATATTAACAAATTCCCATCTGCCCATAACTGCGGGCACGGCTTTTGAAAGTTCAAAACCCTACAGGGGTGTCCCAACTTAGCCCATCACAAGCTCTCACGGTCAATGAAGGATATTCCTTCTCCCAGGACGGCCTGATCAGACTCGGAATCCTGGTTACAAGACATTTCGACAATGGTAAAACAAGACCAGCAAAGCCGTCTGATGTGTCGACAAATCCCGATAGGAGTCGCACGTATCTCATTCTTAGGGCAACACCGGATGAGACATCCTACAAGTAAAACCAAACCTCAAGTTGCCCCGAGGTGGCCCCGCAGTCTACTCGTTTCGGACCAACACTCAGAGGAGCACTGGCCCGGGGGGATTTAAAATAAAGATGACCCTTGAGTCCGCGGAACCCAAGGAAAAAGGCTTAGGTGGAAAATGGTAAAATCAAGGTTGGGCCTTGCTGGAGGAGTTTTATTCAAGGCAAACTGTCAAGGGGTTCCCATTATAACCCAACCGCGTAAGGAACGCAAAATCAAGGAACATAACACCGGTATGACAGAAACTAGGGCGGCAAGAGTGGAACAAAACACCAGGCATAAGGCCGAGCCTTCCACCCTTTACCAAGTATATAGGTGCATAAAGTAAACAAGATATAATAATGATATCCCAACAATAAACATGTTCCAACAAGAAACAAACTCCAATCTTCACCTGCAACTAGCAACGCTATAAGAGGGGCTGAGCAGAGCGGTAACATAGCCAAACAACGGTTTGCTAGGACAAGGTGGGTTAGAGGTTTGACATGGCAATATGGGAGGCATGATAAAGCAAGTGGTAGGTATCGCGGCATAGGCATAGCAATAGAGCGAGCAACTAGCAAGCAAAGATAGAAGTGATTTCGAGGGTATGGTCATCTTGCCTGCAAAGTTCTCCGAGTTGACGTAAGCTTGATCCTCATAAGCGTACTCAACGGGTTCCTCGATCACGAACTCGTCTCCCGACTCTACCCAAGGCAAGAACACAAGCAAAAGAAACCACAATCAACCACGGTGCAATGCGCAAGCAACATGATGCAAAACATGGCATGATATGCGGGATGTGCTATGCAATGCAAATGCGTGCTCCGGAAGGAAAAGATTTAACCAGGCCTCAACTTTGGCAAAACAAGTGCGCCACTGGAAAGATGAGTTGATTTCGGTCGAAATCGATATAAAGATCACCGGATCGAATGCACGGTTTGCAAATGGCAAGCAAAACAATAATGGCACAAACCTGCGATTAACAGCACGATGCCATATAAAAAGCAACAAGAAACTAAGCTACTACTTTCTAACATAGCAACCAAGCACATGGAAGTGATCTACTCAAGATGCTTGACAAAAGATGAACACTGAGCTACGGCTAAATCACACAATAGCAGGTTCAAACAAGCATGGCAAAAGTGCAAAAGATATCAGCTTCACAGACTTAGTGAAAATAACAACATGCCAGGAATTAATATCAGGAAGCAATGTTTAGAGCAAGATAACAACATGCTACAGGATAAATCTACACATAGCAAACAAAGGCATGGCATGAATCTACACACAACATATAACAAAAGTCTCTTACCGACCATAAGCCAAAAAGGATTAGAAGATATGATGGCACCCATGTAAACATAGCAAGTTTCGTTAACAGATTCAGATTTAGCAGAAAACTGGACATGGCATCAACAAAGTTACGTAGGCATGTTTGTGAGCTCGATGCACTCAACACAAGGCATTGCATGACAAGCTAAGCATACTCCCAGCAAGAAGACATGATCATGAAGCCAAGAAAAGCAAGAAAAAGTTCATAGCATGCATGGATCAACTACAACAACCTCGGCAAAATTGATTAACACGTAAACAATCCGCCAGGAACATTTTATAGCAAAAGTAGAGCAAGATCGAGTCGTGCTAGGGTACTCCATAAATGCAAAAAAGGGCATGGATGGATAGAGCATAACCATATTTCAAAATCATCCTTACTGAACATACTCAAAAGAAGCATGGATCACTCTGTAGCAACATGAATACATGGCATAAAAATAACAACAGGGAAATGACTTAATGAAATTCTAAGTCCCTGAAATCAGCAACATCACGAAAGCTACTTTGCATGCATGTGCTAGTCACCACATTGATCACAAAAATACATGGCATACACCACTGCAAAGATGGCATGGCATAGCCCAAAACACATGTAGGGCTCAAGCTCATATGCAGCACACAATAATCATGGCAAAAATGACAAATGCTCGTAATCTGATAAGAAACGGGAACTAACATTTTATAGCACTCTTGCAACAGCAATTTGGGTATCAAGATGGACTCAAACAAGCATGGCACAATGGAACCAAATGAAGAGGACATCCAGATGAACATTTTGATATATTACACGCGCAAAACAGAGCTACGGATGTGGAGTTATGATGTGATGAACAGGGCTAGAAAATATTAAGGACTTAGAGAAAAACGGGTCAACCTCAGATTCCAGATCTAGGGTTTGTGCTCTTCCCGAGGTTCACCGGATACTCGTCGGAGTTCCTCGCCGGAGGAGACGAGGAAGGAGGCCGAGGTGGGGGAAGACGACGGCGGCCCAAAATCCGGTCGCCGGAGCGCCTGTCGGCAACGAGGGCGGCATGGTGGCGGATGTCGAGGTGGGAGGAGGCGAAGGACGGGCGCGACGGCGAAGGTCGGCGCCGGCGAGGAGCTAGGCGGCGGCGCGGCGAGGTCCCGCGGCGGAGAGCGGGCGAACGCGGGCGGCGGCGATCGGCGCGAGGCGGCGGGGAGGAGTTGGGCCGCGGGGGCCGGCGGCGCGGTCGACACATGGTAGGCGCGGATTAGGCGAGGGAGGCGGCGGCAGACGCGTCCGGTGGCGGCGGTAGGAGCTAGACTAGGGTTTCGCCCGAAAATTTTGGAGGGGAGCACCTATTTATAGGTAGAGGGAGCTAGGAGAGTCCAAATGAGGTGCGGTTTTCGGCCACGCGATCGTGATCAAACGGCCGAGAGGATTAAGGGGGTTTGGATGGTTTTTGGGCCACTTTGGAGGGGTGTTGTGCTGCAACACACATGATGCCTTTACGGTTCCTCGGTTAACCGTTGAAGTATCAAACGGACTCCAAATGGCACGAAACTTGACAGGCAGTCTACCGGTGGCATACCAAGGCCGCTTGGAAAATCACGGTCCATTCCGAGAATGTTTAACACCCGCACATGAAAAGAGACAAAAGGGGACGCCGGAGGACGTAGGAGCGCCGGACTGCAAAACGGACAACGGGGAAAATGTTCAGATGCATGAGACAAACCCGTATGCAAATGCGATGCACATGATGACATGATATGAAATGCATGACATGGACAAAAAGCAAAATGAAGACAAACACAACCACGAGGAAAAATCATAACTTAGAGTCGAAAATGGCAAGAGTTGGAATACAAATATGGTAAGTTACATTCGGAGTGTTACAAACCGTGAGTACTCATCCAAAGTACTCGCAAGCAAGGAGCTACACTACGTATGTATGCATTGGTATCAAATGAAAAAGGTGCAGAATGCCGGAATAAGAGGGGGATAGCTAGTCCTTTCAAAGACTACGCTTCTGGTAACCTCCATCTTGTAACAAGTAGAAGAGAGTAGATGGTAAGTTCACCAAGTAGCATCGCATAGCATAATCCTAACCGGTGATCCTCCCCTCGTCGTCCTGTGAGAGAGCGATCACCGGGTTGTATCTGGCACTTGGAAGGGTGTATTTTATTAAGTATCCGATTCTAGTTGTCATAAGGTCAAGGTACAACTCCAAGTCGTCATGTTACCGAAGATCACGGCTATTCGAATATATTAACTTCCCTGCAGGGGTGCACCACATTTCCCAACACACTCGATCCCCTTTGTCCGGACACACTTTTCTAGGTCATGCCCGGCCTCGGAAGATCAACACGTCGCAGCCCTACCTAGGCACAACAGAGAGGTCAGCACACCGGTCTAAACCCTATGCGCGCAGGGGTCTGGGCCCATCGCCCATTGCACACATACACGTTGCGTACGCGGCCGGTGAGTAGACCTAGCAACCTCCATTACAAAGGAAGTTGCATTACGTGGTCCAACCCAGCGCGCGCCGCTCAACCGCTCATGTCACGAAGGCTTCGGCTGATACCACGACGTCGAGTGCCCATAACTGTTCCCGCGTAGTTGGTTAGTGCGTATAGGTCAGTAGTCAGACTCAGATCAAATACCAAGATCTCGTTAAGCGTGTTATCTTGAAGTAACCGCGAACGCCGACCAGGGCCAGGCCCACCTCTTACCTGGGTGGTCTCAACCTGCCATGTCGCTCCGCCACAAAGATCCACACAGAGGGCCGTCGGGAAAGTATGTCCTTCCAGCCCCCAATTCGTGAATCAACCGCGGGTACTCAACGAGCCGACCCGACTTTAGTCACAACATATATCATGTGTAATAGGTATAGTATATACCTGTGTTCAACACCCGACGTGATCATGGCCCAATAATATAGCATGGCAGACAGACAAGAATGTAGGGCCACTGATGATAACTAGCATCCTATACTAAGCATTTAGGATTGCAGGTAAGGTATCAACAGTTGTAGCAGCAATGACAGGCTATGCATTACAATAGGATTAACAGAAAGCAGTAACATGCTACATTACTCTAATGCAAGCAGTAGAGAGAAGAGTAGGCGATATCTGGTGATCAAGGGGGGGCTTGCCTGGTTGCTCTGGCAAGGAGGGGTCTTCGATGACGTAGTCGTACTCGGTGGCATCAGCGCTGGTCTCGGGGTCTACCGGAGAAGGAGAGGGGGAAGAAATAGTAAATACGGAGCAAACAAAGCATCACAAAATATAACAAGGCAATACATGGTGCCAGGGTGATCTAACGCAGGGATGGGTGATACCGGCGAAGGGGGAAAACATCCGGAAAAGTATTCCCGGTGTTTCGCATTTTCAGACAGATGAATCGAAGGGGGAAAGTTGCGTGTTCGCTATGCTAGGGATGTGTGGCGGACGAACAGGCTATGAATCCGGATTCCTCTCGTCGTTCTGAACAACTTTCATGTACAGAGCTTTTCCATCCGAGCTGCGGTTATTTTATAATTATTTAAAAGATTTAAATCATTTTTTAAATTTCTGAAATTTACTTAATTCGAAAATATATTAAATACTATGTGCTAGGTGTACACAGAGAAGTGTACACAACAATGGCACTACAGGTTGATAGGTGGGGCCAGCCTACTGGGTCAGCAGGTCAACAGTTGGCCAGTTGAATGGTAAACGGGTTAACAGGAGGCCCACGTGTTATAGACTGGGACAAGTCCGGTCAGCGGGTTGACTAGTCAAACTGACCAGTGGGTCCTGATTGTCATTGACTAACTAACCAACTGTCTAGTTAGAATAATTAGCAGGTTAATTAGGTTTAATATTTAGTTAACAGAATTAATTAAGTTAATTGATTCATTAATTAATTAATATTTTAATTAATTTTAATTATATTTTAATTAATTCTCCCTTTTTATAATGTTCTGGGGCCGTGGGGCCCCCGTGTCATAGGGCCAAGGGCCTATCGGGTTCGGGTGCTAACACACGACGGGTGTGCGGGCGAGGGCTGCCCCGGGCGCGGCCGGCGAGCAACGCCGTGGCCGCGGGAGCACGCCGTGAGCGCGGACGAAGGCGGCGTGACCAGGCGATGGGAGGCGGCAGAGCGAGGAGGGTTGCGAGAGGCCGTGCGAGCGCAGGGCTACGCGCAAGCGAGGGCCGCGGGCGATAGCAAGTGGGCGCCGGCAGCTGCGATGCGAGGGCGCGTCCAGCACGTGAACGGCGCGGGGTGCCCGTGATCGCAGCGGGGCGCGCCGTGGCCAACTGTGGCGAGAACAGGGGAAAGGGGGTTCGGCGGAGCGGCGGAGCGGGTCGGGAACATCACCGGCGTTGCTGGGTAGAGGGGCGGCGTGGCCTAGGGAGGCCGACGAGGAAGCGGGTCGGGGAAGCGACAGAGAGGGCAGCGGAGAGATCGACGGCGGAAGCGGGGTCACATCGTGGCCGGCGCCAGCTGTGTCGTTGGAGACGAGGACGAGGACGGAGAGGCGGGCGCGAGCGACAAGGTAGCTCCGGTTGTCAGCGAGCAGCGACGGCGGGCCGAGGTGGCTCTGGTGATGGGGTCGGAGGCGCGGTCGCACGGTGACGGTAGGCGAGGCCGATGGCGTGCGGCGAAGGAGTTGTGGGGGCGGGGCAGTCCGGCGACTGCGGGGCATGTCGGGTTGGGCGCCGAAGTCGGGCTCGGGGGCGACGGGATCGGGGCGGCGTGTGTTGGGGCGCCCCCGATCCAGATTGCGCGGGGGAGGGGAATGGGGACAGTGGGGGGTGGATCGGGGGGGACGAGAGAGTGGGTTGGGTTAGGGTTACCATGTAGTGGGGGGTAGATGTAAGCGGGGTGGGCCGGCGTGGTGGAAGGCCTGGTCGGCCAGCTTGGCCATTTGGCCCCGGGGGGCTCTTTCCCTCTTTTTTTGTTAACCTTTTATGTTTCCTATTAGTTCCATTTTATTTTATTTATAGATTTGTAAAATATGATTCTAGTCCCAAAATTAGTAATAGTAAGTATGCCACTACCACAAATAATTTGGCACTCCAATTAATTAGTTCGCATATTTTACTAATGAAAAGCATTTGAAAATATGTTTTAGTTGTTGTTTTATTTATTTTTGCACACTTAAACACTTCATAAAAAGATGATTTCTCCACCAACATGTTCTATGGATTATCTGCCAAAGTTCATGTTTGACAAATTTGAAATTTTGACATTAAAACATAATTTGAATTTGGACCGGATTCGAACCAACGCGAGTTTAACAACAGTAACCGAGGTGACGTGGCATCATTATCAGAGGTTCACTGTAGCTTAATTATACGGGCATCACAGAAGGAAGGGGGCCGGGCCCCCACCCAATTTGGATTGGGCTTGGGAGGCGCGCCCTCCACCTTGGTCGCCTCCTCTCTTGGCCACCTTGGTCGCCTTCTCCAGTAACCCCCAGTACTCCGGTAAATGCCCAAACTCATCCGGAACCATTCCGATGTCCAAACATAGCCTTCCAATATATCGATATTTATGGATCGACCATTTCGAGACTCCTCGGCATGTCCATGATCATATCCGGGACTCCGAACTGCATTCGGTACATCAAAACACATAAACTCATAATACCGATCGTCACCGAACGTTAAGCGTGCGGACCCTACGTGTTCGAGAACTATGTAGACATGACCGAGACTCATCTCCGGTCAATAACCCATAGCGGAACCCGGATGCTCATATTGGTTCCTACATATTCTACAAAGATCTTTATCGGTCAAACCACATAACAACATACGTTGTTCCCTTTGTCATCTGTATGTTACTTGCCCAAGATTCGATCATCGGTATCTCAATACCTAGTTCAATCTCGTTACTGTCAAGTCTCTTTACTCGTTCCGTAATGCAACATCTCGTAACTAACTCATTGGTCACATTGTTTGCAAGGCTTATAGTGATGTGCATTACCGAGAGGGCCCAAAGATACCTCTCCGATACACGGAGTGACAAATCCTAATCTTGATCTATGCCAACTCAACAAACACCATCAGAGACACCTGTAGAGCATCTTTATAGTCACCCGGTTACGTTGTGACGTTCGATAGCACACCAAGTGTTCCTCCGGTATTCGAGAGTTGCATAATCTCATAGTCATAGGAACATGTATAAGTTATGGAGAAAGCAATAACAGTAAACTAAACGATCGAAGTGCTAGGCTAACGGATGGGTCAAGTCAATCACATCATTCTCTAATGATGTGATCCCGTTCATCAAATGACAACTCTTGTCCATGGCTAGGAAATTTAACCATCTTTGATTAACGAGCTAGTCAAGTAGAGGCATACTAGTGACACTCATTTTGTCTATGTATTCACACATGTACTAAGTTTCCGGTTAATACAATTCTAGCATGAATAATAAACATTTATCATGATATAAGGAAATATAAATAGCAACTTTATTATTGCCTCTAGGGCATATTTCCTTTAGTCTCCCACTTGCACTAGAGTCAATAATCTAGATTACATAGTAATGATTCTAACACCCGTGGAGTCTTGGTGTTGATCATGTTCTACTCGTGAGAGAGGCTTAGTTAACGAGTCTGCAACATTCAGATCTGTATGTATCTTGCAAATCTCTATGTCTTCCTCCTTGACTTGATGGCGGATGGAATTGAAGCGTCTTTTATGTGCATGGTTCTCTTGTGAAATCTGGATTCCTTTGCCAAGGCAATTGTACCAGTGTTGTCACAAAAGATTTTCATTGGACCCGATGCACTAGGTATGACACCTAGATCGGATATGAACTCCTTCATCCAGAGTCCTTCATTTGTTGCTTCCGAAGCAGCTATGTACTCTACTTCACAAGTAGATCCCGCCACGACGCTCTGCTTGGAACTGCACCAACTGGCAGCTCCACCATTCAATAAAATTAAACTACGTATCCAGTTTGTGACTTAGAGTCTTCTGTATCAGTGTCAAAGCATGCATCGATGTAACCATTTACGACGAGCTCTTTGTCACCTCCATAAACGAGAAACATATCCTTAGTCCTTTTCAGGTATTTTAGGATGTTCTTGACTGCTGTCAAGTGATTCACTCCTGGATTACTTTGCTACCTCCCTGCTAAACTAATAGCAAGGCACAGATCAGGTCTGGTACATAACATTGCATACATGATAGAACCTATGGCTGAGGCGTAGGGAATGACTTTCATTTTCTCTCTATCTTCTGTAGTGGTCGGGCATTGAGACTGACTCAACTTCACACCTTGTAACACAGGCAAGAACCCTTTCTTTGCTTGATCCATTTTGAACTTCTTCAAAACTTTATCAAGGTACGTGCCTTGTGAAAGTCCAATTAAGCCTCTTGATCTATCTCTATAGATCTTGATGCCCAATATATAAGCAGGTTCACCGAGGTCTTTCATTGAAAAATTCTTATTCAAGTATCCTTTTATGCTATTCATAAATTCAGTATCATTTCCGATCAGCAATATGCCATCCACATATAATATCAGAAATGCTACAGAGCTCCCACTCACTTTCTTGTATATACAGGCTTCTCCAAAAGTCTGTATAAAACCATATGCTTTGATCACACTATCAAAGCGTATATTCCAACTCCGAGAGGCTTGCACCGGTCCATAAATGGATTGCTGGAGCTTGCACACTTTGTTAGCACCTTTTGGATCGACAAAACCTTCTGGTTCCATCATATATAACTCTTCTTTAAGATATCCATTAAGGAATGCAGTTTTGACATCCATTTGCCAAATTTCATAATCATAAAATGCGGCAATTACTAACATGATTCGGACGAACTTAAGCATCGCTACAGGTGAGAAGGTCTCATCGTAGTCAACTCCTTGAACTTGTCGGAAACCTTTTGCAACAAGTAGAGCTTTGTAGACAGGAACATTACCGTCAGCGTCAGTCTTCTTATTGAAGATCCATTTATTCTCTATGGCTTGCCGATCATCGGGCAAGTCAACCAAAGTCCACACTTTGTTCTCATACATGGATCACATCTCTGATTTCATGGCCTCAAGCCATTTTGCGGAATCTGGCCTCATCATCGCTTCCTCATAGTTCGTAGGTTCGTCATGGTCAAGTAACATGACTTCCAGAACAGGATTACCGTACCACTCTGGTGCGGATCTTACTTTGGTTGACCTATGAGTTTCGGTAGTAACTTGCTCAGAAGTTTCATGATCATCATCATTAGCTTTCTCACTTACTGGTGTAGGAATCACTAGAACTGATTTATGTGATGAACTACTTTGCAATAAGGGAGCATGTATAGTTACCTCATCAAGTTCTACATTCCTCCCACTCACTTCTTTCGAGAGAAACTCCTTCTCTAGAAAGGATCCATTCTTAGCAATGAATATCTTGCATTCGGATCTGTGATAGAAGGTGTACCCAACAGTCTCCTTTGGGTATCCTATGAAGACACATTTCTCCGATTTGGGTTCGAGCTTATCAGGTTGAAGCTTTTTCACATAAGCATCGCAGCCCCAAACTTTAAGAAATGACAACTTGGGTTTCTTGCCAAACCACAGTTCATAAGGTGTCATCTCAACGGATTTTGATGGTGCCCTATTTAACATGAATGCAGCCGTCTCTAAAGCATAACCCCAAAAAGATAGCGGTAAAACAGAAAGAGACATCATAGATTGCACCATATCTACTAAAGTGCGGTTACGACGTTCGGACACACCATTACGCTGTGGTGTTCCAGGTTGCGTGAGTTGCGAAACTATTTTGCATTATTTCAAATGAAGACCAAACTCATAACTCAAATATTCACCTCCATGATCAGATCATAGAAACTTAATTTTCTTGTTACGATGATTTTCCACTTCACTCTGAAATTCTTTGAACTTTTCAAATGTTTCAGACTTATGTTTCATCAAGTAGATATACCCATATCTGCTCAAATCATCTATGAAGGTAAGAAAATAACGATACCCGCCGCGAGCATGAACACTCATCGGACCGCATACATCAGTATGTATTATTTCCAACAAGTCTGTTTCTCGCTCCATTGTTCCAGAGAACGGAGTCTTATTCATCTTGCCCATGAGGCATGGTTCGCAAGCATCAAGTGATTCATAATCAAGTGATTCCAAAAGCTGAGCTTTGTAGACAGTAACATTACCGTCAACGTCAGTCTTCTTCTTGAAGATCCATTTATTCTCTATGGCTTGCCGATCATCGGGAAAGTCAACCAAAGTCCACACTTTGTTCTCATACATGGATCCATCTCAGATTCCATGGCCTCAAGCCATTTTGCGGAATCTGGGCTCATCATCGCTTCCTCATAGTTCGTAGGTTCGTCATGGTCAAGTAACATGACTTCCAGAACAGGATTACTGTACCACTCTAGTGCGGATCTTACTCTGGTTGACCTACGAGTTTTGGTAGTAACTTGATCAGAAGTTTCATGATCATCATCATTAGCTTCCTCACTTACTGGTGTAGGAATCACTGGAACTGATTTCTATGATGAACTACTTTGCAATAAGGGAGCATGTATAGTTACCTCATCAAGTTCTACTTTCCTCCCACTCACTTATTTCGAGAGAAACTCCTTCTCTAGAAAGGATCCATTCTTAGCAACGAATATCTTGCCTTCGGATCTGTGATAGAAGGTGTACCCAGCAGTCTCCTTTGGGTATCCTATGAAGACACATTTCTCTGATTTGGGTTCGAGCTTATTAGGTTGAAGCTTTTTCACATAAGCATCGCAGCCCCAAACTTTAAGAAACGACAACTTGGGTTTCTTGCCAAACCACAGTTCATAAGGTCTCATCTCAACGGATTTTGATGGTGCCCTATTTAACATGAATGCATCCGTCTCTAAAGCATAACCCCAAAATGATAGCGGTAAAACAGAAAGAGACATCATAGATTGCACCATATCTACTAAAGTGCGGTTACGACGTTCGGACACACCATTACGTTGTGGTGTTCCAGGTGGCGTGAGTTGCGAAACTATTCTGCATTGTTTCAAATGAAGACCAAACTCATAACTCAAATATTTACCTCCATGATCAGATCGTAGAAACTTAATTTTCTTGTTACGATGATTTTCCACTTCACTCTGAAATTCTTTGAACTTTTCAAATGTTTCAGACTTATATTTCATCAAGTAGATATACCCATATCTGCTCAAATCATTTGTGAAGGTAAGAAAATAACGATACCCGCCGCGAGCATCAACACTCATCGGACCACATACATCAGTATGTATTATTTCCAACAAGTTTGTTTCTCGCTCCATTGTTCCAGAGAACGGAGTCTTATTCATCTTGCCCATGAGGCATGGTTCGCAAGCATCAAGTGATTCCAAAATCCCATCGGCATGGAGTTTCTTCATGCACTTTACACCAATATGACCTAAACGGCAATGCCACTAATAACTTGTACTATCATTATTAAACTTATATCTTTTGGCTTCAATACTATGAACATGTGTATCACTACTAACAAGATTTAGTAAAAATAGACCACTCATCAAGGGTGCATGACCATAAAAGATATTACTCATATAAATAGAACAACCATTATTCTCTGATTTAAATGAATAACCGTCTCGCATCAAACAAGATCCAGATATAATGTTCATGCTCAACGCTGGCACCAAATAACAATTATTTAGGTCTAAAACTAATCCCGAAGGTAGATGTTGAGGTAGCGTGCTGACGGCGATCACATCCACTTTGGAACCATTTCACACACGCATCGTCACCTCGCCCTTAGCCAATCTTCGCTTAATCTATAGCCCCTATTTCGAGTTGCAAATATTAGCAACAGAACCAGTATCAAATACCCAGGCGCTACTGCGAGCATTAGTAAGGTACACATCAATAACATGTATATCGAATATACCTTTCACTTTGCCATCCTTCTTCTCCGCCAAATACTTGGGGCAGTTCCGCTTTGAGTGACCAGTCCCTTTGCAGTAGAAGCACTCAGTCTCGGGCTTAGGTCCAGACTTGGGCTTCTTCACTTGAGCAGCAACTTGCTTGCTGTTCTTCTTGAAGTTCCCCTTCTTCCCTTTACCCTTTTTCTTGAAACTGGTGGTCTTGTTGACCATCAACACTTGATGCTCCTTCTTGATATCTACCTCCGCAGCCTTTAGCATTGCGAAGAGCTCGGGAATCGTCTTATCCATCCCTTACATATTATAGTTCATCACGAAGCTATTGTAGCTTGGTGGCAGTGATTGAAGAACTCTATCAATGACACTATTATCGGGAAGATTAACTCCAAGGTGAGTCAAGTGGTTGTGGTACCCAGACATTCTAAGTATATGTTCACTGACATAACTATTCGCCTCCATTTTGCAGTTGTAGAACTTATTGGAGACTTCATATCTCTCAATCCGGGCATTTGCTTGAAATATTAACTTCAACTCCTGGAACATCTCATATGCTCCATGACATTCAAAACATCGTTGAAGTCCCGGTTCTAAGCTGTAAAGCATGGCACACTAAACTATCGAGTAGTCATCAGCGTTGCTCTGCCAGACGTTCATAACATCTGGTGTTGCTCCTGTAGCGGGTTTGTCACCTAACGGTGCTTCCAGGACGTAATTCTTTTGTGCAGCAATGAGGATAATCCTCAAGTTACGGACCCGTCCGTGTAGTTGCTACCATCATCTTTCAACTTAGCTTTCTCTAGGAACGCATTAAAATTCAACGGAACAACATCACGGGCCATCTATCTACAACAACATAGACATGCAAAATACTATCAGGTACTAAGTTCATGATAAATTAAAGCTCAATTAATCATATTACTTAAGAACTCCCACTTAGATAGACATCCCTCTAATCATCTAAGTGATCACGTGATCCATATCAACTAAACCATGTCCGACCATCACGTGAGATGGAGTAGTTTTCAATGGTGAACATCACTATGTTGATCATATCTACTATATGATTCATGCTCGACCTTTCGGTCTCAGTGTTTCGAGGCCATATCTGCATATGCTAGGCTCGTCAAGTTTAACCCGAGTATTATGTGTGTGCAAAACTGGCTTGCACCCATTGTATGTGAACGTAGAGCTTATCACACCCGATCATCACGTGGTGTCTCGGCACGATGAACTGTAGCAACGGTGCATACTCAGAGAGAACACTTGTACCTTGAAATTTAGTGAGAGATCATCTTATAATGCTACCGCCGAACTAAGCAAAATAAGATGCATAAAGGATAAACATCACATGCAATCAATATAAGTGATATGATATGGCTATCGTCATCTTTTGCCTTTGGTCTCCATCTCCAAAGCACCGTCATGATCACCATCGTCACCGGCCTGACACCTTGATCTCCATCGAAGCATCATTGTCGTCTCGCCAACTATTTCTTCTACGACTATCGCTACCGCTTAGTGATAAAGTAAAGCACTTACATGGCGATTGCATTTCATACAATAAAGCGACAACCATATGGCTCCTGCTAGTTGCCGATAACTCTGTTACAAAACATGATTGAGGGAGTCCTGGATTAGGGGGTGTCCGGATGGCCGGACTATACCTTCAGCCGGACTCCTGGACTATGAAGATACAAGATTGAAGACTTCGTCCCATGTCCGGAAGGGACTTTCCTTGGCGTGGAAGGCAAGCTTGGCGATACAGATATGTAGATCTCCTACCATTGTAACCGACTTTGTGTAACCCTAACCCTCTCAGGTGTCTATATAAACCGAAGGATTTTAGTCCGTAGGACAACATACAGAACAACAATCATACCATAGGCTAGCTTCTAGGGTTTAGCCTCTCCGATCTCGTGGTAGATCTACTCTTGTACTACCCATATCATCAATATTAATCAAGCAGGACATAGGGTTTTACCTCCATCAAGAGGGCTCGAACCTGGGTAAAACTTAATGTCCCTTGCCTCCTGTTACCATCCGGCCTAGACGCACAGTTCGGGACCCCCTACCCGAGATCCGCCGGTTTTGACACCGACATTGGTGCTTTCATTGAGAGTTCCTCTGTGTCGTCGCCGTTAGGCTTGATGGCTCCTACGATCATCAATAGCGATGCAGTCCAGGGTGAGACCTTCCTCCCCGGACAGATCTTCGTCTTCGGCGGCTTCGCACTGCGGGCCAATTCACTTGGCCATCTGGAGCAGATCGAAAGCTATGCCCCTGGCCGTCAGGTCAGATTTGGAAGTTTAAACTACACGGCTGACATCCGCGGGGACTTGATCTTCGACGGATTCGAGCCACTGCCGGGCGCGCCGCACTGTCATGACGAGCATGATCTAGCTCTGCCGCCGAACAGTGCCCTGGAGGCCGCACCCACATCGGCTTCGACCCTTAATTCGGAGCCAACTTCGCCGATCGAGGATGGGTGGTTGGACGCCACCTCGGGGGCTGCGATCCCAACGGCGATTGAGCCGAACACCAGCCCCGCACTTCGCGAGACTCGTGACTCCAAGGAGCTGGACTCCTCTCCGGACTCCGAACCCTCCGCGCCACTGCCGATCGAATCTGATTGGGCGCCGATCATGGAGTTTGCTGCCGTGGACATCTTTCAGCACTCGCCTTTTGGCGATATTCTGAAGACACTACAGTCTCTCTCTTTATCAGGAGAGCCCTGTCCGGACTACGGTCAGCAAGGTTGGGATACGGACGATGAAGAAATTCAAAGCCCACCCACCACCCACTTTGTAGCCACTGTCGACGATTTAACCAACATGCTCGACTTCGACTCTGAAGACATCGACGGTATGGACGCCGATGTAGGAGACGATGAAGAACCAGCGCCTATTGGGCCCTAGAAAGCCACCTCATTGTATGACATATACATGGTGGACACCCCAAAAGAAGGAGATGGCGATGGAACAACAGAGGATGACCCCTCCAAGAAACAGCCTAAGCGCCGGCGTCAGCGGCGCCGCTCAAAATCCCGCCAAAGCAAATATGGTGATTCCAGCACGGGAGATAATAATACTCCAGAGAGTGCCGAAGAAAGCCCCCTCCAGCAAGATTCAGAACAGTAGGATGGAGAAGCCAGCCCTCATGAGAGAGCGGCAGACAGAGAGGTCGAGGACGATAATTATATGCCTCCCTTCGAAGACGAGGCAAGCCTCGACAATGATGAATTTGTCGTGCCGGAGGACCCCGTCGAACAAGAGCGTTTCAAATGCAGGCTTATGGCCACGGCGAGCAGCCTCAAGAAAAAACAGCAACAACTTAGAGCTGATCAAGATTTGCTAGCCGACAGATGGACTGAAGTCCTTGCGGATGAAGAGTATGAACTCGAACGTCCCTCCAAGAGCTACCCAAAGCGCAGGTTGCTACCCCAATTAGAGGAGGAAGCACCTAAACCTACATCACCAGCGCATGATGCGGCCAACCAGCCACCCCGTGGCCGCGACAGAGAGGCCTCCCGGCCCTCCACTCAAGCCGCACCCCGGCGCCGCTCAAAAGATACCAAGGCATGGGAAAATGCGCCAGACCTGCGAGATATGTTGGAGGACAAGGCAAGGCAAACAAGATTGATCTACGGATCACGTGGGCGCCCCACAACTCGAGACGATAACCATCACGCCGGACACAAATCCGGTAGGGCCGAACACAGTAGACAAAGCTCATTGAAGCTACGTTGTGATATATCCCAGTACAGAGGCGCCGAACACCCACTATGCTTCACAGACGAAGTAATGGATCATCAAATCCCCGAGGGTTTCAAACTCATAAACATCAAATCATATGATGGCACAACAGATCCTGCAGTATGGATCGAGGATTATCTCCTTCATATCCACATGGCCCGCGGCGATGATCTCCACGCCATCAAATACCTCCCACTCAAGCTTAAAGGACCAGCTCGGCATTGGCTTAACAGCTTGCCAGCAGGATCAATCAGTTGTTGGGAGGACCTGGAAGCCGCATTCCTCGACAATTTCCAGGGCACTTATGTGCGACCACCAGACGCCGATGACCTAAGCCACGTAATTCAGCAGCCAGAGGAATCGGCCAGGCAATTCTAGACACGGTACCTAACAAAGAAAAATCAAATAGTCGACTGTCCGGACACAGAGGCCCTAGAAGCCTTCAAGCACAATATCCGTGACGAGTGGCTCACCCGGCACCTTGGACAGGAAAAGCCGAAATATATGGCAGCACTCACGACACTCATGACCCGCTTTTGCGCGGGAGAAGACAGCTAGCTTGCTTGTAGCAACAATATGGCCAAGAACCCTGGTAATTCGGATACCTGGGACAGTAGTGGTAGGTCGCGTCGCAACAAGCAGAAGCACCGCATTAATGACGACAATGCTGAGGATATGGCAGTTAATGCCGGATTCAGAGGCTATAAATCTGGTCAGCGGAAAAAGCCATTCAAAAGAAATCCTAGGGGCCCGTCCAGTTTGGACCGAATACTCGACCGCTTGTGCCAGATACATGGCACCCCCGAAAAGCTGGCCAATCACACCAATAAGGATTGTTGGGTGTTCAAGCAGGCAGGCAAGTTAAATGCCGAAAATACCGACAAGGGGCTGCATAGCGATGACGACGAAGAGCCCCGGCCGCCGAACAACAGAGGACAGAAGGGTTTTCCCCCACAAGTGCGGACGGTGAACATGATATACACAACCCACATCCCCAAGAGGGAGCGGAAGCGCGTGTTAAGGGACGTATACACGGTAGAGCCAGTCGCCCCAAAGTTTAACCCATGGTCCTCCTGCCCGATCACCTTTGATCGAAGGGACCATCCCACTAGCACCCGTCATGGCGGATTCGCCGCATTGGTTCTAGACCCAATTATTGATGGATTTCATCTCACTAGAGTCCTTATGGACGGCGGCAGCAGCCTGAACCTGCTTTACCAGGATACAGTGCGGAAAATGGGCATAGATCCCTCGAGGATTAAACCCACCAAAACGACCTTTAAAGGCGTAATACCAGGTGTAGAGGCCAACTGTACAGGCTCAGTCACACTTGAAGTGGTCTTCGGATCTCCGGATAATTTCCGAAGCGAGGAGTTAATCTTCGACATAGTCCCATTCCGCAGTGGCTATCACGCACTGCTCGGGCGAACCGCATATACAAGTTCAATGCGGTACCACACTATGCATACCTTAAGCTCAAGATGTCAGGCCCTCGAGGAGTAATTACAGTCAATGGAAACACCGAACGCTCCCTCCGAACAGAGGAGCACATGGCGGCCCTTGTAGCGGAAGTACAAAGCAGCCTCGCCAGGCAGTTCTCCAGTCCGGCCATTAAACGTCCGGACACCGTCAAGCGCGCCCGGAGTAACCTACAACAAGACCGTCGGGCACGTTTCGAGCAGGCGTAGCAATGCGGCCCCAACCCCAGCCCTCGCAAAAATGCGACACCAGTGCTTCGCGTACATAACTACGCTCTAGAAATACCATGGGTACAGGGGGAGGGGCACCATCACGGCACGCCCGAAACACGGCTTAAACCGCACCAGGGGCTGCCGATTTTTTAATTTTCTCTTACTTTCAGGACTCCACTCTTCGGAAGGCCTATTCGGCAGTTCAATTGTCGCACAAACGATGCAAGAACCAGGGAAGCAGACAAGCCATGCCGCATTATGGAACTCCTAGGTGGTCTCTATCACGAGCAGTATACCTGTTTCGCATACCATTCCGCAGCCTGCCCCTGGAACGGACATGTTAAATAGTCCAACCTTTTGCTTATCGCATTATTTGTATCGTTCTGCTTTGATCGCAGCCCTTTTTAATAAACAATGCATAGCTTTTGTCTATCTTTGCATTACTTTTTTTTTACAAATATATGTTCCTTAACGACATGTTACACCCGTACACTTTGGTACGGCCAAAATACGCGAGGGGCTTTAGTACCCCTCAATATGGTGTGAGAAGTCCGAACACTTTAACAAGTGCGGCACCCCGAACTTATAGCATTATATGCATCGGCTTCGAATCATGTCTTGGGTCAATAGTTGGGTTTGCCCGGCTCCTATGTTTTGGTGCCTTATGTTCCGCTGTGTCGGCTAAGGTAGCACTAGGAGAACTACTGCGATTGTGCCCCAGTTGAGCTGGGTCGAGCACCTCAGTAGAGAAAGCTAAAACTGACTGTCATGATGAAGCGAGAGCTGGTCGCTGTTCGAGAGGTTTTTCGAGTCCCTAAAGACTTATGCCGCTTAGAGCAAGGAGTCGGCTCTGTCCGGCCAAGGCGTGGATAGCACCCCGAACTCGGTCTTCCGAATACCAGGGGCTTCGCCGAAATTTAAAATTATAGAATTCTATGGCTAAGTGAGAGTGTTCACGCATTATAGTCTGATTGCCTTGTTCATTGTGCTGAGCGCCTCCCTTCAAGGACCCAAACATGGGGAAAAGAGCGCTTAGGTTTATCCCCGAACACCCCAGCACTAGCGGCACGTGGGCAGAAGCCGACGACTCGCCATGTCTCAGAATTGATAAACAGCCGCACAGAAGGTAATATTTTAAATCCCAACAGCATTGCTTAGCGCATATGAACAAGTTTTCAGTGCACAGGACAAAACGAGCGAGTTTCACTCAAAAATTACATCCCTGGAACATTCATCCGCCACAAGGCGGGCACCCTTCAGAACATCCGTATAATAATTCTCGGGCTTGCGATGCTCTTTCCCCGGCGGTGGCCGGTCCTTCACAAGCTTCTCAGCATCCAGCTTGCCCCAGTGCACCTTAGCACGGGCAAGGGCCCTACGGGCACCTTCAATGCAGATGGAGCGCTTGATAACTTCGAGCCTTGGACAGGCCCCCACCAGCCGCCGCACCAGCCCGAAATAGCTCCCAGGCAGAGCCTCTCCAGGCCACAGCCGAACTATGAGGCCCTTCATGGCCTGTTCGGCCGCCTTGTGGAGCTCGACCAGTTGCTTCAGCTGGTCGCTCAGGGGCACGGGGTGTCCGGCCTCAGCATACTGAGACCAGAACACCTTCTCTGTCGAGCTGCCCTCCTTGGCTCGATAGAATGCGGCGACATCGGACACGCTACGGGGAAGATCTGCGAATGCTCCTGGAGAGCTCCGGATTCGGGTAAGTAGCAAGTAACTCACGTTTATGTGTTTGCTTTGCATAAAGAATGCCTTACCCGCCGCTATCTTTTTCACCGCATCCAACTCCTGAAGGGTCTTCTGGGATTCGGCCTAGGCAGACTTGGCATTTTCAATAGCCATCGCGAGCTCGGATGCTCGCGTCTTTGAGTCAAGCTCCAAAATCTCATGTTTTTTTCATGAGAGCCTGGAGCTCTTGCCGCACCTTGCCAACCTGGGCCTCATACTTCTCCCACTCAGTGCGCTCCGTGGTCGCCCTCTTCTTGGCCTCAACCAGCGCTTGCTTAAGGGTGGCCACCTCAGACGTGGCCCCTACAATAGCCACAATAATCCTGTCATTTTTTGCAATTGCACTTTTTTTATCTATATTTAAACAAGGTATTTCTTACCTTCCTTGTCCTCAAGCTGCTTCTTGGCACGCCCGAGCTCTTGCTCGGACTGCTCGAGGTTCTGCTTTAGCGTGTCCACTTCCGCAGTTAGTGCGGCGGACGCCAGCAGAGAAGCCTGCATACGCATATTGCCTCCTTTTTGTTAGACTCCTGCAAATTTCATTTGATCCTCTATTCGGCTTTTCTTCTCGAATGCCAAACAGAGCATCAGGGGCTACTGTCTATGCGGTGATATTATTTACACATTCTTTACTTACCTCAAAGCCTGTTAAAAGGCTAGCACAAGCTTCAGTCAGTCCACTCTTGGCGGACTGAACCTTCTGGACCACCGCACTCATAATGGTGTGGTGCTCCTCGTTGATGGAGGCGCCTTTGAGCACCTCCAACAGATTGTCCGGCGCCTCCGGTTGGACGGGGGTCACCGGCACGGTGGGCTTGCTCCTCTTGGAAGGAGGTCGCCCGTCGGACTCTGGAACCTTTGAAGGTTCCGGAGCGGTGTCCGGCCTAGATCCAGACTTTGAGCCCTGGGGGTTTTATCCCCTTTACTCCTGGAGTCCGGGAGGTCGCCTGGCGGCGCCTCCAGGACCACCTCCTCCTGGCTTGGAACCTGTTGGGACAACACTTCGGCGTCGTCCGTAGGGCGGGGGGAGGTAGCCGTCGGAAGCGAATTCACATCCGACGAGTCCAGTGAACCACTCGACGACGCGTCGAGCCGGTCTTTGGGTGGGATGCATAATCATATTCGACATAAGTGAAAGATGTGCAATAAAGGAATACTATGAATTACTCTGGTATCCGGATACTTACGATTTTGCCAGGGGCTTGGCCCTGAGCGGCCACTCCTCTCCGCTGTCGTCGGCGTCGGTGGAGCAGTCCGGAGGAAGGGTTTTTCCCTTCTTGGACCCTTCGGCCTCCCTAGAGAGGGCGGCCTTCCTTTTCTTCTCTCCCCCCGCTGGAGGGGGAGAGGTCTCTTCTTCCTCCTCTTCGACTTCACGAGAGGAATGCGCCTTGGAGCCGTCGAATGATGAACCCGACACCTCCTGACACCAGGCACTTTTTCGAGTCCCCGTGGCCTTCTTCGTGGCCTTCTTCTCCGGCACCACATAGGGTGCCGGAACCAGCAGCTTCGCCAAGCGGGCATCGGCTGGGTCTTCGGGCAAAGGAGCCGGACAGTCGATCTGTCCAGACTTCGCCTGCCAATCCTGTCAAAGGTAAGGGAGCTTAGATCCCGCATAAAGTTAAACTATGAAAAACTAATGCCATGTAAAAGGCACAAACAACTTACCGCGCTAGCGCGACGCTGCGTGCTGAATCCGCGATCCTCGGTAGCGGATGCGGGAGCCTCGGCGCCCTTGAAAAGCACCTTCCAGGCATCTTCCTACGTCGTGTCGAAGAGCCTGCTCAGAGTTCGATGCTGCGCCGGGTTGAACTCCCACAGATTGAAGGCCTGTTGTTGACACGGGAGGATTCGGCGGATGAGCATAACCTGAACTACGTTGACAAGCTTAAGCTGCTTGTCCACAAGGGTTTGGATGCATGTTTTCAGTCCAGTCACCTCTCCTTTGCTGCCCCACGACAGGCCCGTCTCTTTCCAGGACGTGAGCCGCGTTGGGGGTCTGGACCGGAACTCGGGGGCTGCGACCCACTCACGGTCACGCGGCTCGGTGATGTAAAACCACCCCGATTGCCACCCCTTCAGGGTCTACACAAAGGAGCCCTCGAGCCATAAGACATTGGGCATCTTGCCCACCATGGCGTCTCTGCACTCCGTCTGGTTGCCGTGCACCACCTTTGGCTTGACATTGAAAGTCTTGAGCCATAGGCCGAAATGGGGTCGGATGCAGAGGAAAGCCTCGCACACGACGATAAACGCCGAGATGTTGAGGATGAAGTTCGGGGCCAGATCATGGAAATCCAGGTCGTAGTAGAACATGAGTCCCTGGACGAATGGGTGGATAGGAAAGCCCAGTCCGCGGAGGAAGTGGGGAAGGAACACTACCCTCTCATGGGGCCTTGGGGTGGGGAGGAGCTGCCCCTCTTCGGGAAGCCGGTACGCGATGTCGTTAGACAAGTATCCGGCCTTCCTCAGTTTTTTGATGTGTCCCTCCGTGACGAAGGAGACCATCCACTTGCCTCCCGCTCCGGACATGGCTGGAGAAGGTTGAGGTGGGGAGTGCGGACTTGGGCGCTGGAGCTCGAGTGCGCGAAAATGGATAGGCAAAGGAGGAAGAAGGCGTAGGTGAAAAGGTGGATCCTTATCCCCTTATATGGGTGGACGCAACTACGTGTCCCCACAAGCCTGGTAAAACTCGCTTATCTCCAAGCGCCGTAATCAATGGCGCGGTTGGGTTACTCACGCCCGTATTGATGAGAATCCCGGAATAAGGGGACACGATCTCTGCTTCGACGAGACGTGCCAAGGAAACCGCCTCGCATGACACGCTGAGGTGGGACAATAAAGCGATTTGAATAAAGGCTTGGCCGTGGTGCGATGTCACGCTACGGAATACGTCAGCAGATTAGATTTGTGTACATATTATTCTCTCTATGGCAATATGTGGAAACTTATTTTGCAGAGCCGGACACTATCTTTGTGTTCAAAATCTTCTATGAAGTACTTGGAGGAGGAACCCTCCTTGCAATGCTGAAGACAATCTGCGCGCCGGACTCATCGTCATTGAAGCCTGGTTCAGGGGCTACTGAGGGAGTCCTGGATTAGGGGGTGTCCGGATGGCCGGACTATACCTTCAGCCGGACTCTTGGACTATGAAGATACAAGATTGAAGACTTCGTCCCGTGTCCGGAAGGGACTTTCCTTGGCGTGGAAGGCAAGCTTGGCGATACAGATATGTAGATCTCCTACCATTGTAACCGACTTTGTGTAACCCTAACCCTCTCTGGTGTCTATATAAACCGAAGGGTTTTAGTCCGTAGGACAACATATAGAACAACAATCATACCATAGGCTAGCTTCTAGGGTTTAGCCTCTCCAATCTCGTGGTAGATCTACTCTTGTACTACCCATATCATCAATATTAATCAAGCAGGACGTAGGGTTTTACCTCCATCAAGAGGGCCCGAACCTGGGTAAAACTTCGTGTCCCTTGCCTCCTGTTACCATCCGGCCTAGACGCACAGTTCGGGACCCCCTACCGGAGATCCGCCAGTTTTGACACCGATAATGATCATCTCATACAATAAAATTTAGCATCATGTATTGACCATATCACATCACAACATGCCCTGCAAAAACAAGTTAGACGTCCTCTACTTTGTTGTTGCAAGTTTTACGTGGCTGCTACGGGCTGAGCAAGAACCTTCTTACCTACACATCAAAAACCACAACGTGGTATAGTGATTGCTTTTTGATCTTCAGAAAGAACCATGTTTATTGAATCCGATTCAACTAAAGTTGGAGAAACAGACACCCACTGGCCACCTGTGTGCGAAGCACGTCGGTAGAACCAGTCTCGCGTAACCGTACGCATAATGTCGGTCTGAGCCGCTTCATCCAACAATACCGCGGAATCAAGAATCAACTAGTGACGGCAAGCAATAGATATATACCCACGCCCACAACTCCTTTGAGTTCTACTCGTGCATATAACATCTACGCATAGACCTGGCTCTGATGCCACTATTGGGGAACACAGTAATTTCAAAAAAAATCCTACGCACACGCAAGATCCATCTAGGTGATGCATAGCAACGAGAGGGGAGAGTGTTGTCCACATACCCTCGTAGACCGTAAGCGGAAGCATTATGACAACGCAATTTATGTAGTCATATGTCTTCACGATCCGACGGATCCTAACACCGAAGGTACGCCACCTCTGTGATCTACACACGTTCAGCTTGGTGACGTCCCACGAACTCTAGATCCAGCTAAGATCGAGGGAGAGTTTTGTCAGCACGACGACGTGATGACGGTGATGATGAAGTCACCAACGCATGGCTTTGTCTAAGCACTACAACGATATGACCGAGCTGGAAATCTGTGGAGGGGGCATCGCACACGGCTAAACAATCAACTTGTGTGTCTATGGGGTGCCCCCTCCCCCATATATAAAGGAGTGGAGGAGGGGGAGGGTCGGCCCTCTCATGGCGCGCCCAAGGGGGGAGTCGTACTCCCGGTGGGAGTAGGATTCCCCCTTCCCTTGTTGGAGTAGGAGAGAAAGGAAGGGGGAGAGAGAGGGAAGGAAGGGCGGCCCGGCCCCCCGCCCAATTCGGATTCGGCTTGGGGGGGGCACGCCCTCCACCTTGGCCGCCTCCTCCTCTCTCCCACTAAGGCCCAAAAAGGCCCATACAATCCCTGGGGCGTTCCGGTAACCCCCCGGCACTCCGGTAAATGCCCGAACTCACCAGGAACCATTCCGATGTCCAAACATAGCCTTCCAATATATCGATCTTTATGTCTCGACCATTTCGAGACTCCTCGTCATGTCCGTGATCATATTTGTGACTCCGAACTGCATTCGGTACAACAAAACACATAAACTCATGATACGTCTCCAACGTATCTATAATTTTTGATTGCTCCATGCTATATTATCCTCTGTTTTGGATGTTTATGGGCTTTATTATCCACTTTTATATTATTTTTGGGACTAACCTATTAACCCAGAGCCCAGTGCCAGTTTCTGTTTTTTCCTTGTTTTAGAGTATCCCAGAAAAGGAAAATCAAACGGAGTCCAATTGACTTGAAACTTCATGGAACTTATTTTTGGAAGGAAAGCAACCCGGGAGGCTTGTAGTCCACGTAAGGGAAGCAACGAGGAAGCCACGAGGCAGGGGGGTGCGCCCACCCCCTGGGCATGCCCTCCACCCTCGTGGGCCCCTCGTGGCTCCCCCGACGTACTTCTTCCTCCTATATATATCCATATACCCTAAAAACTTCGGGGAACACAATAGATCGGGAGTTCCGCCGCCAAAAGCCTCCGTAGCCACGAAAACCAATCTAGACCCGTTCCGGCACCCTGCCAGAGGGGGAAATCCCTCTCCGGTGGCCATATTCATCATCCCGGTGCTCTCTATGACGAGGAGGGAGTAGTTCTCCCTCGGGGCTGAGGGTATGTACTAGTAGCTATGTGTTTGATCTCTCTCTCTCTCGTGTTCTTGAGGTGATACGATCTTGATGTACCGCGAGCTTTGCTATTATAGTTGGATATTATGATGTTTTATTCCCCCTCCACTCTCTTGTAATGGATTGAGTTTCCCCTTTGAAGTTATCTTATTGGATTGAGTCTTTAAAGATTTGATAACACTTGATGTATGTCTTATCGTGCATATCTGTGGTGACAATGGGATATCACGTGATTCACTTGATGTATGTTTTGGTGACCAACTTGCGGGTTCCGCCCATGAACCTATGCATAGGGTTTGGCACACGTTTTCGTCGTGATTCTCTGGTAGAAACTTTGGGGCACTCTTTGAGGTTCTATGTGTTGGTTGATTAGATGAATCTGAGATTGTGTAATGCATATCGTATAATCATACCCATGGATACTTGAGGTGGCATTGGAGTATCTAGGTGACATTAGGGTTTTAGTTGATTTGTGTCTTAACGTGTTATTCTAGTACGAACTCTAGGGTTGTTTGTGACACTTATAGGAATAGCCCAATGGATTGATTGGAAAGAATAACTTTGAGGTGGTTTCGTACCCTACCATAATCTCTTTGTTTGTTCTCTGCTATTAGTGACTTTGGAGTGACTCTTTGTTGCATGTTGAGGGATAGTTATGTGATCCAATTATGTTATTATTGTTGAGAGGACTTGCACTAGTGAAAGTATGAACCCTAGGCCTTGTTTCCTAGCATTGCAATATGGTTTGTGCTCACTTTTATCATTAGTTACCTTGCTGTTTTTATATTTTCAGATTACAAAAACCTTTATCTACCATCCATATACCACTTGTATCACCATCTCTTCGCCGAACTAGTGCACCTATACAATTTACCATTGTATTGGGTGTGTTGGGGACACAAGAGCCTGTATTGCAACCGAATCTTTTTGTTTCTTGTTTTATCACTAGTTTAGTCTATAAAAGAAAACTATAAAAACTAGAATTAAGTTTGCCTCATACGCTTCATCTTTTTAATATCTTTCATGAGTATGATGGAAAGGAAAATTGTGCCAAAGTGTTAGAAGAAGAATGCATTAAAATGTTTGGCACTAAATCTTTGAATGATGAGCATGATTGTAATGTTGTTAGTATGAACTCCTTGAATATCCATAGTACTAATGATGATTGCCCTAGTTATGATGAAAATGTCTCCTATAAACATGTCAATTTTGTGGTGTGCATTGGGTTTGTAAGTACACACCAAATAGGGAAGATAGATATTGCATGAAGCATAAGTACTTAGAAACTAAATTGTTGCAAGAAAGGCTAGATGCTTGTGCTAAAAATTTAAACTTTCTTAGCCATACTTGTGAACTTTGCAATGAACGTGATCATTTTAGTACCCAATGCAAATTGCTTCATGATCGTATCTTGTCCAAAAATTGTAATGATTTGATTTCCCTTGCACATCATAATGAACTTAGTTTGCTCTTGGGTTATGAAGAAATGAAACGTATAACTAAGGATATTCCAAAATTTGCCCTTGATAGAGTTCTTCATTTTGATCTAGAGGAAATTTATATGTATTGTGCGGTGAATTGTATTGAAAATCCTTATATCGCCAACTACATAAAGAAAAGAAAATAAATAGAAGATGAAGAGAATACTAATGAAAGGGAAGAGACTTCCCAATACCCTCCTATTATTTCTTATGATGAATCAGGTAACGAGGAAGAGCCTCCTATTCAACCAATCTCATTAATAAGGAGCTCCAAAAAGAGGATTGAACCCACACATGATGTGGTGAAGAAGAAGAAAAGAAAAAGGAAGAGAGGTAAAAAGATATCTCCCCCAAATAATGCTGCTCCTATTACTATTGTGCCTCATGAAAATATAATTGTGGAAGATAATGATACTTCTTATGATCTTGAAAATCTTTTTGGCACTTGCTTGGAAGAATATGATAATTGCTATAATATTGGTGTTATCCATACTATTAATGATGAGAGTGATTATGCTTATGATATGAAAAGGCCCAAGCTTGGGGATGCTACGCTTAATGAAGATGATATTTTTAGTCTCCCAAGTTTTGATATGCAAATTTATAATGATGATAGCCTCCTACTTATGATGATTATTGTGATGATAATTATGCTATAAAAAGTAGTGATTATATTTATAAAACTTGTCATGATTATGATTACCCATTTTCTGAACATTACTCTTTTAATGTGGAAACAATTTATAGTATTCAAGTCTCTTATGATACTCCCACTATTCCGAATGAGAAAATTTTTGCTTATGTGGAGAGTAGTAAATTTTCTATGCTTGTAGATCATGAAAAGAATGCTTTATGTGCTTCTTATATTGTTGAATTCATTCATGATGCTACTGGAAATTATTATGAGGGAGGAATATATGCTTGTAGGAATTGCAATAATATCAAGTTTCCTCTCTATGTGCTTAAAGTTATGAAGTTATGCTTGTTTTACCTTCCTATGCAAGTTGATTCTTGTTCTCATAAGTTGTTTGCTCACAAAATCCCTATGCATAGGAAGTGGATTAGAATTAAATGTGCTACTCATATTCTTCATGATGCTCTCTTTATGTTACAATTCTTATCTTTTATGTGAGCATCGTTGAAATCATCATGCCTAGCTAGGGGCGTTAAACGACAGCGTTTGTTGGGAGGCAACCCAACTTTATTTTTGTTCCTTGATTTTTGTTCCTGTTTAGTAATAAATAATTCATCTAGCCTCTGTTTAGATGTGGTTTTATGTTTTAATTAGTGTTTGTGCCAAGTAGAACCTTTGGGAAGACTTGGGTGAAGTCTTTATGATCATGCTGTAAAAAACAAAAACTTTAGCGCTCACGAGAATTGCTGCCATTTTTTATTGGAGAGTTCCATTTAGTTAATTATTTTTGCAGATGATTAATAGATAAATTCCTCACGTCCAGCAATTTATTTTAGAATTTTTGGGGTTCCATAAGTTTGCGTTAGTTACAGATTACTACATACTGTTCTGTTTTTGACAGATTCTGTTTTTCGTGTGTTGTTTGCTTATTTTAATGAATCTATGGCTAGTAAAAGAGTTTATAAACCATAGAGAAGTTGGAATACAGTAGGTTTAACACCAATATAAATATATAATGAGTTCATTACAGTACCTTTAAGTGGTTTTTTGTTTTCTTTCGCTAACGGAGCTTACGAGTTTTCTATTAAGTTTTGTGTTGTGAAGTTTTCAAGTTTTGGGTAAAGATTCGATGGACTATGGAATAAAGAGTGGCAAGAGCCTAAGCTTGGGGATGCCCAAGGCACCCCAAGGAAATATTCAAGGACAACCAAGAGCCTAAGCTTGGGGATGCCCCGGAAGGCATCCCCTCTTTCGTCTTCGTTCATCGGTAATTTTACTTGGAGCTATATTTTTATTCACCACATGATATGTGTTTTGCTTGGAGCATCATTTTATTTTCTTTTGTTTTTCTTGCTGTTTGAATAAAGTATCAAGATCTGAAATTCTTAAATATTAGAGATTCCTCATATAGTTTCATAATTATTCGACTACTCATTGATCTTCACTTATATCTTTCGGAGTAGTTTGTTGTTGCTCTAGTGCTTCACTTATATCTTTTTAGAGCACGGTGGTGGTTTTATTTTATAGAAATAGGTGAACTCTCATGCGTCACTTATATTATTTTGAGAGTCCTAAGTAGCATGGTAATTTGCTTTGGTTATGAATTTAGTCCTAATATGATGGGCATCCAAGAGGGATATAATAAAAACTTTCATATAAAGTGCATTGAATACTATGAGAAGTTTGATACTTGATGATTGTTTTGAGATATGGAGATGGTAATATTAGAGTCATGCTAGTGAGTAGTTGTGAATTTGAGAAATACTTGTGTTGAAGTTGGTGATTCCCGTAGCATGCACGTATGGTGAACCGTTATGTGATGAAGTCGAAGCATGATTTATTTATTGATTATCTTCCTTATGAGTGGCGGTCGGGGACGAACGATGGTCTTTTCCTACCAATCTATCCCCCTAGGAGCATGCGCATAGTACTTTGTTTGATAACTAATAGATTTTTGCAATAAGTATGTGATTTCTTTATGACTAATGTTAAGTCCATGGATTATACGCACTCTCACCCTTCCACCATTGCTAGCCTCTCTAGTACCGCGCAACTTTCGCTGGTACCATAAACCCACCATTTACCTTCCTCAAAACAGCCACCATACCTACCTATTATGGCATTTCCATAGCCATTCCGAGATATATTGCCATGCAACTTTCCACCGTTCCGTTTATTATGACACGATTCATCATTGTCATATTGCTTTGCATGATCATGTAGTTGACATTGTATTTGTGGCAAAGCCACCATTCATAATTCTTCCATACATGTCACTCTTGAGTCATTGCACATCCCGGTACACCGCCGGAGGCATTCATATAGAGTCCTATCTTGTTCTAAGTATCAAGTTGTAATTCATGAGTTGTGAGTAAATAAAATTGTGATGATCATCATTATTAGAGCATTGTCCCAGTGAGGAAAGGATGATGGAGACTATGATTGCCCCACAAGTCGGGATGAGACTCCGGACGAAAAAATAGGCCAAAGAAGCCCAAATAAAAAAAGACCATAAAAAGGAGAAGGCCCAAATAAAAAAATAAAAAAAATAGAGAAAAAGAGAGAAGGGGCAATGCTACTATCCTTTTACCACACATGTGCTTCAAAGTAGCACCATGATCTTCATGATAGAGAGTCTCCTATGTTGTCACTTTCATATACTAGTGGGAATCTTTCATTATATAACTTGGCTTGTATATTCCAATGATGGGCTTCCTCAAAATGCCCTAGGTCTTCGTGAGCAAGCAAGTTGGATGCACACCCACTTAGTTTCTTTTGTTGAGCTTTCATATACTTATAGCTCTAGTGCATCCGTTGCATGGTAATCCCTACTCACTCACATTGATATCTATTGATGGGCATCTCCATAGCCCGTTGATAAGCCTAGTTGATGTGAGACTGTCTTCTCCCTTTTTTGTCTTCTCCACAACCACCATCCTATTCCACCTATAGTGCTATATCCATGGCTCACGCTCATATATTGCGTGAAGATTGAAAAAGTTTGAGAACATCAAAAGTGTGAAACAATTGCTTGGCTTGTCATCGGGGTTGTGCATGATTTAAATATGTTGTGTGGTGAAGATGGAGCATAGCCAGACTAAATGATTTTGTAGGGATAGCTTTCTTTGGCCATGTTATTTTGAGAAGACATGATTACTTGGTTAGTATGCTTGAAGTATTATTATTTCTATGTCAATATTAAACTTTTGTCTTGAATCTTATGGATCTGAATATTCTTGCCACAATAAAGAAGAATTACTTGGATAAATATGTTAGGTAGCACTCCGCATCAAAAATTCCATTTTTATCATTTACCTACTCGGGGACGAGCAGGAATTAAGCTTGGGGATGCTGATATGTCTCCAACGTATCTATAATTTTTGATTGCTCCATGCTATATTATCCTCTGTTTTGGATGTTTATGGGCTTTATTATCCACTTTTATATTATTTTTAAGACTAACCTATTAACCAAGAGCCCAGTGCCAGTTTCTGTTTTTTCCTTGTTTTAGAGTATCGCAGAAAAGGAAAATCAAACGGAGTCCAATTGACCTGAAACTTCATGGAACTTATTTTTGGAAGGAAAGCAACCCGAGAGACTTGGATTCCACGTAAGGGAAGCAACGAGGAAGCCACGAGGCAGGGGGCACGCCCACCCCCCTGAGCGCGCCCTCCACCCTCGTGGGCCCCTCGTGGCTCCCCCGACGTACTTCTTCCTCCTATATATATCCATATACCCTAAAAACTTCGGGGAACACAATAGATAGGGAGCTCCGCCGCCAGAAGCCTCTGTAGCCACCGAAAACCAATCTAGACCTATTCTGGCACCCTGCCGGAGGGGGCAATCCCTCTCCGGTGGCCATCTTCATCATCCCGGTGCTCTCCATGACGAGGAGGGAGTAGTTGTGACGCCCCCGATTTGACCGTACACTAATCATACACGCAAACGTGTACGATCAAGATCAGGGACTCACGGGAAGATATCACAACACAACTCTACAAACAAAATAAGTCATACAAGCATCATATTACAAGCCAGGGGCCTCGAGGGCTCGAATACAAGAGCTCGATCATAGACGAGTCAGCGGAAACAACAATATCTGAGTACAGACATAAGTTAAACAAGTTTGCCTTAAGAAGGCTAGCACAAACTGGGATACAGATCGAAAGAGGCACAGGCCTCCTGCCTGGGATCCTCCTAAACTACTCCTGATCATCGTCAGCGGGCTGCACGTAGTAGTAGGCACCTCCCGAGTAGTAGTAGTCATCGTCGACGGTGGCGTCTGGCTCCTGGGCTCCAACGTCTGGTCGTAGCAATCGAGTATAGGAAGGGGGGAAAGGGGGAGAAAAGAAACCATGAGTACTCATCCAAAGTACTCGCAAGCAAGGAGCTACACTACATATGTATGCATTGGTATCAAATGGAATAAGGGTATCATATGTGGACTGAACTGCAGAATGCCGGAATAAGAGGGGGATAGCTAGTCCTATCAAAGACTATGCTTTTGGTAACCTCCACCTTGTAGCAGGAGAAGAGAGTAGATGGTAAGTTCACCAAGTAGCATTGCATAGCATAATCCTAACTGATGATCCTCCCTTCGTCGCCCTGTGAGAGAGAGATCATCGGTTGTATCTGGCACTTGGAAGGGTGTGTTTTATTAAGTATCCGGTTCTAGTTGTCACAAGGTCAAGGTACAACTCCAAGTCATCCTGTTACCGAAGATCACGGCTATTCGAATAGATTAACTTCCCTGCAGGGGTGCACCACATAACCCAACATGCTCGATCCCATTTGGCCGGACACACTTTTCTGGGTCATGCCCGGCCTCGGAAGATCAACACGTCGCAGCCCTACCTAGGCACAACAGAGAGGTCAGCACGCCGGTCTAAATCCTATGGCACAGGGGTCTGGGCCCATCGCCCTTTGCACACCTGCACGTTGCGAACGCGGCCGGAAGCAGACCTAGCCTAGCAGGCGTTCCAGTCCAATCCGGCGCGCGCCGCTCAGTCACTGACATCACGTAGGCTTCGACTGATACCATGACGTCGAGTGCCCATAACTGTCCCCGTGTAGATGGTTAGTGCGTATAGGCCAGTGGCCAGACTCGGATCAAATACCAAGATCTCGTTAAACGTGTTAAGTATCCGTGAACGCCAACCGGGGCCAGGCCCACCTCTCTCCTATGTGGTCTCAACCTGCCTTGTCGCTCCGCCACAAAAGTAACAGTCGGGGGCCGTCGGGAACCCAGGCCCACCTCTACCGGGATGGAGCCACCTGCCCCTTCAGCCCCCAACTCCGAACAGTACCACAGGTAATGTAACAGTGTAAAGTATATAGTATATGCCCGTTAAAACCTCCCGAAGTGATCACGGCCCAGTAGTATAGCATGGTAGATGGACAAGAGTGTAGGGCCACTGATGGAACACTAGCATCCTATACTAAGCATTAGGATTGCAGGTAAAGGTAACAACAGTAGTGGCAAGGGCAGGCTATGCATCAGAATAGGATTAACGGAAAGCAGTAACATGCTACACTACTCTAATGCAAGCAGTATAGAGAAGAGTAGGCGATATCTGGTGATCAAGGGGGGGGGCTTGCCTGGTTGCTCTGGCAAGAGAGAGGGGTCATCAACACCGTAGTCATACTGGGTAGCAGCGGCGTCGATCTCGGTGTCTAGTGAGAAAAGAGGGGGGAGAAACAATAAATATTAAACAAACATATGCATAGCGATGCATGACATGACAAGTAGCGGTGCTAGGGGTGCCCTAAAGTAGGGATAGGCGATACCGGCGAAGGGGGGAAACATCCAGGAAAGTATTCCCGGTGTTTCGTGTTTTCGGGCAGATGAATTGGAGGGGGAAAGTTGCGTGTTCGCTATGCTAGGGTTGTGTGACGGACGAACAGACTGCGTATTCGGATTCGTCTCAAAATTCTGAGCAACTTTCATATAGAAAACTTTTTCATCCGAGTTACGGATAATTTTCTATGATTTTCTAAAGTTTTAATAATATTTTGAAATTATATTAATTCGAAAATGGACTTATTGCGCCAGCAGGACATCATGCTGATGTCAGCAGGGTCAACAGTCAACTTTGACTGGATTGACTGGTCAAGAGGGTTGTGGGGCCCATCTGTCATTGACACCATAGCTAACCTAACAGTTTAGTTAAGACTAACTATGTGGTTAGGTTAATTAAGCAAGGTTAATTTAGTTAATTAACTATTTAATTAGTTGTTTTTACATTTATTATTTTATTTTATTATTATTTTATTTAATTTCTTTTTTGTAGAAAAAAAGGGGGCATGGGGCCCCGCTGGCAGTGGCACAAAGCCAGCGGTGCGGGGCGGTTAACGGGCGGTCGCTCGTCGGGGCCGAAGCCCGTGCAGGCGCGGGGCGAGGCCGCCGAGCGTGGCGGGGCGCCGGCAGCCGCTGCAGCGAAGTAGCAGCGCCAGCCGGGGGCGGCGAGGGCGAGGCCCTGGCCTGCAGGCAGGCGGGCGCAGAGGCAGGTGCAGGGGCGGCACACGGCACAAGCGGCGAGCGGCGCAGGCAGCGGCCAAGGGCGGGGTTGGGACGGTGAGCGGGCAGAGTGCGTGGGAACGCGCGGGGATGGGCGCGGCCAGGGCAGAGGCGGGGCTCCGGCGCAGGGGGCGGCAACAGTAGCGGGGCACATCCCCGGACGCGCGTGGGAGCGCGGGCGCGGATGGCAGCTAGCACGGAGGGAGGAGTGAATGCGGGGACGGCATTGCTAGAGCAGCAGCAGCAGTTCACAGGCGACAGTGGCGACTTACGGACGCGGGTGCACGGGGAAAACAGGGGCACGACAGGCGGCTGCAGCAGTGGGAGGGACGACCAGGCGATGAGCGTGGGGTGCAGCCACGGCGAGGCAGGGCGCAGGCGGTGCGCAACCATGGGAGCAGGGGCGGGACGACCGATGAAGCGCGGGGCGGTCAGAAGTGATGCAAAGAGGGGGGAAGGGGAATCGGACGAGGGGTCCTCACCGGGCCCTGTATTGTGCAAAAGCGAGCTCGGGGAGGTGTCAGGGAGGCGCCGAAGCATCAAGACGAGGCGGCGGCCATGGAGGATTCCGGTGATGTGGGATGAGGCGATCTGGCGGAGGACGGCTCCACGACTCACTCCGGAGGTGTGGACGACGACGAAGAGGCGCTGCGGAATTACTGGATTCCCTTCCGTGGCACGTGGAGGTACCGGAGCACGCGTCCGATGCCGACGCGGCGCGGTGTTGGTCGGGCGTGCGTGGGGAGGCAAGCGACGGCGCGGGGAAGAAGGGAATGGCGCTAGGGTTTCTGGGAGGGGGATCAATGCCGTTTTAACCATCGGGGGAGCCATGGGATGGCCAACACGTGCCAAGGCGCCATGGATGCCCTCCACGCAGTCCCCTGCCTCCTGCTACAGAAGGTTGAAGGAGAGATTGCGGTGGTGGGCTGGGCCGGAGACTGTAGCAGTAGGCTTAAGTGCATAGTTGTTCTTTAGGCCTTTTTCATTTGTTTTTCCTTTTCTGTTTTGGCTAACTGTTTGGGCATCAAATGAGTTTTGTAAAATATGAGAGATGGCCCACAAATCACATAACAATATATCCTACCACAAAAAACTAGTTTGGGGTAAATATCATTTCATATTTATTTTGTATTAAAAAAAGGTTATTAAATAACGTTTTCAGCCACTGTTTGAGGTTGTTTAAGTCACTTATCAAATTTCAATAATGTCTTTTACAATTTTATCATAGCCTCTGATTTATGTACTATTTATTGAACATTTTAGTTTTAATATTTGAAAACTTTTATATTTTTTTATTTTGAATTTGAATTTGAATTGGTTTTGAACTAATGCGAGATTAGGAACAGTAACCATGGTGACGGGGCATCATTAACAGAGGTTTACTGTAGCTTGATTATCCAGGCGTCACAATTCTCCTCCACTACAAGAAATCTCGTCCTGAGATTTAAGAGGGGAGTAAGGGGGAAATGTCTGGTTACGAAATTCTAACGAATCTTCTCGGTCTTGGTTGCTCTTCTCGAAGAGGTCGATCCATTACCTTGTTGTCTTCATTTCTCTGCTTCAAGTCATCATGATGAAGTCAGCATCCTTTGTTCGGGAACTCCATCGTACTTACGAAAGAATAAGGGGGTATTCTAGGAGAATGGACCTCTGCAAGGTTGACTATGTGGTAGATGACATCAGGGAAGGTGGCGGAAAGTAACTCTCGAATTGAAACTTAAGAAAATATCGAGGGCAAAATAAAGAGGTGTCATGAGAAGTTTCAAGCGGGCAGGCAATCGTTCGATGCCTGAAACAGAGTGTGGAAGGGGCTCAGAGCAACGGGAATAAGTATTGTATTTCATACCAGAAGTGATGATCTTTGGATGGTGGCTCGTGAATTACATATGAAGCCGAGCATGGGGAATAACTTTGGAAACAGGGGGTGTACAGGAGAGTCAGGTTTCGATCCTGGGAACTGTGGGTTATGGGCCCACCATGTGGTTTTAAAAGTAGGAGGAGTGGTGACATCTTGCATGGTCATGACAGCAAGGCAGGTCAGACGGTAGCCTATCGATTATGTCGGCAACAACGTCGGTACCAAGGGTGAGGGACGAAGAGAACCATTTTCCTGCTCGTTGAACGAGGCGGGCCAATAGGCAAAGTTCTCGTCCATCGGTGGCTACCAAAATGTCATCAACAATAGTAACAGGGTCTCGCTGACAGAATTGTACACTGAGGTGTTTGCATAAGCAGGAGAATATTTCTTCTTGGATCATATAGATCACAAGAAAGGTTAAACCAAACAATGGAAAGGAAAATGTGATTATCAGATTAAACAGAACAATGGAAAGGAAAAATGTGGTTAACCACATAATTCATGGGTATAACCTACCCAAGGTCAAGCAGAGCATGATATCCATGACAGGATATAATGTAGAAAACCCTTTAGGTAAGGGGAGAGAGATTTCATGGCATTACCCATACAACGGTGCTTGGGGTAATTTATAAAGAAATTTTAGCATTGTGCTTCAAATGTTCGTACTGAAAATCGGAGTACCACATACATGCTTCGAGATAGCGTTGACATGGTCTTTAAGCAAAGGTCAGACTTTGGATACACAAAGGATCCATCAGGAACAACCCATAGAATAAGTGTTACAATTTCCTCATGGAAGAATGATTAACCTTGTTAAACAGGAAACTATAACCACAAGTCCTCCGGCCAGGTGTGATGGGCATGACACCACCTTACCGATATATAAGGACCAGTGTTATAACTCTTGGAAATATGTCCCAACCATCATATCTGAACCAGATTCAGATCTGATTGGTGTCAGGATACCTCTGACTCAGGATGACTGAGAAGAAAAGGTGCAACACAATTGTCAAGATGACCTTGTAAAATTCTTAGGAAATGAACTATGGGAGTGAGTTCCGAAACAAGAGTTCATCATTAACCCAAGGGAATGATGAGGGGGTGGCCGATGAACTCAGCGACAATTCTTCAAGATTTCCAAAAGCTGGATTTCCACACTTATGTGAACAAGGAGATAACATTTGTCAAATCAAATGATATGATGTTGTACACTCGAGGAGAACATCCACGAGCAAACATTGGTTCAAAGCAATAGGGTCGCGAGAAGTTTTGAATTCACACATCATAGTTCATTTGTCAGTATTCCGGTTAGGAGGACCAAGAAGGAATGGTGATGGTGAGAAGTATCATTATAGCAAGAGTTCTTAAGAGGTGGAGCAATCCTCACAACATTCTTGACATCAAAGATGGTAATACTCCGCGGTAGAACATAACATAAGTTGGATAGCAAGGGACTCAAGGTACAACACAAAACAGGAACAAGTTTTGTGTTGGAGGGAATGCAATAATGTTGTCGATGATAACCCAAATCATTGAGGGCAAAGGATGCTATTTCTCACCAAGAATTTGATAGATATCTTGGAAGACCTCAGAATGTTTATGATGATCGCGACACATTTGTCGAGAGGTTTCGAGAAGATGTAATCCATCGGCGATGACATCAAGTCAAAAGATTGATGAAGCGAAAGGTTATTTGAACCATGGGTACGTCACAAACTCGAAATCAAGATTGTGGTTTAAGGAGAAATGATATGATGAGGAAAATCGACGTAAGCTTAGCTCATCATCGAAAATTGTGCTCCGGGAAGAAGGACCAGGTAGCACAATTAAGAGCAGCACAATAAGGGTATAGCCGATCAAGCTAGGAATGTCTTGAAGGATTATTTAAACTCGTAAGCAACATAAATTATTTAGGGTTATTGAATCGGAGTGCGGACTCGATTCACTATTCGGTGCTCTCGGTTGACAACAACCCAGAACCTAGGAACAATTGGATCCGGTGAGTAATAATAGTTGATGAAGAACCCATAAGAAGTTATGATGTCCCATGATATCTCGAGATACCATGGGGTAATACTCGACAACAGACCGAAGTGGAGGTTGGACTGGGGTATTGCTCTCCAGAAGACAAATGCTTAAACTTGCACGAGTAATGGTATTTAAGGGAGAACATGGTCGGAACCACGTCCACAGATACAAGATGAACTTATAACAAGGGAATAATTATTTTAAAAGAAGCTTCCATGATAAGGTATACATCGTTCCATGGGCATGAACACAGGGTTCAAGGTCGACTCCCACTTTTCCAATGTATAACATTTCATTCACTTCTCTTTTTCGAAGAAGTTGTAGTGTTGAATTATCTGGCAAAATACCACACGAGTATGACTCGTGAAAACTTTCGAGTTCGCACATAATATGGAAGGCATAGGTTCAATCCATCAAGGCATCTTAGGAGCATATACCACAATTTCAGGAATAAATAACACAAGCTCGATAGTAGAGCATGCTGGAGAAAGCAGAGGATACAATTTACCAAAGGCATTATGTATCCAAGGAAAGGCTCATAAGCTTATAGAATATGAAGGACGCTGTCGGATAAAATCCAATATAGAATATGTGAGTCTCGATACTCAACCAGAGGAAGAAAGAAGGCAAGGAGATCAGACTATAGAAACAACTGAGTAACTCAAAGTTCAAATGCAAAGGAGTTATGAATTCCAAGACAAGGGATCAGGAGCAATGCTCTGATTAGGGATGGATAAATGGAATAGCCTTAGTGTTACAATCGATGGCAACTTGATTGGTCGAGATCCAGTTCATGTTTAAAACGACGTCTGAGCCAGAAGGATGACTTCTAGGATATGACTGAGGATTGCGAGCATTCACAACATATTGAATCAACAGACTCAAAATGATAATGACAAAGGCTGCCAATAAGATTACTGTACTTATGGGACTAACCATAATGCAAGCAAGCAAGAATTTCAAGAGCAATAAGCAGCTAAGGATTTTCGGAAGATCGAATGGTATTTCGAAGACTTTTGTGAAGTACATGAATCAACTGGGGATGAGCGGATACTCGGTGAGTGCGAGGAACTATCCATAGGGGCATTCAGGTGGCAAAGAACTGCAAGGCAGTAGACACAAAGGATTCTCGGAATATCCGAAGTATTTCAGGGTATCTTGTAATAACAAGACCAAGTTGGAAATGAAGTTATGGACGGCAAGTTTATGTAGCTTCCCTTAGGGATTTATCAGTGGTATGGAATTGCAACGGCGAAGGGCACAAGGGTCTCGAGGAAACATCGGAGAGTATCTTCAAAATTTTCAGGTGCAGCAGACGATCATCGGTAATAAGGTGCTCTCCGGGTGAAGGTGATCACGAGATCCTAATGTTAGTTGTAGCAAAATTCATCTAACCCGAAAAGAAGAGAGAATAGAGTCCCAGAGTAAAGATCAAGGAGTAAAAGATCCTAATACCACCCAGATGGCGACGTGGGCCCGTAAGGCACACAGCCATGTTAGTAAAAAGTTTTGTAATGTCTAGACTGAACTTCGGCCAAGGAGTGTGGAAGGAGGATTCCTACAGGCAGTCGGCTCTGATACCAACTTGTGACGCCCCCGATTTGACCGTACACTAATCATACACGCAAACGTGTACGATCAAGATCAGGGACTCACGGGAAGATATCACAACACAACTCTATAAACAAAATAAGTCATACAAGCATCATATTATAAGCCAGGGCCTCGAGGGCTCGAATACAAGAGCTCGATCATAGACGAGTCAGCGAAAACAACAATATCTGAGTACAGGCATAAGTTAAACAAGTTTGCCTTAAGAAGGCTAGCACAAACTAGGATACAGATCGAAAGAGGCACAGGCCTCCTGCCTGGGATCCTCCTAAACTACTCCTGGTCGTCGTCAGTGTGCTGCACATAGTAGTAGGCACCTCCCGAGTAGTAGTAGTAGCCGTCGTCGATGGTGGCGTCTAGCTCCTGGGCTCCAATGTCTGGTTGCATCAATCGAGTATAGGAAGGGGGGAAAGGGGGAGAAATGCAACCGTGAGTACTCATCCAAAGTACTCGCAAGCAAGGAGCTACACTACATATGTATGCATTTGTATCAAATGGAATAAGGGTATCATGTGGACTGAACTGCAAAATGCCGGAATAAGAGGGGGATAGCTAGTCCTATCGAAGACTACGCCTCTGGTAACCTCCATCTTGCAGCAGGAGAAGAGAGTAGATGGTAAGTTCACCAAGTAGCATCGCATAGCATAATCCTAACCGATGATCCTCCCTTCGTCGCCCTATGAGAGAGCGATCACCGGTTGTATCTGGAACTTGGAAGGGTGTATTTTATTAAGTATCCAGTTCTAGTTGTCATAAGGTCAAGTGAAAGTGCAACTATCCCTAGGTGGTTTTGGTAATTCATAACAACATATAGCTCATTGAGCTAATGCTATTCCAAGATGATTATTTCAGGAAAGCTCAATGATTGGCATGGCATGGATGTGAAAGTGGAACCCTCAAAATGCTAAGGACAAAGGATTGGCTCAAGCTCAAAAGCTCAAGACTCTTCATTTTATATTTTAGTGATCCAAGATCACATTGAGTCTTTAGGAAAAGCCAATACTATCAAGGAGGGATGAGGTGTTGCTTAATGAGCCTCTTGCTTCATGTGCTTAGTGATATGCTCCAAAAACCCTCAACTACTTTCCCATATCCACATATGACCTAAACCCTAAGCCAAACTCGGTTCTACCAATTCTTCCTATCCGGCGCCACCGAGTTTCACTTGTCATTAGCCACTGCCAAACCCTAGCAATTCGGTTCTACCGATAGGGATCTCGGTCTCACCGAGACGGGGTTGCAAACTCTCTGTTTCCCTTTCGTAACTTTTCGGTCTCACCGAAAGAGCGAATCGGTCCCACCGAGATTGCAATGTAAACTCAGTATTTCCCCTTTGTAACTTTTCGGTCTCACCGAGTTCCACTCGGTCTCACCGAAAGAGCAAATCGGTCCCATCGAGTTTGCCTGACCAACTCTCTGGTTAGCTAATTACCAAATTCGGTCCCACCGAGTTTGTGTAATCGGTCTCACCGAGATTACGTTATGCCCAAACCCTAACCATATCGGTCCTACCGAGTTGCATGTCAGTCCCACCGAAATCTCTAACGGTCACTAGGTTTACATTTTCGGTCCGACCGAGTTTGTTGATTCGGTCCCACCGAGATTGGAAAACTGTGTGTAACGGTTGGATTTTGTGTGGAGGCTATATATACCCCTCCACCTCCTCTTCATTCGAAGAGAGAGCAACCAGAACACACACACCATTCCAACTCATATGTTCTGAGAGAGAACCACCTACTCATGTGTTGAGACCAAGATATTCCATTCCTACCATATGAATCTTGATCTCTAGCTTCCCCAAGTTGCTTTCCACTCAAATCTTCTTTCCACCAAATCCAAATCCTATGAGAGAGAGTTGAGTGTTGGGGAGACTATCATTTGAAGCACAAGAGCAAGGAGTTCATTACCTACACACCATTTGTTACTTCTTGGAGAGTGGTGTCTCCTAGATTGGCTAGGTGTCACTTGGGAGCCTCCGACAAGATTGTGGAGTTGAACCAAGGAGTTTGTAAGGGCAAGGAGATCGCCTACTTCGTGAAGATCTACCGCTAGTGAGGCAAGTCCTGTGTGGGCGATGGCCATGGTGGGATAGACAAGGTTGCTTCTTCGTGGACCCTTTGTGGGTGGTTGCTTCTTCATGGACCCTTCGTGGGTGGAGCCCTGTGTGGACCTGCGCAACCGTTACCCTTCGTGGGTGGAGCCCTGTGTGGACTCTCGCAACCGTTACCCTTTGTGGGTTGAAGTCTCCATCAACGTGGATGTAGGATAGCACCACCTATCTAAACCACGGGAAAAACATCCGTGTCTCCAATTGCGTTTGAATTCTCCAAACCCTTCCCTTTACATTCTTGCAAGTTGTATGCTTTACTTTCCGCTGCCAATATACTCTTTGCATGCTTGGTTGAATTATGTGATGATTGCTTGACTTGTCCTAAAATAGCTAAAATCTGCCAAGAACTAAAATTGGGAAAAGGTTAAGCTTTTATTTGGTCAAGTAGTCTAATCACCCCCCCCCCCCTCTAGACATACTTTCGATCCTATAAGTGGTATCAGAGCTTTGGTCTCCATTTGCTTTGATCTCCATTTGCTTTGATTTCCATAGCTTTTGGTGGTCATAGCCTTGGTTTCACAACCTAGGAGAGTATGGCGTCTAGCGAGGGAAATTATCACCGTAGAGGTCCTTACTTTGATGATACTAATTTTGCTAGTTGGAAGCATAAAATGAAAATGCATATTCTTGGACATAACCCCGCCGTTTGGGCTATTGTGTGTGTTGGTTTGCAAGGTGACTTCTTTGATGGGAGAGAACCAAACCGTGAAGCTACCGCGGATGAGTTGAAGATGTTGCAATACAATGCTCAAGCTTGTGATATTCTCTTCAACAGATTGTGCCCCGAAGAATTCAACAAAATCAGCCGTCTTGAGAATGCGAAGGAAATTTGGGACACTTTGATTGATATGCACGAAGGTACCGACTCCGTCAAGGAATCCAAGTTGGATGTGCTTCAAAGCCAACTTGACAAGTTCAAGATGAAGGATGGTGAAGGTGTCGCTGAAATGTACTCTAGGCTTGCTCTCATCACAAATGAGATTGCCGGCTTAGGAAGTGAAGAGATGACCGATAGATTCATCATCAAGAAGATTCTAAGAGCCTTGGATGGAAAATATGATACCGTGTGCACATTGATCCAAACGATGCCCAATTACAAAGATCTCAAGCCAACGGAGGTGATTTGAAGAATTGTTGCTCATGAGATGTCACTTAAGGATAAAGAGGAACTTCACAACAAATCAAGTGGTGCCTATAAAGCCTCATGTGAAGCCCCTACATCATCAAGTGAGAAACAAGACTTCAATGAAGAATTAAGCTTAATGGTGAAGAACTTCAACAAGTTCTACAAGAGTAGAAGCAAAGATAGAAGCTTCAAGTCAAGGTCCTACAATGACAAAAGATCTTCTAGTCGAGAGCGAAACTGCTACAATTGTGGAAGACCCGGACACTATTCCAATGAGTGTACGGCTCCCTACAAGAGAAGAGAAGATTCTCCAAAAAGAAGAAGCAAAGAATCACCACCAAGAGAGAGGAGGAGTAGAGATGATCGTTATGAACGAAGATACTCACGGAGAAGCAAGGATTCGGAAAGGAAGGAAAAATCATCAAGGAGCTACACAAGACGAAGACATCAAGCTCATGTTGGTGAATGGGTATCCGGCTCCGACTCCGACAGCCACTCCGAGAGAAGTTATCACTCCGACTCCGAAGATACTCAAGATGAAGGTGTTGCCGGTCTAGCACTTGTGTCAACCAACTCCTACGACATATTTGACTCACCAAATGAAGGAATTGGAAGATGCTTCATGGCCAAAGGTCCTAAGGTAACACACCCCGAGTATGTTGATTTCAATAGTGATGAAGATGACTTGTTAGGTGATGATTTGCTTGTTGACAACTCTAGTGATGAATACTATGATGAAACGTCAATTAAACATGCTAATCAAGATAAAACGAATGACAATGATAAGGAGAAGATTGAGGCTCTAACTAAAGAACTAAACACTCTTAAGTTAGCTCATGAAACTATCTTCGAAGATCATCGAGAACTTTTAAGAGCTCATGAGAAATTACGCTTTGAAAAGCTCAATCTTGAGCAAGAGCATGAGTTCTTAAAAGCAATCAATGATGATCTCCGCAAGAAAAGTTCTTCTCACATTGCCAAGCATTTACTCTTATCCACTTACATGCCTCAAGTCAAGTCTAGTAACAAGAACAAGAAAGATTCTTCCTCTAGCAGTAACAATGATCATGCTAAATCCAATATTGCTGCTTCTAGTAGTTCTCTTGATTCCAGTAATGATTCTCTTAGCCAAGTTACACTTGATCAAGAAAATAGTTTATTGAAGGGAATTATAGAGAAAGGAGTGTACAAAAGCCATGCCGGGAGTAAGCAATTCGAGGAAATTGTGCGCAAGCAAGGAATGCATCGAAAGAATCAAGGTGTTGGTTTTGAACGAAAGTTCAATGCCAATGGAGTTGAGTGGGAAGAAGATCAATACCCCAAGACAAAGTTTGTTCCTCAACAAGAGAAGTATGATACTTCTTTCAAGGGGACACAAGCTCAAGATGATCTTCCACCACAAGACTACAAGCAAAAAGGCAAGGACAAGCTTCAAGAGGAAATTGACGCATTTGAAGAAGCTCCTAAGACCTTAGTCAAGTGGATTCCCAAGACTACTTCAAGTTCCACTTCATCAAGTACGGCTACAACTCCAAGGATTCCCATCAAGATGATGTGGATCCAAAAGAAGAAGAACTAGAGAGTTCTTGAGGGTGACTCCGCCAACATACTTCACTCTTATTATTTTGGCAAGAACAAGTGCAATCAACTTCCACATCTTGCACTAGTTCAAGGAGTCACAACCGAGATTGCAATGTAAACTTAGTGTTTCCCCTTTGTAACTTTTCGGTCTCACCGAGTTCCACTCGGTCTCACCGAAAGAGCAAATCGGTCCCACCGAGTTTGCCTGACCAACTCTCTGGTTAGCTAATTACCAAATTCGGTCCCACCGAGTTTGTGTAATCGGTCTCACCGAGATTACGTTATGCCCAGACCCTAACCATATCGGTCCTACCGAGTTGCATGTCAGTCCCACCGAAATCTCTAACGGTCACTAGGTTTACATTTTCGGTCCGACCGAGTTTGTTGATTCGGTCCCACCGATATTGGAAAACTGTGTGTAACGGTTGGATTTTGTGTGGAGGCTATATATACCCCTCCACCTCCTCTTCATTCGAAGAGAGAGCAATCAGAACACACACACCATTCCAACTCATATGTTCTGAGAGAGAACCACCTACTCATGTGTTGAGACCAAGATATTCCATTCCTACCATATGAATCTTGATCTCTAGCTTCCCCAAGTTGCTTTCCACTCAAATCTTCTTTCCACCAAATCCAAATCCTATGAGAGAGAGTTGAGTGTTGGGGAGACTATCATTTGAAGCACAAGAGCAAGGAGTTCATTACCTACACACCATTTGTTACTTCTTGGAGAGTGGTGTCTCCTAGATTGGCTAGGTGTCACTTGGGAGCCTCCGACAAGATTGTGGAGTTGAACCAAGGAGTTTGTAAGGGCAAGGAGATCGCCTACTTCGTGAAGATCTACCGCTAGTGAGGCAAGTCCTGTGTGGGCGATGGACATGGTGGGATAGACAAGGTTGCTTCTTCGTGGACCCTTTGTGGGTGGTTGCTTCTTCGTGGACCCTTCGTGGGTGGAGCCCTGTGTGGACTCGCGCAACCGTTACCCTTCGTGGGTGGAGCCCTGTGTGGACTCTCGCAACCGTTACCCTTTGTGGGTTGAAGTCTCCATCAACGTGGATGTAGGATAGCACCACCTATCCGAACCACGGGAAAAACACCCGTGTCTCCAATTGCATTTGAATTCTCCAAACCCTTCACTTTACATTCTTGCAAGTTGTATGCTTTACTTTCCGCTGCCAATATACTCTTTGCATGCTTGCTTGAATTATGTGATGATTGCTTGACTTGTCCTAAAATAGCTAAAATCTGCCAAGAACTAAAATTGGGAAAAGGTTAAGCTTTTATTTGGTCAAGTAGTCTAATCACCCCCCCTCTAGACATACTTTCGATCCTACATCAAGGTACAACTCCAAGTCGTCATGTTACAAAAGATCATGGCTATTCGAATAGATTAACTTCCCTGCAGGGGTGCACCACATAACCCAACACGCTCGATCCCATTTGGCCGGACACACTTTTCTGGGTCATGCCCGGCCTCGGAAGATCAACACGTCGCAGCCCTACCTAGGCACAACAGAGAGGTCAGCCCTACCTATGGCGCAGGGGTCTGGGCCCATCGCCCTTTGCACACCTGCACGTTGCGAACGCGACCAGAAGCAGACCTAGCCTAGCAGGCGTTCCAGTCCAATCCAGCGCGCGCCGCTCAGTCGCTGACATCACGTAGGCTTCGACTGATACCACGACATCGAGTGCCCATAACTGTCCCCGTGTAGATGGTTAGTGCGTATAGGCCAGTGGCCAGACTCGGATCAAATACCAAGATCTCGTTAAACGTGTTAAGTATCCGCGAACGCCGACCGGGGCCAGGCCCACCTCTCTCCTATGTGGTCTCAACCTGCCTTGTCGCTCCGCCACAAAAGTAACAGTCGAGGGCCGTCGGGAACCCAGGCCCACCTCTACCGGAATGGAGCCACCTGCCCCTTCAGCCCCCAACTCCGAACAGTACCACAGGTAATGTAACAGTGTAAAGTATATAGTATATGCCCGTTAAAACCTCCCGAAGTGATCACGGCCCAGTAGTATAGCATGGTAGATGGACAAGAGTGTAGGGCCACTGATGGAACACTAGCATCCTATACTAAGCATTAGGATTGCAGGTAAAGGTAACAATAGTAGTGGCAAGGGCAGGCTATGCATCAGAATAGGATTAACGGAAAGCAGTAACATGCTACACTACTCTAATGCAAGCAGTATAGAGAAGAGTAGGCGATATCTGGTGATCAAGGGGGGGGGCTTGCCTGGTTGCTCTGGCAAGAGAGAGGGGTCATCAACACCGTAGTCGTACTGGGTAGCAGCCGCGTCGATTTCGGTGTCTAGCGAGAGAAGAGGGGGGAGAAACAATAAATATTAAACAAACAGATGCATAGTGATGCATGACATGACAAGTAGCGGTGCTAGGGGTGCCCTAAAGTAGGGATAGGCGATACCAGCGAAGGGGGGAAAACATCCGGGAAAGTATTCCCGGTGTTTCGTGTTTTCGGGCAGATGAATTGGAGGGGTAAAGTTGCGTGTTCACTATGCTAGGGTTGTGTGACGGACGAACAGACTGCGTATTCGGATTCGTCTCGAAATTCTGAGCAACTTTCATATAGAAAACGTTTTCATCCGTGTTACGGATAATTTTCTATGATTTTCTAAAGCTTTAATAATATTCTGAAATTATATTAATTCGAAAATGGACTTATTGCGCCAGCAGGACGTCATGTTGATGTCAGCAGGGTCAACAGTCAACTTTGACTGGATTGACTGGTCAAGAGGGCTGTGGGGCCCATCTGTCATTGACACCACAGCTAACCTAACAGTTTAGTTAAGACTAATTTTGTGGTTAGGTTAATTAAGCAAGGTTAATTTAGTTAATTAACTATTTAATTAATTGTTTTTACATTTATTATTTTATTTTATTATTATTTTATGTAATTTCTTTTTTGTAGAAAAAAGGGGGGCATGGGGCCCCGCTGGCAGTGGCACAAAGCCAGCGGTGCGGGGCGGTTAACGGGCGGCCGCTCGTCGGGGCCGAAGCCCGTGCAGGCGCGGGGCGAGGCCGCCGAGCGCGGCGGGGCGCCGGCAGCCGCTGCAGCGAAGCAGCAGCGCTAGCCGGGGGCGGCGAGGGCGAGGCCCTGGCCTGCAGGCGGGCGGACGCAGAGGCAGGTGCAGGGGGCGGCATGCGGCACAGGCGGCGAGCGGCACAGGCAGCGGCCAAGGGCGGGGTTGGGACGATGAGCGGGCAGAGTGCGTGGGGGCGCGCGGGGATGGGCGCGGCCAGGGTAGAGGCGGGGCTCCGGCGCAGGGGGCGGCAACAGCAATGGGGCACATCCCCGGACGCGCGTGGGAGCGCGGGCGCGGACAGTAGCTAGCGCGGAGGGAGGAGTGAACATGGGGACGGTGTTGCTAGAGCAGCAGCAGCAGTTCACAGGCGACATTGGCGACTTGCGGACGCGGGTGCGCGGGGAAAATAGGGGCGCGACAGGCGGCTGCAGCAGCGGGAGGGACGACCAGGCGGTGAGCGTGGGGTGCAGCCACGACGAGGCAGGGCGCAGGCGGTGCGCAACCATGGGAGCAGGGGCGGGACGACCGATGAAGCGCGGGGCGGTCAGAAGTGATGCAAAGAGGGGGGAAGGGGAATCTGATGAGGGGTCCTCACCGGGCCCTGTAGTTGTGCAAAGGCGAGCTCGGGGAGGTGTCAGGGAGGCGCCGGAGCAGCGAGACGAGACGGCGGCCATGGAGGATTCCGGCGATGTGGGACGAGGCGATCCGGCGGAGGACAGCTCCGCGACTCACTCCGGAGGTGTGGACGACGACGAAGAGGCGCTGCGGAATTACTGGATTCCCTTCCGTGGCACGGGGAGGTACCGGAGCACGCGTCCGACGCCGACGCGGCGCGGTGTTGGTCGGGCGTGCGCGGGGAGGCAAGCGACGGCGTGGGGAAGGAGGGAATGGCGCTAGGATTTCTGGGAGGGGGTCAATGCCGTTTTAACCATCGGGGGAGCCGTGGGATGGCCAGCACGTGCCAAGGCGCCATGGATGCCCTCCACGCAGTCCCCTGCCTCCTGCTACAGAAGGTTGAAGGAGAGATTGCGGTGGTGGGCTGGGCCGGAGACTGTAGCAGTAGGCTTAAGTGCACAGTTGTTCTTTAGGCCTTTTTCATTTGTTTTTCCTTTTCCGTTTTGGCTAACTGTTTGGGCATCAAATGAGTTTTGTAAAATACTCCCTCCGTTCCGAATTACCTGTCTTGGATTTGTCTAGATACAGATGTATCTAGACTCATTTTAGTGTTAGATATCTCCGTATCTAGACAAATCTAAGACAAGTAATTCGGAACGGAGGGAGTATGAGAGATGGCCCACAAATCACAGAACAATATATCCTACCATCAAAAACTAGTTTGGGGTAAATATCATTTCATATTTATTTTGTATTAAAAAAGGTTATTAAATAACGTTTTCAGCCATTGTTTGAGGTTGTTTAAGTCACTTATCAAATTTCAATAATGTCTTTTACAATTTTATCATAGCCTTTGATTTATGTACTATTTATTAAACATTTTAGGTTTAATATTTGAAAACTTTTATATATTTTTTTATTTTGAATTTGAATTTGAATTGGTTTTGAACTAATGCGAGATTAGGAACAGTAACCATGGTGACGTGGCATCATTAACAGAGGTTTACTGTAGCTTGATTATCCGGGCGTCACAGTAGTTCTCCCTCAGGGCTGAGGGTATGTACCAGTAGCTATGTGTTTGATCTCTCTCTCTCTCTCTCTCTCTCTCGTGTTCTTGAGGTGATACGATCTTGATGTATCGCGAGCTTTGCTATTATAGTTGGATCTTATGATATTTTCTTCCCCCTCCACTCTCTTGTAATGGATTGAGTTTCCCTTTGAAGTTATCTTATTGGATTGAGTCTTTAAAGATTTAAGAACACTTGATATATGTCTTGCCGTGCGTATCTGTGGTGACAATGGGATATCACGTGATTCACTTGATGTATGTTTTGGTGACCAACTTGCGGGTTCCGCCCATGAACCTATGCATAGGGGTTGGCACACGTTTTCGTCGTGATTCTCCGGTAGAAACTTTGGGACACTCTTTGAGGTTCTATGTATTGGTTGAATAGATGAATCTGAGATTGTGTGATGCATATCGTATAATCATACCCACGGATACTTGAGGTGACATTGGAGTATCTAGGTGGCATTAGGGTTTTGGTTGATTTGTGTCTTAAGGTGTTATTCTAGTACGAATTCTAGGGCTGTTGACACTTATAGGAATAGCCCAACGGATTGATTGGAAAGAATAACTTTGAGGTGGTTTGGTACCCTACCATAATCTCTTCATTTGTTCTCCGCTATTAGTGACTTTGGAGTGACTCTTTGTTGCATGTTGAGGGATAGTTATGTGATTCAATTATGTTATTATTGTTGAGAGGACTTGCACTAGTGAAAGTATGAACCCTAGGCCTTGTTTCCTAGCATTGCAATACCGTTTGTGCTCACTTTTATCATTAGTCACCTTGCTATTTTTATATTTTCAGATTACAAAAACCTTTATCTACCATCCATATACCACTTGTATCACCATCTCTTCGTCGAACTAGTGCACCTATACAATTTACCATTGTATTGGGTGTGTTGGGGACACAAGAGACTTTTTGTTATTTGGTTGCAGGGTTGCTTGAGAGAGACCATCTTCATCATACGCCTCCTACGGATTGATAAACCTTAGGTCATCCACATGAGGGAAATTTGCTACTGTCCTACAAACCTCTGCACTTGGAGGCCCAACAATGTCTACAAGAAGAAGGTTGTGTAGTAGACATCAACTCATAATACCGATCGTCACCGAACGTTAAGCGTGCCGACCCTATGGGTTCGAAAACTATGTAGACATGACCGAGACTTATCTCCGGTCAATAACCAATAGCGGAACATGGATGCTCATATTGGTTCCTACATATTCTACGAAGATCTTATCATTTAAACCGCATAACAACATACGTTGTTCCCTTTGTCATCGGTTTGTTACTTGCCCGAGATTCGACCGTCGGTATCTCAATACCTAGTTCAATCTCGTTACCGGCAAGTCACTTTACTCGTTCCGTAATGCAACATCCCGTAACTAACTCATTAGTCACATTGCTTGCAAGGCTTATAGTGATGTGCATTGCCAAGAGGGCCCAGAGATACCTCTCCGGTACAAAGAGTGACATATTCTAATCTCGATCTATGCCAACTCAACAAGCACCATCGAAGACACCTATAGAGCATCTTTATAGTCACACAGTTACGTTGTGACGTTTGATAGCACACTAAGTGTTCCTTCGGTATTTGGGAGTTGCATAATCTCATAGTTGCAGGAACATGTATAAGTTATGGAGAAAGCAATAGCAGTAAACTAAACGATCAAAGTGCTAAGCTAACGGATGGATCAAGTCAATCACATCATTCTCTAATGATGTGATCCCGTTCATCAAATGACAACTCTTGTCCATGGCTAGGAAACTTAACCATCTTTGATTAACAAGCTAGTCAAGTAGAGGCATACTAGTAACACTCATTTCGTCTATGTATTCACACATGTACTAAGTTTCCGGTTAATACAATTCTAACATGAATAATAAACATTTATCATGATATAAGGAAATATAAATAGCAACTTTATTATTGCCTCTAGGGCATATTTCCTTCAATACGACCATGGGCCCATCACAAAGAGCTGATGGGAGTGAGCCCAAAGGACGAAATGGAGAAGTTTGTCCGCGACCTAATTCATTTCCACCCCTTTCTCTCCCTCCTTCGTCATGGTGGCTCAGAAAAGAACTGGGAATAATAGTGATTACGGGTGTGATTGGTTACATGCATTAATTTTGGCCTACTTGCATATGTGGTCGGGTGTTGCCCCAGTCTGATTCGTTCAACGGTAATGCTTTTGTCTTTGGCGAGGCACCTTGGAGGTCCGCAAAGATGCATATCAGCGTTGGAGCCGCGTCGAGCTCGGGTGTGGAGGTGATCCATTTTTTTCCTTTGATGGTTGTTGTGGTGGTGCTAAAGGCAGGTGCTGGACGTCAGTGTCAAACTCAAAGGATTCTTCAGTCTTGTTTATAATTTTACTTCTTGGCTAATGTTTCTTTATGCAAAGGCTAACTTTTTTACTTTCATTCTAGTTTTGCTAGGTGATAAGTATATAACTTATACTATGATCATTATGATATACTCCCTTCATTTCTAAATATAAGACCATTTAGAAATTTTAATATGAACTATATACGAAGAAAAAGAGTGAATCTACACTTTAAAATGCGTCTATATACATTCATATGTACTACTGTAGTTTACATTGAAATCTCTAAAAGAGCTTATACTCCGTTTAGCACAGCATGCACGAGCCGTAGAAGTTCGTTGGCCCATGACTTGACGCAGGAGTATGCAGACGGGTAAGTTGACCACAAACATGTCATTGACCAACGGGGGGCACTGGGCAATGCCTGTTGCCGCACAGGATCCTTGGTCGGTCTGCATGATGTCCATTAATGAATGAGCCTCCCTGATCGATAGTAGTACTGCATCGAGCCACACGTTCCCCTCATTCAGTGACTCCCATAGCCAGATCTACCAGTGAGCAGCCCTTGTGGTAGCCAGCAGTGCGTGGCCACTAATGACCCGTATCCACTCCATCGCTGGATATACACATGGTGAATTATTGTTGTTCAAGCAGACATATTGCTGGGTCTACTGGTTCCCCTTACTTATTTTTTACTGTTTAATTGTAATATTTATATTTGAATTATTGTTACACTGAAATATTTGTCTTTAAATTATTGATGCATTATGATGCTTATCAATGATTATTTTCAATATTCAAAGAAAAATGAAATAGATAGAAAAAGACACAGATAGTAGGAGATATTTGAGGCATAACGTCGGAGGGCGGGCACCCGCGTGACTATTTGTGAACATGTTTAGGGGTCTTCATTTGATATTTGCCTTGAAGATGCCCTTATTTGGTCTTGCACGCAAACAAAGGTGCGTGTGGATGATCGAACACATTACAGTTCCTTCACATTGAATGCTAAGGGCAACTCCAACGCTGAAATGAACAACATCAAAAGTTTACAAACGTGTTTGGTTGTCCGCCGACAGCAAGCGGTCATCCAACTATAGTCGCCAAATGTATGGCCCAAACGGACTATGCACAAACACAAACAAAATTGAAGTGAAACCGATAAAATTTGAACAAAAATTTGATATATTAAAATCAAACCGATGAGATTTAAACAAGTTCAACCTGAATTTAAACTAATCGTAACTAAAAATAGGCAAGGTACATACATTGACCTTGTAGGGGTAGCCTCAAGGCCACTGGCACCTCCAACGCTGCTCATGTCGCCATTCGAGCCATCATCGTCCGATCTAGAGCACGTGGTCGCTAATATGACCTACGTTCGTGATGCCTCTCCTCGTTCCTATACGGGCTCTGCACGTAGGCGTGCTGGATGTCCCACACATATCCTCCTCGGCAATGAGGGTGTCCTCCTCCTTTGCACGCTCCTCCTCAAACATTTGCACTCCCTCCTCCGAGAGCGGCACCCGTTGTTGGATGGTCAAAAGTGTTCGGACCGTTCAGTCCATGGAGCAATCTGGTGATCCGCGTTGGAGTTGCCCTAGCGTAGGTGCATAATACTACGTCAAACACAAATAAAGGCCCTGTTTGGTTTGGCTGTGGATTTCTAAAAGTAGCTGTGAAAAATCTGTTGTGAAAAAGCAGCTGTGAAAAATCTGATGTAAAAAAGATGTAGGTCATTTGGCAAACCAGCTGATACAGCTTTTTTAGAGTTTGACCCGCAACGGAATCAGATTTTGGAAATCACGTCCTGGGCTGCTTCCGCTTTTGGTTCAAATTTTGGCAGCGGATTTCTGGAATCGGATTCTGCTAGGTTTGCCCTTTGATTCAGATTCTGCCGCGCGACAACGAAATCCGTCGATAAAAGCTAAACCAAACAGAGCCAAAGTATGCACCCATGCGTTCCTGGATCTTCTGAATGTGTTTCACTGGATCCAGGACGATCTGTCGTCGTCATGAATGAGCAGAGCTGTGGGTACGGCCGTGGCTGCGGCGCCGTGCCATGCCAATGCCATGGGCGGAGCCTGCCGACGCAGGGGGATTGAATGGCGAGCGACCCAACTGCATGGGAGTAAATGGCTCCTTATTACCCCCAACGGCTACCTAGTACTGTACTGTTCATTCCAGGTGATTCGCTATGCTGCTCTTCTTGCGCTGGTGACCCTCTTCCATGTCGACATAGGAAAAGGAACAAGATCGTCTAGGACGCGTGTGTTTGCCATCCGTAATACTACTACTAGTACTAAGCTAGGACGAGGCCTAGATCAACTTCTAAGTAACCTCGCCTGCTTCTGGTCCCATGGCCGGAAGTGGTTTCTCATGCTGGATTGCTGGGTGTTGTCGGCCACAAGACCCCCGTCGGTCCCTCTATATTTCCGTCGACGGCGAAAGAGATAGCGGCCGGCGACCCGGTTAGGAAAACAGTAGCCAGACATGCGGAAAAAACAAGTCACCTACTTCCTATTCTTGGCTGCAAGGATACTATTGTTTTCACGTGCCAGAAGAATATCCCCCTGGATGTTTGACCGCAAGCTGTAATAGTATCATCTCGATGGCCTTGGGAAAAACGGGGAAGTGTTGACGTACTATCATAAAATCGAAATTATTGTAGCATGGACAAAAACATCACTCCATGCCATAACGAAATCGCCTATGCATTGGCATCGCAGACGGTAAAAAACTGGACACATCCCTACGTTTACGATGGGACTTTTCGACTCAAAAGATAGTCTAGATTCATCACCTTGTCACAACATGTACCATATACATACATCCTCCAAAATCACAAATAAGGGTTCAATTCAAGAGACAATATTAGTACAGCATTTTTCCAGCACCGCCCAATTTATCATCTTCTCTTAGGGGTTGTTTGGATACCTAGATTATAGGAAACTAGTTTTCCTTAAACCCGATTTTTGGTGTAACAACCTAAAACATTGTTGGGATCCTCTAACTAACTCGTGGATATACTAAACTGGGTCTTCCAAAAACCCAAAAAACCATTTTATACAAAAACGACTAATAGACGTTTTTGTACAAACGCGTTTTCTATATGCATCAGGAGATCAGCGAAGTCCGACGCGCTGATCATGGTAACCTCCGCTGGCCGCGACAGCAGCTTGACAAAGCCAAAAGACGTCGTTACCGATCTCGGCCAAGCAGCCGAAGCATGCAGGTTGCAATGCTCCACCTAGACCATCGCCTCCATGGCGGATGCAGACTTGGGCCGGCTGCCGTCGTGTCCATCGGCCGTTTCACAGCCACCGTCGCCGTCCATATGCTCCAGCTTCTACGTCGTCGTCACGCCTCCCTAGCATGTGTGTTGTGCTCTGCTGTTACCGGCCAATCGATCCAGCTGCTAGCTAGATGCTACATGCATGTCCGGCTTGAGAATCAATCATGGTGCTTTACGTCGTGTACTCGTGTCTTGCCGTATGTGAGTTGCATGTACGTGCTTCTTTGATGGGAACCTGAGCCAACATGCATGACACCGGCGAACGAAGCCGAGCACGATCAGGCGAGCAGCGCGACCACCCCGGCGGCCTCGGCGATGGCCTCGCGAGAGAGCAGTTTACGGTGTGGTTGTCCGCCGCTGTGCGTGTAGGTGCCAAGAGCAAGCCGAAGCACCACACCTCCATGTATTGTTTGGGAAGAACTCAAAATCGTGTTTTTCTAATTTTCCCATCCAAACAAGGTACTGGGTATACTTACCTTAACAGAATAACTAACCAAAACTGGTTTTCCTAAAAATCCTCAAAAACTCGTTTTCTAAAATCTCACATCTAATTCCCTGTATCCAAACAACCCCTTAACTCAGAATCTTAAACAAAAGGAAACAATGGAATCCAGACCTAAACCCGCAACAACCTACGAACTAAAAATCCGCGCTGTTTCCACGTCAGGGGCGGAAAAGCTGCGTGCCCCCGGTATATATCCCCAGAACTCTCGACCCAAGAACCCAGCCCACCTCCCCCTCCTACCTCACTCGTCCTCCCAATTCCCGTTACTCTCGAGGTCATCGCAGCAATGGCGGGCTCCTGGCGAGCCGCGGCGCTGGCGGTGGCGATGGTTTGTTTCGTCGCCAGCAGCTGCGTGCTCGGGTTCCCGGAGGAGGATTTGGTGGGGCGGCTGCCCGGGCAGCCCGCCGTGGGGTTCAGGCAGTTCGCCGGGTACGTGGACGTCGACGTCAAGGCCGGGAGGAGCCTCTTCTACTACTTCGCGGAGGCGCAGGACAACGCCGCCGGCAGGCCGCTCACGCTCTGGCTCAACGGAGGTCAGTACCTACTCGCTACTGCTTCCTCGTCTTCCCATGCCTTCTCTTCTCCGCGGCCCGCTCTGCTCTTGGGCTGTCACTCTCTGATCTCCAGAGCGTTCTGTAGGAGTTTCTTCGGCCAGTTTGCCCAGCAGCGTCGGCCCGTGGTCCTTGTTTTGTTTTGCTTCAGAATTATGTTCGCATCTGAATTTTCTCGCTCGATTCGAGAGGCAACAGTGGCATGCACTGCCTTAGTTTGGTAGAAAATGTGTTTAAAGTAGTACACTTCTATGTGCACGGTTGATTAGCTCGCGGCTTTAGCGGTTGGGAGTTAGGACGACGCAGGAATTTCCACCTGATCTGCATTTCATCTTACACACTCAGCCTTCACAGCGACTTTGTTTTTTCTGCCTGGATCTCGAGAGTTTCTGAATAAACTATTTAGTTGGGTTTTTTTCAAAAAAATACTACTCCCTCCGTTCCAAAATATAGCGCGCCCACGCTTTTCGAGGTTCAACTTTGACCATAAATTTAACCCACGAGACCGACTGCGGCGGGATCAAAAATTATATAATTAAAAACTTTTTTTGAATACGAATTCATTGGTATAATTTTTTCGCCCGCCGCAGTCGGTCTTGTTGATTAAATTAATGGTCAAAGTTGAAGCACGAAAACCGAGGACGCGCTATATTTTGGAACGGAGGGAGTATGGTGTTGGAATTTTCATGGCTAATAATAGCACTGTTGCATTAGTGGCCTGATGAGTAGAGCATACTAAACTAGTCAATACCTTGGTACCTTTTCCTCCTCTACTGTACCTTTCTTGCACGTTGAGTGCTGGTTCACCCATCAGGGGTCATATGATGACAGGCAGTGTTTCCTCAACTGGAAACACAAACAACTTGCTCCCATTCGCTAATCGTCATCTGCTCCACACCTGCCAAGGAAAAAATTAATCAGTTTTGTGAGTATCTTTGAGGTCACCATGTTCCCTTGGACCCTTGCCTCATTGGGCTTTGTGTGTTGTGGTCCTTGAGGATTTTTAAAAGCAGTGAGGCATCATTTGGTAAAAAAAAGAAAAAAAAAGATGCTTCTTTCTTTGATGTAACAGTACCTTGCTACACTACGATGTACTACACATATGGAAATGTGATTGCTAACTGTATGTTGCTGCAAAATTTCACTGGCGTTCAGGTCCTGGCTGTTCTTCGGTTGGAGGCGGCGCGTTTACGGAGCTCGGCCCGTTTTATCCCAGAGGAGATGGCAGAGGCCTTCGGTTAAACAAGAAGTCGTGGAATAAAGGTTGAGCTTTTGGCAACCATCTCTCTGATCACATGTTTCAGTGAAAGAAAGTGTACATCTTACTAACTCTTCAGTTGTTTTACCTTTGTTGTTAATTTTGCAGTGTCCAATCTTCTATTTGTTGAATCACCCGCTGGAGTTGGATGGTCCTACTCCAACACTTCGTCAGACTACAATACAGGAGATGCGCGGACCGGTAAACCGATGCGATCTTGTGACATCGCAGGATACCGGTTAGCCTGAACGCATCAATCTAACCGTATGTTTCTTTAATTATGCAGCTAATGATATGTACAAATTTCTGTTGGGATGGTATAAGAAGTTCCCGGAGTACAGATCAAGCAGCTTACTTCTTTCGGGAGAGAGCTATGCAGGTTAGAAAGCATTTCAAGTTCTACTTCAGGAATATGCGTTTCGATTGCCTCCCTTCTATGGCGACTGATTCTGCGCTAATGATAATGCAGGGCATTATATACCGCAACTCACCGACGTCCTTCTCACACACAATGAGAAATCTAAGGGTTTTAAGTTCAATATCAAGGGGGTAGCTGTAAGTAGTCAAGCATAGCCTGGTCATGTCTTGAATCAACTATGTTCTACTTACTACTACTGTTTTGCTGACTCTGAGATTACCTTGAGTAGATCGGGAATCCGTTACTCAAGCTTGACAGGGATGTCCCCGCGACATATGAGTACTTCTGGTCCCATGGTATGATATCCGATGAGATATTTCTGGCCATAAACAAGGGTTGTGATTTTGAGGATTACACATTCGGTAGCCCCCACAATGAGAGCAAGTCATGCAATGATGCCATTGCGGAGGCAAATGCTGTAGTTGGACAATATGTCAACAACTATGATGTCATTCTCGACGTCTGTTACCCATCGATTGTGATGCAGGAGCTACGACTGCGCAAATATGTATGCTTGTTTCCTCATGGATGGTACATGATATTTACATCAAAACCTTTGATTGCTGTTGTGACTAGTTCTTTGTGCAACCTAGGTGACCAAGATCAGTTTAGGAGTGGATGTTTGCATGTCATATGAAAGGTACTTCTACTTCAATCTTCCAGAAGTGCAGCATGCTCTTCATGCTAATAGAACACATCTACCTTATGGCTGGGGCATGTGCAGTGAGTAAGTGCTTCTATTGCTACTTCTGCCAAATACATATGTTGGTCCTTTCAGTAATAAATATGTAAAGAGAGAAGAGAGTGTCAGAGTAAATGAACTGCTCATCTTTGCAACTCAAACTCACATGGATCATCTAAAATCATGTCCCAGTGTGCTGAATTACACCGATAAGGATGGTAACATCAACATCTTGCCTTTACTTCAGAGAATAGTGGAACATAAGATACCAGTTTGGATATTCAGGTAAATAACTTACCTTTTCATACTCCCATATACCAGTCTGAGTTTTTTTTTCAGATAATTTGTTTCGTTCCGTGTGGAATTTGTTATGACATTGTGAATTACATTACAGCGGCGATCAAGACTCTGTGGTGCCCCTCTTGGGCTCCCGAACCCTTGTGCGAGAGCTAGCTCATGACATGGGGTTGCCTGTCACAGTTCCGTACAGTACTTGGTTCCGCAAAGGCCAGGTATACTTCTATGCCATGAATACAAGTTGAATTACAGATGCCAAATCTGATGATATAAAACATGAATGTAACATCTGTTGCTCTTTGGTTTTCAAGGTTGGAGGCTGGACAACAGAGTACGGTAATCTTCTGACCTTTGCAACAGTGCGGGGCGCATCTCACATGGTGCCATTTGCACAGCCAGACCGAGCTCTCGGCCTATTTCGCTCATTTGTGCTTGGACAGAGGCTCCCAAACACAACCTATCCACCCATTGGCGACTAAGTGTACCTATAAAAGCAGCTGGATATAGAAAAAAAATAGCTTAGGATTTTTCAGTCTTGCTACAAGAGTTCAGTTCTCAAGGATGTATAAGTTGATCAATAAGTTCTTGATTCTTTAGAAAGAATGGAAAAGTAATGCATGCTGGCAAGTATGATCTTTATCAGGATTATTAGATTGCATCCCTCAAAACCTGGAACGCAGATTCCAGAGTAATTTGTACAAGCAATTATGTCAATGTAGTTAATTTGGTGCGCACTTGCAAATGTAACTCTGCCTAAATCATCTCATCGGTCCACACCAAATGAATGTTAAAAAGGTTCGTTAAGAGGATAATGTTGGCAGTGAAGTGACATGATTTACTTTCTTGTTGCTAACGGAATGCTGGTATGGTTTGCTGATCTTATTGAAAAAGCCCAAACTTATTCAACACCTTATCCATGATTTTTTTTTTACTCAAGACAATGTAACAAACTTCTACTGAAGTTACCTGCTACCATGCTGTGGTGGGCTCACCTACCGACTGTGCCAGTCGGCAGGGCAGTTCCTTGCCTTAATCAGGGTTATTTTTGAACAAATTCTGCTTGACCAGTGAGCAAGGACACAAGGTCCAGAAAGTAGAACTGCATCAAGAGTAAAATATTCAAGCTAATCTGCATCGAAGGACACAAAGAATACATTGCAATGGTAGTTTAAGACCTGGAAAACAACACATAGAAGCTGCCCCAGTTGGAGACTGGGTGTCTCTTTGCTCCCCAAAGGCCAAAAGCCGACAGTAACAATATTTTTCTTATACATTAAAAAAACTATGTTTGTTGTTCTTGCGCAGTCCCAAATTGCTGTCATGAAGTGAATCTGGACGGTATCAACGAGGTGACAGGTGATCATCTTGGCACCATTTACATTAACAACTCTATAGTAGGGTAACAAAGTATGACCATTAAAGAACAATGTTTAACTTGAATGGAAACAATAAGAGTTGTATCTTCCTTTGGAAAGCTGTACAGAGTATATACATAGAAATAGTAATATTTATAATATACATAGCCGTGTGTAGCCAAACTGGATTTTTCTTGTCTTTATTAATGCTCTGATCTTGACTGAAAATATTAACCATGAATCCCTACCCTGCCAGCAATAAGATTCCAGTGTTATACTATATATTCCTATGTTAATACACTAAGAAGAAAGCCACCCCAAAGGGTACACAACTTTACAAAGTATACAGCAGTACCTTAATACTCATACTGACTGAAATCTGGCCAGCCAACATAGTGACTACAACCATGGTCAAAGCAATAAGTGGATAGTTCATTTATTTGCCCATCATCAGAGAGAAAAGAAATTGTCCAGAAGACTGAACTTAATTACAGATAAAGGGTCTAAGCAAAAGAACCACTGATTAGTTTACAAAATCTGATTATAATCATGCACCCAGGCACAAAAACTCATGGTGACTGTACCAATCTCTTTCTGGATGTTACAGCTTGATTAAAATGGCCAGTTGGTCACTGCCTTCATCGCTTTGCCCCCAAGCAAATTCTTTCTTGCTACTGTCTATGGGCCTAATGATTCTCTTTGTGATGTCCACATATTCTGCCATGAAATTTTGTATCACTGGTGGCAGTAGATTCAGTGCAGACTATAGAATTCCAACAAGAATTGAAACTTAATAAAAATATAACATAATTTTACCTTCAGTTTAGATGTGCTTTGTCAGCTTCAAAGCAGATGACTGAAGAACATAATGCTCACTCTTTCCAGTTGCAATTTTTCTTGTATCCCAGCTTGCCGCCATTAACAAATTTTGCATGCAACTGCTTTTGCCGCACTTCAGAACATGTGATTCATGTGTTATACAATCAGATCAGATATGTGGTACACTAGTACAACTGTGGAAGTCACTTCAGAGCAGACAGCCGTAGCCTCAAACTGAAGAACCAGCATCATTCTCACCCAATCACCGCTTCATCCTCACAGCATCTTGGTTCAGATATTGGCCACAAAAATATTCAAGGCCACGAGCGTCCACATTTACCAGAACTCCTTCATTGATTAAAAGAATTGCTCATGTGAACTCATGACAGCAATTAAGGCTGGTTACTGCTTTATCCTCAAACAATATCTGACTGCCGTAGTACATGACTTAACCATACCAACTTCAGTGCTAAGTCGGCTTGTACTACTGGTCAGCATGCTCATATTCAGATTCTCAATTGCCCATATCCTTACGTAACCGATCTAAAATCCAAAACATTTTTCTCCTCAAATAACTCGGGATACTCCCTTGGTAAAAGGCATGAGCTCTTCCCTTCACATCAACCCAGCTGCAACCAGGCGTCTTCACCATGCCAAGTTCCCTCATCCTTAATCTTAATCCTGCAACACCATCAGACTGACCAACTGCACCATAAATTCCACAGAGAGTGATATAGTTACTGACATTGCTTTTTTCTAACTCAAACAGCCTATATGCTGCAATCTCTCCAACATCGACATTATTATGCATGGCGCAAGCAGAGAGTAGAGCTCCCCATGCAGTAGCGCAAGGTTCCATAGGCATCTTCTTTATAAGCCCGATAGCTTCTTCAATGGCTCCAGCACGCCCCAAGAGGTCCACCATACATGCATAGTGCTCAGAAGTGGGCTCTACACCATGAACCTTCCTCATTGACTCGAAGATCATCCGGCCGTCAGTCACGAGCCCTGAGTGGCTGCAACTTGAAAGGACAGATGTGAAGGTGATACAGTTCGGCTTCACTCTCTGAGATAACATCTCCTCGTACACATGCAATGCCTCTTTTCCCTTTCCATGGACACCATAGCAAGATATCAGTGTCGACCAGCTCACCACATTCCTCTCCTGCATGCCTGCAAACACTGCTTGTGACGCGTCCACGTGCCCGCACTTTGCATACATGTCGATCAACGCGTTCCCAATTGGGACATCCAAATCAAATGCAAGGCTTCGCACCATCCTACCATGTATTTCTCTCCCCTTCATCATCTCCCCTTCCTTTCCACAGACATTTAGCACGCTCGGCACAGCCCGCAGATCCCTCGCCATGTTCACCGCCTCCACCTGAGCCCTTCTGAAGAGCTCAAGGGTTTCAGCTGTCATCCCGGCCCTTGCATAAGCAGTTACCATGCAATTCCACACAACAGAGTCTCTTTCTGGCATCTCGTCGAACACCCTCACTGCATTGACCAGGAGACCAGCCTTGGCGTACATGTCAAGAAGTGCGCTGGAAACAACAAGATTGGAGAGAAATCCTAATTGGACGGTAAATCCATGGAGTGCAGCGCCAAGAAGCGGCTCCCAGAGCTCAGCGCACGCCCGGAGCGCTGCTGGGACAGCATAGCAGTCAGGGCGGAAACCGGCGTCGAGGAGGCCAGAGAGTAGTTGGAGAGCTAAGAGGGGTGGGGAGGCGGCAAGGAGGATGTTGTACGCGTGCATGGACGGAGAAGGCATCGCGTCGAACACCTTGCGGGCGCTAGGGAGCGCAGCGCAGCGACAATAGAGCAGGACCAGGTCCGTCTCGAGGGTGGCCTGGGGTAGGTGGCCACCAACGAGAGCCTGTGCGTGGAGCTTCGCGCCGGCGGTTAGAGCCTTAGCGGCGGCGCAGCGCCGAACGAGGTCGGAGAGACGGCCGGCGTTAGGCGGCGGCATCTTGAAGGCCGCCCGCTTTGAGGTGTACAGTGCTGCTTCGGTTTTTTGGGGGGAGTGGGGCAACTCCAGCGCCTCACTCACGAGCAGGTGGTCGGGCAAGGCTTCTATGCGTCCGGCTCCGTTTTTTTTTTCGGTTTTCACCGATTTATGTGCAATTTTCAGGCGTTTTTACTAACTAAAGTCCAATAAATATTATCATAATTGGCCATTACCGATTGCATCAACACATAATGCCTCCAGGGTACACCCATCCTTTCGATACTTCTTTTCATCGGCGGCGGTTGCTGTTCTGGTGCGCTGGTTATGGGACGACGACTTCCCGACTGTCTACTACAACAATATTTGTCCGGCTCCGACGATGAAGGGCCGATGACAGCGGCGCGCCTTCGAATCGCTTCAGTGCTTGTAGTCGTCGCTAGGTGATTTACGGACCTAGATGTAAATTTTACTTCTAGTGTTTTTTATACTACCTTGACAGTTGATGAATAGACCAGAAGTTTTCTCACAAAAAAAAGTTCTAGGAAAGCATTTTTTTACTTATACGAGTGTTTAAAAATATATAGAAAAAGACAAGCCTTGAAATAACCAAATAGCTAATAGCAGACATGGTTCTCATTTCTTTCCCCAGCTCCTCTCCTTTTCTCCTCAGACAACACCGTCGGTCAGGGTGAAAATGGGAGGGGAGCTTGGGTCGTCCCTATACATAGTAGCTTCATGCTAGTAGTTACCTTATGAGTGTTTTCCTTAGTGCCATTGTGGAGTTTCTCATGGGCGCATGCAGGTTGCGTCCAATGGTCTCCCATCTCTTCTATCGGTCATATTCATCGGTGGAAGCCAACTACTGGAGGTGATTTGGCAGGAGGTCCTTCAATAAACTCGACGGTGGGCTAGAACGGTTTGATATAGAGGCCTTCTCTTTCCGTCCTTGTGGAGGTGGAAGGAGAGAAGGGGTGGATTCGGCTTTGGTTCCTTCATATCTATATCTAGTGCACCTAAGGGTAAAAAAGAGTTGGCTTCGATGATTTTTGTCAGCTAAAGTTGTGGATTCAAAGACAAGAAGTTTCCAGTGTGCGACTTTACATGGCAAGAGTATATCACTAGGTGTTTTGTTGATTGCCACGTCCAACCGGAATGTCATGAATAAGGATTTTCATCTTGATTATCGAGACCAAACAATGGAGTCCAACACAATAGCAAGGAGAAAAATGTATTCAACGAGATAACAACCCAAGTTCGTCACTTCCAAACCCGACCAGTAAAGGTGGGGACTAGAGTTTTTACCTCGAGCATGAAGTGATGCTCCAATCACCATCTCGCGATGCATTTTTTGATAGTTGCACAAATGAATGCTCCATGCCAAGTCAAAAAGGCACTAGATGAAAAGGCAGCAGACCCCTTGTGGCGAAGCCTAGCGCCGTTGCGATCACCATGTCAGCCTTGCAGGTTGCAAATGCCAGCGCCAGCATCGCATCGCCGCGCAATACCGACATGATGTCTGGGCCAACTAGTCGTCACTGTCCAAAGTTGAGGCCTTCGACTCCTATTTGGCCATGGACGCTGGCGAGAAGAGGGCTTAAGAGTGCTCAGATGAGGTTGTCCATCGCCATGGAGATGTCCACCATCGACATCAACATTCGAGAGCCCCAAGTTCGCCACAAAAATCACCTCTCTAGTAACGGCTCGCCGCCGCCACGATAGCGGGATGCGGGAACATGGACGAGGAGAAAGGTGAGGATAAAAGAGAGGGACATGCGATTTGGCCACAGTCATTACGAGGAACTTCATTGGAGAGATGTTTTGTCGGGGAGGAAAATCATCGATCCTCATCTTCCAAATTGGGCACTCACTATTAGAGCTGGAGGCGCGATTGCTGGGTGCCGGGCTAGGGTGACATGAGGGATGCTAGGTGCTGGGCGGGGCAGTGCTGATGGGCCCAACCGTGGGGGCGCTGGTGTCATTCATCGATCGCGTCCGCCTCCACTTACTTATCGGCGCTCATGCGTCCGCTTGAGCTAGGGTTCATAGCTGAAGGAAATATGCCCTAGAGGCAATAATAAAGTTATTATTTATTTCCTTATATCATGATAAATGTTTATTATTCATGCTAGAATTGTATTATCCGGAAACATAATACATGTGTGAATACATAGACAAACAGAGTGTCACTAGTATGCCTCTACTTGACTAGCTCGTTAATCGAAGATGGTTATGTTTCCTAACCATGAACAAAAGAGTTGTTATTTGATTAACAGGATCACATCATTAGAAGAATGATGTGATTGACATGACCCATTCCATTAGCTTAGCACCCGATCATTTAGTATGTTGCTATTGCTTTCTTCATGACTTATACATGTTCCTATGACTATGAGATTATGCAACTCCCGTTTACCAGAGGAACACTTTGTGTGCTACCAAACGTCACAACGTAACTAGGTGATTATAAAGGAGCTCTACAAGTGTCTCCAAAGGTACATGTTGGGTTGGCGTATTTCGAGATTAGGATTTGTCACTCCGATTGTCGGAGAGGTATCTCTGGGCCCTCTCGGTAATGCACATCACATAAGCCTTGCAAGCATTGCAACTAATGGGTTAGTTGTGAGATGATGTATTACGGAACGAGTAAAGAGACTTGCCGGTAACGAGATTGAACTAGGTATTAAGATACCGACGATCGAATCTCGGGCAAGTAACATACCGATGACAAAGGGAACACCGTATGTTGTTATGCGGTCTGACCGATAAAGATCTTCGTAGAATATGTGGGAGCCAATATGAGCATCCAGGTTCCGCTATTGGTTATTGACCGGAGACATGTCTCGGTCATGTCTACATTGTTCTCGAACCCGTAGGGTCCGCACGCTTAAGGTTTCGATGATAGTTATATTATGAGTTTATAAGTTTTCATGTACCGAAGGAGTTCGGAGTCCCGGATGAGATCGGGGACATGACGAGGAGTCTCGAAATGGTCGAGATGTAAAGATCGATATATTGGACGACTATACTCGGACATCGGAAAGGTTCCGAGTGATTCGGGTATTTTCGGAGGTACCGGGGAGTTACGGGAATACGAGGAAGAAGCAATGGGCCTTAGTGGGAAGGACCAGGAGGTGGCGCGCGCCCCTCCCAAGCCCAGTCCGAATTGGACAAGGGGTTTGGGGTGCGGCCCCTCCCTCCCTTCCTTCCCCTCTTCCCCCCTTTCCCCCTTCTCCTAGTTGGACTAGGAAAGGAGGAAACCTACTCCAACTAGGAGTAGGAATCCTACTCCACTGGCGCGCCCCTCCTAGGGTGGGCTTCCTCCCCCCTTGCTCCTTTATATACAGGGGCAGGGGGGCACCCCATGGACACACAAGTTGATCTTCATGCTCGTTCTCTTAGCCGTGTGTGTTGCCCTCCTCAACCATAATCCTCGATAATATTATAGCGGTGCTTAGGCGAAGCCCTACGACAGTAGAACATCAAGATCGTCACCACGCCGTCGTGCTGACGGAACTCTTCTCCGATACTTTGCTGGATCGGAGTCCGGGGATCGTCATCGAGCTAAACATGTGCTAGAACTCGGAGGTGCCGTAGTTTCGGTGCTTGATCGGTCGGGCCGTGAAGACGTACGACTACACCAACCGCGTTGTCATAACACTTCCGCTATCGGTCTACGAGGGTACGTAGACAACACTCTCCCCTCTCGTTGCTATGCATCACCATGATCTTGCGTGTGCGTATGAATTTTTTTGAAATTACTACGTTCCCCAACAATAGCCGCCACTTCGGTCAGCCCTCCAGCGACCCTCCAACTGACACCGCCGCCCGAATGAGTGTTGCCTGCCTCCTTTGCGGGCTCCGCCACTCGCATGACCGAGCTCCCTGTCACCTACGAGAGGATACGATCTCCATCGATGTGCTCCGAAGAGAGAGACAGGGAGAGAGAGGGGGAGAGGGAGAGGGAGTGAGGCAGTGAGGGAGAGGGGAGTAGTAGAAGGAAGAGGACGAAGTCAACATGCCCGTGTGGCACTTTTTTGCCAACTTAGCTCAATGGATGGGTTGGATCAGTTAATGACGTCATCAAATCACTTAGCATTGTTCCATTATCAACTTTTGGCCACGATGATTTTTCCATGGTTTGTAAAGCGATGGCTTTCGCTAATGACACCTCTATTTGTGGTGGTTCTATGCATTTGTCTTAACTACTTTCACAATGTACATAATTTTCCCCTAAAAATAAAACAATGTACATAATTTGTTATTTCGATAGAAATGTGAATCAACATGAAGATGATAGATTGGGTCTACTAACCCACGTTGTGGATGTCAAGTGATTCAGAGGTGTAGGAAGGAGCCCGAACACGCCAGCGGGTTAAGATGTTTCTGTTTTTTTACAAACTTCTCCTCCTTTATTCCTCTAGCAAAAACATGACATCATTTACAAGTAATGGAAGCACCTCCGCAGGTGCAAAATCCATCCATACAGAAGGAGGAGAAAAATTAACCAGCCTAGAAAGTTCATGTGCTACTTTATTACACTCTCTATTACAATGATCATAAGATGCATGATTAAAATACAAGGACATGAAATAGCAATCATCAATAATTGCGCTTGTCACTGAAGAAGAATTGCCATCTCTCAGAGCTTCTATTATCTCCAGACTGTCCGAGTTGATCACGACCTTGCTACAACCCACAGTTCTGCCAAGGTTTAGCCCAAACCTAACTGCCAAAGCTTCTGCTATGAAAGAATCATAGCATATGTATATTCTTTCATTAGCTGCCACTATCAATTTCTCGTTGTGACCATGAATAACTGCCCCCACAAATCCTTCAAGTAAATCTTGGTCAAATCCAGTGTCTATGTTTAATTTCATGTATCCCGGCGGCGGCTTCTGCCAAGCTTCTATAGGAACTTTAGCCTTTCATGAGCAGGCAATACTAAAATTTGTAGAAAGTCCACGTATAGCTAGAGCAATTTGCATAGGGTTCTGAATATCCTCTTCATGATAGATTTTTCGGTGTTCAAACCAAAGATCCACGCTGTGGTGGCTACTACTTCTCTCAATTTTGGAAACCCCAACATATGGACTTATGTTTCTTCCAAGTTTAACAGACCCCGCACAACTTCCTCGCCAGTTTTATACGTTGTACATCTCTTCTTTACCATATCATACATCCCCAATTGTCTCCAGACTTCTATTGATCTTCGACACTCAAAGAGGAAATGTCAAATACAATCCAGACCTTCCTTACATTCTGGACAATGGACCTTCACCCTCATATGCTTTGAAGTTAGGATCGCCCGGCACGTGATAGCGCTATGGAGGACCCGCCATATAAAAATTGGGAAAACTTTGTTTTTGCCACTCTAGTTTTTGCCCACTTTGCTTATGCCACTCTAGAATTTGACATCTCACTTTTGCCACTCTTAGCTTTTGACAATACATCACAAATGCCATTACGTGGCAAAAACGATAATTTTTCATTTCACTTTTGCCACTCTTAGCTTTTTGATATGTATCACAATTGCCACTCTGAAAATTTTGCTTTTGCCACGGAATGGCAAAAGTGATATATTGTCAAAAGCTAAGAGTGGAAAATGTGAAATGTCAAATTCTAGAGTGGCATAAGCAAAGTTGGCAAAAACTAGAGTGGCAAAAACAAAGTTTTCCCATAAAAATTATAACCTTGGTTGGCCATTCTAGATTCCAAATCAAGTTCCACTTCTCATCCCGTACTGAAGATCCTGCATTGGTATGAATCATATGACCAAACTAAAAATTCCATTCAACTTGGTAAGATAAATCCCGTTCTTGGTGGGATCCCAAGCAATGAAATCTGACATTTCATGTAAAGGTAGCGATATAGCAAGTATCCTCTAAGCATTCACATTCTAGAACCTTTGGTTCACCAATTGTGCGTCCCAATCACGTGTCACCGGATCAGTGAGATCATAGACTTGGGATATTAAATTATTACCTTGGATGGTCAAGACTTTTTTTGTTGGTGATCGAGGGATCCACGAGTCCTCCCATATATTCACCTTTTCTCCATATCCAATTCTCCATATGTACCCACATCTCAAAGTGTCCACACCAGCCATGATGCCTTGCCAAGTATATGATGATTTTTGTTTCAAAGTAGCACTTAAGAGATTGGTACGTCTCCAACGTATCTATAATTTTTTATTGTTCCATGCTATTATATTATCAATCTTGGATGTTTTATAATCATTTATAGTCATTTTATATTATTTTTTGGTACTAACCTATTGACATAGTGCCAAGTGCGAGTTGCCGTTTTTTGCATGTTTTTTACATCGCAGAAAATCAATACCAAACGGAGTCCAAATGCCACGAGACTTTACAGAGATTTTTTATGGACCAGAAGACACCTAATGGGCCAAGGCTACGCCTGGGGGTGCTCCGAGGAGAGCACAACCCACCAGGGCGCGCCAGGAGGCCCAGGCGCGCCCTGGTGGGTTGTGCCCACCTCGGGTGCCCCCCGACTGCCTCTTTTCTCTATAACTACCTCAATATTCCAGAAACCCTAGGGGAGTCGACGAAAATCAATTACAGCCGCCGCAGAGTCTAGAACCACCAGATCCAATCTAGACACCATCACGGATGGGATTCACCACCTCCATTGGTGCCTCTCCGATGATGCTGAATAATTATTGAATAACATATTGAAAAATTATGATGATTGGACTCTTCTTGAACCACCGCCTAAACCCACTCCGAAGAAGAGGGGTATATTATATCTCAGTCCTGAAGATATGCAAGAGGCAAAGAAATCTATGAAGGAAAAAGGTATTAAAGCTGAGGGTGTTAAAAATTTACCTCCTATTGAAGAAATACATGGACTTAATACACCACCACTGCCTAAGGTGGTAGAGGTAAATTCTCTTATGAAGTTCAGTGATAACGACAATCCTCACAATATGCATCCTAGTAAATGCCTTTATGAGTTTGAAAACTACATTAGAAAACAAGATCACTTCAATGCAAATGTAATGAAACAATTGAAATACAATTCTGATATGATTGATCGCTTGAGTGACTTGTTATTTAGAATATCAAATGATGTTAGAGGTGTTGGAAATCATGCTTCTATGGTTCAAACTCAGTTGGAACAAGTTGCTAAATCTCAAAGAGAATTGCTTGATGAAATGAATAATAATATGCATGACTTTGCTGTTAGAGTTGCAACTAGAGGAGGTAAAATGACTCAGGAACCACTTTATCCTGAGGGGCACCCAAAAAGAATTGAACAAGATTCACAAAGAGCTAAGACTAGTGCACCTAGTCCTTCTAGAAAGGAAAAGAAAAAGAAAAATGATAGGACTTTGCATGCTCCTAGTGAACCTGAAATAGAAAAACCTCCTGACAATGATAATAAAGTTTCTATCTCTGATGCTGAAACTCAGTCTAGTAATGAACACTCACCTAGTGATAATGAAAAAGATAATGTTGATGTTCATGAAGACTCTCAACCAAATAATAAAGAACCAGGCAATGATGTTGAGATAGAACCACATTTTGATCTTGATAACCCACAACCTAAGAATAAAAGGTATGACAAAAGAGACTTTGTTGCTAGAAAACACAGTAAAGAAAGAGAACCGTGGGTTAAAAAACCTATGACTTTTCCACCTAAGTCAACTAAAAAGAATGGTGATGAAGAATTTGAACGCTTTGCTGAAATGCTAAGGCTAGTCTTTTGCGTACTTGCTTGACTGATATCTTGAAAATGCGTCCTTATGCAAAGTATGTGAAAGACATCATCACAAATAAGAGAAAAATACCGGAAGCTGAAATCTCCACTATGCTTGCTAATTATACTTTTAAAGATGGAGTACCTAAAAAATTTGGAGATCTGGGAATACCAACTATACCTTGCTCTATCAAAAAGAATTATGTGAAAACTGCTTTGTGTGATTTAGGAGTTGGTGTTAGTGTTATGCCTTTCTCTTTATATAAAAGGCTTGATTTGAATAAACTCACACCTACTGAAATATCTTTGCAAATGGATGATAAATCAACTGCCATACCTATCGGTGTCTGTGAGGATGTGCCCGTTGTTGTTACTTATGTTACTATTTTGACTGACTTTATTATACTTGAGATACCCGAGGACGACAACATGCCGATTATCCTTGGTAGACCCTTCTTGAATACTGCATGGGCTGTTATTGATTGCAATAAAAGCAAGGTCACTTTTCATATCAATGGTAATCAGCATACAGTGCACTTTCCGAAGAAACAATTCCAAGTGAATAGTATTAATGTTATTGAAAAATCTCCGACAGTCACTATTGGAAGTTTTCAAATACCTCTACCTACTGTCAAAAAGAAATATGAAATGCTTATTGTTGGGGACATTCATATCCCCATTGAGCTAACCTAGTGATTTATGAAAGTTCTTCGGTTTCATGCTAATCAAATGATTCTTAATAAGACTTGATCAACCTTATTAATGGATCATTTTTGAACGGTATGAAGTTGATAAATTTAGTAAGCACTACTTTCTGTCCCTACTTTTTATTCTCTGTTTTTATTAGTTAAGTAAAATGAAATGCCATGTTTTGTCCGTTTTCTGAATTTTCCATGCAATAAAAAAATGACCCAAAAAATAAAAGTTCTCAGAATGCCCTAAAAATTTAATATGATTTTTTCTGAATATTTAATAATTTTTGGTGCAAATAACATCAGAGGGAGGTGCACCAGGTGGCACAACCCACCTGGGCGCGCCAGGACCCCCAGGCGCGCCTTGGTGGGTTGTGGTCCCCATGTGGGCCCCATCACTTATCTCTTCATACCACATCATCACCTACCTCCAGAAAAAATCTCCATTGCTCTCTCTCCCCCGTATTCTTGCTCTCAAACCCACGGATTTCGATCTCTTTGCTCGAAGCTCCGTTTCCAAAACTGTTTCGGGGGATTGTTGCTTGGTATGTGACTCCTCCGTTTATCCAATTAGTTTTTGTTTTAGTGGTTTATATTTTGAATAATTAGCTACTCTTGGTGCTGCTGTAGATGTGCTTGCATGTTGAATTCTTAGTGTTCTAAGTAGTTTGAATGCTTGCTATGGCCTCTATGTATCCCTATGAGTAGTTGGTATCATTTTTGTGAAGTTTGTTGAGAAAATTTTGTGGGCTAATAAATTTCAGAATTTTGTTCATAGGAAAATCATGAATATCTTTAGGAAGTTTGGCTCCAAGAAGAACTCCATGGGTGTTATTGGGGAGTCATCTGATAGTGATCTCCATCCTCAGAGGTTGGCGGAGGTACGACCGTTTGAATGGCCACACACCCCGTTCCTGGAAGAGGATGGAACCCTTCAGGAGTTCATGCAATATGCTGCGAATGACGGCCTCACCAACTTCATCGCAGATGAGTGTGAACAGCACCAAATCCTCACAAACATTTTTGTTCAGAGCTTTACTTTCCTACCTAGGAATAATCCTCCCGAAGTTAGCTTTGATTTATATGCTGAAAACCATCAGATACCACTTACTAAATTTTGTAACATATGCATGATCCCCTCTGATGGGAGCTTGGCCGAGCCTAGGCCGGCTGGGTTTGAGGCATTTTATCTCACTTTGAAAGTGGGAGATGAGAGCGGGGTGTCAGCTACCACCGCCGTTGGTTTGCATTTTCCTGTTGTTCATTACTTTGCACTTTTTATTGCAAAATGCTTGCTCGCTAGGGAGAAGATGGGAGCGCTCAGCTCACCAGACCTTGTTGTTTTGCGTCGTGCACTAGAGGGCGACAACACTTATAGCTTGGGAGCTATTGTGGCTCGTTGCCTCCATCTTAATAAATCTCAGGGTAAAATCCATGGTGGGATTTATGCTACTCGCTTGGCGGCCCACTTTAATGTTGGGATACGCCCTCATGATTACCCTTTAACCAAGGTTTACCTAGACGGTGAAGCCATGGAGCATCATCATTTTCTTGCACGAGATTATCCTGACATTCCTATTCCTTATAACTTGGTCTTTAGCGTTGAAACTCGTGATATTATTCCGTTGCCTGCCCCTGCTTTGTTTGATTCTGTTGCCAGGGGTGGATATAAGATCATGGTTGCAGACATCATCGCCTACCGGAACGCTCAGGCTGCTGCGGAGGCAACACAGGAGGAGCCTCCGCAGTGGGATCAGTGGATGCCTGCTCCTCAGTACCCCTACTACCATCTAGATTACTGATTGACCACCAAGTTAGGCCAAAAGCCTAAGCTTGGGGGAGTACGTGTTTCTCACCAACATTACATTCATGTCCACTTATTCATCTTGTCGGTGTTCACACTTTTTCATTGTATCATCCATGCTTTAATTTTTTTTCTTGCTTTCTTCTTGTGTGTTTGAAAAACTTTAGAAAAACAAAAAAATTAGTTGTAGTTAGTTTACTTTCTATGCATGCTTAGCTGTAATATTAAAAAGAAAACCCAAAAACATTTCCTTGTTCTTCTTTTTCTTGTTGGGAGTTTTCCCATGTAAATAGTTTTCTCGTTTTTGTGTTTCCCTTTTATTTACTTGTTCAGGAAAACCAAAAACTCCAAAAATATTTCAGTGTGTTTCTCTGAATTTCTTTCCCTTTTATTCGAGTTGTACCAAGGAGAAGACCACGATGAAAATGTTGAGTGCCTCTCATATGAATAATTGTTAAACTAATAAAGAGCCCATTTTTCCTTGTCTTCTCCTGTTGAATAAAATGTTTGCAGATTCCAGCTTAGTCCATGGCACTCTTGCACTATTATTATTTTCACAGCATTCGGTCGTGCAAGTGAAAGGCAATAATGACGATATTCAATGAACTGGCCGTGGCAGAGAGAAACTGTTATGAACTTGACTTGTTTTGTATGTGTAAATATGTTTAACCTAGTATCCATGATTCAGCCCATTATGATTAAACATGTTTGCAATGACAATTAGAGATTATAGTTTTTCATGCCATGCATAAGTAGCTGGGAGTGGATAATGATTTATCTTGGATATCAACATTGCGTTAAAATGATTGTGATGTAGTATGATGATATGGTATCCTCCTCTGAATGTTCGAGTGGCTTGACTTGGCACTTGTTCATGCATGTAGTTGAATCAAAACCAACATAGCCTCTCTGATATTTATGTTCATGGTGATCATATCCTACTCATGCTAGTGTCCAATGTTACTTATGCATAATGCATGATCATGATCGTTGTTGCTCTCTAGCTAGCCGCTTCTCAATCTAATTGCTAGCCTTCGCCTGTACTAAGTGGGGATTCTGCTTGTACATCAAAAACCCTGAACCCAAAGTTATTCCAGATGAGTCCACCATATCTACCTATATGCGGTATTACCCTGTCATGCTAAGTAAATTTGCATGTGCCACCTCTAAAAACTTCTAAAAAAATATCCTTTTTGTGTGCCTAGATCGTTCATGGAACAACAGGAGGTGGTCGGTATCTTCCATGCTAAGAGGGTTATTTTCAGGTCGAGTGTTTATTCACCCGCCATCACACGAGAAAATGGCGGTAATAGGGATGCCCAGTCCCAAACTGCAAAATACAAAAAGAGTTAATCACTCGAATAATCAAACAAAAACTCCCAATGGAGTCAAAACCTTTATTTTTATCGCTTGGGAACCGCCACTAGCTTGTTTAGCATGGGAGATATTGATAACTAATGGTCGTGAAGTAAATGAGAAGGGTGCATATCTAAAAATATCATTTATCTGTGTTTTAAAACTTGATCTCTAGCACCTCTGCAAATCACCACTTTCCTCTGTGAAGGGACTATCTATTTACTTTTATGTTGTGTCATCACCTTCTAAAACAAGCGCTAGAACCTGAGAGCACAACTGTCATGACTTATGCATTGTGTGTAGCTAATGTTGGGTGCATCATGACTGGATCTTTTCTACCATGAATTACAATGTTTAGTCGCTGCTTGGACTTTGGAGGTGCTCTACATTTATGTTTTGTGGTCTCAGAAAGGGCTAGCGAGATACCACTATTGTCATACGTGCTCTACATTCCTGTTTTTGCTCGCTAGCTGATTATGTCATTGATATGAGTTAATATAATCTTTAAGAGTTACTGTCGGCATGGTTAGTTATAATGTTGTCTGAAAACCTGGGTGCTGTTTAAGTTTATTTATGCAAACAAGAGCAAAAGAGTTCGTAAAAGTTTTCCTTTTTCACTTTCAGCTTATTAACTGAATTTCTTGAGGACAAGCAAAGGTTTAAGCTTGGGGGAGTTGATACGTCTCCAACGTATCTACTTTTCCTAACGCTTTTCCTCTTGTTTTGGACTCTAATTTTCATGATTTGAATGAAACTAACCTCGGACCGACGCTGTTTTCAGCAGTACTACCACGGTATTGTTTTTGTGCAGAAATAAAAGTTCTCAGAATGGAATTAAACTCTGCGAGGAATTTTTCTATAATATATAAGAATTTCTGGAGCCAAGACCTACCAAAGGGGGGCAACTGGGTGGGCACAACCCACCAGGGTGCACCCCGCTCACCAGGCGCGCCCAGGTGGGTTGTCCCCACCTAGTTGCCCCCAGAACCTGAAACCGACGCTATAAAATCCTATTTTTCGAGAAAAAAATCTGGGGGAAAGAATTATCGCGATCCACGAGACAAAGTCGCCGTCACCTCCTGTTCTTTGTCGAGAGGCCAGATCTGGAGTCCGTTTGGGGCTCCGGAGAGGGGGATCTTCGTTCTTCGTCATAACCAACCCTTCTCCATCGCCAATTCCATGATGCTCCCCACCAGGAGTGAGTTTTGTTAGGGCTTGATCTCCAGTATCCACTATGTTCTTAGATTGATGTTGCTATGACTTTGCCATGCTTAATGCTTGTCACTTTGGGCCTGGGTGCCATGATTTCATACCTGAACCGTTTATGTTATCACCATTATATCCACGTTCTAGATCCGATCTTCCAAGTTATAGTCACCAACTACGTGTTATGATCCAGCAACCCCGAAGTGATAATAGCCGGGCCCGCTCCCGGTGATGACCATAGTTTAAGGAGTTCATGTATTCACCGTGTGCTAATGCTTTGTCCCAGTTCTCTATTAAAAGGAGGCCTTAATATCCCTTAGTTTCCAATAGGACCCCACTGCCATGGGAGGGTAGGACAAAAGATGTCATGCAAGTTCTTTCCGTAAGCACGTATGACTATTTACGGAATACATGCCTACATTATATCGATGAAGTGGAGCTAGTGTCGTATCGCCCTAGGTTATAACTGTCTCATGATGAATATCATCCAACAAGTTGATACGTCTCCATCATATCTACTTCTCCAAACACTTTTGACCTTGTTTTCGACTCTAACTTGCATGATTTGAACGGAACTAACCCGGACCGACGCTGTTTTCAGCAGAATTGCCATGGTGTTATTTTGGTGCAGAAATAAAAGTTCTCGGAATGACCTGAAACTTCACGGAGAATATTTTTGGAATATATAAAAAATATTGGCGAAATAATCAATGTCAGGGGGCCCACACCCTGTCGATGAGGGTGGGGGGCGCGCCCCCCTATCTCATGGGCCCCCTAAGGCTCCACCGACCTCAATTCCAACTCTATATATTCACGTTCGGGGAGAAAAAAAATCAGAGAGAAGGATTCATCACGTTTTACGATACGGAGCCGCCGCCCAGCCCTAATCTCTCTTAGGAGGGCTGATCTGGAGTCCGTTCGGGGCTCCGGAGAGGGGAATCCGTCGCCATCGTCATCATCAACCTTCCTCCATCACCAATTTCATGATGCTCACCGCCGTGCGTGAGTAATTCCATCATAGGCTTGCTGGACGGTGATGGGTTGGATGAGATTTATCATGTAATTGAGTTAGTTTTGTTAGGGTGTGATCCCTAGTATCCATTATGTTCTAAGATTGATGTTGCTATGACTTTTCTATGCTTAATGCTTGTCACTGGGGCCCGAGTGCCATGATTTTAGATCTGAACCTATTATGTTTCCCTGAATATATGTGAGTTCTTGATCATATTTTGCAGGTCAATAGTCACCTACTATGTGTTATGATCCGTTAACCCCGAAGTGGCAATAATCGGGACAATTACCGGTGATGACTATAGTTTGAGGAGTTCATGTATTCACTAAGTGCTAATGCTTTGTTCCGGTACTCTATTAAAAGGAGGCCTTAATATCCCTTAGTTTCCAATAGGACCCCGCTGCCACAGGAGGGTACGACAAAATATGGCATGCAAGTTCTTTTCCATAAGCACGTATGACTGTATTCGGAATACATGCCTACATTACGTTGATGAACTGGAGCAAGCTCTGTGTCACCCTATGTTATAACTGTTGCATGAGGAATCGCATCCGACATAATTATCCATCACTGATCCATTGCCTACAAGCTTTTCACATATTGATCTTTGCTTAGTTACTTTTCCGTTGCCACTGTTAGAATCACTACAAAAACTACTATTGTTACTTTTACCACCGTTACTGTTACTTCCATATTACTTTGCTACTAAATACTTTGGTGCAGATATTAAGTCTTTCAGGTGCAGTTGAATTGACAACTCAACTGTTAATACTTGAGAATATTCTTTGGCTCCCCTTGTGTCAAACCAATAAATTTGGGTTGAATACTCTACCCTCGAAAACTGTCGCGATCCCCTATACTTGTGAGTTATCAAGACTATTTTTTGGTGCCGTTGTCGGGGAGCATAGCTCTATTCTTTGAGTCACTTGGGATTTATATCTGTTGATCACTATGAGGAACTTGAAAGATGAAAGAACCAAGATTTTTTCCCTCAACTACAAGGGGAGGTAAGGAACTGCCATCTAGCTTTGCACTTGATTCACCTTCTGTTATGAGTAAATTTGCGACACCTACTCCTGCTATTGATTCTGATATGTCGCATTGTTATTGATGATGCCACTTCTCCGTTGCATGATGCTTATGATGAAACTACTTCTATGCTTGATAATACTGTGCCATTAGGTGAATTTCTAGATGAACAACTTGCTAGGGTTAGAGAGAATGAAATTATTGAAACTGATAATATTGATGAAAGTGATGATGAAGATTCTCCCCCTAGATACGAATTGCATGTTGTGCCTGAGGGTTATGTTATGGATGAAGAAACTGCTAGAGACTTTTTAGCTTGCAATGATAGATATGATCTTAAGAAACTGTTAGCTAAGCTGAAAGAAAAATCTTTGAATGCTAGAATGAAATATGACCCTGCTTTTGCTACTTCACCCATCTGTATTTCCGATAAGGATTATGATTTCTTTGTTGACCCTGAGTTAATTACTTTGGTTGAATCTGATCCTTTTTATGGCTATGAATCTGAAACTGTTGTGGCACATCTTACTAAATTGACTGATATAGCCACCCTATTCACTAATGAGGAGAAAATTCGTTACTACTATATCCTTAAGTTATTTTAGTTCTCATTAAAGGGTGATGCTAAAACATGGTTTAATTCTCTTGATCCTGGTTGTGTGCGTAGTCCCCAGGATATGATTTATTACTTCTCTGCTAAATATTTCCCCGCTCATAAGAAACAAGCTGCCTTAAGGGAAATATACAATTTTGTGCAAATTGAAGAAGAGAGTCTCCCACAAGCTTGGGGGAGGCTTCTCCGATTACTTAATGCTTTGCCTGATCATCCTCTCAAGAAAAATGAAAGACTTGATATCTTTTATAATGGACTAACCGATGCTTCCAGAGACCACCTGGATAGTTGTGCTGGTTGTGTTTTCAGGGAAAGAACTGTTGATCAAGCTGAATTGCTATTGAATAATATGTTGAGTAATGAAAATGATTGGACACTTCCTGAACCAACTCCTAAGCCAACTCCGAAGAAAAGGGGTATTCTATTTCTCAGTCCTGAAGATATGCAAGAGGCAAAGAAATCTATGAAAGAAAAGGGTATTAAAGCTGAAGATGTTAAGAATTTACCACCTATTGAAGAAATACATGGTCTTGATAACCCGACACAGGTAGTAAAGGTAAATTCTCTCTATAGATTTGATGAAGGGTGAAATCCCATCGTACTAAGTTTGCTAGCCAATGCTTGGATGAGTTTGATAATTTTATTGTTAAACAAGAAAACTTCAATGCTTATGTTGGTAGACAATTGAAACGTAATGCTTATATGATTGAACACTTGAGTGATTATATGTCTAGAGTTAAAGGTGAACTTAAACTTATTAGTAAACATGCTTCTATGGTTACCACTCAAGTAGAACAAGTGCTTAAAGCTGAGAATGATTTGCTCAATAAATTAGATAATAAGAAAAATGATAATGCTGTTAGAGTTGTGACTAGAGGGGGTAAAATGACTCAGGAACCTTTGTATCCTGAGGGCCACCCTAAGAGAATTGAGCAAGATTCTCAGAGAACTAATGTTGATGCACCTAGTTCTTCTAAGAAGAAGAAAAAGAAAAATGATAGGACTTTGCATGCTTCTAGTGAACCTGTTGTTGACACACCTGAGAATCCCAATGATATTTCTATTTCTGATGCTGAAACACAATCTGGTAATGAACATGAACCTAGTGATAATGTTAATGATGATGTTCATGTTGATGCTCAACCTAGCAATAACAATGATGTAGAGATTGAACCTGCTGTTGATCTTGATAACCCACAATCAAAGAATCAATGTTATGATAAGAGAGACTTCATTGCTAGGAAGCACGGTAAAGAAAGAGAACCATGGGTTCAGAAACCCATGCCTTTTCCTCCTAAACCATCCAAGAAAAAGGATGATGAGGATTTTGAGCGCTTTGCTGAAATGATTAGACCTATCTTTTTGCGTATGCGTTTGACTGATATGCTTAAAATGAATCCTTATGCTAAGTATATGAAAGATATTGTTACAAATAAAAGAAAGATACCGGAAGCTGAAATTTCCACCATGCTTGCTAATTATACTTTTAAGGTGGAATACCAAAGAAACTAGGAGATCCAGGAGTACCAACTATACCATGCTCCATTAAAAGAAACTATGTTAAAACTGCTTTATGTGATCTTGGAGCCGGTGTTAGTGTTATGCCTCTCTCTTTATATCGTAGACTTGATTTGAATAAGTTGACACCTACTGAAATATCTTTGCAAATGGCTGATAAATCAACTGCTATACCTGTCGGTATTTGTGAGGATGTGCCTGTTGTGGTTGCAAACGTTACTATTTTAACGGACTTTGTTATTCTTGATATTCCCGAGGACGATAGTATGTCTATTATTCTTGGTAGACCCTTTTTGAATACTGCAGGGGCTATCATTGATTGCAACAAAGGCAATGTCACTTTTCATGTTAATGGTAATGAGCATACGGTACACTTTCCGAGGAAACAACCTCAAGTCCACAGTATTAATTCTATTGGAAAAACTTCAACGATTACTATTGGAGGTTTTGAATTTCCTCTTCCTACTGTCAAGAAGAAATATGATATTCTTATTGTTGGGGACGTGCATATCCCCGTTTAGGTAACCTAGTGTTATTCAAAAATTCTCCGGTTTCATGTTATTCGAAAAGAGTTTGTTTACAAGACTTGATCAACCTTGTTAGTGGATTCCTTTTGATGAGCATGAGATGGATGAAGTTACAAAGCACAACTCTCTGTACCCTGTTTTTACTTTCTGTTATTTAGATTAAATAAAGCAAAAATAGTATTTTATGTCTATTTTCTGAATTATCCTTGCAATAAAAATACCCCCAAAATAAAAGTTATCCAAATGTCCTGAAAATTTTAGATGATTTTTTGTCGAATATTTAAGAATTATTGGCACTGAGAACACACCAGGGGGACCCACCACCTGGCCACGAGGGTCCAGGGCGCGCCCCCTGCCTCGTGGACCCCACGTGCCCCCTCCACTTATTCTTGCACCCACACACTTCGTCTTCCTCCAGAAAAAAATCCTCCACCAGCTCAAACCCGAGTTCTAGCTCATCTTGCTGCCATTTTCGATCTCCTAGCTCAAAGCTCCATTCACAAAATTGCTTTGGGGGATTGTTCTTCGGTATGTGACTCCTCCAATGGTCCAATTAGTTTTTGTTCTAGTGCTTTATTTATTGCAAATTTTTGCTGCTTAGGTGACCCTGTTCTTGAGCTTGCATGTCAAATTTATGTGGTGAAAAGTAGTTTTAATGCATGATATGGCCTCTAGGCATTTGTAGGAGTAGTTGCTATCAATCTTATTGAGTTTGATTCACTTCTATTTTGAGTCACTAAAAATTTCAGAAATTTTTCAGAGGAAGAAAAATGATTAGGAAAATGTACCAAGGTGGTTCCTCAAGGAAGCAAGGCCCAAGGCTCGCGATACGTGAGCCGGACAATGAACTACCAAGGGAAGCTCAAGTGTGGCCTTGTGAATGGCCGTCAGAGGAGTTCATGGTCCAGGCAGGCATCAAGGATGAATTTGACGCATATGTGCGTAACGCTGATCTTGAGAGCTTCGTGTCAGATAAGTGCCGGTAATACCTCTATCTAACTGATTCATTTGTGAGAAGGTTTAAATTTACATCCTCACGCAATTCTCACACTGTTTTATTTGATCTTTATGATAAATCATATACCATGGACCTAGAAGATTTTAATACTGCTTGTAAACTCCCGCACTGGGGCAATGTTAGTGAACCTCGCAAATCTGAATATAAAGACTTTCTTGCTAGTATTACTATGGGGGAATCTAGGGAAATCACACAAGCTACCATAGGGAGCATTCATTTCCCTTCCATACATTATTTTGCTCTCTTCATTGGTAGATGCATTAACGGTAAAGATGAGGCTTGTCACATGTGTGTTCCAGATCTTAGTGTCCTCAAGAGTGCGGTATTAGGTGATAAACAATATAACTTGGGGGCTATTGTTGCACGTAGGTTGCATCACAACAGTATAAGTGGAGATTTGTTTGGTGGAATTTATGCAACTCGTGTAGCTAATTATCTTGATATACCCATATGTGGAAATGATATTGAGTTGCCTCCTGCTTACCTAGATTATAATGCCATGGTTCGCCATCAGTTTTTTGAGAGGAATGATCACTTCCTCCAGTACCGACTAATCTTTGACAGACGATGCACCGTCCATGTTGCTCTCACTGCTCCTACTTTCTTTGACTTTTAGGCAAAAAGGAGATATGTTATATCCAGGGAGGAGGCAAACGAGTACGAGAGGAGGACGGAGGCAGCTCGCCTCCAAGCTGCAGCTCGTCAGGCATTAGCTGCTGCATCCCAGTACGACCCCAGCTACAACTTCGGATATCCACCAGGCCAGCCATGGGCATAGACCAACTTAGGCCAAAAGCCTAAGCTTTGGGGAGTACGTATTTCTCACCGACATTACATTCATGTTCACACACTCATGCCAGTTGTCGGTGCTCATACTTTTTCATTGTAATATCCATGCTAGTGTATTTTCTTTTCCAGCATTCTTTTTGTGTGTTTGAAAAACCTTAAGAAAAACCAAAAAAATTAGTTGTAGCTTTTAGCTAGTTTATTTTCCATGCTTGCAGTAATAGTAATTAAAAAGAAAACCCAAAAAGATTTCTCGTTCTTCTTTTGCTTGGTGGGAGCTTTCCCGTGTAAATAGTTTTGTTTCTTTTCTTTTCTTTGGGGGTCGAGAGGAGAAGAGCATGATGAAAATGTTGAGTGGCTCTCATATGCATTATTGTTGATCTAACCAAGATCCTATATTACCTTGTCTTCTCCTGTGTATTAAATGCTTGCAGATTCTAGCTTAGTCCAATGCACGCGCACTATTATTATTATCCACGCCGTTCGGTTGTGCAAGTGAAAGGCAATAATGACGATATATGATGAACTGATTGAGATGAGAAAAGCTGGTATGAACTCGACCTATCTTGTTTTTGTAAATATGATTAGTTCGTTGTTCCTGGTTCAACCTATTATGAATGAAACATGTTTGCAATGACAATTAGAGATTATAGTTGCTCATGCCATGCTTAATTTGCTAGGAGTTTATAATGGTTTACCTTGCGTGCCAACATGCTACTAAAATGGTTGTGATGTGGTATGATAGGGTGGTATCCTCCTTTGAACGATTCGAGTGGCTTGACTTGGCACATGTTCATGCATGTAGTTGAAACAAAATCAACATAGCCTCCACAATATTTATGTTCATGGTGAATTATATCCTACTCATGCTTGCATTCAACATTGATTAATTTTAAGGCATGTTCATGACCGTTGTCGCTCTCTAGCTGGTCGCTTCCCAGTCTCTTTCTAGCCTTCACTTGTACTAAGTGGGAATACTGCTTGTGCATCCACTTCCATAAACCCCAAAGTTATTCCATATGAGTCCACCATACCTTCCTATATGCGGTATCTACCTGTCGTTCCAAGTAAATTTGTATGTGCCAAACTCTAAACCTTCAAATGAAATTCTACTCTGTATGCTCGAATAGCTCATGTATCAACTAGGGTTGTCTATATATTCCATGCTAGGTGGGTTATTCTCAAGAGGAGTGGACTCCGCTCCTCATTCACGAGAAAATGGCTGGTAACCGGGATGCCCAGTCCCATGCTTAAATTAAAATAATTGCAAACAAAACTCCCCCAGGATTGTTGTTAGTTGGAGGCACCCGTTGTTTCGGACAAGCCATGGATTGATGTTTGTTGGTGGTGGGGGAGTATAAACTTTACCATTCTATTTGGGAACCGCCTATAATGTGTGTAGCATGGAAGATATCAAGATCTCTTGGTTGTTATGTTGACAATGAAAGTATACCACTCAAAATATTACTCATCTCTATTTGAAAATCGAGCTCTAGCACCTCTACAAATCCCTGCTTCCCTCTGAGAAGGGCCTATCTATTTACCTTTATGTTGAGTCACCATCCTTCTATTGAAAAGCACCTGTTGGAGAGCACCGCTATCATTTGCATGCATTACTATTAGTTTACATTGAGTATGACTGTGACTGGATCTCTTTTACCATGAATTACAATGTTTAGTCAGTCCTTGAACTTCAAATGTGCTCTGCATTTATGTTTTGTGGTCTCATAAAGGGCTAGCGAGATACCATCTTGTTATATCATATTATGATTGTTTTGAGAAAGTGTTGTCATCCGAGATTTACTATTATTGCTCGCTAGTTGATTATGCCATTGGCATGAGTAAACATGAGATTTAAATGTTATTGTGAATATGGTTAGTTCATAATCTTTGCTGAAAACTTGAATGCTGGCTTTACATATTTACAACAATAATATTAAACAGAGTTTGTAAAAGTTTTTCGTTATCACTTTTAGTTTGTCAACTGAATTGCTTGAGGACAAGCAAAGGTTTGAGCTTGGGGGAGTTGATATGTCTCCATCGTATCTACTTTTCCAAACACTTTTGACCTTGTTTTGGACTCTAACTTGCATGATTTGAATGGAACTAACCCGGACTGACGCTGTTTTCAACAGAATTGCCATGATGTTATTTTTGTGCAGAAATAAAAGTTCTCGGAATGACCTGAAACTTCACGGAGAGTATTTTTGGAATATATAAAAAATACTGGTGAAAGAATCAACGTTAGGGGGCCCACACCCTGTCCACAAGGGTGGGGGGCGCGCCCACCCCCTAGGGCGCGCCCCCTGTCTCATGGGCCCCTGAGGCTCCACCGACCTCAACTCCAACTCTATATATTCACGTTCAGGGAGAAAAAAATTAGAGAGAAGGATTCATCGTGTTTTATGATACGGAGCCGTCGCCAAGCCCTAATCTCTCTCGGGAGTATTGATCTGGAGTCTGTTCGGGGCTTCGGAGAGGGGAATTCGTCGCCATCATCATCATCAACATTCCTCCATCACCAATTTCATGATGCTCACCGCTGTGCGTGAGTAATTCCATCATAGGCTTGCTGGATGGTGATGGGTTGGATGAGATTTATCATGTAATCGAGTTAGTTTTGTTAGGGTTTGATCCCTAGTATCCATTATGTTCTGAGATTGATGTTGCTATGACTTTGCTATGCTTAATGCTTGTCACTAGGGCCCGAGTGCCATGATTTCAGATCTGAACCTATTATGTTTCCATGAATATATGTGAGTTCTTGATCCTATTTTGCAAATAGTCACCTACTATGTGTTATGATTCGTTAACCTCGAAGTGACAATAATCATGACAATTACCGGTGATGACTATAGTTTGAGCAGTTCATGTATTCACTAAGTGCTAATGTTTTGTTCCGGTACTCTATTAAAAGGAGGCCTTAATATCCCTTAGTTTCCAATAGGGCCCCGCTGCCACGAGAGGGTAGGAAAAAAGATGTCATGCAAGTTCTTTTCCATAAGCACGTATGACTATATTCGGAATACATGCCTACATTACATTGATGAGCTAGAGCTAGTTCTATGTCACCCTATGTTATAACTGTTGCATGAGGAATCACATCCGACATAATTATCCATCACTGATCCATTGCCTACGAGCTTTCACATATTGATCTTTGCTTAGTTACTTCTCTGTTGCCACTGTGATATGTCTCCAACGTATCTATAATTTTTGATTGCTCAATGCTATATTATCTACTGTTTTGGATGTTTATGGGCTTTATTATACACTTTTATATCATTTTTGGGACTAAGCTATTAACCCAGAGCCCAGTGCGAGTTTCTGTTTTTACCTTGTTTTAGAATATCGCAGAAAAGGAAAACCAAACGGAGTCCAATTGACCTGAAACTTCACGGAACTTATTTTTGGATCAGAAGAAGCCCAGAAGACTTGGAGTGCACGTCAGGGGATCTACGAGGAAGCCACAAGGCAGGGGGGTGCGCCCACCCCCCTGGGCGTGCCCTCCACCCTCGTGGGCCCCTCGTGCCCCCCCTGATGTACTTCTTCCGCCTATATATCTCCATATACCCTAAAAACATCAGGGAGCATAATAGATCGGGAGTTCTGCCGCTAGAAGCCTCCGTAGCCACCGAAAGCCAACCCGTTCCGGCACCCTGCCGGAGGGGCAATCCCTCTTGGTGGCCATCTTCATCATCCCGGTTCTCGGAGTAATGGGCCACGGGTAGGCTAACCCGAGGCCCATAACCTTTCAAGACATCGGGGCTGACTGCGCCCCTCAAGACACGGACGGAGAGCCAACTTCAGGAGGGTGGCTGAAGGAACAGCCGGCTGCCCATAAGCGTCCGAGTCCTACAAACGAGATCGAGACCGGCCGACTCCGACTAGCGGCTTCCGGAGTCGCCGACCACGGGAAGTCGGCCCCCGACACCAGCAAAGCCCATGCCCTCATCAGGGGGATGGGACAGGGAGTGGCGATAGTGAAGCCCACTCTCTCCCCTTTTCCGGGGGATGGCCAGGGCACAGTGTGCTGTACCAGCAGAGATCCCCGTCTGGCACAGCACTGTTGCCATGCCATCCCTGACGCCAGCAACAGTGGGCGGAGTCCTATACCCACGACGGTCTGACGGTACGATCCACGGAGGATGGGCCCTACCAGTCAGTGAGAGTCCAGAAGACGGCAAGGGCGCCACCAGTCGGACCCGTAGGGAGCTGGCCTGCGGAAGTCGGCCTGCCCCTCCCATGGGTCCCACGCACCATTAACCAAACGAGACGGGGAGTGGCTACAGTAATCGTCTGCCAGGCGACAGGACTGTAGCCACGACCCCATGACCAAGCCAGCGTCATTAGAGGCATGGCTACAGTAATCAGCGGCCGGCAGGACCCGCCAGCGGCGGGTGCGGCCTGTCGGCTCCGTACCCGACCAGTCGGTGGGCCCCAGCAGTCGGCAGGAGGGCCCGCAGGCGAATAGACTGACAGTTGGGCCCTGCGTCCCTGCAGTTTACCATTGTACCCTTGGGGGGTAGGCTTATATAAACCCCCAGGGCACCCATGCAAAGGGTCCCGATTTAGGAGAACTAGACCAGACCTTAGAGAAGGGAGAGAGCTAGCCTAGCCTTCTCATGTCCACAGATACAGCTCGAGGAGCACCTTTGTACTCACTTTGCCTTAGTGATCATGCAGAGACCCCACAGAGTAGGATTAGGGGTGTTATCTCCTAGGAGAGCCCCGAACCTGGGTAAAGTACGCCGGCGTTCGTGTCTACGCCTCATCCCGTTTCCATGCACCAGCGACGTTCTACTCGCCCCCACCATGATAAGACATCCATTGGCATATGTCGCACCCAACTCCCGACATTTGGCGCCCACCGTGGGGCTTTGTGCACCGTCGTCCGGAGACCTGTTCTGGACGGGAACCCTTTTTCTCCCTGGCGAGCGCAGCCAGCCTGGCACACCAGACGGAGTCTGCATCGACGCACTGCATGGCACTGAAATCGCCTGTGCGGCCAGTTGCCTCGCCGATCTTGTAGGCGAGGTCCGCCTCTCCGACGAGCCCGCATCCGATGTGGGCATAGGCAGCCCCAAGAGCCTCCTCGCGGGCCTCCTCGATCAACTCCACGTCGCCAGCGAGCTAGCTGGGGACTTGGAGTCCGTAGGCTCCACCGATCTGATGCTGGTCGACTTCGACACCGCGTCACTTGTCACGTTCCCCTCCAACGTGGTGGTCTACGACGAACCGCTTCCTCGCGCAGAGAGCGGCGGAAGTACCGTCACGGAAGTGCTTGTCATTGATCATGACGAGCACTCTGGCCGGGGTGATTACGGCCCGCTCAATGCGGCGCTACAAGACCTGGCGGCGCCCATTCCCGAAGACACCGATGCCAAGACGCTGGAGGCACGCCGCCTTCAGCTAGTCGAAGGCGCCAAAAAGCTGGCCAGCATGAGACGCCTGTCAGAAGCCTACCAGCACGAGATGGACCGCGCTATGGGTGGCACGCTGGCTGCGGCAGGGCCTAGCCGCCTTGGCACGGTCCAGCAGCGCGGCGCGGCTATCACCGATCTGTTCGGGGCGAATCGCCCCGTTTACGCCACGCCTGCGGAGAACATTCGAGCCGCCCAGGCGGCGGCAGACGAGCTGGACAAGTTCGAGGGCGAAGAACGTCGCTTGATGACGGAGCGTGTCCAGCGACTCCTTGACGCGGCTGCTGAGCAGAACGAGGCCGACTGCCACACTGATGCGCCGCGCTGATGGAATGACAACCTGCTTCCGTGCCGAGACCAAGGCGTGGAGTCTCGGACGCCAACTGGCGGCTTCGGCGGAAGAAAAGACAAGGAGCCGGCTGCCAGCCGCAGTCGGACTCGCATCACCATAGAGCGCGACCGAGACGGTCGCCCAAGAGCAGTGGAACGACGGGACGACTGTCCGCCTCCTCCCCCTCGGAGGGAAAGGCGAGTATCCCCGCCGCCTGTTGATCACCCGACGCTCGGCAACCGCCTTGGTCGCTGAGAAGGAGTCGGAGAGAATGACGCCCGCCACTAGATCGACCGTCTCCATCGATCCCTGGCGCTTGAAGAAGAAGACGAGTTGGGTCCACCATGTTTCGGCCCCCGCATCCGAGACGAGCCCTTCCCCAAGGGGTTCATGCTCCCCAGAGACACACCCAAATACACCGGCTCCGTGAAGCCGAGGACTGGCTGGTCGACTACTCCACGGCTGTCAGCATAGCAAACGGCAACAAGCGTGTTGCTGTGAAGTACGTTCCGCTTATGCTCCAAGGCACGACCCGGACTTGGCTGAACAGCTTAAGGCCCCACAGCATCAATAGTTGGGTTGACTTCACTGATGCCTTCGTCCGCAACTTCACCAGCACGTACAAGCGGCCTCCCAAGCCTCGTCAGCTCTCCATGTGTGTATAGGGCCGCAGCGAGTCAACCCGCGACTACGTCACATGCTGGGCCGAGCTTCGCAACTCCTGCGAAGGCGTGCACGAGGTGCAGGCCATCGAGTACTTCACCGCAGGATGCCGAGAGGGTAGCCTCCTCAAGCACAAGCTTCTCTGTGACGAGCCGGAAACCCTCGACGAGCTGCTGATCATAGCAGACAAGTACGCCACGGCAGACTCCTCCATGAAGACGGAGATTCAAGTTAGCGCGACCGACAAGGTGGTTCCCCAGGCTCCCCGAACCCCGGCCAGAGACACCAGTTGGTGTCAACCGCAGAACGACCACAAGCACAAAGCCCCACCACCGACTTCCGTCAGCCGGCAGGTGGCGACAGTCGAAAACCAGCAGCCAGAAGGGTAGCCCCCGCCCAAACGCTAGAAGGGCGGCAAGTCCAACTGGCAGCTGGCTTTCTCATACGAGCAGGCTCTAGATGGACCCTGCAAGTTCCACAGTGGCACGAAGCCGTCCAACCACACCACTCGGAAATGGCACTGGCTCACTAGGATAGCCAAGGGAGATGGACTTTTGCCTCCCCCACCTGTGGGGCAGCCGCCTCCTCCGCCCCAGCAGCCGGCGGTCAGACCAGTTGGGCAGTACAAGACGAGTACCCAGAAGAGCAGGGAGCATACGTTGTGTTCACCAGTGTGGCCAACAATTGATGCAGCAGGCGACTGCAGCAGCAGGAGGTGAATGCAGTAGCAACTGACACCCCGGAGTTTATGCACTGGTCTGAGAACCCCATCAGCTGGAGCCGAGCTGACCACCCAGAAGTAATGCCCAAACCCGGCTCCTACGCTTTGGTTTTGGACGCCACCTTTGCCACGGACAAGCGAGCTGCTCGCTTCTCCAGAGTCCTGATAGACGGCGGCAACAACATCAACATCTTGTACAAAGACACCATGGAGAAGTTAGGAATCAGGCAGAAACAACTGCAGTCCAGCCGGACGGTGTTCCACGACATAGTTCCTGGCCTTTCCTGCTCGCCAATTGGCAAGATCTTGATCGATGTCCTCTTCGGAGACAAAGATCATTTCCGCCGAGAGTCAATATGGTTCGAGGTGGTGGACCTAGAGAGCCCATACCACGCGCTGCTTGGCCGGCCAGCCCTGGCCAAGTTCATGGCCGTCCCCCACTATGCCTACCTCAAGATGAAGATGCTGAGTTCCATGGGGATCCTGACGATAAATGGCGACTAGAAGAAGTCGTCCGCCTGCACATTAGAGAGCAGTCAGCTGGCCGAGTCCCTCGTGATCGCAGCTGAGAAGCGACTGCTAGATCGAGTTGTGGCGATGGCAAGCAAACAGCCGGAGATGTCGCCTGATCCTAGAGAGTCGGAAGCTGAGGGCTCGTTCAAGCCGGCCAAGGAAACAAAGAAGATACCTTTGGACCCAGAGCACCCAGAGAGGTATGCTGTCGTGGGTGCCAACCTCGACAGCAAATAGGAAGGCGAGCTCGTCGATTTCCTCCATGAGAATCGAGACATCTTCGCATGGTCCCCCAAAGACATGCCAGGTGTCCCGACGGAATTCGTCGAGCACAAATTACACGTCCGATCTGATGCCAAGCCAGTCAGACAGCCTTTCCGCCGCTTGTCAGAAGAGAAGAGGAGAGTTGTTGGAGAAGAGATAGCTCGGCTGCTTGCAGCCGGCTTCATCATGGAAGTATTCATTCCAGAATGGCTGGCCAACCCGGTCTTGGTACCGAAGAAGAACAAGCAATGGCAAGTGTGTATTGACTACACTAGCCTCAACAAAGCATGCCCCAAGGACCCGTTCGCTTTGCCAAGGCTCGACCAAGTGATAGACTCCACAGCCGGATGCGAGCTGTTGAGTTTCTGGGATGCATATTCAGGGTATCACCAGATCAAGTTAAACCCAGCCAACAGGCTGAAGACCGCCTTCATCACACCGTTTGGAGCTTTCTGCTACCTAACCATGACGTTCGGCTTGAGGAACGCCGGCGCCACCTTCCAACGATGCATGTAGAAGTTCCTCCTCAAGCAACTCGGCAGAAATGCTCATGTCTACGTGGACGATGTGGTGGTAAAAACGGAGAAGCATGGAACACTGCTGGAAGACCTCAAAGAGACCTTCAAGAACTTGCGCCGATTTCAGATCAAGCTCAACCCAGAGAAGTGCGTCTTCGGAGTACCAGCCGGCCAGCTCCTTGGCTTCCTGGTCTCCGAACGCGGCATAGAATGCAACCCTGTGAAGATCAAGGCGATTGAAAGGATGGAGGTACCCAGCCGACTGCTGGACGTACAAAAATTCACCGGCTGTTTGGCGTCCATCAGCCGATTCATCAGTCGGCTGGGCGAGAAGGTTCTTCCCCTGTACCAACTCATGAAGAAGACCACTTTTTTTGAGTGGAACCACAAGGCGGACGAAGCATTTGTCCAACTAAAGAAGATGCTGACTACTCCACCTGTCCTGGCGGCTCCGACTCCTAAGGACACTACTAGGGAAAAGCCTAGCAGCAGCGTGGGTTTTTGGCCTTTTAGTAGCGCGGGGGCCGGCGCTACTAATAAGGCGCTACAGCTAACGTATAGCAGTAGCGCTGGTCCACCCGTGCTACTGCTACACAAGTGTTGCAACAGCGCGCTTAAAGGAACCTTGCTGCTGCTAATAGCTATAGCGCGCTTCCCCTGTGCGCGCTACTGCTACAACCGCGCTGCTGCTAACTTTTCTCCACTCGCTATTGCTAATTTTAGTAGTTTTTTGTTTTTTCGGCATATTTGTTTTGTATTTGAACAGGCTTTATAGAAGAATCTTTATATCATCATCGGCATCATAAATCACTAGAAGTTCCATCCTTCCATATCATCGAGGATGGACCCTAGCTTCTTGAACGGCGTGAGGTCTAGACGTTGTATGCCTATGCGAGTGATATAGGGCCGTGGTGGAACATCCCCTTCTCATCAACGACTTCTTTCATGATGATCATCTCAATGTCGCTTTGGATGCGAAAGAAGTCATCTCTAAGTTTATAATCCGCTTCTCCTTGAGATTCTAGCCACTTGTGGATATGATCATCATTTCTACTTCTCATGCGAAGCTTTTGGTGATCCGTGTTGAACTGAATCATGAGATGGAGGATGTAGAATCCATCCTTCTTGCTTGGTTTTGGGACTTGGATGCAGGAGAAGTTAGTTTTATGCGCGAAACCCATCTTCTTGTTCCTTTGTTTCCTGATCTGCATGTGGCCACCTCTAAAGCTGAAGCCTTGGAGAGCATCATCTAGAATATTCATTATGTGGGTGTAGTCTTTTTTCTCGTAGTCTCTGGAAGGGTCAAAATACACGGCGTGGGAGACTTGCGGATAAAGAACAATAAGGACGGAACAATAAGGACGGAGCCCCCGTTGCTGTGGGGAAAAGACACCTCAAATTATTCCCTATAGAGAGAGAAGGAATGATTGAAATGTATGAAAGGGTTGTTCGAAACTGACTTACTTTGGATGATAAGGCACGAGGACAATTTCGGCATGACCTTTGCTAAAAAATGGACATATCGAGCACCTGAAATTCACCGGAACGGAAATGAATCAACATTCCGGCGTAACATAGGCAACTCGGATCATTTACCAAAACATGACATGCCCAAAACATGACATATCCACATATCACATGTCCAGTTCAAATTTGCATATAAATTCAGCAAATTTTGAAACCTATCTAAATTCATAACTAAATAGATAACCTAATTAAGATAACTAAAACCTAAGTAAATTAACCCTAGCTAGCAGAGAGAGAGAGAGAGGGGGGGTGGTTTACAGAGGGTGCAGGGCGAGGAGGCAGGCCCGACAACGGCCGAGGTTGGGAGGGGAGGAAGCAGAGGAGGGAGGCGAGGGCCGACGGGTCGGGGGCGAGCGCCGGCGCCGGGGGCGAGCGCGCCTGGGTCGGGGGCAGCGGGGTCGGGGGCGAGCGCGCCGGGGTCGGGCGCGGCAGGGTCGGGGGCGGCGGGGTCGGGGGTGAGCGCGCCGGGGTCGGGGGCGAGCGCGCCGAGGTCGGGGGCGGGCACGGTGGTGCGACGGGGCGGGGGAAGAGAGAGTGGGGATTTGGGGGAAAAGAGGCGGGATGAAGCAGGGAGAGGGAGAATTTTGGGTTAAGTGGACGTAGCAGTAGCGCGTTTACACGAAACGCGCTACTACTATTACGAGCAGCTATAGCGATTTTCTGCAGAAACCGCTACTGCTACCTTGACTAGCTGTAGCTCTTTTTCACTAAAGCGCTACTGCTATAACCAGTTTCCCTTTTTTCTTTTCCTCAACATAATAGGAACATATATATTACATCATTGGACCCTTGCATAATAATGGCTAAGTGTGTATACAAAATAGGAGCATATATATATTACATCATTGGACCCATGCATAATAATGGCTAATTAAGTGTGTATACAAAATAGGAACATATATATATATATATATATATATATATATATATATACATCATTTGACCGATTCCTCAGCGCTGACGTTTTCGTTTTTGAGTCAGCTTCTTTGCCTTCTTGTTCGTCAAAGAATAATTGATGCCCTCATTGTGACTTTGCCTTTTCCATGGAGTACGATTTTTCTTTGGTAATGTAGTATTGATTCTTCTTTTGACGTATACTTCATCATCATCGTCATCTTCCCTCATTGGGTTGCCGTACTGATCATAGTCTTCCTCGTTGGCGACTCCATCCATTCCAATGATGTTTCTTTTGCCTTTCCTCACGACAACACGACTGGGATTGCATGGGTCGGTTATGAAGAAGCATTGTGTCACGTGCTTAGCGTGTACCCATGGCTCGTTTTTTGCGATAGTGTTCATGGCAGCGCTCTTGGCGTCGGGTATAGTCATGGTAGTGAAAATCCGGCTTTCTCTTTCGACATTCTTAGCCCATCTGACAGGGAACATCGTCGTGTTGTGCAGTCCAGAGTAGTCAAGTTCCCAGATCTCCTCGACCCTTCCATAAAATAGTTCAGTTGCTCCGTTGTCGCTACCGGTCATGCATTCCATCGTCACCCCTGAGTTCTGATATTCATCACTGTCCATATCTTTGGCCTCCATGTAGAACGTGTATCCGTTGATATCATATGCCTGATAGGTTACGAGGTTGGGCGAGGGGCCATGTGCTAAGGCGTATATGAGCAATCTGTCCTTAGAGCCCTCCTTTGGGGGATTAGCAATAATATGCTCTTTGAACCAATGCAGGAAAGTGGAGTTGTGCTCTCTAGTAACTTCGGCGTCCGTCCTGCATACCCCTCGGTCATGATACTTCTTTGCGATAATTTCTTTGTGCAGTGCCACGAAAGGATCTACCTCGTCTAGGTGTTGTAGCACTACCAAGTTTGCTCTGTCAAAGTCGCTGCGTCGATCTGAGTATGCCATGTGCAGTTCCCTGCGACCGTTGCCGTGACCTTCTCCTTCGATCCTCCCATCGTGCTTGTTAACGGGCAAACCAACACTAACACCAGGCGGCTGGTCTGCGCCATATAGAAAATTCTCACAGAAAGAGATGCACTCTTGTGTCAAATAGCCCTGGACGATGCTTCCATCCGGATGGGACATGTTACGAACGAATCCTTTGATGATCCCATTCATCCTCTCAAACGGCATCATGTTGTGCAGGAATGACGGCTCCAGGTCTATTATGTCATCCACAATATGGACACACAGATGCACCATCACGTCAAAGAACGCGGGCGGGAAGTACATCTCAAGCTCATTCAGTATCACAACGATCTCTTCCTGTAGCCTTCGGAGCTGCTTCACACTAATTGACTTTTGAGAGATGACGTCAAAAAAGTTGTAGAGACCAATAAGCATGTCACGGATGTGCTTGTCCATTATCCCTCTAAGGGCAACAGGTAATATCTGCATCATCATCACATGATAGTCATGAGACTTCATCCCGCTTAACCTTTTCTTATCCGTGTCTAGATATCTACTTATCTTGCCATAGTAACCGGAACTAACTTTGACTCCGGTAAGGCACTTAAAGAATTGATTGATCTCAGCCTGACTTAAGGTGAAGCAAGAAGGGGGGCAATAATCCTCATTCTTTATTTTCTTGCCCTTCTTCTCCCATGCCTCTGTCTCCGTCTCTGTCTCGTCTGACATTTTACGGGGCGGCATGTGCAGATCTTCCCTGATTTTCAAATCTTGCAAGTCTTTTCTTGCCTTCGGCCCATCCTTGGTCTTATCCGGCATGTTCATCAGTTTTGCGAGCAAGCTCTCAAGGACATTCTTACAGATATGCATTTGATCAAGGCAATGAGGTGTATCGAGTTTGTGCCAGTACTCCAAGTCCCAGAACACAGACCTCGTCTTCCATACCTTCAGCAGTGGCTCCGGCGCCTTTCTCATCATCTTTCCCGGCGCGGGGCACTCCTTCCAGTTTTTCAACAACTCATCAATTTCGGCACCGCTCCGCTTACGTGGAGGTCCTCGATGCTCAGCGTGACCATTGAATAGATCTCCACGATTTCTCCACGGGTCGTCCTGTTCGAGCCATCTTCGATGCCCCATGTACACGATTTTCCCAGACCCGCCATCTTTCCTTGACGTTAGCTGCTGAGACGTCGTATCATCCATGCACCGCGTGCATCCGCAATATACATGGCACACCTGGCCTGCCACATATTCGTAACCAAGATAGTCGTGCACTGTCGTGATCAGTGCGGCTCTCATGTTGAAATACTCGCCTTTGCTGGCGTCCCATGTCTTGGCCGGTGTTTTCCATAACGTGTCTAACTCCTCCTGAAGTAGCCCCAGATACAAATTAATATTATTTCCTGGTTGTTTCGGCCCTTGAATAAGCATGCTCATGTGAATGTACTTCGATTTCATGCACAACCAGTGGGGAGGTTGTACATCCATACAAACACGGGCCATGTGCTATGGTTGGTGCTCTGGTTGCCAAACGGATTCATGCCATCGGTACACGCGCCGAGCACGATGTTCCTTGCATCACATTCAAAATACCGATAGAAGCCGTTCAACGCTCTCCACTGGCTTCCATCCTTGATGTGTCTCAGCTTCGGATCATCTCCATCGTCGGACTTCTTCCTCTCCGCGTGCCAGCGCATTAGCTTTGCTTCCTTGGGATCTACAAAATACCTCTGGAGATGGGGAGTGATCGGTAAGTACCATACCACTTTCTGGGGACATTTCTTCCCGGCCTTCTTGTATCGAGAAGCATTGCACACCGGACAACTTGTTTTTTCCGCGTGCTCCTTCCGATAAATTATGCAATCGTTGATGCATGCATGGTATCTAACGTGTGGCAGATCAAGAGGGTACATGATCTTCTTGGCCTCATCAACACTACTAGGACATAGATTACCCTCGGGAAGAACATCCTTTAGGTACTTGAGATGCTCATCGAGGCTAGTGTCGGTCCATTTGTTTTTAGCCTTCGTCTTCAGCAGTTGGAGCGTGAAAATCAAGCGGGTCACCTCAGGATTGCAACCATCATACAATGGAGTGTTCGAGTCTACCACCAGTTGCTCCAGCTTAGCCTCCTCTCTAGAAGCAGCTCTCTCAGTACTCGTCTCCTTGCGAAGCAATGCTTGAACATGAGGGTCCCGCACGATTGAACTTAGTACCGACGAACTCTGCTGCGTGGAGTCCATGTCGTTCTCTCTGCCGCCATGTCCGGCCCCTTCTTCGCCGCCATGTCCGGCCTCTTCCCCGCCGCCATTATCGATCATCTCTTCGTCTTGCCTCGTGTCATCATTGCCTGCCCTGTCGGCATCCTCAACATCGTCATCCTCATCTTCAGTTATCCACCGAGTATAGCCATCCATGAAACCAGTCATGAGCAGGTGCGCTTCGACACGACCATCGACATGGGGGTCAAGCCAAACTATTCCTTTGCATTTTCGACACGGACATAAAACCTCTGCCAGGTTATTTTCCTTCATGTCCTGCACCGCCGACCGTAACCACCTGTCCACCATCGTTCCACTGACCATCATCAACTCTGCACGGTAATAATAAACAAATTGATTATAAAAATGCATGCATTCATCAAAGTCATACAAAAATTCGGCATGACCTTCCTTAAAAATAGGACATGTATAGATCTAGAGTTTGCCCGGAATTCGCCGAAACAGAAATAAACCGACATTTCGGCAAAACATAGGCAACTCAAATGCACAATTTGGCGTCAACTCATGCCACACACACAATTTCCATAAAAATATCACACACACATGCATAAACATATTTCCATTTTGCAAAAGCATGAAATATTAATCACACCTCTATCTCGAGATCGAGCACACGGTGGAGATGATGATGTAGGGAGGTCAAAAGTGCACAAAGCTCTTCTTGACAAAGAAAGATCTAGTTAGGGGGCAAATAGGTCACTTAACTAAATGCTACATCTACCTAGCTAGTTAATTTGGGAGGAGACAACTTCAACTAGTGGAGGGGGGAGGAAAAAGAGAAAGGAGATGAATTAATGGAGGTGGTGTAGTTATAGCTAGGAGTAATGAAGAGAGAGAAAGGTAGGTAGAAGAGGGAGAGTAATGGGGGGAGAAGTATTGAGGAAGAAGAAGAGTGAGAGAGGGAGGATGTGGGAGGTAGGGGAAAGGGAGGAGAGGAGATGGGGAGGTGGAGGTGGAAAAGGTGGTGGGTGCTACGTCTTAGCAGTAGCGCGGGAGAGAAAGCGCGCTGCTGCTAAGAGCGTAGCAACAGCGCGCTTTCCTGTCACGCGCTACTGCTAAACAGGCCAACCCTGTGCACAATTTCAAAATTAGCAGCAGCGAGGTGACAAAAAAGCGCGCTGCTACTATGGCATTAGCAGCAGCGGGCTCCCTAGCGCCGCGCTACTGGTAAACTTATGTCGTTGTGTACTGTCGGTGGATTTTTGTAGCAGCGCGGTTTAAGCGTCACGCGCTACTGCTAAGTTTGCACCAGTAGCGAGCTTTCAGTAGCCGCGCTGCTACTACTTAGCAGCAGCGCCTGTTTTTATGCCGCGCTGCTGCTAAGATTCTGTGTATAAGGTTTTCCCTAGTAGTGGGAGCCCATGCTCCTCTACATCGCCGCCACCAGCCGAGTGGTCAGCACAGTCATTGTAGTAGAACGCAAGGAGGAAGGCAAAGCACTACCAGTCCAGAGACCAGTATATTATTTGAGTGAAGTACTGTCGACCTCCAAGCAAAACTACCCCCACTACCAGAAGATGTGCTATGGTGTGCATTTTGCCGCCAAGAAATTGAAGCCTTACTTCCAAGAACATCCAATCACTGTGGTCTGCACGGCTCCTCTAGCAGAGATCATCGGCAGCTGAGACACTTCGGGTCGAGTGGCCAAGTGGGCCATAGATTTGGCCCCCTACACCATCTACTACCAACCTTGCACTGCCATCAAGTCACAAGCGCTGGCCGACTTCCTCGTCGACTGGGCCGAAATCCAGTATCTACCGCCAGCGCCCGACTCCACCCATTGGCGAATGCATTTCGACGGTTCCAAGATGCGCACCGGCTTGGGAGCCGGCGTCGTCCTCACCTCTCCCAAGGGCGACAAGCTCAAGTATGTGCTGCAAATCCATTTTGCCGCCTCCAACAACGTCACCGAGTATGAGGCACTCATTCACGAGCTCCGGCTAGCCAAAGAGCTCGGCATTCGCCGGATCCTGTGCTATGGTGACTCCGACTTGGTGGTCCAGCAGTCGTCAGGCGATTGGGACACCAAGGACGCAAACATGGCAAGCTACCGCTTCCTCATACAACAACTCAGTGGATATTTTGAGGGGTGCGAGTTTCTCCATGTAGCAAGAAACGACAACGACCAAGCAAACGTCCTGGCGCGAATCGGCTCCACTCGTCAGGCGATACCGTCTGGCGTCGCCCTCCAGCGCCTCCTCAAGCCGTCCGTCAAGCCATCACCAGAGTCAGACTCCATCTTCGTGCCGTCTCCTCCTGAAGTAGTCGGATCCGACTCAAGAGCCCCCGCAGATGGCACGAGTATTCCGGCAGGCGGCACGGGAATCGTGGCAGTCGCACCCGGCTCGGGGACTACGGCGGGTGGCCCGGAGACTTCAGAGCTCGGCCCGGAGACTTCAGAGCCCGGCCCGGGGACTGCGCCAATCCTCCCGGGGACTTCATCGACACAACAAGCGGCTGCCGACTCCAGCCCGCCACCTCCCGGCCCAGCCGCCCTCGTCCAAGTCGCAGTCTTGGCTGTTGCAGAAATTGCAGCACCTTCATGGGCCCATCCCATCCTCAAATTCATGGTGAACAAAGAGCTGCCAACCGATGAGATCTCGGCTCAGCAAGTACAACGCCGGGCGGCAGCATACGCCATCATCAATAGAGAGCTCGTAAGGCGTAGTGTCACCGGTGTTCACTAGCGATGTGTGGAGCCAGAGCAAGGCCAAGCAATCCTCAAAGACATCCATCAAGGTGAATGTGGTCACCATGCGGCTTCGAGAGCACTCATCGCCAAAGCTTTCCGCCATGGCTTCTTCTGGCCGACTGCTCTTGAAGACGCCAAGTGTTTGGTCCAAAAATGCAAGGGGTGCCAGAAGTTCCGCTCTAAGCCTCATCAGCCGGCTTCGGCACTCAAAACTATTCCTATTGCCTGGCCCTTTGCTGTTTGGGGCGTGGACATGGTCGGACCATTCAGGACGGCACGAGGCGGTTTGACTCATTTACTCATCGTAGTGGACAAGTTCACCAAGTGGATAGAAGCAAAACCAATCAAGAGTTTAAATGGTCCGACCGTCGTGACCTTCATCTCCGATATCACAACTCGGTACGGCATACCGCAAAGCATCATCACCGACAATGGCACAAATTTTGCCAAAGGTGCCTTGGCCCGTTTTTGCACGACGCAGGGCATCCGACTGGACCTAGCGTCCGTTGCCCATCCGCAGTCCAACGGCCAAGTAGAGCGAGCAAACGGCCTAATCCTGTCCGGCATCAAGCCTCGGCTGGTCGAGCCTCTGGAGCGCTCGGCAGGCTATTGGCTTGATGAGTTGCCAGCCGTCCTCTGGAGCCTGTGCACGACTCCAAACAAGTCAACCGGCTTCACGCCCTTCTTCCTTGTCTATAGTGTCGAAGTCGTCATCCCAACGGACATAGAGTTCGACTCCCCTCGAGTCACCATGTACACCGAGGAGGAAGCAAAGGAAGCACGTCAAGTCGGTGTCGATCTGCTGGAAGAGGGCCGGCTGTTGGCACTCAGCCGGTCCAGCATCTACCAGCAGAGCCTACGCCGATACTACAATCGGAAGGTCAAGCCACGATCTTTCCAAGAAGGAGACCTTGTGCTCCGGCTGATTCAACGAACAGCTGGCCAGCACAAGCTCTCAGCACCCTGAGAAGGCCCCTTCATCATCAGCAAAGTGTTGGGCAACGACTCCTACTACCTGATCGACGCTTAGAAGCCCCGAGCACGCAAAAGGGACGACTCCGGCAAAGAGATGGAGCGGACATGGAATGCAAACCTCCTCTGAAGATTTTGCAGTTAATGCAGTATGTATCACGCTCCCTTTTGTATTAAAGTACGAAGACTTCGGGCCCCTCGAGAAGATTTCGGGGACTGCCTTCTTTTATCTACATGATAAAGAGTTATGCCTATGAGTATGTTATTCTTTGTTATGCCACTTGGCACCGGTTTTGACTAGTCGGCCCAGGGGACTTGCCGACTTGAGCTATGAAATGACTTCCTGCAGCCGGACAAGTAATATGTGGCACTTAAGCCGTCTCCTATTAGAAGCCGCAGATCACACAGCGACTGTGCGGCGAACAGGAGTAAGGTAGAATGGGTGTCTATATGAAAAATGGCTAAGGACTCAAAGTTCGCTCATAGTTTAAGGCTGGTTTTCAACCTTTTACAACCGACTCTTTAGCAGCCGGCTTGCCATTTCTTAAAATAACTTGCTAAAAACTCTAAAAGGCTAAGTACTTGCCTTCCCAAAGAAGCCAAGTATTTGATCTAGCGGCAGTCCGCAGAACGGCTGTCCGACTGACAAAACGGCAACCAAGGGAAGGCGGCAAAGGAAAAAAAGTCAAAGAGCAACAAGCAAGAAGAGATAGAATACAGATAAATATTTACATAGAAAGGCCCTTGGCCGAATCATCAAATAGAAGTTCAAGATACACCCAGTGGGTGGAATTGTGCAAAATAACAAGTTCATCGAGACTACTAAGCAGGTAAAACAAAGATAAAGTGGCAGCTTAGGAAGCCGCGGACGGATTCGGAGGAGAGGGGTCGGCGGTGCCAGTTGCCGGGGCGGCCAGCTGGTTGGTCTCCGCCTGATCGCCTCTGGCGACAACTGGCTCAGTTGGGCGCGGCTCGTTGCTAGAGGCGCGGTCGGGCTGGGGCTGGCCGTCTGCCTCGACCTCTGGCGCCTCCTCCTTGTCTCCTTCCTCCTCCTCGCCTTCCTCTTCGCCACTAGAGTCGATCACCTCCACCGAGTCCTCGTCATCGTCCGGGTTAAGCCCGAACCACTCCGACGGCGCCTCCTCGCCGTTCTTAGCCTGCTCTGGGACGAAGACGCTGGTGTCAGTGTACTTGGTGATCGACGCGGCGTGCTTGACAAGATCGTCCTCCACCGTTGCCAGCTTCGCCTGAGCTTCCAGCCGAAACGTGGCCAACTAGGCTAAACTCAGCCCAGGATACCACGCCTTGGCGAATTCTAAAGCCCGGCGGGCTCCAGCCCGGGCTGAAGAACCCTTCCAGGCCTCAAGACGGCCGGCTGCTACCTCCAGCCAGTCGGCAGTCCAACTGGGGGTGCGCGGTGCCTGCATGTCCAGCCACAGGGCGGCAATCACCTGGGCGCCGACATGTTGAAGCCGGCGCAACATCTGGTGGGCTGGCCGAAGGTGGGCCTCGATGCTAAGAATTTGCTCGCCAAGAGTTCGGGGGGCGTTGGCGGCGACCTGTGCGCCGTCCGCCCTCCGTGCTTCACGGTCAGCCTCGATGGCTTGATTGGCGGCATCAAAATGGCCAGGGAAGAAGTCTGCTAAGGAAGAAGAGCGAAGAAACAAGGTTAAAAATTTAAGGCCGACTCGACTGGCAGTTGGCAGCCCAGAAAAGGAAACAAGGGGAAGCTCACCATCGACAAGATCTTCGATTGCTTGGAAGCCGGAGACCAGCGTCACCTCCTTGTCGGTCCAGGAGGAGCGCTCAGACGCAAATTCGGCGAGAAGGGCGGTCTCATTGTCCTCCGCCTTCTTTTGGGCCCTCTGGAGCAGCTCCTTCTGCTCCGCCAGCTGCGTAGCTAGCCGATCGCGCTCCTCCGTCAGCCGGCCGCACTCCTCCTCCCTGACGTGCAGCGCGGTTTTGACTCCGCCCAGCTGCTGCTGAAGGGCGGCGTTGGCTTCTGAAAAAGGAGGGGGAGGGATGTCAGTCGTCAACAAAGAAGAAAGGTCACCTGGGAGATCTGGCCCGACTGCTCAGCAGTCACCCCGAATCTCAGGGACTACAACCGGCGGGTGCGCCAGCGTGCCCCCGCAGAGAAAGAAGAAGACTTACCCCGGCTGTCCGACAAGTCGGCGGTCCGCTTGGCCAGCTCCTCGACATTGGCGTTGAAGGAGATCACGCAAAGATTGTGGTAATCCTGCATCAAATTTCAGAAAAAGTGTTGGTACTTGGAACTCACCGATTAGAGTTCCGAGCCACCTGCTCAGCAGTCGGCCCGAAACTCGGGGACTACACCAAGTGGGTGCGCTGGCGCGCCCCCACAAAGAAAAAACAAGGAAGCAAAGCGAAAGGAAGGATGCGTACCCGGATGGCCGTTCGTGACGCCAGGTATGCCTTGGTGCACTCCTTGATGGCGTCACCCTCGGCCCGGAGCTTGGCTTGGACGTCCAAGAGCGCCCGGTTCAACGGGCCCATCCCGCCTCCCTGCACCCACCCGGTGGGCGCGGCGCTCGACACCTTGGTGTCCGGGATCGTGGAGCTCGCAGCACCGGTCTCTAGAGGACGCGGCGCTAAGGCCGCCTTCGCGAGACGGCGGCGCGTCAGCGTTCTGACCTCAAGGGCCAGGCCCGTCACCGCCGCACCTCCGGTTTGTGGCATTGGCGGGTCCGCTGGTTGCCCGCCCAGCGTGCCTCCGGAGGGTGGCGGAGGCGGCACAATGACTTCCGGTGTGGCGGTGACGTCGGCGTCCCTCTCCATGACCGGATTCTCATCGCCGACTTCCCCAGTCTACGCCGTGAACTCTAGTGGCAGCGGCGCGGAGTTCAAGGGGATGACAAATACCGCCGACTGGCGGCGTGTGGCTTCCTCTGCGCGCTTCTTCTCTGCACCAGCAGCCTCGGCCTCCGCCAGCTTCTTCAGAGCGGCGGCCTCCGCCTTGTCGACTTTCACCTTCTTCAGGCGGACGGCTTCCCGCTCCTCACGTGCCTCCCGCGCGTTCCGCTCCGTCGCCTCCCGGAGGTCGGCGGCGGGATCAATCCGCCGGGTGGTGGAGGAGGTCTCCGCCGACTTTACAATGGAGCCGGCGGCCGACTTCTCAAGAGAGAGAGGGGCCCTAAAGCCGGGAAAATAAAGTAAAGGAATTTCAGACAGACTCAATAAAGAAATGTGAAGGTACGAAGGGAGGTGGTACTTATGCTGAAATAAGTTGCGGCGTATTCACCACCTTGCGGAAGCGGTTGGCCTTCGCAGCCGCTTCGTCCCGCTTGGTCGCCATGGCTGAGCCCTTGCGCTTCTTCGGCCGGCTGCCGGACAGGCTTGTCCCGGCCTTGCGCTTCTTGGCGCCGCCTTGAGCGTTCGGCGGGGCTGACGAGCCCGCGCCCGGCTGGCCAGCTCCTGGCTGGTGGCATGGGATGACCTCCTCGTCATCATCAGGCTAATCCTCGAGACTGGCCCCAAGTCTCGGGCCGCCTGACGCGCCGCCTCCCTCTCGGTGTCGTCCTCCAGGGCCGCCGCCCCCAAGTCGGGGTCGTCCACATTGCTCTCCGCTCGATCGGGGAGGAACTCGTGGTCCGGCCCCATAGTGCCGGCTGCTGGCTGGAGGAGGGGGTTCTGACCAAAGTCGACTGGTTAGAACGAGCAAGACGGACTCGGCAGTAAAGATGTCAGGAGAATCAAAGAAAAAGAGAGAAGGCAAACGACTCACCAGAGGCGGAGGGGCAGCACGTGAATACGGCTCCTTGCCGAACTGCCACTCTTCGTTGAGGTCGCAGCTCGCAAGATAGTTCACCATGTAGGCTACCTCCTCGTGAGGCATCTCCTTGGTGCACATTCGGCTCGGGTCTCGGTGCCCGCTCATCTGGCAAATCATGTGGGGGCGACTTTGGAGGGGAAGCACTCATTGCACCACGAAGGCGGCCAACAAGTCAGGCCCTCCGACTGCGCCAGTACTCGAAGCCGCGCAACGACGCCGGCTCCTGCAGGCGTCAACGTCCGGGCCCGATGCGACCAGTTGGGATGCCTCCCAGCCGGCGGGCCGGCTACGTAGGCCGGCAGGTTGATCCAATCGCCCTCCGCGGAGACGTTCTTCACGTAGAAGTACGACCGCTGCCACATCTTCACCGACTTGATCAGCCTGATGGAGGGAAACGGGTTGTCGGCCCCGACCTCCGCACGACGATGAACGCGCCGCACTGAGCCGGCATGCCCGCGGCTTGGGTGCCGAGCTTGGAGAAGAAGAACCCCCCCAGAGCTCCATGGTGGGGAGAACGCCAATGAAGCCCTCGCACAGGGTGACGAAGGCGGAGAACAGCACCACCGTGTTGGGGGTGAGGTGGTGCGGCTGGAGTCCGTAGAACTCGAGGAAAGAGCGGAATAAGTTGCTCGCCGGCAGGCCCAGGCCGCGCAGGCAGTGCGAGCGGAAGACGACCCGCTTGCCCTCCTTCGGGGCCGGCGAAATTTCCCCCCTCCGCGCGAGGCGGACCCTCACAAGGTCCTCGCCGGGCAATCGATGCGTCTTGCGGAGGAAGTCGATGTGATCCTCGTGGACCTCCGAACCATCCCAGGTGCCGGAGTGCGTCATCGGGGGCGTGACGACGGAGGAAGAGCTCATCATGAGCGAACCACCGCAACGTTTGACGAAGCTTGAGGTGTAGAGAGAGAGAGAGAGAAGAGGGAGAGGAAGCAGTGGGGAGGTAGGACGCGCGTGCTCTGCCGTTTTCCCTCCTCCCCCTACTTATAGCCACGTGGGCTGCGAAGCCGAGGGGGCGGTTGTGGGATTTACTACGCCCACTACCCCACGCCCCCACGTTTATCGCACAAAGTTACTGTGCGCGGTAACTCCGTGGGAACCTCAACCGTCCCCCACGGCCGCAGCGGATCCACTCGCGTGCCGAGGCATGGTAGTGGCGGGCCCTGCCTGCTGGCATGTCCCATCTCGCGGATGGGTAGGCAGGCTGGTCCGGCCACTGATTGCCACGTGTTGTGCACGAAGTGGGTGGCGGCCAGGAAGCTTAGCTCATACGCCACTGAGTTCCCGCCAGGGGATTCGAAAGTATTTTTTGGACGAGTCAAAGTTAGGCGACTCCGACTCCTACCAGTCGGCCCGGCAGAGTCAAGCAGAGTCTCCACCTCAAATACTCAGAGAACGAAGCTACTGAGGCTCCTTGGCTGATTGTCCACGGCGCCTCATCAGCTTCGGGGACTACTGTCGGAGTAATGGGCCACGGGTAGGCTAACCCGAGGCCCATAACCTTTCAAGACATCGGGGCTGACTGCGCCCCTCAAGACATGGACGGAGAGCCGACTTCAGGAGGGCGGCTGAAGGAACAACTAGCTGCCCATAAGCGTCCGAGTCCTATGGACGAGATCAAGACCGACCGACTCCGACTGGCGGCTTCCGGAGTCGCCGACCACGGGAAGTCGGCCCCCGACACCAGCAAAGCCCATGCCCTCATCAGGGAGATGGGACAAGGAGTGGCGATAGTGAAGCCCACTCTCTCCCCTTTTTCAGGGGATGGCCAGGGCACAGTGCGTTGTACCAGCGGAGATCCCCGTCTGGCACAGCATTGTTGCCATGCCACCCCTGACGCCAGCAACAGTGGGCGGAGTCCTGTACCCATGACGGTCTGACGGTACGATCCACGGAGGACGGGCCATACCAGTCAGTGAGAGTCCAGAAGACGGCAAGGGCACCACCAGTCGGACCCATAGGGAGCCGGCCTGCGGAAGTCGGCCTGCCCCTCCCATGGGTACCACGCACCATTAAACAGACGAGACGGAGAGTGGCTACAGTAATCGTCTGCCAGGCGGCAGGACTGTAGCCACGACCCCATGACCAAGCCTGCGTCATTAGAGGCACAACTATAGTAATCAGCAGCCGGCAGGACCCGCCAGCGGTGGGTGCGGCCTGTCGGCTCCGTACCCGACCAGTCGGCTGGGCCCACCAGTTGGCGGGCCCCAGCAGTCGGCAGGAGGGCCCGCAGGCGAAGAGACTGACAGTTGGGCCCTACGTCCCTACAGTTTACCATTGTACCCCTGGGGGGGTAGGCTTATATAAACCCCCCAGGGCACCCATGCAAAGAGTCCCGATTCAGGAGAACTAGACCAGACCTTAGAGAAGGGAGAGAGTTAGCCTAGCCTTCTCCTGTCCACAGATACAGCTCGAGGAGCATCTTTGTACTCACTTTGCCTTAGTGATCATGCGGAGACCCCGCAGAGCAGGATTAGTGGTGTTATCTCCTAGGAGAGCCCCGAACCTGGGTAAAGTACGTCGGTGTTCGTGTCTACGCCTCATCCCGTTTCCAGGCACCAGCGACGTTCTACTCGCCCCCACCATGATAAGCCATCCATTGGCATATGTCGCACCCAACCCCCGACACCGGTGCTCTCCATGACGAGGAGGGAGTAGTTCTCCCTCGGGGCTGAGGGTATGTACCAGTAGCTATGTGTTTGATCTCTCTCTCTCTCTTGTGTTCTTGAGGTGATACGATCTTGATGTATCGCGAGCTTTGCTATTATATTTGTATCTTATGATGTTTCTCCCCCTTTACTCTCTTGTAATGGATTGAGTTTCCCCTTTGAAGTTATCTTATCGGATTGAGTCTTTAAATATTTGAGAACACTTGATGTATGTCTTGCCGTGCGTATCTGTGGTGACAATGGGATACCACATGATTGACTTGATGTATGTTTTGGTGATCAACTTGCGGGTTCCGCCCATGAACCTATGCATAGGGGTTGGCACACGTTTTCGTTGTGATTCTCTGGTAGAAACTTTGGGGCACTCTTTGAGGTTATATGTGTTGGTTGAATAGATGAATCTAAGATTGTGTGACGCATATCGTATAATCATACCCAAGGATACTTGAGGTGACATTGGAGTATCTAGGTGACATTAGGGTTTTTGTTGATTTGTGTATTAAGGTGTTATTCTAGTACGAACCCTAGGGCTGTTTGTGACACTTATAGGAATAGCCCAACAGATTGATTGGAAAGAATAACTTTGAGGTGGTTTCGTACCCTACCATAATCTCTTCGTTCGTTCTCCGCTATTAGTGACTTTGGAGTGACTCTTTTTTGCATGTTGAGGGATAGTTATATGATCCAATTATGTTATTATTATTGAGGGAACTTGCACTAGTGAAAGTATGAACCCTAGGCCTTGTTTCAACGCATTGCAATACCGTTTATGCTCATTTTTATCATTAGTTACCTTGCTGTTTTTATATTTTCAGATTACAAAAACTATTATCTACTATCCATATACCACTTGTATCACCATCTCTTTGCCGGACTAGTGCACCTATACAATTTACCATTGTATTGGATGTGTTGGGGACACAAGAGACTCTTTGTTATTTGGTTGCAGGGTTGCTTGAGAGAGACCATCTTCGTCCTACGCCTCCTACGATTGATAAACCTTAGGTCATCCACTTGAGGGAAATTTGCTACTGTCCTACAAACCTCTGCACTTGGAGGCCCAACAACGTCTACAAGAAGAAGGTTGTGTAGTAGACATCAAGCTCTTTTCTGGCGCCGTTGCCGGGGAGGTGAGTGCTTGAAGGTATATCTTTAGATCTTTTAATCGAGTCTTTTAGTTTCTTGTTTTATCACTAGTTTACTTTATAAAAGAAAATTAAAAAAATATGTAATTGAGTATGCCTCATACTCTTCATCTTTTTAATATCTTTCGTGAGTATGATGGGAAGGAAAATTGTGCCAAAGTGTTAGAAGAAGAATGCATTAAAATGTTTGGCACTAAATATTTGAATGATGAGCATGATTGCAATGTTGTTAGTATGAATTCCTTGGATATCCATGATACTAATGATATGCAAAGCCACAAGCTTGGGGAAGCTATGTTTAATGAAGATGATATTTTTTGCCCCCCAAGTTTTGATGAGCAAATTTATTATGATGAAAGCATGCCTCCTATTTATGATTATTATATTGATTAAAGTGGATTTGGAGAGGTCATGACTTTATTTTGTGATGAATCCACTATTCCGGAAGAGGTTCCAATTGATTATGAGAACAAAGTTGCTATCTATGATGATTATTGTGATGACTTGTATGCTATAAAGAATAATGATATCCATGAAACTTGTCATCATGATTTTAGTTTTCAATTTGATTATGCCTCACATGGTTGTTATTTAGTTGAGTTTTCTCCCACTACTATTCATGAGAAGTTTGCTTATGTGGAGAGTAATAAAATTTCTATGCTTGTAGATCATGAAAAGAATGCTTTATGTTCTGGTTATATTGTTGAATTAATTCATCATTCTACTGAAAATTATTATGAGGAAGGAATATATGCTTGTAGGAATTGCAATAATATCAAGTTTCCTCTCTATGTGCTTAAAGTTTCAAAGTTACGCTTGTTCTGCCTTCCTATGCTAGTTGATTCTTGTTCCCACAATTTGTTTGCTCACAAAATCCCTATGCATAGGAAGTGGGTTGACTTAAATGTGCTAGTCATATTCTTCAAGATGCTCTCTTTATGTTACAATTCTTATCTTTTATGTGAGCATCATTGAAATCATCATGCCTAGCTAGGGGCGTTAAACGATAGCGCTTGTTGGGAGGCAACCCAATTTTATTTTTGTTTCTTGCTTTTTGTTCCTGTTTAGTAATAAATAATTCATCTAGACTCTGTTTAGATGTGGTTTTATGCTTTTAATTAGTGTTTGTTCCAAGTAGAACCTTTGGGAAGACTTGGGGAAAGTCTTTGCGATCATGCTGTAAAAAACAGAAACTTTAGCGCTCACGAGAATTGCTGCAATTTTTTATTGGAGAGTGCTATTTATTTAATTCTTTTTGAATATGATTAATAGACAAATTACTCAGGTCCAAAAATTTATTTGATAATTTTATAAGTTCCATAAGTATAAGTTTGATCCAGATTACTACATACTGTTCTGTTTTTGACAGATTCTGTTTTCCATGTGTTATTTGCTTATTTTGATGAATCTATGGCTAGTAAAAGAGTTTATAAACCATAGAGAAGTTGGAATACAGTAGGTTTAACACCAATATAAATTAATAATTAGTTAATTACAGTACCTTGAAGTGGTTTTTGTTTTCTTTCGCTAACGGAGCTTACGAGTTTTCTGTTAAGTTTTGTGTTGTGAAGTTTTCAAGTTTTGGGTAAAGATTCGATGGACTATGGAATAAGGAGTGGCAAGAGCCTAAGCTTGGGGATTCCCAAGGCACCCCAAGGTAATATTCAAGGACAACCAAGAGCCTAAGCTTGGGGATGCCCCGGAAGGCATCCCCTCTTTCGTCTTCGTTCATCGGTAACTTTACTTGGAGCTATATTTTTATTCGCCACATGATATGTGTTTTGCTTGGAGCGTCATTTTATTTTCTTTTGTTTTGATTTCTGTCTGAATAAAATACCAAGAGCTGAAATTATTAAATGTTAGAGAGTCTTCATATAGTAGCATAATTGTTTGACTACTCATTGATCTTCACTTATATCTTTCAGAGTAGTTTGTCATTTGCTCTAGTGCTTCACTTATATCCTTTTAGAGCATGGTGGTGGTTTTATTTTATAAAAATAGATGAACTCTCATGCTTCACTTATATTATTTTGAGAGTCTTAAATAGCATGGTAATTTGCTTAAATAATCCTAATATGCTAGGTATTCAAGATTAGTAAAAAAATTCTTATGAGTGTTTTGAATACTAAGAGAAGTTTGATACTTGATGATTGTTTTGAGATATGGAGGTAATAATATCAAAGTCGTGCTAGTTGAGTAGTTGTGTATTTGAGGAATGCTTGTGTTGAAGTTTGCAAGTCCCGTAGCATGCACGTATGGTAACGTTATGTAACAAATTTGAAACATGAGGTGTTATTTGATTGTCTTCCTTATGAGTGGCGGTCGGGGACGAGCGATGGTCTTTTCCTACCAATCTATCCCCCTAGGAGCATGCGCGTAGTGCCGAGGTTTTTGATGACTTGTAGATTTTTGCAATAAGTATGTGAGTTCTTTATGACTAATGTTGAGTCCATGGATTATACGCACTCTCACCCTTCCATCATTGCTAGCCTCTTCGGTACTGTGCATTTCCCTTTCTCACATTGAGAGTTGGTGCAAACTTCGCCGGTGCATCCCAACCCCGTGATATGATACGCTCTTTCACACATAAACCTTCTTATATCTTCCTCAAAACAGCCACCATACCTACCTATTATGGCATTTCCATAGCCATTCCGAGATATATTGACATGCAACTTTCCACCGTTCCGTTTATTATGACACACATCATCATTGTCATATTGCTTTGCATGATCATGTAGTTGACATTGTATTTGTGGCAAAGCCACCGTTCATAATTATTTCATACATGTCACTCTTGATTCATTGCAATCCCGGTACACCGCCGAAGGCATTCATATAGAGTCATACTTTGTTCTAGTATCAAGTTGTAATCATTGAGTTGTAAATAAATAGAAGTGTGATGATAATCATTTTCTAGAGCATTGTTCCAAGTGAGGAATAAAAAAAAGAGAAAGGCCATAAAAAAAGAGAAGGCCCAAAAAATGAGTGAAAAAGAGAGAAGGGACAATGCTACTATCCTTTGCCACACTTGTGCTTCAAGGTAGCACTGTAATCCTCATGATAGAGAGTCTCTTGTTTTGTCACTTTCATATACTAGTGGGAATTTTTCATTATAGAACTTGGCTTGTATATTCCAACAATGGGCCTCCTCAAGTGCCCTAGGTCTTCATGAGCAAGCAAGTCGGATGCACACCCACTTAGTTTCTTTTGTTGTGCTTTCATACATTTATAGCTCTAGTGCATCCGTTGCATGGCAATCCCTACTCCTTGCATTAGCATCAGTCAGTGGGCATCTCCATAGCCCATTGATTAGCCTCGTTGATGTGAGGCTTTCTCCTTTTTGTCTTCTCCACATAACCCCCCTCATTATATTCTATTCCACCCATAGTGCTATCTCCATGGCTCGCGCTCATATATTGCATGAAAGTTTATAGGTTTGAGATTACTAAAGTATGAAACAATTGCTTGGCTTGTCATCGGGATTGTGCATGATGAGAGCATTCTTGTGTGACGAAAATGGAGCATGACTAAACTATATGATTTTGTAGGGATGAACTTTCTTTAGCCATGTTATTTTGAGAAGACATAATTGCTTAGTTAGTATGCTTGAAGTATTATTATTTTTATGTCAATATGAACTTTTGTCTTGAATCTTTCGGATATGAATATTCATGCCACAATTAAGAAGAATTACATTGAAATTATGCCAAGTAGCACTCCGCATCAAAAATTCTGTTTTTATCATTTACCTACTCGAGGACGAGCAGGAATTAAGCTTGGGGATGCTGATACGTCTCCAACGTATCTATAATTTTTGATTGCTCCATGCTATATTATCTACTGTTTTGGATGTTTATGGGCTTTATTATACACTTTTATATAATTTTTGGGACTAACCTATTAACACAGAGCCCAGTGCCAGTTTATGTTTTTACCTTGTTTTAGAATATCGCAGAAAAGGAAAACCAAACAGAGTCCAATTGGCCTGAAACTTCACGGAACTTATTTTTGGATCAGAAGAAGCCCAAAAGACTTGAAGTGTGCGTCAGGGGATCTACGAGGAAGCCACGAGGCAGGGGGGCGCGCCCACCCCCTGGGCGCGCCCTCCACCCTTGTGGGCCCCTCATGCCCCCCTGACGTACTTCTTCCGCCTATATATCTCCATATACCCTAAAAACATCGGGGAGCACAATAGATCGGGAGTTCCGCCGCCAGAAGCCTCCGTAGCCACCGAAAGCCAATCTAGACCCGTTCCAGCACCATGCCGGAGGGGCAATCCCTCTCTGGTGGCCATCTTCATCATCCCGGTGCTCTCCATGGCGAGGATGGAGTAGTTCTCCCTCGGGGCTGAGGGTATGTACCAGTAGCTATGTGTTTGATCTCTCTCTCGTGTTCTTGAGGTGATACGATCTTGATGTATCGCGAGCTTTTCTATTATATTTGGATCTTATGATGTTTCTCCCCTCTAATCTCTTGTAATGGATTGAGTTTCCTCTTTGAAGTTATCTTATCGGATTGAGTCTTTAAAGATTTGACAATACTTGATATATGTCTTGCCGTGCGTATCTGTGGTGACAATGGGATACCACGTGATTCACTTGATGTATGTTTTGGTGATCAACTTGCGGGTTCTGGCCATGAACCTATGCATAGGGGTTGGCACACGTTTTCGTCGTGATTCTCCGGTAGAAACTTTGGGGCACTCTTTGAGGTTCTATGTGTTGGTTGAATAGATGAATCTGAGATTGTGTGACGCATATCGTATAATCATACCCACGGATACTTGAGGTGTCATTGGAGTATCTAGGTGACATTAGGGTTTTGGTTGATTTGTGTGTTAAGGTGTTATTCTAGTACGAACTCTAGGGTTGTTTGTGACACTTATAGGAATAGCCCAACAGATTGATTGGAAAGAATAACTTTGAGGTGGTTTCGTACCCTACCATAATCTCTTCATTTGTTCTCCGCTATTAGTGACTTTGGAGTGACTCTTTGTTGCAAATTGAGGGATAGTTATATGATCCAATTATGTTATTATTGTTGAGGGAACTTGCACTAGTGAAAGTATGAACCTAGGCCTTGTTTCAACGCAGTGCAATACCGTCTACGCTCACTTTTATCATTAGTTACCTTCCTGTTTTTATATTTTCAGATTACAAAAACTATTATCTACTATCCATATACCACTTGTATCACCATCTCTTCGCCGAACTAGTGCACCTATACAATTTACCATTGTATTGGGTGTGTTGGGGACACAAGAGACTCTTTGTTATTTGGTTGCAGGGTTGCTTGAGAGAGACCATCTTCATCCTACGCCTCCTACGGATTGATAAACCTTAGGTCATCCACGTGAGAGAAATTTGCTACTGTCCTACAAACCTCTGCACTTGGAGGCCCAACAACGTCTACAAGAAGATGGCTGTGTAGTAGACATCACACTGTTACAATCACTACAAAAACTACTACTGTTACTTTTACCACTGTTACCGTTACTTCCATATTACTTTGCTACTAAATACTTTGCTGTAGATATTAGGTCTTTCAGGTGCGGTTGAATTGACAACTCAACTGTTAATACTTGAGAATATTCTTTGGCTCCCCTTGTGTCGAATCAATAAATTTGGGTTGAATACTCTACCCTTGAAAACTGTTGTTATCCCCTATACTTGTGGATTATCACAAGTCACCGATCCAATGCTTATGAATTTACCTTATATTGTTCTTGCTAAGTTACTACTGCTATCAACACTATTACACTTGCTACAGAACTATTGTTATCATTGTTACCGTTACCGTTACTATTGCTACTATTATCAAAACTATGATACTAATGTGCTACTGATCACTTTGCTGTGGATAATTAATCTCCAGGTGTGGTTGAATTGACAACTCAGCTGCTAATACCTTCAAATATTTTTTGGCGCCCCTTGTGTCGAATCTATAAATTTGGGTTGAATACTCTACCCTCAAAAACTATTGCGATGCCCTATACTTGTGGGTTATCAGCATGTTATGGAAATATTAGATTCTATTGAAAAGAAAATGCTTACTGAAGAGCATATTGAAAACTTGGATAAAAAGATGCATAATTTTGCCACTAAAATTGGGTCAAAAGCGAGGGAAGTTCTTAAGTTAAAAAGAAAAGGGAACCGTAATTCAAGAAAGAATTGAAGAAAGTCCATCTCGGATTGAGAAACTAGAAGAAATCTTTAGTAATTTGAGCACGACTTTTGCTTCAGCTAAAACTATTAAAAAAACTCCCGTAAAAATTGGCAAGACTACCCAAGTTACTAAGAGCAAGGGTGCAACTTCTAGTAAAGGGGATCTTAAGATGATTAGTATCCACCCGGATTTTGTTGAAATTATAAGAGATCCCTTGGCAAAAATGAATTCTTCAAAATTGTTCCTAGAAGTTTTGTCATGGAAAATCTTTATGCTAAATCCTTGAAAAATTCTAAGTGTTTGATTGAAGAGTTGAACAAAGATGACAAAATTTAGATCCTTGCTTTATGCCTAGCTAAGGGTGTAAAACTATAGCGCTTGTTGGGAGGCAACCCAATGAGTAAAATTTATTTTTGTTTTTTGCTTCCTGTTTTTGATTGTTAGAAAAATTGTGCTACTGGTATGATTGTGTCTTTTATGTTTTAATTAGTGTTTGTGAAAAGTAATGCCTTTAGGATCTTTTTGGGTGATAGTTGTTTGATCTTGCTGAAAAAACAAAAACTTTTGCACCCGTGAAAATAATTTTCATTTTTAACCAGAGAGTGATAAAATACTCATTACTTTTGCAGTAGATCAATATACAAATTTCTCAGGTCGTCCTAAATTTTCAGAATTTTTGTAGTTACAGAAGTATTCAAAATATCCAGATTACTACAGACTGTTATGTTTTTGACAGATTCTGTTTTCTTTGCGTTGTGTGCTTGTTTTGATGATTATATGGTTTTCTTTGATGAGTTTTTGCCATAGAAAAGTTGGAATACAGTAGATATAATGCAATAACAAAATATTAATTGGTTTGCTACAACACTTATAGTAGTGATTTGTTTTCTTATACTAACGGATCTCACGAAGGCTTTTGTTGAGTTTTATGTGATTGAAGTTTTCAAGTTTTGGGTTATCTCACGATGGATGAAGGAATAAGGAGTAAGAAGAGCCAAAGCTTGGGGATGCCCCGACATCCCAAGCTATTATCCAAAAGAGAGCAAGTAACTAAGCTTGGGGATGCCCCGAGTGGCATCCCGTCTTTCTTCTAACGACCATCGGTATTTTACTCAAAGCTATATTTTTATTCGCCACATAATCTGTGTTTTGCTTGGAGCGTCTGGTATGATATGAGTCTTTGCTTGTTTTATTTTGTGTTTTAAGTCTTGATTCCTTGCTGGACACACCTATTTGAGAGAGCCAAAATTATGTCATGGTTTGTTAGAATTGCTCTCTATGCTTCACTTAATTTTTTTATGAGCTATGGACTTGCTCTAGTGCTTCACTTATATCTTTTTTGAGCATGGTGTGCTTTATTATTTTTGAAGAAATGCTCTCTTGCTTCACTTAGGTTTATTTGAGATTTAGTAAAATTTTCAATAAATTCTCTCTTGCTTCACTTAAATTATTTTGAGAGAAAGAAAAATTATGCTCATGATCTTCACTTATATTTGTTTGAGCTTATCAAAAGCGACATATGAAAATTAGTTCCAAAGTGATAGATATCCAAGAAGGATATAATAAAAACTTTCATGAAGATCATTGGACAAAATAAACTTGATTCTTGGTAATAATTTTGAGCTATGATGATGTGATATGTGAGTTATCTTGATGAGTAATTATGCTTTAGTAAGAATATTGGTGTTAAGGTTTGTGATTCTCTATGCAAGCATGAAAGTCAATAATTATGCAATGAAATTATATCCTACTTGTGGTGCATTATTCGGTGTTAATTATGCTTAATGCTCACTGATGACCCACAAGTATAGGGGATCTATCATAGTCCTTTCGATAAATAAGAGTGTCGAACCCAACGAGGAGCAGAAGGAAATGATAAGCGGTTTCCAGCAAGGTATTCTCTGCAAGTACTGAAATAAGTGGTAACAGATAGTTTTGTGATAAGATAATTTGTAATGAGCAACAAGTAACAAAAGTAAATAAAGTGCAACAAGGTGGCCCAATCCTTTTTGTAGCAAAGGACAAGCCCAGACAAACTCTTATATAGAGAAAAGCGCTCCCGAGGACACATGGGAATATCGTCAAGCTAGTTTTCATCATGTTCATAAGATTCGCGTTCGGTACTTTGATAATCTGATATGTGGGTGGACCGGTGCTTGGGTAGTATCCTTACTTGGATAAGAATCCCACTTATGATAAACCTCTATTGCAAGCATCCGCAACTACAACAAAAGTATTAAGGCAAACCTAACCATAGCATGAAACATATGGATCCAAATCAGCCCCTTACGAAGCAACGCATAAATTAGGGTTTAAACTTCTGTCACTCTAGCAACCCGTCATCTACTTATTACTCCCCAATGCCTTCCTCTAGGCCCAAACAATGGTGAAGTGTCATGTAGTCGATGTTCACATGACACCACTAGAGGGATGACAACATACATCTCATCAAAATATCGAACGAAGACCAAATTCACATGACTACCAATAGGAAGACTTCTCCCATGTCCTCAGGAACAAACGTAACTACTCACAAAGCATATTCATGTTCATAATCAGAGGGGTATCAATATGCATATAGGATCTGAACATATGATCTTCCACCAAATAAACCAACTAGCATCAACTACAAGGAGTAATTAAGACTACTAGCAACCCACAGGTACCAATCCCGGACTTGGAGACAAGAATTGGATACAAGAGATGAACTAGGGTTTTGAGAGGAGATGGTGCTGGTGTAGATATTGATGGAGATTTCCCTCTCCCGATGAGAGGAGTGTTGGTGATGACGATGGCGATGATTTCCCCCTCCCGGAGGGAAGTTTCCCTGGCAGAACAGCTCCGCCAGAGCCCTAGATTGGTTCCGCCAAGGTTCCGCCTCGTGGCGGCAGAGTTTCGTCCGAGAAGATGGCTTATGATTTTTTCCCATCGAAAGACTTCATATAGCAGAAGATGGCCACCGGAGGACCACCAGGGGACCCACGAGGTAGCGGGGCACGCCCAGGGGGGTAGGGCGCGCCCCTACCCTCGTGGGCAGGGTGTGCCCCCCTGGTGAACTTCTTCTGCTGAGTATTTTATATATATTCTGAAAACATCTTCTGTAAAGTTTCAGGACTTTTGGAGCTGTGCAGAATAGGTCTCTAATATTTGCTCCTTTTCCAGCCCAGAATCCTAGCTGCCGGCATTCTCCCTCTTTATGTAAACCTTGTAAAATAAGAGAGAATACTCATAAGTATTGTGACATAATGTGTAATAACAGCCCATAATGCAATAAATATCGATATAAAAGCATGATGCAAAATGGACGTATCAACTCCCCCAAGCTTAGACCTTGCTTGTCCTCAAGCGAAAGCCGAAATCGGAAAATATGTCCACATGTTTAGAGATAGAGGTGTCGATAAAAATAAAATACGGACATGAGGGCATCATGATCATTCTTAGAACAACAACTTATATAATTCTTGTCATATAATTTCTTATGCTAGAGTAATAATTCAATCACAATTTCAAGTATGAATCGTAAACTTCATTGACAACTAACAAACTATAATCTCAGTTATTGGAGCAATTGCAATTTATCATAACATAGGAAAGAGTCAATGTATAAGAGCTTTTCAGAAAGTCCACATACTCAACTATCATATAGTCTTTCACCATTGTTGACACTCATGCAATACTTATGGGTATGGAGTTTTAAATCGGACACAGAGAAAGATAGGGGCTTATAGTTTTGCCTCCCAACGTTTTACCTCAAGGGTAATGTCAATAATAATCAGTGGCGGAGACAGCGCCCGGCGACCCTGGGCACTTGCCCGGGCTCGCTCCGTGTCCGATAGCAAGGATGGGCAATGTTACGATGGGCTAAACCTGCTCACTAATGCGGGATTAGCCGGGCAAGAGTGCGTTGGGCCTCCTTGAGCTGACAATCTAGCCCTGTTAATATCCGACCGAACAAAAATACCTTTTTAATATGCACATGTCTCTTTGTTTCTCGCATCTGAGCGGCACAGGGAGTTGCAGGGGGGACGGTGAGCGAAGGATCTGGGCGACCGGAGGCTGCAGACTGGCTGAAGGCGAGCGGCCGAGGACGAGCGAGCGACGCAATCTACTCGTTCCCTCCTTCCTCTCCTTCGGCAATTCCTTCGGTAAAAGATTGCTTATCTGATCTGGGCTACTGAGGATTGATATGCCAAGATGATGAGATTTTAATAAATAACTGAACACATGCCTTCGGTAATTTAGGGGATTTCCCTTGGGATTGATATGAATAGATGAACTTGTTGTGGTGGCCTGTAACCTGTAGGCATATGTGCCGATTTCTATGCTAAAGCAGCGTGTACGTGCTCCCAAAGGCACTGTTGTTCATGTCGTGATCTTGCACAGTATAGAGAAAAATTATATATTTTGCTATTGGAAATTATAGAAAGGGTAACTATGTAAGAAGTCGCAACCTGCAATATTTCTACCTTCTGGTTACGTCATAGGATGCAAATTCCTTGATGTGTAGTTTGTTGTTTTTCTGCTGGTAGGAGGGAAAGAAATATATAACTGATTTTAGTTTACTTTACTGTAGACTTAATATTTGATGATACATATATGCAGCTGTTGCAAGTAGCTTTGTACTGTGAACTTGTGGTACCACATATTATTTGAACATTTACTATAATGAAGTCTCCATTGCCTCATGATTTTCTTTAGCACATTGTCGGTATGTTCCATTTGACCATCTCTATTCTTACAAACTTTCTATTTTGAATATATTTACATTTCACAGATAAATTTGTTTTAATTACAAATTCATTTTTTTTATCTTGTAGTGCCTTCCAGGACTTTGGCAACCTAATGAGTTTGCTTCTATGCAAGGTTGGTTATACGTCTTTATTTTGCCAAAAATGATTAAGTGAGAGATCCCTTTGACCGTGATGGAAGAAATTGAACAATGACATGTGATATGGATAGCTTTACTTTAAAATTAAATTTTGTTGGATATGAAGTTTGAAAGTTTGGTGCTATATTATATGTTGTATATATCGAAATACCCGATTTTTGATTTCTAGATGAGTAAAATACATTGGAGGTCCTAGAAGTATTCCAAGTGTGTCAAGTAGGCCCTAAAAGGCGCGGGCAAAATACACATATAGGACCCGTGGTGAATGATTTCAAACTTTTAGGACCTACTTGACACATTTGGAATACCTTTAAGACCTCTGTTGTATTTTAGTCTTTTTAGGTTATACATTTAGGCTCAACTTGCCCAGGATCCATAAAATTTTTGGCTCCGCCACTGACAATAATAGTTCATGAAAACTCACATCTAATTAGCCATATATACCACGATCCTTCCAACATAATGTGCTTGCCAAAGGATAAAATGCAAAAAGGAAGGGTGAAGATCACCATGACTCTTATGCAAGGTAGGAGATAAAAGTAAAAGATAGGCCCTTCGCAGAGGGAAGCAAAGGTTTTCATGCGCTTTTATAATTGGATGCACAAAATCTTAATGCGAAAGAACGTCACTTTATATTGCCACTTGTGATATGAACCTTTATTATGCAATCTGTCGCTTTTATTTCTTCCATATCACACGATCGTATAAAGTTTATTTTCTCCCACACTAATAAGTCACACATATTTAGAGAGCAATTTTTATTGCTTTGCACCGATGAAAACTTACTTGGGGGATCTTATTCAATCCGTAGGTAGGTATGGTGGACTCTTAGGGCAAAACTGGTTTAAGGGTATTTGGAAGCACAAGTAGTATCTCTACTTGGTGCAATGAATTTGGCCAACGTGAGAGGGAAAGGCAAGCTCAACCATGTTGGATGATCCATGACAATATAATTTATCTCAGATGTAAGAAAACATAACCCATTACGTTGTCTTCCTTGTCCAACGTAAACTCTTTAGCATGTCATATTTTAATGAGTGCTCACAATCATAAAAGATGTCCAAGATAGTATATCTATATGTGAAGATCTCTCTTTCTTTATTACTTCCTATTAATTGCAACGATGACCAAAACTATGTTAGTCAACTCTCAACAACTTTTATTCATCATACTCTTTCTATGTGAGCTCATTACTTTCCATAAGATCCTTATGATCTCTTTGTTTCTTTTTATTTATTTCTCTTTTCTTTTATTCACTTAGGATCATGGCAAAATAATCAAGCCCTTGACTCAACACTAAAATTTATTATATATAGCTCATAGACTCGATTACATAGAGGAATTATAAAGCAAAACTCACAACTAGATCATACTAAGAACTTTTATTCTACTAGATCAAGATATTACCAAAAGGATCGAACTAAGAAAAACGGTGAAGATAAAAGTGATGGTGATACGATACCGGGGCACTCCCCCAAGCTTGGCAGTTGCCAAAGGGAGTGCCCATAACAGATACTCAATTCTTCTCTGTTGGTGGAGAAGGTGATGGTTTTGTTGATGGCGTAGGTTTCTTCCTTAATTTACGCTTGAGGACAGAATTTTGGTCCCTTAGGACCTCGATCTCCTGCTCCAGGCTCACTATCTTTTTGATAGTTCCTGTTTGTTTTCCTGCAAGAGGCGAAAAGGGATAAACTCGATCTTAGGTTTCTTTACTCTATCAGGGAGGCTTGACTTTTTGAACTCCACATGCATGTCCCCAGGTTGAGGTAGTGGGACTTCATCTTCATCTGAGCTCGTCTCCTCCTTTCCCTCAGGTTCATAGTCCTCTTCTTCTTCCGTAGTCCAACCACAATGCTCCACATCCCCATAGACTTTAGGATCTGCAAGGTAATCAGCCACATAGCTCTCTCCTTCCGAATCCTGGGATGACATGTTGCTCAAATCTGCAGTAGGACAACTCGAAACAAAGAAAGGAGATATTTGCGTGATACGGGAGTCAAAACCTCCGGGAGATTATATAATGAATTTTTATCGACCAAAATACGTAACGTGTAAGAAAAAGGAGTTCGGAAAGCGCACGAGGTGTCCACGAGGTAGGGGGCGCGCCCAGGGGGGTAGGGCGCACCCTCCACCCTCGTGGAGCCCTCATGTCCTTCCCGGACTGCTACTTATTTTTCTATTTTTCTAAATATTCCAAAACGGAGAAATATTGCCTTAAGAACTGTTTTGGAGTCGGTTTACTTACCGTATCACATACCTATTCCTTTTCGAAGTCTGAAACGTTCCGGATAGTGTCCCTTATGTATTCCTTCGGGGTTACGGTTTCAATAACATTGGTTTCAACATTTATGGAATTACCTGAGATATAATGTTTGATTCTTTGACCGTTCACCACCTTCGGATTTGTGCCTTCGAAATTGTTGATTTTTATGGCACCGGAACGATAGACCTCCTCGATAACGTAAGGACCTTCCCATTTAGAGAGAAGTTTTCCTGCAAAAAATCTTAAACGAGAGTTGTATAACAATACATAATCGCCTACATTAAACTCACGCTTTTGTATTCTTTTGTCATGCCATCTTTTAACTTTTTCTTTAAACAACTTGGCATTTTCATAGGCTTGGGTTCTCCATTCATCAAGTGAGCTAATATCAAATAACCTCTTCTCACCGGCAAGTTTAAAATCATAATTGAGTTCTTTGATAGCCCAATATGCCTTGTGTTCTAGTTCGAGAGGTAAGTGACATGCTTTCCCATAAACCATTTTATACGGAGACATACCCATAGGATTTTTATATGCAGTTCTATAGGCCCATAATGCATCATCAAGTTTCTTGGACCAATTCTTTCTAGATCTATTAACAGTCTTTTGCAAAATTAATTTGAGTTCTCTATTACTCAATTCTACTTGACCACTAGACTGACGGTGATAAGGAGATGCAATTCTATGATTAACATCATATTTAGCAAGCATTTTACGGAAAGCACCATGAATAAAATGTGAACCACCATTAGTCATTAAATATCTAGGGACTCCAAATCTTGGAAAAATAACTTCTTTAAGCATTTTAATAGAAGTGTTATGATCAGCACTACTAGTTGGAATAGCTTCTACCCACTTAGTAACGTAATCAACAACAACTAAAATATGTGTATATCCATTATAGGAAGGAAATGGTCTCATATAATCAAAGCCCCAAACGTCAAATGGTTCAATAACAAGTGAATAATTCATAGGCATTTCTTGACGTCTACTAATATTACCAATTCTTTGACATTCATCACAAGATAAAAGAAACTTACGGGCATCCTTGATGAGATTAGGCCAATAAAAACCAGATTGCAATACCTTATGTGCAGTTCTATCTCCAACATGGTGTCCTCCATAAGCTTCGGAGTGACACTTGCGTAGGATCTATTCCTGTTCATGCTCAGGTACACAACGTCTAATAACACCATCTACTCCTTCTTTATAAAGATGTGGGTCATCCCAAAAGTAATGCCTCAAATCATAGAAGAACTTTTTCTTTTGTTGGTATGTGAAACAAGGTGGTATAAACTTAGCAACAATGTAATTGGCTGTAACGCCCTCGATGCGGCTATATCTCCTACGTGTCGAAGAACGACTTAGAGGCATAACCGCATTGAATGCAATGTTGCAAGTAAGGTAATCTTCACAACAAGCCATGTAAATATATAAAAGGGGAAAGGATACATAGTTGGCTTACACTCGCCACGTCACACAAATACATGAATAACATTACAATCATCCAATACACTCATGGTCCGACTACGGTACCAAAATAAAAGATCAACCCCAACATGCGACACGGTCCCCGATCGCCCCAACTGGGCACCTCTACTGATCATCTGGGAAAGACACATAGTAACAACGAGAGTCTTCATCAAACTCCCACCTGAGCTCAAGTGCATCGTCTAGAATGGTATCATCGGTCCGTGCATCTGGTTTGGAAGTAAACTGTGAGTCACGGGGACTCAGCAATCTCGCACCCTCGCGATCAAGACTATTTAAGCTTATAGGTAAGGCAAGGTAATATGTGGAGCTACAGCAAGCGACTAGCATATATGGTGGCTAACATACGCAAATGAGAGCGAGAAGAGAAGGCAAAGCACGGACGAATAACTATGATCAAGAAGTGATCCTAGAACAACCTACGTCAAGCATTACTCCAATACCGTGTTCACTTCTTGGACTCCGCCGAGAAGAGACCATCACGGTTACACACGTGGTTGATTCATTTTAATTAAGTTAAGTTTCATGTTATCTACAACCAGACATTAACAAATTCCCATCTGCCCATAACCGCGGGCACGACTTTCGAAAGTTCAAATCCCTGCAGGGGTGTCCCAACTTAGCCCATCACAAGCTCTCACGGTCAATGAAGGATATTCCTTCCAGCGGGAAGACCCGATCAGGCTCGGAATTCCGGTTACAAGACATCCTCGACAATGGTAAAACTAAACTAGCAACACCGCCCGAATGTGCCGACAAATCCCGATAGGAGCTGCACATATCTCGTTCTCAGGGCACACCGGATTGTCCAAGGTTCAGGTAGGCCAGCCCAGAGTTGCCCCTGGTGGCCACCGGCAGCTGACAAGTTGGACCAACACTCAGAGGAGCACTGGCCCGGGGGTTTAAATAAAGATGACCCTTGAGTCCGCGGAATCCAAGGGAAAAAGAGGCTAGGTGGCGAATGGTAAAACCAATGTTGGGCATTGTTGGAAGAGTTTTATTCAAGGCGAACTGTCAAGGGGTTCCCATTATAACCCAACCACGTAAGGAACGCAAAATCCGGGAACATAACACCGATATGACGAAAACTAGGGCGGCAAGGGTGGAACAAAACACTAGGCAAAAGGCCGAGCCTTCCACCCTTTACCAAGTATATAGGTGCATTAAGATAACAAGATAATATAGTGATATCCCAACAATAAACAATGTTCCAACAAGGAACGATCTCCAATCTTCACCTGCAACTAGCAACGCTATAAGAGGGGCTGAGCATAGCGGTAACATAGCCAATCAATGGTTTTCTAGGACATGGTGGGTTAGAGGTTGACATGGCAATTTGGGAGGCATGAAAGCAAGTGGTAGGTATCGTAGCATAGGCATAGCAAAAGAGCGAGCATCTAGCAAGCAAAGATAGAAGTGATTTCGAGGGTATGATCATCTTACCTGCAAAGTTGTCAGAGTTGACTTGATCCTCATAAGCAAACTCAACGGGATCCTCGGCAAAATCGCTAACAAGTCAACAATCTGCCAGGATTCACAAAATAGCAAAAGTAGAGCTCGATTGACTCAAGCTAGGGTGCTCCATAAATGCAAGCAAAGACATGGATGAATAGAGCACCACAATGTTAACAAATCATCCTTACTGATCATCCTCAAAAGAGGCATGGATCACTAAGAAACAACATGAACATATGGCATAATGACAAAATCAGGACAAGGACTTAGAGAAATTCTAAGTCCCTAAAATCAGAATTACCGATTGCACTACTTTGCAAGCTTGTGCTAGTCACCACACATATCACAAAAATACATGGTAAGCACCTCTATAAAGATGGCATGGCATATAACAAAACTCATGTAGAGCTCAGGATCATAGCATGCACACATTAATCATGGCAAAAATGACAAATAGCTATTTGATGAAACAGACCTGCCAAGTTTATCACATAGCCCTCTTCCAACAGCATTTCGGGCATCAAGATGAGCTCAAATGAAAATGATGCAATGAGATTAAATGATGTAATCTTTGAGGCGAACATTTTTATATGCTACACGCGCAAATCAGAGCTACGAATGCAAAGTTACGACATGCCAAAGTATGCAAAAAATATCCGGAATTAGGGTTTCGGGGGAAAGTCAACCCGCGGATCTCAGATCCAGATCGGCCACTGTAGCGGTTACTGTAGCAGCTCGCATCGAGGTCGCCGGAAATGGCCGCGGTGGTGGCCGGACTTGACGGGGAAGAAGGGCGGCGAGGCGGGTGGTGGTCGGCCGGCGAGGAGGAAGCGACGGGCGGTGGTCGATCGGCGAGGAGGAAGCGGCGCGGCGGGCGGTGGTCGGCGGTGGAGCAGGCGGAGTGGGGCGCGGCATCGTCGGCGGTCGCCGGCGTCGGGAAGACTGGCGAAGAGACGGCGGGCGGCGGCGCAAGGGAGGACCGGGCGGCGCGGATCCGGTCTCCCCACGGGCTCGGGCGGCGGCGTTGGATGGGTCGCGGGGGCCGGTTGCGGGCTCTCCGGGCCCGGCGGCGCGGCGAAGTGGGCACCGAGCGGCGGCGAACCAGACGATGACACGTGGCGGCAGAGGGTGGAAACGGACTTGTTCGGCCTGGGAGTTGTGTCCGGCGGCGCGGGGAGCGGAATTTTAGGGTTTGGAAGGAGGGGATTCGGAATTTTCAAGGAGGGGTCTATATATAGAGGTAGAGGGAGCTGGGAAGCTCCAAATGAGGTGCGGTTTTCGGCCACGCGATCGTGATCGAACGACCAAGATGATGGAGGGGGTTTAGGTGGGTTTTGGGCCACTTTGGAGGGGTGTTGGGCTGCAACACAAACGAGGCCTTCTCGGTCCCTCGGTTAACCGTTGGAGTATCAAACGAAGTCCAAATTGCACGAAACTTGACAGGTGGTCTACCGGTAGTAAACCAAGGCCGCATGGCAAGTCTCGGTCCAATCCAGAAATGTTTAACCCCCACACACGAAAAGAGGTAGAGAGGGGCACCGGAGGAGATAGGAGCGCTGGAATGCAAAACGGACAACGGGGAAAATGCTCGGATGCATGAGACGAACACGTATGCAAATGCAATGCACATGATGACATGATATGAGATGCATGACAAAGGCAACAACACACAAAGACAAAAACCCGAACCCGGGGAAATAAAATAACTTAGTGCCGGAAACGGCAAGAGTTGGGATACATATAAGGTAAATTACATCCGGGGTGTTACAATGGCATAATCAGCATACCATGGAGCAATATGAGAAGTATTGACATTTAATTGCTCATCAAGAAAGCTATCATTAATAGGTAGTGAGTCATCAAGCACATTCTCTAACCTAGACAAGTTGTCTACAACGGGGTTCTCACCTCCCTTCCTATCAACAATATGTAAATCAAATTCTTGTAGCAAGAGAACCCATCTAATAAGTCTAGGTTTAGCATCTTTCTTTTCCATGAGATATTTAATAGCAGCATGATCAGTGTGAATAGTTACTTTAGAATCAACAATATAGGGTCTAAACTTATCACAAGCAAATACAACTGCCAAGAATTCTTTTTCAGTAGTAGCATAATTTCTTTGAGCATTGTCTAGGGTTTTACTAGCATATTGAATAACATTTAATTTCTTATCAACTCTTTGTCCTAGAACAACACCTACAACATAATCACTAGCATCACACATGATTTCAAAAGGTAAATTCCAATCAGGTGGCTGAACAATAGGTGCAGAGATCAATGCTTTCTTAAGTATTTCAAATGCTTCTACACAATCATCATAAAAAACAAATGGTATATCTTTTTGTAATAAATTGGTCAGAGGCCGAGAAATTTTTGAGAAGTCCTTAATGAACCTCCTATAAAAATTGGCGTGACCAAGGAAACTTCTTATACCTTTGATGTCCTTGGGACATGGCATCTTTTCAATAGCATCAACCTTGGCTTTATCAACTTCAATACCTCTTTCAGAAACTTTATGCCCCAGGACAATACCTTCATTAACCATAAAGTGGCACTTTTCCCAATTTAAGACAAGATTAGTTTCTTCACATCTCTGCAAAACTCGATCAAGGTTGCTCAAGCAATCATCAAAAGAAGATCCATAGACGGAAAAATCGTCCATGAAAACCTCACAAATCTTTTCACAAAAGTCAGAGAATATAGCCATCATGCATCTTTGAAAGGTAGCAATATAGCCATCATGCATCTTTGAAAGGTAGCAGGTGCATTACATAAACCAAAAAGGCATACGTCTATAAGCAAAAGTACCAAAAGGGCAAGTAAAAGTAGTCTTTGATTGATCTTTGGCCGACACAGGTATTTGAGAGAAACCAGAATAACCATCTAGAAAGCAAAAATGTGTACGTTTGGATAATCTTTCTAGCATTTGATCGATAAAAGGTAAGGGGTAGTGATCCTTTTTAGTAGCTTTATTTAATTTGCGGAAATCAATTACCATCCTATAACCTGTAATAATTCTTTGAGGAATCAATTCATCTTTATCATTAGGAACGACAGTAATACCTCCCTTCTTAGGGACACAATGGACAGGACTTACCCACTGACTATCAACAACGGGATAGATTATACCTGCCTCAAGGAGCTTTAGTATTTCCTTTCTTACCACTTCTTTCATTTTAGGATTCAGCCGTCGTTGATGATCATGAACTAGTTTAGCATCTTCTTCCAAATTTTATGTTGACATAGAGTGGGACTAATGCCCTTAAGATCATCAAGAGTATACACAATAGCAGCACGGTGCTTCTTCAGAGTTTTCAATAATCTCTCTTCCTCATGCTCTGAAAGGTTAGCACTAATAATAACATGATATATCTTTTTCTCATCAAGGTAAGCATATTTAAGAGTATCAGGCAATGGTTTAAGCTCAAACACGGGATCACCCTTGGGTGGAGGAGGATCCCCTAAGATTTCAACAGGTAAATTGTTTTTCAGAATAGGTTCCTGTTTAAAGAATACTTCATCTATTTCCCTTCTTTCATTCATAAACATATCATTTTCATGGTCTAGAAAATATTGTTCTAAAGGATCACTAGGAGGTACGGCAATAGAAGCAAGACCAATAATTTCATCCTTACTAGGAAATTCTTCTTCACGGTGTTGTCTACTAAATTTAGAGAAATTAAATTCATGAGTCATATCATCTAAACTGATAGTAACAACATCCCTTTTGCAATCTATGGTAGCATTAACAATGTTCAAGAAAGGTCTACCAAATATAATAGGACAAAAGCTATCTTGTGGGGAACCAAGAACAAGAAAATCAGCAGGATATTTAGTTTTCCCACACAAGAATTCAACATCTCTAACAATTCCCATTGGTGAAATAGTATCTCTATTGGCAAGTTTAATTGTGACATCAATATCTTCTAACTCAACAGGTGCAATATCATGCATAATTTCTCTATATAGGCTAATAGGTATTGCACTAGCACTGGCACCCATATCACATAAGCCATGATAACAATGATCTACTATTTTAACAGAAATAACAGGCATGCCTACCACGGGTCTAGGTTTATCTTTAGCGCAAGGTTTAGCAATTCTAGCAGTTTCATCACAGAAATAAATAACATGCCCATCAATATTATCGGACAAGAGATCTTTAACAATAGCAATATTAGGTTCAACTTTAACTTGATCAGGAGGTGTATATGTTTTAATATTGCTTTTACGAACCACAGTTGAAGCTTTAGCATGATCCTTTATCCTAATAGGGAAAGGTGGTTTCTCAACATAAGAAGTAGGAACAATAGGATCATTATAAGTGATAATATTTTCTTCAACTTTAATAGGTGCAGCTACTTTTACTTCTATGGGAGGATGATATTTAAACCACTTCTTCTTGGGGAGATCAATATAAGTAGCAAAAGATTCACGGAAAGAAGCTACTATCTCAGAGTCAAGTCCATATTTAGTGCTAAATTTACGGAAAACATCAGTATCCATAAAAGATTTAACACAATCAAACTTAAGTGTCATACCTGACTCCTTACCTTCGTCGAGGTCCCAATCTTCAGAGTTGCGTTTAATTCTTTCTAATAAATCCCATTTGAATTCAATAGTCTTCATCATAAAAGAGCCAGCATAAGAAGTACCGAGCATGGTGCGATTGTTATCAGAGAGCCGAGCATATAAATTTTGAATAATCATGTCTCTTGAGAGCTCATGATTGGGGCATGAATATAACATTGATTTAAGCCTCCCCCAAGCTTGAGCGATGCTTTCTCCTTCGCGAGGCGAAAAATTATATATATAATTGCGATCACGGTGAACAAGATGCATAGGATAATACTTCTGATGAAATTCCAATTTCAATCGTTTGTAATTCCAAGACCCCATAGCATCACATAGCTTATACCATGTCGATGCATCTCCCTTCAAAGATAAAGGGAAGACCTTCTTCTTAACAACATCTTCGGGTACACCTGCAAGCTTAAATAATCTGCAAACTTCATCCACATATATTAAATGCTCATCAGGATGCTTTGTTCCATCTCCTACAAAAGGATTAGCTAGCAGTTTTTCTATCATACTCGAAGGAATTTCAAAGCAGACATTTTCATTTTCAGTAGGTTTAGTAGGTTGAGGAGCAACTCTTTGCTCTACTGGTTGGGGATACCCCGAAAAAGCCCCTTAGAGGATTACTTTCCATAGTAACAGGTGACAGTAAATTTCAGCACACTATATAAATTTTTCCTTACCAAATTCCACCTACCAAAGGCGCTTCACTCCCCGGAAACGGCGCTAGAAAAGAGTCTTGATGACCCACAAGTATAGGGGATCTATCGTAGTCCTTTCGATAAATAAGAGTGTCGAACCCAACGAGGAGAAGAAGGAAATGATAAGAGGTTTCCAGCAAGGTATTCTCTGCAAGTACTGAAATAAGTGGTAACAGATAGTTTTGTGATAAGATAATTTGCAACGAGCAACAAGTAACAAAAGTAAATAAAGTGCAGCAAGGTGGCCCAATCCTTTTTGTAGCAAAGGACAAGCCTGGACAAACTCTTATATAGAGAAAAGTGCTCCCGAGGACACATGGGAATATCGTCAAGCTAGTTTTCATCACGTTCATAAGATTCGCGTTCGGTACTTTGATAATCTGATATGTGGGTGGACCGGTGCTTGGGTACTATCCTTACTTGGACAAGCATCCCACTTATGATTAACCTCTATTGCAAGCATCCGCAACTACAACAAAAGTATTAAGGGTAAACCTAACCATAGCATGAAACATATGGATCCAAATCATCCCCTTACGAAGCAACGCATAAATTAGGGTTTAAGCTTCTGTCACTCTAGCAACCCATCATCTACTTATTACTCCCCAATGCCTTCCTCTAGGCCCAAACAATGGTCAAGTGTCATGTAGTCGACATTCACATGACACCACTAGAGGGATGACAACATACATCTCATCAAAATATCGAATAAAGACCAAATTCACATGACTACTAATAGCAAGACTTCTCCCATGTCCTCAGGAACAAATGTAACTACTCACAAAGCATATTCATGTTCATAATCAGAGGGGTATTAATATGCATATAGGATCTGAACATATGATCTTCCACCAAATAAACCAACTAGCATCAACTACAAGGAGTAATTAACACTACTAGCAACCCACAGGTACCAATCCCGAACGTGGAGACAAGAATTGGATACAAGAGATGAACTAGGGTTTTGAGAGGAGATGGTGCTAGTGAAGATGTTGATGGAGATTGCCCTCTCCCGATGAGAGGAGCGTTGGTGATGACAATGGCGATGATTTCCCCCTCCCGGAGGGAAGTTTCCCCGGCAGAACAGCTCCGCCAGAGCCCTAGATTGGTTCCGCCAAGGTTCCGCCTTGTGGCGGCGGAGTTTCATCCGAGAAGATGGCTTATGATTTTTCCCATCGAAAGACTTCATATAGCAGAAGATGGACACCGGAGGGCCACCAGGGGGCCCACGAGGTAGGGGGCCACGCCCAGGGGGTAGGGCACGCCCCCCACCCTCGTGGGCAGGGTGTGCCCCCCCTGGTGAACTTCTTCCACTGAGTATTTTTTATATATTCTGAAAACGTCTTCCGTGAAGTTTCAGGACTTTTGGAGCTGTGCAGAATAGGTCTCTAATATTTGCTCCTTTTCCAACCCAGAATTCCAGCTGTCGGGATTCTCCCTCTTTATGTAAACCTTGTAAAATAAGAGAAAATAGGCATAAGTATTGTGACATAATGTGTAATAACAACCCATAATGCAATAAATATCGATATAAAAGCATGATGCAAAATGGACGTATCACTCGCTTATGAGATTATTCCTTTCTTGGTTGGTCGCTTCTCAATCTTTTGCTAGCCTTCATTTTGCACTAAGTATGATCACTACTTGTGCATCCAAAAACCATTAAACCAGTTTTGCCACATGAGTCCACTATATCTACCTATATGCGGTATTCTTTTACCGTTCTAAGCAAATTTGTATGTGCCATCTCAAATTTTCAAAATAAACTTCTCTTTTGTGTGTTCGTTTCGCTCGTGGAGCGGTGAGGGGTGGCTAATATTTTCCATGCTAGATGTGTTATTCTCACGATGAGTGTTTATTCACTTGTCATTGCACGAGAGTATGGCAAAGGTATTAGGGATGCCCAGTCCCGAAATGGAAAATGAATTTACTTTATGTTGTCAAATAATAAATTCATTGGAAAGTGTTGGTATGGAAGGCACCCGTGGATACGGTTAGCCATGGAAAGTGAAAGTATGGTGGAAAAAGGAATAAAATTTATTTTCTATTTGGGAACCGCATATGATATATCTAGCATGGAAAGTGTTGGGAACTCTAAGTCGTTTTCGTTGGTGGGATGGATACACCTCCCAATATGTTTTTATCACTAAGTTTTTCGCTTTGAGCTCTGGCACCTCTTCAAATCCCTACCTCCCTCTGCGAAGGGCCTTTCTTTTACTTTATGCAATTTTTATTTTGAATTTGAGTCTCCATCTTCTCTTATAAAGCACCAACTAGGAGGCACTATGATCGTACTTCACCATTGAGTGTAGTTAATATGCGAGTGTGTTTCATGAATGGATCAATGATTGAGCATGATGGGCTAGGGATAGCTTATTTTAGCATTGATATTTTGGAAGACATGGTTGCTTGTTGATATGCTTGAGTATTTAACTTATCATTTAAAAACTAGACTATTGCTTTGAACAATATAAAAGTTCAAATGTCCATGCTATGAAGAGAAGAATATGATATGACATGATACGCATCATTCCCCATCAAAAATTCTGTTTTTATCACTTACCTACTCGAGGATGAGTAGGAGTTAAGCTTGGGGATGCTGATACGTCTCCAACGTATCCATAATTTTTTATTGTTCCATGCTATTATATTATCAATCTTGGATGTTTTATAATCATTTTATATCATTTTTTGGGTACTAACCTATTGACATAGTGCCAAGTCCGAGTTGCTGCTTTTTGGATGTTTTTTACATCGTAGAATATCAATACAAAATGGAGTCCAAATGCCATGAAACTTTATGGAGATTTTTTATGGACCAGAAGACACCTAATGGTGCAAGGCTGCACCTGGGGGGGGGGGGTGCTCTGAGGAGAGTACAATCCACCAGGGCGTGCTAGGAGGCCGAGGCGCGCCCTGGTGGGTTGTGCCCACCTCGGGTGCCCCCCCGGACCGCCTCTTTGCTCTATAAATACCCCAATATTCCAGAAACCCTAGGGGAGTCGACAAAAATCAATTCCAGCCGCCGCAGAGTCCAGAACCACCAGATACAATCTAGACACCATCACAGATGGGGTTCACCACCTCCATTGGTGCCTCTCCGATGATGCGTGAGTAGTTCTTTATAGACCTTCGAGTCCGTAGTTAGTAGCTAGATGGCTTCCTCTCTCTCGTTTGATTCTAAATACAATGGTCTCTTGGAGTTCCATATGATGTAACTCTTTTTGCGGTGTGTTTGTTGGGATCGGATGAACTTCGAGTTTATGATCAGATCTATCTTTTTATATCCATGAAAGTATTTGAATTTTCTTTGATCTCTTTTATGCATGGTTGCTTATGACCTCGTATTTCTTCTCCGATATTTGGGTTTTGTTCGGCCAACTTGATCTATTTATCTTGCAATGGGAAGAGGTGCTTTGTAGTGGGTTCGATCATACGGTGCTTGATCCCAGTGACAGAATGGGAACCGACATGTATGTATCGTTTCTACTAAGGATAAAACGATGGGGTCTATCTCTACATAGATATATCTTTGATTGCTCTCTGACTATAGCGCAAGAAAAGCTCCTGTCTGCTAGGACTACGCTGGTATTTTTCCAAAGAGGAAGGGATGATGTAGCACAGTGATGGTAGGTATTTCCCTCAGTGAAGAAGCCAAGGTTATCAAACAAGTATGAGAACCAAGCTACACAACATAAACAACACCTGCACACAAGTAACAACACCTCGCAACCCGACATGTTAATGTGGTTGTCAATCCTTTTCGGGTAACGATGCCAGAAAATTTTAGTAGATTGAAATAATAGATCGCAAATAAAATAAAGTGCACCAAAGTATTTTTGTATTTTTGGTTTAATAGATCTGAACAAAAATGCAAAGGAAAAGTAGATCGCAAGAAAATATATGAAGAAGAAGACCCCGGGGCCGTAGGTTTCACTAGTGGTTTCTCTCGAGAAAGATAGCAAACGGTGGGTAAACAAATTACTGTTGGGCAATTTATAGAACCTCAAATAATTATGACGATATCTAGGGAATGATCATTACATAGGCATCACGTCCAAGATTAGTAGACCGACTCCTGCCTGCATCTACTACTATTACTCCACACGTCGACCGCTATCCACCATGCATCTAGTGTATTAAGTTCATGGAAAATGGAGTAATGCAATAAGAACGATGACATGATGTAGACAAGATCCGTTTATCTATTGCGTAGATATACATCCCATCTTTTTATCCTTAGTAGCAATGATACATACGTGTCGGTTCCCTTTCTGTCACTGGGATCAAGCACCATAAGATCGAACCCACTACCCGTCACCTCTTCCCATTGCAAGATAAATAGATCAAGTTGGCCAAACAAAACCCAAATATTAGAGAAGAAATATGAGTCTATAAGATATCATCCATATAAGAGATCAAAGAAACTCAAATAACTTTCATGGATATAAAAAGATATGACTGATCATAAACTCAATGTTCATCAGATCCCAACAAACACACCGCAAAAGAGTTACATCATATGGATCTCCAAGAGACCATTGTATTGAGAATCAAGAGGGAGAGAGAGATGAAGCCATCTAGCTACTAACTACGGACCCGATGGTCTACAAAGAACTACTCACGCATCATCGGAGAGGCGCCAATGGAGGTGATGAACCCCATCCGAGATGGTGTCTAGATTGGATCTGGTGGTTCTGGACTCTGCGGCGGCTGGATGAATATTTCGTCGACTCCCCTAGGGTTTTGGGAATATTTGGGTATTTATAGAGCAAAGAGGCGGTCCGGGGGGCACCCGAGGTGGGTACATCCTACCAGGGTGCGCTTGGGCCTCCTAGCGCGCCCTGGTGGGTTGTCCCCTCCTCGGGACTCCCCCCAGGTGCAACCAGGGCCCAACATGTTCCTTCTGGTCCATAAAAAATCTCCGTAAAGTTTCGTGGCATTTGGACTCTGTCTGATATTGATTTTGGCGATGTAAAAAACACACAAAACATAGGAACTAACACTTGGCACTATGTCATTAGGTTAGTACCAAAAATGATATAAATGACTATAAAATGATTATTAAACATCCAAGATTGATAATATAACAACATGGAACAATAAAAAATTATAGATATGTTGGAGACGTATTAGCATCCCCAAGCTTAACTCCTACTCGTCCTCAAGTAGGTAAGTGATAAAAACAGAAATTTTGATGTGGAGTGTTGTTTAACATGTGATATCACATTCTTTTCTTTATAGCATGGACAATTGGACTTTTTATGCGATTCAAAGCAATAGTCTAGTGTTGACATAATAATTTAGATACTCAAGCATATCAACAAGCAACCATGTCTTTCAAAATATCAATGCTAAAATAAGTTATACCTACAAAATCATATAGTCTTGTCATGATCTGTCTTCTTAACACAAAGTATTTATCATGCACAACCCCGATGACAAGCCGAGCAATTGGTTCATACTTTTTAACGTGCTTAAGCTTTTTCAACTCTTACGCAATACATGAGCGCAAGCCATGAATATAGCACTACAAGTGGAATAGAGTATGATGATAGGGGTAAATATAGAGAAGACAAAAAAGTAAGAAAGTCTCACATCGATGCGGATAACCAACGGGCTATGGAGATGCCCATCAATCGATATCAATGTGAGGAGTAGAGATTGCCATGCAATGAATGCACTAAGAGCTATAAATGTATGAAAGCTCAATATGAAAACTAAGTGGGTGTGCATCTAATCCTAGAATGAAAAATTCCCACTAGTATATGAAAGTGACAACATAGGAGACTCTCCATATGAAAAACATGGTGCTACTTTGAAGCATAAGTGTGGTAAAGGATACTAGCAATGCCCCTTCTCTGTTTGTTTTTTTATTTTTCTTCTTTTTCTTCATTTCCTTTTTTCTTTTTTCTTCTCTCATTGTCCGGAGTCTCATCCCAACTTGTGGGGGAATCATAGTCTCCATCATCCTTTCCTCACTGGGGCACTGCTCTTAAAATGATTAATGATGATCATCACACTTCTATTTACTTATAACTCAAAAGAAATAAAAATTACAACTCGATACCTATGACAAAGTATGACTCTATATGAATGCCTCTGGCATGTACCAGGATGTGCAATGATCTAGCGTAACATGTATGAAAAATGATGAATGGTGGCTGGGCCACAACTATTATGTCAACTATATGATCATGCAAAGCAATATGACAGTGAATGCTCAAGTCATCAATGTAACGCCCAAGATGCGGCTATATCTCCCACGTGTCGAGGCACGACTTAGAGGCATAACCGCATTTTGGTATTGTCGCAAGAAGGGTCATCTTCACACAATCCCATGTAATGAACAAGGAAGAATAAATAGTTGGCTTACAATCGCCACATCACACATTGATCCAAATATTCATACATCATTCAGAGTACACACAAAGTCTGACTACAGACGAAACCAAATGAAAAGAAGACAACCCCAAATGTTAAATCCCGATCGTCCCAACTGGGCACACTACTGATCATCCGGAAACGAAACATAGTAACGGCCAAGGTCTTCGTCGAACTCCCACTTGATCTCGGTGGCATTACTTGCACTGGTATCATCGGCACTTGCAACTATTTTGGTAGTATCTGTGAGTCACAAGGACTCAGCAATCTCAAAACCCACGAGATCAAGACTATTTAAGCTTATAGGTAGGACGTGGGTATAAGGTGGAGTTGCAACAAGCACTAAGCAAATATGGTGGCTAACATACGAGTACAAGAGTAAGATGAGAAACTACGCAACGGTCGTAAGCTAGAAGTGATCCTGAACTACTTACATTCAAACATAACCCAACCGTGTTCACTTCCCGAACCCCGTCGAAAAGAGACCATCACGGTTACACACGCGGTTGATGCATTTTAATTAAGTCAAGTGTCAACTTCTCTACAACCGGATATTAACAAATCCCATCCGCCACATAACTGCGGGCACGACTCTTGAAAGTTTATACCCTGCATGGGTGTCCCAACTTAGCCCATCACAAGCTCTCATGATCAACGAAGGATATTCCTTCTCCCGGAATAACCCGATCAGTCTCGGGATCCCGGTTACAAGACATTTCGACAATAGTAAAACAAGACCAGCAAGACCGCCCGAATGCCGACAAATCCCGATAGGAGCTGCACATATCTCGTTCTCAGGGCACACCAGATGGGACAAGTTATGAGTAAAACCAACCCTCAAGTTTCCCCAAGGTGGCCCCGCAGGCTGCCCGGTTCGGACCAACACTCAGAGGAGCACTCGCCTGGGGGGTGATTAATAAAATCCTCGGGTTAATTACTCCCTAGGCAAATTTTAGTTGTTATTAGGAAAATGGTAAAACCAAGGTTGGGCCTTGCTGGAGGAGTTCTATTCAAAGCGAACTGTCAAGGGGGTCCCATAACCCAACCGCGTAAGGAACACAAAATCAAGGAACATAACACCGGTATGACAGAAACTAGGGCGGCAAGAGTGGAACAAAACACCGAGCAAAAGGCCAAGCCTTCCACCCTTTGCCAAGTATATAGATGCATTAATTAAATAAGAGATATTGTGATATCCCAACATGGAACAACCTGCAAGGCACCTGCAACTAGCAACGCTATAAGAGGGGCTGAGCAAAAGCGGTAACATAGCTGCTACCTCTTGAGCACTGCGTTGGATTTCCCCGAAGAGGAAAGGATGATGCAGCAAAGTAGTGTAAGTATTTCACTCAGTTTTTGAGAACCAAGGTATCAATCTAGTAGGAGGTTGCGCGCACGTCCCCTAGTACCTGCACAAAGAAAATAACTCCTCGCAACCAACGCGATAAGGGGTTGTCAATCCCTTCACGGTCACTTACGAGAGTGAGATCTGATAGATATGATAAGATAATATTTTTGGTATTTTTATGAAAAAGATGCAAATTAAAATAAAAGCAAAGTAAAAATCAAAGGAAATAACTAAGTATTGGAAGATTAATGTGATGAAGATAGAGCCGGGGGCCATAGGTTTCACTAGTGGCTTCTCTTAAGAGCATAAGTATTCTACGGTGGGTGAACGAATTACTGTTGAGCAATTGACAGAATTGAGCATAGTTATGAGAAAATCTAGGTATGATTATGTATATAGGCATCACGTCTGAGACAAGTAGACCAACTCCTGCCTGCATCTACTACTATTACTCCACTCATCGACCGCTATCCAGCATGCATCTAGAGTATTAAGTTCATGAAAACAGAGTAATGCCTTAAGCAAGATGACATGATGTAGAGGGATAAATTCATGCAATATGATAAAAAACCATCTTGTTATCCTCGATGGCAACAATACAATACGTGCCTTGCTGCCCCTACTGTCACTAGGAAAGGACACCGCGAGATTGAACCCAAAGCTAAGCACTTCTCCCATTGCAAGAAAGATCAATCTAGTAGGCCAAACCGAACTGATAATTCGAAGAGACTTGCAAAGATAACCAATAATACATAAAAGAATTCAGAGAATACTCAAATATTGTTCATAGATAATCTTGATCATAAACCCACAATTCATCGATCTCAACAAACACACCACAAAAAGAAGATTACATCGAATAGATCTCCACAAGAGAGGGGGGAACATTGTATTGAGATCCAAAAATACAGAAGAAGCCATCTAGCTAATAACTATGGACCCGAAGGTCTGAGGTAAACTACTCACACTTCATCGGAGAGGCTATGGTGTTGATGTAGAAGCCCTCCGTGATGGATACCCCCTTCGGCGGAGCTCCGGAACAGGCCCCAAGATGGGATCTCATGGATACATGAAGTTACGGCGGTGGAATTAGGGTTTCGGCTCTGTATCTGATCGTTTGGGGGTACGTAGGTATATATATAGGAGGAAGGAGTACGTCGGTGGAGCAACAAGGGGCCCACGAGGGTGGAGGGCGCGCCTGGGTGGGTAGGCGCGCCCCCTACCTCATGGCCTCATCCTTTGTTTCTTGACATAGGGTCCAAGTCTCCTGGATCATGTTCGGTGAGAAAATCACGTTCCCGAAGGTTTCATTCCGTTTGGACTCTGTTTGATATTCCTTTTCTTCGAAACCCTAAAATAGGCAAAAACAGCAATTCTGGGTTGGGCCTCCGGTTAATAGGTTAGTCCCAAAAATAATATAAAAGTGGATAATAAAGCTCAATAATGTCCAAAACAGTAGATAATCTAGCATGGAGCAATCAAAAATTATAGATACGTTGGAGACGTATCAAGCATCCCCAAGCTTAATTCCTGCTCGTCCTCGAGTAGGTAAATGATAAAAACAGAATTTTTGATGTGGAATGCTACTTGGCATAATTTTAATGTAATTCTTCTTAATGATGGTATGAATATTCAGATCCGAAAGATTCAAGATAAAAGTTCATATCGACATAAAAATAATAATACTTCAAGCATACTAACAAAGCAATCATGTCTTCTCAAAATAACATGGCCAAAGAAAGTTATCCCTACAAAATCATATAGTCTGGCTATGCTCTATCTTCAGCACACAAAGTGTTTAAATCATGCACAACCCCGATGACAAGCCAATCAATTGTTTCATACTTTTGACATTCTCAAAACTTTTTCAATCTTCATGCAATACATGGGCGTGAGCCATGGATATAGCACTATAGGTGGAATAGAATGGTGGTTGTGGAGAAGACAAAAATGGAGAAGATAGTCTCACATCAACTAGGCGTATCAACGGGCTATGGAGATGCCCATCAATAGATATCAATGTGAGTGAGTAGGGATTGCCATGCAATGGATGCACTAGAGCTATAAGTATATGAAAGCTCAAAAAGAAACTAAGTGGGTGTGCATCCAACTTGCTTGCTCACGAAGACCTAGGGCAATTTGAGGAAGCCCATCATTGGAATATACAAGCTAAGTTCTATAATGAAAAATTCCCACTAGTATATGAAAGTGACGAAATGAGAGACTCTCTACTATGAAGATCATGGTGCTACTTTGAAGCACAAGTGTGGTAAAAGGATAGTAGCATTGCCCATTCTCTCTTTTTCTCTCATTTTTTTATTTGGGCCTTTTCTCCCTTTTTATGGCCTCTTTTCTTTCTCTCTTTTTTCGTCCGGAGTCTCATCCCGACTTGTGGGGGAATGATAGTCTCCATCATCCTTTCCTCACTTGGGACAATGCTCTAATAATGATGATCATCACACTTTTTTATTTTCTTACAACTCAACAATTACAACTCGATACTTAGAACAAAATATGACTCTATATGAATGCCTCCGGCGGTGTACCGGGATATGCAATGACTCATGAGTGACATGTATGAAAGAATTATGAATGATGGCTTTGCCACAAATACGATGTCGACTACATGATCATGCTAAGCAATATGACAATGATGGAGTGTGTCATAATAAACAGAACGGTGGAAAGTTGCATGGAAATATATCTTGGAATGGCTATGGAAATGCCATAATAGGTAGGTATGGTGGCTGTTTTGAGGAAGTTATATGGTGGGTGTATGATACCGGCGAAAGGTGCACGGTATTAGAGATGCTAGCAATGGTGGAAGGAAGAAAAGTGCGTATAATCCATGGACTCAACATTAGTCATAAAGAACTCATATACTTATTGCAAAAATCTACAAGTTATCAAAGCAAAGTATTACGCGCATGCTCCTAGGGGGATAGATTGGTAGGAAAAGACCATCGCTCGTCCCCGACCGCCACTCATAAGGAAGACAATCAATAAATAAATCATGCTCCGACTTCATCACATAACAGTTCACCATACGTGCATGCTACGGGAATCACAAACTTTAACACAAGTATTTCTCAAATTCACAACAACTTAACTAGCACAACTTTAATATCACCATCTTCATATCTCAAAACAATTATCAAGCATTAAACTTCTCATAGTATTCAATACACTCATAAGAGAATTTTATTATTAATCTTGTATACCTAGCATATAAGGATTATTTAAGCGAATTGCCATGCTATTTAAGACTCTCAAAATAATCTAAGTGAAGCATGAGAGATCAATAGTTTCTATAAAACAAATCCACCACCGTGCTCTAAAATATATAAGTGAAGTACTAGAGCAAAACTATATAACTCAAAAGATATAAGCGAAGCACATAGAGTATTCTAACAAATTCCAAATCATGTATGGCTCTCTCAAAAGGTGTGTACAGCAAGGATGATTGTGGTAAACTAAAAATCAAAGACTCAAATCATACAAGACACTCCAAGCAAAACACATATCATGTGGTGAATAAAAATATAGCTCCAAGTAAAGTTACCGATAGAAGTAGACGAAAGAGGGGATGCCTTCCGGGGCATCCCCAATCTTTGGCTTTTAGGTGTCCGTAGATTATCTTGGGGGTGCCATGGGCATCCCCAAGCTTAGGCTCTTTCAACTCCTTGTTCCAGTACCCATCAAATCTTTACCCAAAACTTGAAAACTTCACAACACAAACCTCAAAGTAGAAAATCTCTTGAGCTCCGTTAGCGAAGGAAAACAAAAGACCACTTCAAGGTACTGTAATTAACTCATTCTTTATTTATATTGTTGTTAAGCCTACTGTATTCCAACTTCGCTATGGTTTATAAATTATTTTACTAGCCCATCAAAATAAGCAAACAACACACAAAAAACAGAATCTGTCAAAAACAGAACAGTCTGTAGTAATCTGTAGCTAGCGCAAGATCTGGAACCCCAAAAATTCTAAAATAAATTGCTGGACGTGAGGAATTTATCTATTAATCATCTGCAAAAATAATTAACTAAATATCACTTTCCAAATAACAATGGCAGCAGTTCTCGTTAGCGCTAAAGTTTTTGTTTTTTACAGGACTTTCCCCAAGTCTTCCCAGTGGTTCTACCTGGCACAAACACTAATTAAACACAAAAAACACAACCAAAATAGAGGCTAGATAAATTATTTATTAATAAACAGGAGCAAAAAGCAAGGAATAAAAATAAAATTGGGTTGCCTCCCAACAAGCGCTATCGTTTAACGCCCCTAGCTAGGCATAAAACGCAAGGATAGATCTAGGTATTGCCATCTTTGGTAGGTAATCCATAAGTGGCTCTCATAATATATTCATAAGGTAATTTAATTTTCTTTCTAGGAAAGTGTTCCATGCCTTTCCTTAACGTAAATTGGAATCTAATATTTCCTTCCTTCATATCAATAATTGCACCAATCGTTCTAAGGAAAGGTCTACCAACAATAATAGGACATGAAGGATTGCAATCTATGTCAAGAACAATAAAATCTACGGGCACATAATTCCTATTTGTGACAATAAGAACATAATTAATTCTTCCCATAGGTTTCTTAATAGTGGAATCCACAAGGTGCAAGTTTAGAGAGCAATCATCAAAATCACGGAAACCTAACAAATCACACAAAGTCTTTGGAATCGTGGAAACACTAGCACCCAAATCACATAAAGCATAGAACTCATGATCTTTAATCTTAATTTTATAGTTGGTTCCCACTCATCATAAAGTTTTCTAGGGATAGAAGCTTCCAATTCAAGTTTTTCTTCATAAGATTGCTTCAAGGCATCAACGATATGTTTAGTAAACGCTTTATTTTGACTATAAGCATGAGGAGAATTTAGCACGGATTGCAACAAGGAAATACAATCAATCAAAGAGCAATTTTCATAATTAAATTCCTTGAAATGCAAAATAGTGGGTTTAGCAACATCTAGGGTTTTAATTTCTTCGATCCCACTTTCATCAATTTTAGCATCAAGATCTAAAAACTCTGAATTTTTGGAACGCCTTCAAGGTGGATCATATTCAGCCCCATCATTATCAAGATTCATATTGCAAAACAAAGATTTAATTGGGGACACATCAATAACTTTTAGATCTTCATCTTTATTTTCATAGGAACTAGAAGAACACGCTCTTATAAAGGCATCTTTCTTAGCACGCATCCTAGCGGTTCTTTCTTTGCACTCATCAATGGAAATTCTCATAGCTTTGAGAGACCCATTGATATCATGCTTAGGTGGAATAGATCTAAGTTTCAAAGAATCAACATCAATAGAAATTCTATCAACGTTCCTAGCCAAATCATCAATTTTAAGCAATTTTTCTTCAATCAAAGCATTGAAATTCTTTTGCGAAGTAATAAATTCTTTAATATTAGATTCAAAATCAGAGGGCATATTATTATAATTTCCATAAGAATTGTTGTAGGAATTACCATAATTATTAGAGGGATTACGAGGATAAGGCCTAGGATTAAAATTTCCTCTATACGCGTTGTTACCAAATTTGTTCCTACCAACAAAATTCACATCCATAGATTCATTATTATTCTCAATCAAAGTAGACAAGGGAATATCATTAGGATCAGAAGAAACACTCTTACTAGCAAATAATTTCATAAGTTCATCCATCTTTTCACTCAAAACATTAATTTCTTCTATCACATGCACCTTTTTATTAGTAGATCTTTCAGTATGCCATTGAGAATAATTAACCATAATATTATCTAGGAGTTTAGTAGCTTCTCCTAAAGTGATTTCCATAAAAGTGCCTCCCGCGGCCGAATCTAAAAGATTTCTAGAAGCAAAATTCAATCCGGCATAAATTTTTTGTATAATCATCCACAAATTCAAACCATGAGTAGGGAAATTACGTATCATTAATTTCATCCTCTCCCAAGCTTGTGCAACATGTTCATGATCAAGTTGCTTAAAATTCATAATATCGTTTCTAAGGGAGATGATCTTAGCGGGAGGAAAATACTTAGAGATAAAAGCATCTTTGCACTTGTTCCAAGAATCAATACTATTTTTAGGCAAAGACGAAAACTAAGCTTTAGCACGATCTCTAAGCGAAAAAGGAAATAGCTTCAATTTAAAAATATCATTATCCACATCTTTCTTCTTTTGCATATCACACAAATCAACGAAGCTATTTAGATGGGTAGCGGCATCTTCACTAGGAAGGCCAGAAAACGGATCTTTCATAACAAGATTCAGCAAAGCGGCATTAATTTCACAAGATTCAGCATCGGTAAGAGGAGCAATCGGAGTGCTAATAAAATCATTGTTGTTGGTATTGGTAAAGTCACACAATTTAGTGTTATCTTGAGCCATCGTGACAAGCAAGCAATCCAACACACAAGCAAACAAAAAGCAAGCAGGCAAAAAGAGGAAAATAGAGAAAAAGAAGGAGGATAGAGAGAGAGGATGAATAAAACGGCAAGGGTGAAGTGGGGGAGAGGAAAACGAGAGGCAAATGGCAAATAATGTAATGCGGGAGATAAGGATTGTGATGGGTACTTGGAATGTTGACTTTTGGGTAGACTCGGCGCCAGAAATGGCTCGTTGTCGGAAGTCAAATCTTCACTTGCGTGAACCTCCCCGGCAACGGCGCCAGAAATTCTTCTTGCTACCTCTTGAGCACTGCGTTGGATTTCCCCGAAGAGGAAAGGATGATGCAGCAAAGTAGCATAAGTATTTCCCCCAGTTTTTGAGAACCAAGGTATCAATCCAGTAGGAGGTTGCGCGCGCGTCCCCTAGTACCTGCACAAAGAAAATAACTCCTCGCAACCAACGCGATAAGGGGTTGTCAATCCCTTCATGGTCACTTACGAGAGTGAGATCTGATAGATATGATAAGATAATATTTTTGGTATTTTTATGAAAAATATGCAAAGTAAAATAAAAGCAAAGTAAAAAAGCAAAGGAAATAACTAAGTATTGGAAGATTAATATGATGAAGATAGACCCGGGGGCCATAGATTTCACTAGTGGCTTCTCTCAAGAGCATAAGTATTCTACGGTGGGTGAACGAATTACTGTTGAGCAATTGTGTAACACCCACGATGCGGCTATATCTCCCACGTGTCGGAGCACGACTTAGAGGCATAACCGCATTGTAGGCATGTCGCAAGAGGGGTAATCTTTACACATCCCATGTACTGAATAAGAAAGTGATAAAGAGTTGGCTTACAATCGCCACTTCACACAATACATAAATATAGCATTACAACATCCAGAATACAATCACAGTCCGTCTACGGAACCAAAATAAAAGAAGACCACCCCTAATGCTAGATCCCCGGTCGCCCCAACTGGGCTCCACTACTGACTAACTGGAAAACGAAACGACACAAAGAACACGAACTTCATCGGGCTCCCACTTAAGCTCGGTTGCGTCACCTGCACGGTTATCATTAGCAACTCTAACTGTTTGAAGTAATCTGTGAGTCACGGGAACTCAGCAATCTCACACCCGTGAGATCAAGACTATTTAAGCTTATGGGTAGGAAAGGGGTAGTGAGGTGGAGCTGCAGCAAGCACTAAGCATATATGGTGGCTAACATACGCAAATAAGAGCGAGGAGAGAAGCAAAGCAACGGTCGTGAACTAGAAGTGATCAAGAAGTGATCCTGAAACTACTTACGTTCAATCATAACACAAGAACCGTGTTCACTTCCCGGACACCGCCGGAAAGAGACCATCACGGCTACACATGCGGTTGATGCATTTTAATTAAGTTAACTGTCAAGTTCTCTACAACCGAACATTAACAAATTCCCATCTGCCCATAACCGCGGGCATGGCTTTCGAAAGTTCAAACCCTGCAGGGGTGTCCCAACTTAGCCCATCACAAGCTCTCACGATCAACGAAGGATATTCCTTCTCCCAGGAAGACCCGATCAGACTCGGAATCCCGGTTACAAGACATCTCGACAATGGTAAAACAAGACCAGCAAAGCCGCCCGATGCGCCGACATCCTGATAGGAGCTGCACATATCTCGTTCTCAGGGCAACACCGGATGAGCGCTCCGTACAACTAAAACCAACCCTCGAGTTTCCCTGAGGTGGCGCTGCAAAGGACTCTAGTTCGGACCAACACTTGGACAAGCACTGGCCCGAGGGGGTTAAAATAAAGATGACCCTTGAGTCTGCAGAACCCAAGGGAAGGTGATAGGTTGTTAGTGCAAATGGTAAAACCAAGGTTGGGCCTTGTTGGAGGAGTTTTATTCAAACCGAACTGTCAAGGGGTTCCCATTATAACCCGACCGCGTAAGGAACACAAAATCAAGGAACATAACACCGGTATGACGGAAACTAGGGCGGCAAGAGTGGAACAAAACACCAGGCATAAGGCCGAGCCTTCCACCCTTTACCAAGTATATAGATGCATTAATTAAATAAGAGATATTGTGATATCCCAACAATAACCATGTTCCAACATGGAACAAACTCCATCTTCACCTGCAACTAACAACGCTATAAGAGGGGCTGAGCAGAGCCGTAACATAGCCAAACAACGGTTTGCTAGGAAAGGTGGGTTAGAGGTTTGACATGGAAATATGGGAGGCATGATAAAGCATGTGGTAGGTATCGCGGCATAGCAATAGAGCGAGCAACTAGCAAGCAAAGATAGAAGTGATTTCGAGGGTATGGTCATCTTGCCTGCAAAGTTCTCCGAGAAGACGAAAGCTTGATCCTCATAAGCGTACTCAACGGGTTCCTCGACCACGAACTCGTCTCCCGGCTCTACCCAAGGCAAGAACACAAGCAAAGGGAATCACAATCAACCACGGTGCAATGCGCAAGCAACATGATGCAAAACATGGCATGAGATGCGGGATGTGATATGCAATGCATATGCATACTCCAGAAGGGAAAGATTGAACCAGGCCTCAACTTGGAAATCCAAGAGTGCCGCTAGAAAGATGAGATGATTTTGGTCGAAATCGATATAAAGATCACCGGAATCGGATGCACGGTTTGCAAATGGCAAGCAAAACAATAATGTCACAAAACTGCGATTAACAACACGATGCCATCTAGAATGCAACAAGAAACTAAGCTACTGCACTCCAACATAGCAACAAAGCACATGGCAGTGAACTACTCAAGATGCTTAACAAAAGATGAACACTGAGCTACGGCTAAATCACACAATAGCAGGTTCAAACAAGCATGGCAAAAGTGCAAAAGATATCAGCATCTCAGACTTAGTGAAAATACTAACATGCCAGGAATTAACATCAGGAAGCAATGTTTAGAGCAAGATAACAACATGTTACAGGAACATATCATGGTAAAGCAAGGCATGGCATGAAACTACTGAAAGCATATAACAAAAGTCCCTTACTGACCATAAGCCAAAAAGGATCAGAAGATATGATGGCACCCATGTAAACATAGCAAGTTTCGTTAACAGATCCAGACTTAGCAGAAAACTGGACATGGCATAAACAGAAATATGAAGGCATGTTTGTGTGCTCGATGCACTCAACACAAGGCATTGCATGACAAACTAAGCATACACCCAGCAAGAAGACATGTTCAAGTAGCTAACCATGGCAAGAACATACTCATAGCATGCATGGATCAACTACAACAAGCTCGGCAAAATTGATTAACACGTAAACACTCTGCCAGGAACATTTTATAGCAAAAGTATAGCAAGATTGAGTCATGCTAGGGTACTCCATAAATGCAAGCAAGCACATGGATGGATAGAGCATAACAATATCTCAAAATCATCCTTACTGAACATGCTCAAAAGAGGCATGGATCACTCTGTAGCAACAAGAATACATGACATAAAAATAACAGCAGGAAAATGACTTAGAAGAATTCTAAGTCCGTGAAATCAGCAACATCATGAGAGCTACTTTGCATGCTTGTGCTAGTCACCACATTGATCACAAAAATACATGGCATACACCCCTGTAAAGATGGCATGGCATAGCGCAAAACACATGTAGGGCTCAAGTTCATAGGAGGCACATAATAATCATGGCAAAAATGACAAATGCTCATAATCTGATAAGAATCAGGAACTAACATTTTATAGTACTCTTGCAACATCATTTAGGGCATCAAGATGAACTCCAACAAGCATGGTGCAATGGAATGAAATGAAGATGACATCCTAACGAACAATTTGATATCTCAATCACGCAAAACGGAGCTACGGATGAGGAGTTATGAAGCGATGAACAGGGCCAGAAAAAGTTACACGAAAAGGACTTACACGAAAATTACCCTCAGAAACAGATCTAGGGTTGACTTGCACGTAGTTCGAGGTTCGCCGAAGAGTCGCCGGACTTGGCCGGAGAGGAGGATGGAGACCGGAGAGGCGGCCGTAAGCGTCGGATCCGGCGGGGAAAGGAGCTGCGGCAGCCGGAGCGGGTGGATCCGGGCGTGGGATCCCTGATGAAGCAATGTACCTAGGGTAGGGTCATGGACTTGTCCCAATTGCCCTACCCAAGGACATCTCTAGAAGAAATCACCTTTCAATCGACTTGGAGGTGTTCCACTCGACAGACTCGAAGACACTTGACCAAGAAGCAATCACTCGACCAAGATCCAACCACTCGACGGCTAGGAGACCTAAAGTCACTCCGCACGCTAACGGTCGGTCATTAAATAGCTTTTATGGTCATCATAGCATTTTATTACTAGCGTTACCAGTAACACCCCGCCTTAATGTACATTGAGCCCTTTGTAACGTGGGCTGGCCGGGATCCTGGCGCACTCTATATAAGCCACCCCCCTCCTCCGAGACAAGGGTTCGCACCTCTGTAACTCATACTCACATAATCCAGTCAACCCCCTCCGGGCTCCAAGACGTAGGGCTATTACTTCCTCCGAGAAGGGCCTGAACTCATAAACCTTGTGTGCTTACAACTTCTCCATAGCTAAGATCTTGCCTCTCCATACTTACCCCCCTACACTACTGTTAGACTTAGAACCACGACAGTTGGCGCCCACCTTGGGGCAGGTGTTTTAGCGTTTGTTGGAGGAGTTGCGACCTTTTTCGACCCGAATCATCATGGTTTTCGGCAGAGTTTCGGTGGAGGGCCGCGAGATCCGTCTCGGCGTGCTCACGTTCATCGTCGACGACTCTGCTTGGCTCCAGGAGGCTCCGCTCAACGTGGACGCACTCCCTGCTCGCGGGGCAACGCACTTTAGCGCGTGCATCCGCGGCGTTCTCCTGCGGCAACCGTCGACCCCCTACCGGTCGGCTCCTGTGTTGTCCTTCCTCCTTGTTTCCCGCCGGCGCAAGCGCTCCGGTCAGTCGAGACTTCAGCGGTGGGTGAGGCACGTGGTGGCACGTCAGTCGGCCACCCCTCAAGTCGCGGCGATCAAGCCCGACGAATCCCTCTACGGCCTGTTCGACCTGTCGACTGGCTCCGTAGAGACCGCATCCGAGTGCGACAGCAGCGATTCGGCGGCAGAGATTCTGATGGTCGATGGACCACCCAGTCCTCCTGGTTTTCCCCGCAACGACGGAGGCGCGGGTGGAGGCGCCCCGTCGCGTCTCCATGAGGAGTATCTTCCCGAGCCTCTCACGTCACTGCAGAGAGAAGAACTTCGCCGCTGGAACATGGATGCACTGCACACTCCTATCGTTGGAGAAACCCCTGAGGCTCGTGCCTTGGAGGACGCGCGCCTGGCAAACTTGGCCGAGCGCACTCGACTTGAGAACCTCCAGCGAGCACTCGACGAGCGTGCGCGACAACGGGTTCCCGAGTCCAGTCGATGTCAGCTCTTCCCGCCCCCGCAGGTATATCGAACTCTGATTCAGAATTTAGCAGCCGCGGCCCGTATAGCGGAGTCGATTCAGCCTTCCCGGTCGGAGGCTGGCAGAGGCTTACTGCAGATCAGAGCATTACTCTGGGCAGCATGAGATCAAAATTCCGCTGTTTCTCAGTCGTGGAACAGGATTCATAGTAGATCCGTTGCCGCGGACACGGTCCAGTCGGCTCACAGCCCGGGATCGCCCCCGAGGCGTGAGGGACGTGGAGACCGGCGTGACCAGTATGGGAACCATGAGCAGTATGATCACCGAGTCGATCGTGATGGTCGACGTCGAGTGCCCATGCCTCCCCCGAGGAGCGGGTCGCATGTGCCTCGCCAGCAGGATGACAGGCGCCCTCATAGTGGTGGGCGAAAGATTCCAGTCGACTCCAGAGGGCCAGGCTTTGACGCGAGATCCATTCTCGTCCAGGGTTTGGTCGACAGGAACATGGCTCACCGAGAAGGTCACGATAGAGATGCACCTACCGGCAGCAGAGTACATGTTTCGGGGCCAGAGTGCTTTAGTAGAGCCATCAGGGCCGTTGTGATTCCTCCCAACTTCAGGTTGGCAACTGGAGTCAGTAAGTTCGCTGGCGAGTCCAAGCCCGATACTTGGCTTGAGGACTACCGAGTGACCGTCCAGATTGGCGGCGGCAATGATGAAGTGGCCATGAAGCACCTGCCTCTCATGTTGGAGGGCTCGGCCAGAGCGTGGCTGAACCAGTTAGCACCTAGCAGCATTTACACTTGGGAGGATCTCTCCCGAGTGTTCGTCACCACATTTGAAGGCACGTGCAAGCGACCGGCAGGGCTGATGGAACTGTGGTCTTGCGTACAGAAGCCGAATGAAATTATGACGGATTACATTCAGAGGTGGATCACGTTACATCATTCGGTGGAGAATGTGCCTGACCACCAAGCAGTTTGTGCCTTTAAGGAAGGCGTCAAGTACAGAGAACTGAATTTGAAATTCGGTCTAACCGGAGATATGTCCCTGAATCGGATGATGGAGATTGCCACCAAGTACGCTAATGGTGAAGATGAGGACCGACTCAGGAGTGGAAAGCTCAAGTCAGTCGCCCAAGAAACCGGAGGAAATTCTAATCAGAAACAGAAGCAGAAAGCCGAGCCAGCAGCTCCCGGGGAAGCCTTGGCTTTAACCCAAGGAAAGTTTAAAGGGAAACCTAAGGGACCTTGGAACCCCAAAAAGGTTAAAGACCAGGACGGAAATGATGTGTTGGACTTACCATGTCTCGTCCACACAAAGAAAGATGAAGAGGGTAATTTCATTTACCCAAAGCACACCACTCGACAGTGTCGACTCTTGATCCAGCAGTTCCAGGGCAAGCAGCCCAAAGGTAAGGAAAAGGAGTCGGACAAGGTCGAATACAAAGAAGACAGTGACGACGGATACCCTCAGGTCAATTCCACCCTGATGATTTTTGCCGATGTTGAAAGCAAAAGTCGACTGAAAGTTATTAACTGAGAGGTGAATATGGTCGCTCTGGTGACACCTAGTTACCTGAAATGGTCTCAGACTGCCATAACATTCGACCAGTCCGACCACCCAACGCACATCGCCACCCCTGGGAGGCAAGCCTTGGTGGTCGACCCAGTTGTTGAAGGCACTCGACTGACCAAAGTCCTGATTGATGGTGGCAGTGGTTTGAACATATTGTACGCTGAGACGTTGAAAGGGATGGGCATTCCGATGTCCAGACTCAGTGCCAGCAACATGAGTTTCCATGGGGTCATTCTTGGGAAGAAGGCTGAATCACTCGGCCAGATTGCTCTTGATGTGGTTTTTGGTGATTCCAAGAATTACCGCAAAGAAAAATTGACATTTGAAGTTGTAGACTTCCAGAGTGCCTACCACGCTATTTTGGGGAGGCCGGCTTATGCACGTTTCATGGCCCGACCATGTTACGTGTACCTCAAATTGAAGATGCCTGGCCCCAAAGGTGTGATCACTATTACGGGCAATCGGAAGAAAGTGGAAGAATGTTTTCAGAAAGGTTCGAAGATCGATGATGCTCAGATGGCAGTGGTGGAGTTGCAGGAATACCAGAAGACTGCAGACCCGAGTGATTTGTTGCGAGCCAAGAAGCCCGCTACACAGTCAGCTTTTCAGTCGACTGGCGATACGAAGACAGCTCACATCCACCGGACCGACCCCAGCGCTGCTCCAACTCATATCTCGACAACACTCGGCTCCAAGTAGGAAGAAGCTCTCATCCAGTTCCTCTGTGAGAACTGGGACATCTTCGCATGGAAGCCTTCTGACATGCCGGGTGTTCCCAGGGGGCTGGCTGAGCACCGCCTACGAGTCGACTCGAAAGTGAAACCTGTCAAAGAACATCTCCGACAGTCCGCCGTCCAGAAGAGAAAGGCCATTGGCGAAGAGGTGGCTCGGCTCTTAGCAGCGGAGTTCATCCGAGAAATCTACCACTCCGAGTGGCTCGCCAATGTTGTCATGGTCCCCAAGAAGGACAAGTCACTTCGCATGTGCATTGAATTTAAACATATCAATCGGGCTTGCCCGAAAGATCATTTTCCTCTCCCCCGCATCGACCAGATAGTTGTCTCGACTGCGGGATGTGAGCGACTGTCTTTTTAGACGCCTATTCCGGGTACCATCAGATCCGTCTGTATGGGCCTGACGAGATCAAAACAGCTTTCATCACTCCATTCGGGTGCTTCTGTTATGTTACCGTGCCATTCGGCCTCAAGAATGCCGGAGCCACATTCATGAGGACGATTCAGAAGTGTTTGCTCACCCAAATCAGCCGGAATGTGGAGGCGTACATGGATGATATTGTGGTCAAGTCAAGGAAGGGTTCCGACCTGCTGACTGACCTTGCTGAAACCTTTGCCATCCTCAGAAGGTTTGATATCAAGCTTAATCCATCAAAATGCACATTCGGGGTTCCTGGCGGAAAGTTACTCGGTTTTCTCGTCTCCGAACGGGGAATCGATGCCAATCCAGAAAAAGTCGGTGCTATACTCCGAATGAAAAGTCCTGTGCGAGTGCACGATGTTCAGAAGCTTACTGGTTGCTTGGCCGCCCTAAGTCGATTCATATCTCGTCTCGGTGAAAAGGCATTGCCTCTTTACCGATTGATGAAGAAGTCTGACAAGTTCGAGTGGACTCCTGAAGCTGAAGCAGCGTTCGTAGAGCTCAAAGCTCTGCTCTCCACCCAGCCGGTGCTTGCTGCCCCAAGCAGCAAGGAGCCTTTGCTGCTTTACATTGCAGCCACAGGACAAGTCATCAGTATGGTACTTACGGTCGAGCGGGAAGAAGAAGGGAAAACCTTCAAAGTTCAGCGCCCAGTGTATTATATTTCTGAAGTCTTGACCCCATTGAAGCAAAGATATCCTCATTATCAGAAGCTTGTATATGGGATTTATATGACCACAAAGAAAGTTGCCCACTACTTTTCTGATCATTCCATACAGTCGTCAGCGACGCTCCGTTGTCAGAGATCTTGCATTAGAGGGACGCAACTGGTCGAGTGGCAAAATGGGCGATTGAACTCCTTCCTCTAGATATCAAGTTTGAGGCAAAGAAAGCTATCAAGTCCCAGGCAATCGCGGATTTCATCGCCGAGTGGATTGAACAACAATTGCCGACTCAGGTTCACTCGGAACATTAGACCATGTTCTTCGACGGTTCCAAGATGCTAAATGGTTCCGGTGCCGGAGTAGTGCTGGTCTCCCCCAGAGGAGATAAACTCAGATATGTTCTTCAAATCCACTTTGATTCCTCTAACAATGAGGCAGAATACGAAGCACTTTTATATGGGTTGCGCATGGCCATTTCACTCGGCGTCCGTCGCCTCATGGTCTATGGTGACTCAGATTTGGTGGTCAATCAAGTGATGAAGGAATGGGACGTCAGAAGTCCAGCCATGACTGGTTATTGCAATGCAGTGAGAAAGCTGGAGAAGAAATTCGAGGGGTTAGAGCTTCATCACATACCCGACTGAAAAATCAAGCAGCTGATGATCTGGCAAAAATAGGTTCCAAAAGAGAAGCCATTCCCAGCAATGTGTTTTTGGAACACATCCACACACCATCAGTCCAGGAGGATCCCTTCACTGAAGAGGCCCCGCAACCAAAAAGCGCCACGGATCCGACTGAAGTTGAAGTTCCAGCTGTGGTCGACCTGATCATGGAAGTCTTGGTTATCACTCCCGTCTGGACAGAACCGTACATCGCGTACATCCTAAGGAAAGAACTCCCAGAAGACGAAGAAGAGGCTCGATAGATCGTCCGTCGATCCAAGGCCTTTACAGTCATAAAGGGACAGTTATATAGAGAAAGCGCGACTTGGGTCGGCCAGAAGTGTATTACACCAGAAGAAGGTCAGATGATCCTTAACGATATCCACTCGGGGACCTGTGGTCATCATGCGTCCTCTCGGACTATTGTGGCTAAAGCATACCGAGCGGGGTTCTACTGGCCAAGAGCCAATGAGATGGTAAAAGAGATAGTCGACAAATGTGAAGGATGTCAGTATTACTCCAATATGCCGCACAAGCCCGCGTTAGCCCTGAAAACCATTCCACTCGTCTAGCCTTTCGCTGTTTGGGGGCTGGACATGGTTGGACCACTGAGAACAGGCAGGAGCGGCTTCACTCATGTGCTGGTAGCAGTCAACAAGTTCACCAAATGGATTGAAGCCAAGCCTATCAAGAATCTTGATGCTTGCACCGCTATCAGTTTCATCAGAGAGTTGATATTCAGATATGGAGTTCCACATAGCATCATCACCGAAAACGGGTCAAACTTCGATTCCGACAAATTCAGGGCCTTTTGCGCCTCTCAGGGCACCCGGGTCGACTATGCTTCGGTCGCTCACCCCCAGTCGAATGGGCAAGCAGAAAGGGCACACGGCCTAATTCTCAAAGGACTGAAACCCCGATTGATGGGCGATCTCAAGCACACAGCAGGTGCATGGGTCGATGAGCTCCCATCAGTCCTTTGGGGATTGAGGACAACCCCGAATCGATCGACTGGAAGAACCCCATTCTTTCTGGTCTACGGAGCCGAGGTAGTCTTACCGAGTGACGTGCTTCACAACGCTCCCAGAGTCGAGCTCTACTCAGAAGAAGAAGCAGAACAAGCCCGGCAGGACGCAGTCGACCTCCTAGAAGAAGAAAGAGAAATGGCCTTGATTCGATCGACCATCTATCAGCAAGACTTGCGTCGATTCCATGCCAAAAACGTGAAGAGCCGAGCCTTCCAAGAAGGAGACTTAGTCCTCCGAGTGGATCAGCAGAAACCACACAAGCTCGCCCCTACTTGGGAAGGCCCCTTCATAGTCACCAGAGTCCTTCACAATGGAGCATACCACCTCTACAATGTCGATCGCCAGATTGATGAGCCACACGCCTGGAATGCAGAGCTACTCCGCCCCTTTTATACTTAAATTCTCACTCGGATGAGATGTAATAAGAAAAACTCATGTAGTTTATTTATCAAAGACAAGAGCGTTATAATTTTCCCAGTGATTATTATTGTTTTTGTTTGCGTAAGAAATCCCCCAGTGGGTGGCTTAGCTGCGAATCCGCTTCGCCTAAGTTTGTAAAAACAGTTTCCTACCGAGTGGCGAGCCAGCCTCCCACTCGGGGCTTAGCTGCGAATCCGTTTCGCCTAAGTTTGAAAAAATCCTACCGAGTGGAGAGCAATCCTCCTACTCGGGGGCTTAGCTGCAGTCCAGTACTCGCCTAAGTTCTCTCACTTAGAGACTTAGTTGCAGTCCGGCACTCGCCTAAGTTTGAAAAAATCCTACCGAGTGAAGAGCAATCCTCCCACTCGGGGG